>NW_024104475.1:593217-1193217 GCF_003945595.2 Pipra filicauda
CTGTGACTGCTTCTACATATATTACCTACAACCATTTAAAAGGAACAAGTCTTAAAAAGTAACTTCCTAGGCTGTGGTCTAACATTTTTGAAGTACCAGGCAGAGGATGTCTGCCGCCTCCCTACATGTTCCCATTCCTGCTGTGATCTAGAGGGAGAAAGTGATCTGATTTGAATAAAAAAAAAATAGAAAAAAAAATCCATGGGATTATTTCCAGCTGGATCAATACCTTGGTCTGGTTCACAACAAAGCCTCTCAGACAACTCTGCCAGTACTACTGAGGAGGTAATGTGCTGTGACAGGAGTCACTGGTGCTGAAGGCTTTGTTTTATGAAATCAGTCTCAAGTCTCTACAATTTGAGCAAGGATGAACTCTAAAAATGTCTGGTCTGTTAAATGACCAGTGGACAGAGTCACATTTAATAGTGAGCAGGGTCTCAAAAGGAGGGACTATGAGGGAAGGATTTATTTGTTTAACTTGTAATTCTTGTTTGATTAGCTGTTGTTAGCTCAATTATCTGTGAAGTTTTGGCCAATTAGATCAATTTTACATTTTTAACTGATTTCTATCAAAACTCCATCCTGTTTCCAGCTTCACTTAGCAGTAGTAAAGTATAATTTTACCATCTCTTTAGTATGTTTAGTTGCAGTTTCATAAGATGTTCTTATAATTTAATTTCATCATGATATTAAAAGTTTATAATCCCATTTTGACTTGTGGTGTAGATTTTGAGTCAAAATGGTAATTTTTAAACTGAATGATGACAACTCAGATATTTAAAAGTGAAGGAAAAATGAAATAAAACAAGTAGAAACACAGAGAAAACAATTAAGATTTCACGTGCCCTCATCAAGTTTGCTGATGACACCAAACTCTGTGGTGCGGTCAACATGCTGGAGGGAAGGGATATCATCCAGAGGGACTTTGACAGGCTTAGGATATGGACTCATATGAACCTCATAAAGTTCAGGCCAGGCACAAGGTCCTGCACCTGGGCCAGGGCAATCCCAAACACAAATACAGGCTGGATGGAAAATGGATTTAGAACAGCCCTGAGGAGAAGGACTTCAAGGTGTTGGCAGATGAGAAGCTCAAGAGGACTTAGCAATGTACTTTTGCAACCTAGAAAGCCAATGCTATCCTGGGCTGCATCAAAAGCAGCATGGTCAGAATGTTGAGGTGGATGATTCTGCCTCTCTACTGTGCTCTAGTTGGACCCTACCTGCAGTACTGCATCCAGCTCTGGGGTCCCCCGCACAGGAGGGACATAGGCCAGTTAGAGCAGGTCCAAAGAAGGACAGCCAAGATGATCAGAGGGCTGGAGCACCTCTCCTATGAAGTCAGGCTGAAAGAGTTGGGATTGTTCAGTCTGGAGAAGAGAAGACTTTGGGGAGATGTTGTAGCAGCCTTCCAGCAACTGAAGGGGTCCTACAAGAGAGGCAGAGAGGGACTTTTTAAAAGGGACATGTAGTGATACAACAAGGGTTAGTGACTTTAAATGAAAAGGGGTAGGTTTAGATTAGAAATTAGGAAGAAATTATTCCCTGCAAGGGGAATAATTGCCCAGAGAAGTGATGGATGCCCCATCCCTGGAAGCTTTCAAAGGCTGGTTAGATGGGAATTTGAGCAACCTGGCCCAGTGTGTGACATCCCTCTCCATGGCAGAGGGGTCCCGTCCAACTGAAACCATTCTATGCTTCTGTGTTTCTGTGAAAACAAAAGATGGTGGATGCTTACCTGTAGGCTTCATTACTGCTGAACCAACACCTTTATGGGTTTTTCTTCTATCAGCTCTCTTGTGATGATATCTGAATATGGTTCAATTTATCTAAGAGTAAACAGGCTAGAGCACTCACCCTGCAGAGTTGTAGCACAAGGAGCCCTGGTGATGAGCAGTAGAGAGTTTTCCGTTCAGGTGATGGATGCTGTTTTTTGTCTTCAGTCATTGGTTGGTAAAGCAGTGGCAAGTGGTTGCTCTTACAGAAGAAGCTGCTAAAAATCAACCCGCAAACACACATGTTTTAATGCATGATGAACCTATATCATCTGTCAGTTGTGCTTTTTGTCTGAACTTTCTCATCCGAGCTTTAATCCCACCTTCCTCGTCTTTTTCAGACAGTGGAAGTGGGATGTCTTTCTCCTTCCTTCTTTCCTTGTTTTTTTCTCTTTTACCTTTTTCCTAAATCATAGAGTTTCAGCAGAGATTTTTCAGGTACTTCACTGTGTGAAGCTTTAACAATGGTTGCTAGTGTCTGAAAAAAAGAAGCAAAGCTAAAAGCTTTTATTTTCATTCAGAGCTCCAAAGAGAAAGAGGAAAGGATTTAAAGCAACTTCAGAATAGATGGATTTCTAGGTCAGACTCTCAGGTACTTTGTACCATCTATGTACATGTACAGCAGTATACAAAGGCCTTACAGGTTCTTGGATTGTATTCTGCTTATAGTGCAGGGCAATAGTTGATCATATGTTGAATCAGAAAGCTGAGTCTTCAGGCAACAACTTATGCGCTGGGGGAGTACCCTTACCTTTTTGCACTGTGTGGCCTGCATATTACCAAACTCGGAAACCATTTAGGAAGAGAAAATGTCAGTATTTGATCTGCTTAAGAAAGTTTTTATCCTCTTTGCACATTCTTATTTTATTCCTTAGAAATAAATTTTGCTATGGACTACTTGGAGAATGAAAACTATCATGTATGCACTAACTGATGTTTTCTGGTTCAGAACTCTGCTACAAGTGGAGGCAACAATATGCTTAATACAGCAGTATTATGTGATAAGTTGCACTTTATTGTGTTGCTAGTGTATCCTTTGGGCACGCCATATGGTGAACATGCCCTACAGCTTCCTAAATCACCTCTCTCTGTTTTTGTAACTCCCCCTGAAAATGTCTACCCGAACAGAAAACTGTTTATAGAAGCCCAGGAGGGCAATAAGAGAAAATCAGGGGCAGGGTGTGTGTGTGTGTGTGTGCCTTTTCATAAAAGAACACGCTTGTAGAATTGTTTAGAATTTTGGTTTATTTATTTATAAAATTCCAAAATTTAGTTTTTTCAAGTGAAAAATCAAGCTAAAAATTGCTGAGGATGAATAGCAGGAGGTAGAAAGGAAGGGAAAGTGAAAAGACCACTGAGGAGATAATAAGTATAATAAGCACTTGGTTGTATATTTTCAGCCCAAGGCCTAAACTGTTTGCTTTAGTACAAATTCTTGAGTTCAGCTTAATTAAGTTTACATAAGTAGTCAACAATTGTATAGATCTTTTTTACTTCTGCAGTGTTTTGCAGAACATATCAAAATACTTTCTGATGGTTTTGTTATTCAACCAAATGTTTCTGCAACCATTACCTGGTCTTATATAAAGTTCTCTTCCAGTTATAAAGCTAGAAAACTCCCCAATTAAGCTTCTGTAAAATACCAAAGCAGATAAAGCGTAAACCTTGTAGTCTTCCCTTTAGCTCTTCCAACAGTTTCCTATTTTACTTTAATGTTTCTTTGATACGTAACATTTAGATTCTTTAATGATTCTCTGGTATATAACATTTAGACTGTATCACAGTTTTTTACTCTAGCAGGCATCCCAACTTTTTCTTATAGTCAAATGGATCCTGATCCACTAATATCAATGCAGTTCAATAATTTTTATAGTACCTTTTGGAATTCTCACAATTTTAAAATTTACACCTAATGTTGGTTTCTGATCTTCTAGGTCATGTTCCCACTATTCTTGGTAACAGTTCAGGTAGGACTGGTATTCCCATCCAAGTCCATCTGTGTCCTCTGTTGTTTTCAACCATGAGGACACATAATTATCCACCTGGCTCTGTGGATAATCAGAGCGTGTGAGCAGGGTTTGGGAATGAGCCCTACAAACACGGTTATAAGTCCCAACATCTTTTCAGAGTATTGGTCTTAAATGAGGTAAGGTCTCAGTGGCTCTTTCTGGCTGAAAGTTCTCTCCTGAGCAGAATTAGCTATCTATTGCCTAAAAGCTCTTAGTATTACATGTGAAGATCCTAATTCTCACTGCATCCTACATTGCATCCTCACTGCATCTGACATTATTTGCATGTGTACATTCTTCTGTAGCCTTTTTTTTTCCACCCACATAAATGTACTATTAACTCAGTAGATTTTCCCAGTGGAAACTAGTCATGGTATGAGGCTCTGATATATGTTTTGGTCAGAGAGACTCTGGATGTCTCAGAGAGGATTCATAGACCCACCTTCTTTTTATCTTCTCCTTTCTTGTGGTGAACACTATTCTGTCTGGGCAGGGAATCAGTGCTATTCTTGGCTATGGATACTAGAAAGAGGAGGAAGAGGTCCTAGGTAGTATATTTTTTACAACTTTTATGTTTTTTTGTCTCCTTGATTTAGGCCTCATTTACTGACACAGCACCAACTAACCTTTTCTTTTTATCTCTTGCTTCAGACTTTCCACACACAACATAATTAGGTCTTAAATTTCCTGATCCATTTATTTTCAGAGTAGGATAACTTGTACTGACATTATGTCACTCTGATATTGATTCACATTAACAGTACCACAAATGTTGTCATCATTCTAACATCTCATCTTTAAAACTTTCCACATCTTTTTGAAGATATTTTTCATTCAAAGCAAATTAAAACTTCTGGGAATGTTTCTGCTCACATTTCCCTTCCCTACGTGTTCCACTTTAGCCTTTTTTTGGAGTATGAAGATCTGTAAAGAATATACAAAACCCAGAAACCCACACAAAAATGTTCTGGAGGGCTCACGTCCAATGGGGCTTTCCTGTGTTTCTTCTTCAGTTTTATCACAAGACTTCTTGATTCATATATACATCAACCAGAGTGCTCCCAATTAGAGTTTTCAGGTTTATATTATCATAAAATTTAGGATGTGCAGCTGGCTAAAGAACAGTATAGATAACACAGGGAGACAGAAGGCCCAGAGACACCTTGCTTTATTAGCTTCTTTCATTGCATTGGATTTGTCTCCTGCTACTCCTCTATGCCATTAACATGAAATTTTAACCATGAGTAATTTGCGTAGAATAGAGCAATAACTTGTTGCAAATGTAATAATATGTTTCATAATCACATCTGCCCTGCTTTCCAGCAAAACTATTTTACTCCTAGGAGTGTGGAATATGCTGAACAATGCAGAATCATAACATTTTCTACTTCCGTTATGGATATAAGCCCTAAAGTAAAGGTGGCATGGCCTCAGATACGCTTATTCACAACAACAACAATAACAAAAGTGATCTCCAGACTAGCATTCTTCAACTGATGAGTCACAGCTCCTTAGAGAGGGTCTGAAGAGCTACCAGAGGCACTGTGAAGCACTGAAAATTTTATTACAAGTCAAAAGCAAAGAACATTTAATTCTCTTTTCCCCTGTATGCTGCTAGCTTTCACAGGCAAGTGTTCTCTGTCAACTTCTTGATTTGGCGATATAATTTTTTCTGCTTCGTCTGTGAGATAGGTTCACCTATTTTTTACAAAAAAAGTGAAGTTATATGGAGGTTTAGTCTCCTTATATGCTAAAAGAAATTTGGTTACTTTGTATACTTTTTCCCAAGACCCTAAGGGACAGAAAAGGACACTCTTGTTCTCAAGTCATTACCTAGTGAAAATTGTACTATATCAATATCTACAGGATCAGTAAGTAGACTCTAAGGGTAGTGACTGAAGCCTCCTTCCTACTGACCTAGAACATTCTTTTTTGAGCTAGGGACTAATTTCTCTAAGTATCATAACTCTAACAAGGAGGAGTGACGACAACCTCCTCCAAGTTCTCCTGTGTTCTGTTGGAGTCAGCTAAGAGGTGGATGCTCAGACCTACTCTTTGCCTAGTTTATACCATGAACTTAAATAAAATTCTGCACCCAAAATACTTGATGACGAGATATGGACTCAAATCTCTGAAAATAAATTAACCTAGATTTCTAGATGTGGGACGTGGTATGCTAACTCCATGATTTCATTAGTTTCAGGAACATATTCCTTCCTCCAAAACTTTTGATGTGAATTTTCAAATAGTTTGAAAATGGTAAAATTATTTTCTCAACAAGTTCAATATTTATTGACAAGAATTAATTAAAACAAAATGAAAGAAACTTTACTGTACTATAGTTGTTAAGTATAAGATGGACAAACATTAAGCATCTTTGCTTTCTGCTCTGGTGACACCCCACTTGAGTACTGCATCCAGCTCTGGAACAAGACATGGACTTGTTGGAGTGAGTCCAGAGGAGGACTGCTGACATGATTAGAGAGATGGAGCACCTCTCATGAGGAATGGCTGAGAGAGTTTGTTTTTTCCAACCTGGAAAAGAGACGGCTTAGAGATGACCTGATTGCAGCCTTCCAGTATCTGAAGGGAGCCTACAGGAAAGACAGAGAGGGAATTTTACAAGAGCATGCAGTGACAAGACAGGGGGGAATGGATCCAAGCTAAAAGATTCATTTAGGTTTAGATTAGATATTAGGAGGAAGCTCTTTCCTGTGAGGGTGGTGAGGCACTGGAACAGATTGCCCAGAGAAGCTGTGGAGGCCCCATCCCTGGAAGTGTTCAAGGCCTGGTTGAACGGAGCTCTGAATAACCTGGTCCAGAGAAAGGTGTCCCTGCCCATGACAAGGGGGTTGGAACTAGATGATCTTTAGGGTCCCTTCCAACCCAAACCATTCTATGATTCTATGATTCTAAAACTGTTTAATAAGATGCAGCATTTTGAGTTTGAAGTCTGGCAGGTAATCTGAAATCCAGTCCAAACTGTTGCAATGATCTTGTCGACTGACTGAAACGCTTTGACATGCTCAGAAAATGCCATTTGTTTCAGTGTGGCAAGAAAGGGAGACAACTTATTCTTGTTTCTTTTGAATGAGGGAGCAGGAGGCAGCACTTATGTTGGTCATAAATACGTTGCTACTTTTTCCTAATTCAGAAATTAAAGACTTCTATAAACAGATGGGAAAGAATAAATCTAATTCCAATTAATAAACAGCTCATTTAAGTAAAATTCTTTTTTCTGTGCTTAAATAGCTCAAAACCTTCTCAAATACCTTTAAGTGTGATAATGTCATACTGTGTCAGACTGGCGGCTCTGGGAATTGAGTTCAACATCCTGATTGTTGGAGTAAAGTATTGTGGAAGTGGCTAAACTCATGTATGAGCTGAAATGGGGCTGAGGTAAGGCACCCAAGAATAATCCCTAATAAGGGAAAATTTGGTTGCATGTTTGCTGATAGTTCTTTGTAAAGCTTCAGCATTTAGTATATGATGTCACATCTCACAGCCCAGAGCAATGCACTAGATTATCTGAGCTGCCGAGGAAGGTCAACTGTAGTGGCAGTTGCTTAGGCTAACTGTAACTTTTCCAGATCTGACTGTCTCATCCAAAATATGGAGGGTGGTGGAAATGTTTGGAGGAGGCAGCCTACCTCCACCAAAACACCAACTGAATTTTTAAAGGAAACAGCAACCTAGGAAGCACAAGCTTAACTACTGAACGTGTTCGGAGCAAAGCCAAATTGGAGAAGATACTTTACATGAACGATGCAAAGATCGATTATTTATTTCTAGGTTCTCAGGCATCTAAGCAGTTGCTTAAAGAAGAGTCAAAAAACTTCTAGTCCCACATTTCATCACTTATGCTTTTTTTGTTTAGACTGTTGAACAGTTCATTGATACATCTCTTCTTCCATTTCCAACAATTCTTAAAAAAACTTGGGTTTTTTATAAATAAAATATGAGATTTTGACTTATTTTTGATGCCTTATTTTAAGTGTTTGGTACTGGATAAAGAGATCAGGCTGAAACCCATCATGTTCCAGTGTAGCCTTATATTCTCTAGTCAGAAATAGTTTCTATTTATTATAAGTGTATTACCATATTATAAAGGTATGTTGTTATTATTATTATTGTTCTTACAAGCTGTTGCTCAGTGAAGTGCCAGACAGTGTTTTAGCCACCCAAGCTGTCATCATGCTTAGGAGAGCCAAGGACAGATATTTAGACACACATGGCTTCTGTCTTGACACACAAATATGGGGTTGCTAACACCCACATTCCTGCAAAGTGTTGGGATGTGCTAACTGATAGCAGCCAGAAGCAGTCCAATTTCTGTAAGCAAAGAAATGAGAACAAGCTGTCATTACAGTCTTTGAATGTTTATACTATTGGGTAACTTTAAGACTAAAGCAGCTTGCTTTCTCTGAGGTTTGGAGGTGCATATTTATTTCTGCAATTAGTAACTACAGCTTTTTCTTACTGTAAACCTAGCATTCCTCCCTATCCAAGGGGAACTATCACAAAAAGTTTCACAAGTGAAAAAAACCTGCAAACAACATATTGATAATTAAATAGTTTTATCACCTAAGTATTAGCTGCTTAGGCAAGATACACTGACACTCTATAGATGGAAGGTTTGTGGGAAAAAAGGATATTTTCAAAATAAAGTTTGATAGGTCTGAAGCAGTTTATCAAAATGAGCATTGTGGTAAGAGACAAGAATGTTTAAAAGGGATCAAAATACTATTAGCTATTAAAGAAAAAAAGGATAAACATTAAATCAAAATTAAATTATACTGATTTATTACTAGCAGCATCTCAGTTTCTCCTGTGTAATGGAGTACAAAACAGCTGCAACTGTTGGTTGCTAGTTTATACTAGCCAGGGAACAGCTAACAACCACTAATTGCAACAACAGTTTAACTTCCATGTGATGGGCAAAAAGTGAACTAAGTTCTTCCCAATAATTACATTAGCTTCTCTTTTCCTTACTCCCTAGCAGAGGCGTTGCTGGTGTCAGTCAAAGGTAGTAGGGGACAGGGATTAGTACAAAGGCAATGAAAATCAGGAAAGGTCAGGCTTGCAGGGAGCTTGAGAAAAGCTGACTTACAATCAACAGGCTCCTTTAGTGGGCAAGTCAGATTACCTGTGTTTCAGAGCCTGCTCTCAACTGCCCTTCTGAGAGCCTGTTTTCCTTCTGTAGGGACTACCTACGACATATGCATTGCTGGGTTAAACAAAGCCTTTTTAAATATCCCCACCTCAGACCAGCTTAACTATTGTGACACCTTGATAAAGGTTTTTTTTTATTTTTTCATATCTTAATAAAAAAAATGGATTTCCGAAAACACAAATTTGATTCTTTTTCAGACAGAAGCATCTTTGAAATCACAACACTGATAACAAATGGCTCAGTAGTCTGGAAAGAAACAGATCTCTGGGTTTTGTTGCTTCAGTAAGCTGCCTTGCACTGTGGGTGGTGAGCTAATGAAGAAATTATTGGCATACTCTAATTTTCTTTCACACTAATGATGAAGTAAGCAGCCTTGGCTTGTGGTTCAGTAGTCAAATACTCCATGTTCTCTTACTGATCCCCTGCGCACTGTGTTGCATCTTACATGTGAAGGGCTGTAGTAGTGTTTTGTGCTTGTTTCATAAATGATTGGCAATTATAGTGTGTTAGATCAATAGTGATACTGTAATCTGTGTTAGAAAGCATGTAAACCCGAAGATTCAATGGTAGTAGGGCTCCCAAAGGTGCAGAATGGGTGCTAAAATCTTTGAAATTCTCTTTGCAAGTTAGATGCATTCCTTAAAAATAAAGGAGAAACAGCAATGTATGTTAGGTAATATGTTTGTTTGTTTTCTGGTTTTGTATTGTTGGGCACAAAGTTTCCAGGATATCTTGCTGTAATGCTCAGAAGTAGTAGTCAAAGTATTAAGAATAAAGTTTTCTCATAGTTCTTTTTCTTACTTGCCCTTTGTACAAGATCCCTTGCTGTTGGCAAAAAAGGAAAACAGCTTTATTTATCCAGGGCATCTGAAAACTAAAAAAGGAAAAACTTGTCTACATGAGCATACAGTGCCTAAATCTGTGAATTCTTCTTTGCGGATCTGAGAATCTAAGAAGCTAAATATATTGTTTCAATAGCAGTGTCTCTTCTTGAGCTGTTAAATCAATGTGGGTGAAAAATTCACCTTTTATTAAGGTTGAAATGCTATCTATGTTCCAAAAGAGAATGCTCACTAACAGTAGTCACCTCTGAATATCAAATATTTGCATTGATGCCTTAAGCCCCTAATGTTTTTTATTTTTCTAATATTTGTAAGACTTGTAAGTTCTATAAGTAGTGGAAGTAGATTTTAAAAGCAGCAACCCCCCCCTCCTTTGTCCCTTGTCCCTTTCCCTTTCTCCAGCACCCTTGTTTACACATTCCTTAACCCTCTTACCCCATTCTATGCTCCCTATATCACTCATAGCCCTGAATATAGCAGAAATGTTTAGTCTTTTGTCAAGGCAAGGCCTAGATTGTTGGCAGAACAGCATACCAGGGCCTAAACCACAGAATATGGTCAAGAATTAGGTAACTATGTACCCTTTGTGCTCTGAGGAAGAGGAAGGTGGGATGAACACGGGGTCCCAAAACCCCCAGACCCATTTCTCAGGGGGTGGACCCGGGGTGGACCAGAGTAAAGGCCACAGGGTGGACACATCTGGGATTGGATGGATGGTATTATAAAATGTAACATCTCAGGCACGGCCTGTGCGCGTCTTGTAACATCTTAGCCTTGGCAAAATAAACCCTTTCTTATCTCACCCCTAATTAACTGCTCTGGAGATTTTTTCAGCACCAAAATTCCACGGCAACAGCATGTAAAAGCTATAGGTTTCAAATACATCATTTACTCATTGTAAGAAAAGTATTGGTTCTATATCTATTTGAAGAATGTGTTTTGGCTGTTGGTTTTCTTTCTTCCTCTTTCTGTAAACCCATGATTTTAGAAGGTCTTTGGAAAAAATCTAACTTGAAGCTGATAAAGAACTGCATCATTCTCAGGGGATTACAACCTGCCTCAGTATGAAGTGAATTCTCACATAGTTTCTAAAACCGAGGGCCTGGAGCACTGGGATGTAAAAATTGAGGATGGCCCTGCCAGAGAGATCGAGGTGGTTGATAGTATTTGTGTAAGGAATAGTTGATTGTTTTGAGTAGATGTTTTTTCACTTGCTTTGAAAGCTTACAGCTGCTTTCAACACTGTTGCTTGTGAAGGACTGTTAAGTGACTTAGTGGTGTCTCTTATCAGAGTAAGATGAAACCCTATTTTTCAGTATCTTTTTTAGTCCTCTTATGCAAATTTCAGCAGATGAGTATGGGTTTTTCCAAAAAAACTTATTTCTAGTGAGAATAATGCTGGTCACTGGTTTGCTTTTCCCTTCTATTCAACCAGAAAAGAGGCCATTTGGGAGTTAGTATGAGATCTAATTTTACAGTCAAAAAAACTTGTCCAAGTCTGAGCTAGACACTTTGACCATCCTCACAGAAAAGAGAGAGAGAAGCAGGCTTTGAAAGCAGGATATGTTTAAGCTAGGTCAAATAACTTGCCTTCTGGACCTGCTTATTACTCTTCTTTATGACTTTTGTATGGAGGCAAGGAAACTAGATTGGACATCAGGTGGCTAAAAGTTAAAATAAATGAATCCCACCCTTAGGAAGTATGTGATCTAGTTATTTTTAGCCAATTGCTAAAGAAAACGTATGAATCTATACCTTCCACCCATGATGGATGACACAACACCTTGGTTTGCAAAGAAGAGCAGAACAGAGATATAAATTAGTTGGCTGAGGCTCAACTCGGTTTAACCAAGAACGTGATGACAGGTTGGGAAAGTAGCCAGAGGAGACAGAGGAAGTAATCTTAGCTCATCTGTAGGAAGAAATATATCCACCATTAGTTAACAGTACCCACAGCTAAGATGTGATTGTAAACTCTCAAGTGCTATTTGACAATTATGTCACAGCAGAAATCCAGAGAGCCTTGCATTATTAGTGATTGGCTAAAGAGCTGTGACCTTCCTTGTGGATACAGACATTGGCAGTGATATCCAAGTCCTAGCCTCTTAAACATTAAATTATTGCCAAACATTTGACATTTATAAAGGCATGCTAATGGGGATTCTGGCAGTTTGATTATGGGGAGAGCAACTTGATGGGAACATAGTTCCTCTCACGTCTGTACAGGCTTCCTGCAGATCCCAGAGTGAATGCAAATAATAGTTGAGGAACAGCCCAGCTCTTGTTTTTTGCCATTATTGCTGTGGTTGGTATTTCTTTACACCATTGACTGAGACAATATCAGTACTTGTAAATTTGGTACCTCTGGTCTGACATAGACAAAATTTGGTCCTAAGCTTGATGAAAAGGTCTTTTCAATACCCTCAAGTATCATTAGGTGATAAAGAGATGGGGAATTTTTTGGAGCAAGTTAACTTCCTGGATAATCTAATTTGTCACCATCTAGATTTAATTATTTTTAATTCATAATCAGATATGTAAGGGTAGTTCTTTGATTCTGTGTTAAATTTTATAATTGAGTGTATCCGTTGTTCTAAATGCATATGAGAATTGGT
Source organism: Pipra filicauda (assembly GCF_003945595.2). Lineage (NCBI taxonomy): Eukaryota > Metazoa > Chordata > Aves > Passeriformes > Pipridae > Pipra > Pipra filicauda. Next base: position 605,632 of record NW_024104475.1, read on the forward strand.
TTTTTTAAATGGCAATTTAAATCACAATTTAAACCTACATCATGTTTATTCTAAGTCTAAACAGAGTGCATAACCTGTGTTCCTCACTGTAGATAGGAACCGTTCACAGGAGAAAAATGAAAACTTCCATGTACTCTCAGCTGTATCTATCAGATTCCTGGCAAAATATTCTACATTTATGTAGGAGATACAAGCTTCTGCTGGCACAATTTCACAGGTACCATGCTGAATGTTTTTATACAGATCTCACAAAAGTCAAGAAAATTTGCCTGAATGGTGATCAATGAGTGTTCTCTGGCAGGCAGTAGCTGCATGCATGATCTATGCATTTACAGGTAGGATGAAACTGGGACGTTTGCCATAGGAAACCTCTGCGGTGAGAGCCAGGAATTCTGCCAGCAAAACGCTAATGCATAATGGTAACTGCTGACATTGGATGGTTGCTTTAGAAGAAGGGAAGCTGTTTTCATGTGAAGGTGGCGGAAAACAGCAAAATACAGTTTTTACTGCTTTGTCATTATCTTTTGCTCCCAGCAGAGGAAAGCAGTTCAGATGCAGCAGGTTACCAGCTCCACCCTCTCTTCTGCTCTCCTGTCCTTTTTCAGAATACCTTTGAGACTAAAAAAAGTTTGAAAAAATGAAAGGAAGGTGAAGATGGAAAGGGGTGTTCTATAATGGTGTTTGGAACACTGTTCATTGCCACATTACTGGAAGCATAACAGAGATCAGGAACAGTATGAGGCTTCATTATCTCTGGGAATACTGGTACTGGACTGTGGGGGGCTTTGTTAAGTTATTTTCAAAAGATCTTTCTTTAGGTCCACAGATGTTAAGCACTCTCAGATTTAAACAGCTGGTAATGTGAAAAGTTTGGCAACATCATCTGAATTGTATATGAAGCATTGCCTCTGGTTAGCAGCAGTAAAATGTTAATTTAGTCTTTGATATAGCATATTAGCATGATAACACAGAAAAGACTTTTCGTGTGCTAATTCTGAAATAAAAAATGTGTTCTGATTAATGCCTGAATCAATATGAACACCATTGCATGCCTGAAATGACAAAGCTGATCAAAGCTGCCAGAATTCCGTGGCAAATATATTAACAGCAGTAGAGGCTATTTGTTTTTTAAGAATTTTACTAGCCATTATTTCAGTAAATATTGCTTTATGTTATTGTTTGAGAAATTAAATTACTCCTTTACAGTATGAATGATTCACTGGACTTGCAAGAAGCAAAAACATCTTGGTTGGAGTGTGCAGAAGATCCCCATGCAGAAACAGGTCAGGCATCCCATTGTGGCATGCTCTCTGTTTTGTTTACAGTACGTCTTCTTATTGTTACTCTATCTTAAGTAGCTGAATCGTGCCTGATAGTTTCCAGAAAGCACATGGAAAATCAATGTCTGCCCTGAAAAACCTGGTAGCAGCAATTAGAGGAAGAACAGTGAGGCAGAGTAGAAAGATGGTGGTAAAAATTAAAGCACTATAGTAATTTCTTAATATTAGAGACCAATGTAAGGTTCTTTTTCAGATATTTCTAAGACTGTAGACTGCTCAAGATTAAGCCTAGGTTGTACAACATATTATACAGGCTTGTAGAGAGATATGCACAGACAGAGTTCTTAAGGCCTGATACAGAGAAAATTCTGCTTTAAGCCAGCACTTAGAACACATTTGTTTCATCACTGTCTTGGTTAAACAACAGGGATTGTGCATGTGCTCTCCTGAATAAACTCTTGGGATATTGCTTTAGGTAGCATAATAATGACTGTACCAATTCAAAAACCCTAACACTCCCATTCAGGCTTTCCAAAAAACTATGTCATACTGCATCCTTACCATGTTATGATAATTTCTTGTAATTTACTTGGAAGAATGCATGATAAATCTTATTAATGACAGCCTAACACATTTTTATGCAATTAATTCTATGCTGTATAATTACAGTATAGAATCTAAAAGTATAACAGTATAAAGTATGGTAATATAATTACCTAGCAACTTATTCTAGCCCCAAGTCAGCAGAAAGTCTGGCATTGATATCAATGATCAAGTGGAAGGTAAATGAAAATATTTCTGTATTCTCATGGTGTGCTGCTCTCAGGAGAGAGAATGGTTTCAATTAATCTGCCAGGTCAGACCAACAATTAAAATGCATATGTCTCACCTCCCCTGCTCTAAAGAAAGGGGTCTCTCTGACTGAATGGGCATTTAGGTAGTCCATAAAAATGAAGCTGATCAGTGCTGTGCAGCTTGAAAAAATCTCCTGTGCTGGGAATAGGCAGTCCACACAGAGACGGATTCAGATGCCCTTAGCTGGAAGTTTGGATTAAGAGTGCCCACACAATGGTCTTCTGAGTGGTTGATTACTGATATTTAGTAGAATTGCTCCATGAGGAAACCTTTATCTTCTTTAATTTTGTAGTTATACCCAAAATTAAAGTGTTTCAGAAAAGTGTGTTTGGCCCCCTCTTTTTTCTTTTTTCCCTTCCCTGAAAAGGTTGAACAATTCCACTCAGCAAGAAAATCTTACTTATCTGTAATGTAACTCACCTTTCTCAGAAGCAGTAGAAACAAGGATTCAACAGTAGGCCTGTTTGAAGCTGTCATCCTTACTCCTGAAGAAATTTCTGGGACTCTGGATGCTGTTGCAAGCAGGAAGAATATCAACATTTGAGATGGTGAGCTTTGGTTTCCAAGCATATGTTCTTGCTTTGTTTCTTGGGGTAAGAAAAACAGATATATCTCTCTAGTAAAAGAAAGGATTCCTTCTCTTTAACTCGTGGTCAGGAGATGGATGAGGAAGGTTCCTATCCTTTGAAAAAAAACCAATCCCTTGATTACTACTGCTATCTGGTGCCAGAGGAAGGGAGAGAGAGACAGGTGTTGTACAGGGTACAACTTTTCCTTCTTCTATATTTTACCTTTTTTTCATCCTACCTGGTGATTGTACAGATGGCAAATCATACAATGATTTGAGTTGAAAGGGACCCTACTTGTTCGCCCAGTTCCAATCCTCCTGTCATTGTCAGGGACACCTTCCACTAGACCAGGTAGCTCGAAGCCCTATCCAACCTCCCCTTGAACACTTCCAGAGAAGGGGCAGCCACAGCTTCTCTGGGCAATCTATGCCAGTGCCTTGTCACCCTCAAGGGAAGAATTTCTTTCTAATTCAATGATGTTTCCCTGGGCTCAGTACTAGGACCACTCCTGTATATCAATTTTATATATGATCTGGAGGAGGGGATCGAGTGCACTCTCAGTCATCTTGAAGAGGATAGCAGGTTGGACGTGTGTGAATCTGCCAGAGGGCAGGAAGCCTCTACAGAGGGATCTGATCAGGCCTAGGGATTGGGCCGTCCCAAGAGTTCCTGAGCACACACTCCCCAGCTGCTCAGGGTTAATGGAACCCTTTTCTCTTGAAGTCCCAGCACCACCATCACTGGAACTTCAAGCAGAATTTCAAGCACTTGCAGAGACAGATGTGGCATTTCCACCAGGCATGGAGTTTCCCCAGGAACCATCCTGCCACCTGGCCATGTTCCCTGCCTATGGGCACCTTCTGCTGGTGTCTGGGTTTTTCCAGGGAACTCCTGCCGGAAGCAGCAGAGAGGGTTCTACATTCCAGTTCCACGGAGCTGCTGCTGCTGTCTGACTCCATGGGGCCAATGGTTGTCACTTCTCTGGGGATGAATCAGGACAATGCCATGGATCTACTGCTTTCCAGCTCCTTGGAGCTGCTGCTTCTTTGCATTGTGTCCTTGTTGTCCTCTTCCTTAGCCTTGTACATGTCTGCCCTCCAAGGCACTGGGAATACCCTCTGGCCCCTAACAATCCTGAGTCGACCTACACCTCAGCCAGGATCATGCTGCAGCCCCTCACTGCCACTCACCACTGGACCAGCTCTGCCTGTAACACCTTGCAGCGCTCCTTGAAGAAAGCCTGGGCATTCTGGGATGAACCTAGGGACAACATTGCTGGGGTGACAGAGGCTGAGGCTGCAATCTGCTGAGATGATGCCCTGCACTGACTCCCTGCTCCTGCGGGACCGTGCAGTCTGAAAGCAAAGTGAATGAAAACACTTTCTCTGCATCAACCAAACAATGCCCAGCTGATCATAGAATCATCATAGAATCACGGAATATTTTGGCTTGGGATGCACCTTAAAGCTAACCTTATTCCAATCCCCCACCATTGACAGGTATGCCACACACTAGACCAGATTGCTCAAAGCCCTATCCAACCCGGCTTTGAACACTTCCAGGAATGGGGCAGCTACAGCTTCTCTGGTCAGCCTTTACCAGTGGCTTATCACCCCTACAGAAAAGTTTCCAAGGTCCTTCTTTCTACCCTTTTTAAAGATGGGTACGTTTCCTTTTTTTCCAGTCCCCTGGGACTTCACCTGGCCGCCATGACTTTACAGATACCATGGAGGTGGCTTGGCAGCTATATTGGCCAATTTCCTAAGGACTCTGGGATGCATCTAATGAGGTCCCATGGCCTTACGTACAATCAGATTTCTCAGGTGGTCATGAACCCGTTCTACACTTACACTGGGAAGAATTTTCCTCCCCTAGTCCCCTTCTTGTGGTCCACTCACTGGAGAGGTGTGGTAAGAGAGGTTTCCATTGAAGACTGAGGTAAAATGTTGTTGAGAACCTCGGCCTGCTCCTCATCTATTGTTTCCACTTTGCCAGCCTTGTTCATTGGAATGGGATGGGGGACAGGGGGTGCCTTTTTTGACCTTCTTTTCCGGCTGTTTTCTGGTTGACATACCTGTGGAAGCCCTTCTTGTTATTCTTTGTGTCCCTTGCCAAATTCTGCTTCAGTTTCGTCTTGGCCTGCCTTCCTTACCCCATCCAAACTGTGTCCCTATACTTTTCCCAGGACACCTCTCCTTGCTTCCATTGCCTGTGCATTTGCTTCCTGCCCTTTAGTTTGACTAGCAGTTCATGACTCAGGTATGCTGATCTCTTGCCTTCCTTGCCCGATTTCTTGAGCATGACAAAGGTGAAAGGCATGAGAAGGAAAATAAGAAATTAGGAAGGAAGTGACAAAATATGCAGAAAAGTGATCAGAAGTTGGGCTTTCAGAAGACAAAAAGAAAGAATGGAGAGAAAAGGGAGAAATAAATAGAGAATCAGGGAAGGTAGCTGGAAATTATGCACAAGCCTAGAGGGAAGGAGTTAAGGAAATATAGAGAAAATAAGATAGCGAAGGAAAAAAGAAGTACAAGGCAGAAAGGAAAAGAATAATTGCATCAAAATGTATCACTTTCTTAGACCTGGCAGAGTGACAAATAGTACTGTGTACTAATATAGGGAAGAGATGAAACAGGAAGAGAATATTATAAAAGAAGTGAGAGCTAAAGTAGAAACTATGAAACTGTTCCTTTTGTAGAACAAAGTTGCCAGGGGAGGCAAATAATTATATCTTTCAATACCTTTAGTCATACATTAAAAACATTTCATTTTTCTTTTAGAGATATGACACCTTTTTAATTACATTCAAAGGTATCCCAGGGATAAACTAATATTGTAATTCTTCTTGGCATGATTTTAGTTCTCAAAAAAAACCCACCAAACAGCTACTAGCACTTCTTACTTTTTTCTTTTCCTATTTTCTTTAGTTTGCATGACACGAAGAATTGTTATTCAAAAAAACCACTTGGCCCAGTTGGTTCAGAATCGCTGAAGGATGTAGACTGTAGTTTCAATTTATTTCTTTATTTAGCGTGTCTCTTGGATTGTCAATATTGATTCCATTAGCCAAAGTTGTAGCAGCATCAAAACTTTCTTTCCTCCTCTTCCCTGCTTCAACTTCCTTTTAGATGTCATTTCTTACAGTGTATGAAATTGAGCTATTAATAAATATGTGTTGAATAAGGCTTCTTCCCCTATCCTACTCACAGAGAAGTACTTGGTTCATTTTGACTGAAAAACCTGAGGAATCCCTGTTTAGGTCTGAGTTTGAAGCCCTTATGAGGACCATGCTGTCCTCTGAATACCAAGACAAACTCTGGGAGCAGAGGCAAGGATGGGGGGAGCCAGGGTAGATCCTGCACCGTGAAGATCTGGGCCTCTGAGAGGCTGCTGCATCGAAGCAGCTCAAGGTGACGGCAAGACAAGGCCTCTCTTTACACTCTGGAGCAGCAACTTCTGTGTAGTGCTCCAAGTGAAGATGGCTTCTCTCTCTGCTCCCTCTTCTCACCGTCCAGACTGACAGGACGTGTTGAGCACCAGGTGCTTCTGGAGGCAGGCAAGCTGGGATCTTAGATGGACCCTCATTCATGGATGCTGTCCCATAAGTCATGGCCATGGTGGGCAGAGCTGGGGACTGTAACAGTGCCCATCAACAGTCCCTGAAATGGAAAGCAAAGAACCAGGCCAGGGGCTTCTGTCAGGAGCTAATGCAGATGGAGACCAGGGAAAATGCTGCAATGTATGATTGAGGTGGTCATCCAGGAGACGGGTTGCACATACTGAAGGTCCATGTTCATCCAGAAGAAATGGCTGGAGACAGGCAGTGCTGTGGCATTACTGGGACAGGGACCATTCACACCAAGGGTTTGAAATGAGGTCTTGGCCCATGGACAAGGTGGAGGAAGCACAAGGGGCTGGACAGGGACAGCCAGGCCTGGATATGCCCAGGTCTGGGACCTGCCTGATGATTTGCTTTAGTTTTACTGAAATTAAAGTAGGTTGGTTTTGACATTCTGTAAATTAAGAGAAGTGATGATAATGTCCTGTTACTTCAGTTTCTGTGACACCCAATTTAATTTCCTTTTTGCGTGATCTGGTTACTAGAAATCCATCTAGATTCTTACATACAGAAGATCCTATATAGAAGACAGTGCTTTTGTTCACGGCATTGTTTACCAGGATTGTGGTTCATTCAAATTATAGTTTCATTCATTTGAGGCCTTTATTTACTTTTTTTCCTTTAAATCGATTTATTGGTTTGGGGGGTTTTTTGTGTCTATGGCCAAAAAGGTATAAATTAATGCAGAATGGATGAATATAAACTGAATTAGGCTGATTTAGGTAATTTACGGTTAAATGGTTTCAATAAAATTCAAAGAAATCCATAGTTTCACTTGAACACTTCATACAAATTTTAGCCAATTTAGCAGCCTATTACTGCTGCTATTGTTGTTAGAGCTGATTCTTGAAGCTGTAACTTACTCCAAATCACAAAACCAGAAGCACCTCCTGAAATAAGCTGATACATGTGCTTACCTCCTTCATAAAATTGTTTGCTCACTTTGTTACAAATCTAAGAGCTAAATAGTCCCACCAAGCAACATATCCATATTAAAATTCAGCAGTGACAAGGTTGAGTGCCTGTGGACCAGAATCAGGGGGAAGGCCAACAAGGCTGACATCCTTGTGGGTGTCTGTTACAGACCGCCCAACCAGGATGATGAAGGAGATGAATTATTCTACAAGCAGCTGGCAGATGTCTCAAAATCTCCAGCCCTTGTGCTCATGGGTGACTTTAACCTGCCGGATATCTGCTGGGAGCTTCATACTGCAGAGAAGAGGCAGTCAAGGAGGTTCCTGGAGTGTATAGAGGATAATTTCCTTCATCAACTGGTAAATGAGCCTACCAGGGGTAAGGCCCCACTAGACCTACTGTTTACAAACAGAGAGGGGCTGGTGGATGATGTAGTGGTTGGAGGCCGCCTGGGGCATAGTGACCACGAAATAATAGAATTTTCAATCCTTAGGGATGTAAGGAGAGCCATCATTAAAACTTCTACTCTGGACTTCCGGAGGGCAGATTTTGGCCTATTCAAAAAACTAATTCAGGGCATACCCTGGGAAACAACTCTTAAAAGCAAGGGGGTCCAGGAGGGATGGACATGCTTCAAACAGGCAATTTTGAGCGCACAGGAACAGGCTATTCCAGTGTGCCGAAAGGCCAGCCGGAGGGGAAGACGGCCGGCTTGGTTAAATAGGGAGGTTCTGAAAGAAATCAGGCATAAAAAGAAAGTTTACAGACTGTGGAAAAAAGGGCTGGCTACTTATGAAGAATTTACGAAGAGAGCTAGGTCATGCAGGAAAAAAATTAGGGAAAGAAAAGTGGAATTTGAAGTTAATTTGGCTAATTCAGTTAGGGATAACAAAAAGTCCTTTTATAAATACATTAATAGCAAAAGAGGGGCAAGGAAAACCTCAATTCTCTGTTGGACTTGGAGGGAAATATAGTTAACAAAGATGAGGAGAAGGCTGAGGTACTTAACACCTACTTTGCCTCAGTTTTTAGCAGTAAGACAGGTGGCCCTCAGACAACTGGCCTCTAGAGCAGATAGACAGAGACAGAGAGCTGAATAGCCCTCCTGTATTCCAGGAGGATGTAGTTAGCGACTTACTGAGCCAGCTGGATCCTAACAAGTCTATGGGACCAGACGGGATCCATCCCAGGGTGATGAGGGAGCTGGCAGAAGAGCTTGCCAAACCGCTCTCCATCATCTTCCAACAGTCCTGGCTCTCTGGGAAGGTCCCAGATGATTGGAGGTTGGCGAATGTCACCCCAATCCACAAAAAAGGCTGCAAGCAGGACCCTGGCAACTACAGGCCTGTCAGCCTGACCTCGGTGCCTGGCAGGGTTATGGAGCAGATCATCCTGAGTGCAATCACACAGCACCTTCAGGATGGACAAGGGATTAGACCCAGCCAGCACGGGTTTAGGAGGGGCAGGTCCTGTCTGACCAACCTGATCTCTTTTTACGATCAGGTGACCCACCTGGTGGATGAGGGGAAGGCTGTGGATGTGGTCTATCTAGACTTCAGCAAGGCCTTTGACACTGTCTCCCATAATATACTCCTGGAAAAGCTGGTAGCCCATGGCTTGGACAAGTGTACCCTCTCCTGGATTAGGAGCTGGCTGGAGGGTCGGGCCCAGAGAGTGCTGGTGAATGGAGCTGCATCCAGCTGGCAGCCGGTCACCAGTGGTGTTCCCCAGGGGTCTGTGTTGGGTCCAGTCCTGTTTAATATCTTTATTGATGATTTAGATGAGGGGATTGAGTCCATCATCAGCAAATTTGCTGATGACACCAAACTGGGAGGGAGTGTCGACCTGCTGGAAGGCAGGAGGGCTCTGCAGAGGGATCTGGATAGACTTGAGAGATGGGCTGATTCCAATGGGATGAAGTTCAATAAAGCCAAGTGCCGGGTCCTGCACTTTGGCCACAACAACCCCCTGCAGCGCTACAGGCTGGGCACAGAGTGGCTGGAAAGCAGCCAGGCAGAAAGGGACCTGGGGGTACTAATTGACAGGAAGCTCAGCATGAGCCAACAGTGTGCCCAGGTGGCCAAGAAGGCCAATGGGATCTTGTCCTGTATCAAAAATAGCGTGGCCAGCAGGAGCAGGGAAGTGATCCTTCCCCTGTACTCTGCGTTGGTGAGGCCACACCTTGAGTATTGTGTTCAGTGCTGGGCCCCTCAGTTCAGAAAGGATATTGAGGTGCTGGAGCGGGTCCAGAGAAGAGCAACGAGGCTGGTGAAGGGACTGGAGCATAAGTCCCTAGGGAGAGGCTGAGGGAGCTGGGCTTGTTGTTTAGCCTGGAGAAGAGGAGGCTCAGAGGTGACCTCATCACCGTCTATAACTACCTGAAGGGAAGTTCTAGCCAGGTGGGGGTTGGTCTCTTCTCTCGGGCACTCAGCAATAGGACAAGGGGGCATGGGCTTAAGCTCCGCCAGGGGAAATTTAAGTTGGAGATCAGGAGAAAATTCTTTACAGAGAGAGTAATCAGGCATTGGAATGGGCTGCCCAGAGAGGTGGTGGATTCACCATCCCTGGAGATTTTTAAACGCAGATTGGACGTGGCACTGAGTGCCATGATCTAGTAAATGGACTGGATTTGGACCAAGGGTTGGACTCGATGATCTCGGAGGTCTTTTCCAACCCAATCGATTCTATGATTCTATGATTCTAAATATAATAAATTAGTGCATTCTTATCCATCGGATCCAAACTTGCCAGTGTGCTGGGTTATCATCTGTATTTGTTTTGTTTTTAAAGCATATATTTACAGTGACCAGTCTCAACTATTTCTTAATGTAGGCATATCTAAGAAATTTAAGTCTAAATTTGAAGCATGATTCCTTCATTCATCCATCATGAAGTCTGAACCGATGAACTGATCTATGTGAAACTGATGATAAATATACTGGAATATTTAACTAGCTCCATACTTTGTAATGTGTTTCTCCTGGCAGCTTAATTAATTATTTTTTTTCCAGAATAATTGTGTCTGGATACTAACAAATCGCTATAATCTTAATTCTCAAACTTCTACTAATCTTTGAGGTTGTGTTTTTCGCTTTTAAAGAATGTACTAACTTTATACATGTCACTCTTTAGTTTCAAGTATGCTCTATGACATGAAGATTAAGCAAAAAACATCACCTTCCAATCAACTGATATTCAAATAACTGGTGAAACAGCTTAGGCTAGGAGAATTTTTGCTCCTCTGCATAAGTATTCAGCCTTTTTGGTCTTACTGGTCCACCAAGTAAGGAGGAACCAGTTCCTCTCATTCTACGTTTTCAGAAGCTGGATGCCTGTTCTGAAGACAGTTCCAGTATCAGTGAATTTGCAGAATGACCATCTATTTGTGTTAATCACAGATGAAAAACTACCTTTTTTTTCTTTTTTTTTTTTGGGGGGGGGTGTGGTTCTTTTTTTTTTTTTCCCTGAGTCCTTTCTTACAAGATGATCCTTATTTCATTATCTAGTGAGAATTCTGTAGACTTGAGTTCCTCTTCTAGCAGCTGGAAAAAAAGACAACACCATGTCTTTGGGGGACATATTTTGCCAGACACCTTCTTTGCTAAAGTCTTCAAATAGGTAGAAATTTTGCACTTCATGTACCTCATGTTTTGTAGTACATGGTCTCTATTCATACCATATGGACTCCTCTCAGAAGGATTTTGCCTCCCCTGCTTCCTCCATAAGGCTGACTCTATCATGAATTGTTTACTTCTAGGAAAGATGAAGGGAAAAGAAGGCTTGAAAAGAAGGGAAGAGGAAGGCAAAGCCCGTGTAAACAGGTGTCTTCTTACAGACACAAATGAATTGATAAAGAGCATTAGAAAGTTATGATGCATAGAATGTATAATCCTGGTCTCTAGTTCTCTGGATACTCATCCTAGACTTGTTTCTGTCCTGGGCAAGAAAGAGTTAAATGGCTAAGACAACATACTGTTCTGCATTTCCAGTTGCCTAAACTTCATTTCAAGCATCTGCTCCCTGGCATTCACTTAGTTCCAGACACTGTTATGCTGATAGCTGTTTGTCAAAGCACAAAGAGAGGGAGTATAAAACACAGTTAAAGAAAATAAAATAAGGAAAATTATGAATAAACATATCATACATAAAATTGGAACATCAAGATATTTCTTGTTGAGGAGCAGGGGGAGGTTAGGGAAATAGAAGTAGTCCTAATTTTCTCTTGAGCTGGAAATTAGTTCTGCATATATATATATTTATGAAGCAAGACTTTTCCCCACTTTATTTTTGACACTTTAATGCTATTCTCTCATCATTTATTGTTTTAAAGATAAATATTCATTGATGATGTGTAATGACACCATAAAAATGTACATTCTACTTTACAAAAAGGGTATTTTTGGCTCAGCTACTCAAATATGTATAAAATAATTGTCTGATTGGCACTTTGGCTCCTCTTTCTCTAAAACAGTGACTTATTTGAGATTAATTATAGATTAAAAAATATTACCCCACAGTTCCGACTGTTGACAAGGGACTTCTCTGAAGTGACTGTGTGAAGTATGTGGATGAATTAATGGAATGATCTTATCTGACTTCCCAATACATTCCTTCAATTCAGTGTTTTTTTTGATTTAAACAGTAAATGGAGGCCTGTTGCCTTGTCAAGGGCTAGGACAAGGGAAATGTGTTTTGGTGAATAAGTGCAGAAATGTTCTTATATATTTCCTTTGAATGCATCTTTCCTATCCTATTTACAGAGAAGAGAGGTATTGTAGCCCTTCCCATTATCTTTTAAAAAATTGAGGTATTTACACAAATATCTCTGATGACTTTACTCAGCATGTTTTATTTTGCATAAGTTCTCTGATACGCTGTTCTTACCTTAGAGACCATCAGAAAACAGAGGAACCATGCAGTGACAAATCTGTAGGGGATTCAAATGTGCTGTCTCATTCTTAAAACCAGTTTTGCTGAGCTGGATCTGGCCATGAAGAAACAGCTGATGCTACTGAGTTTGAATATCCCAACTGATTCTTACTGTTGGGTAACAGCTTTTGGCAAATGTTGATGAAATTGTTAGTGAATTGCTGGTGTGAAGCCCTTCTGAAAAACAGATTCTGTTGTTTAAACATTATTATATTTTCAAGGTTTCTCCTTCCATCTATTCTGAGTTTTAGATTAGACCCTCAGCTTGTTTCCTGACCCCATACCTGTAGGCAATGGAACATTTCTCTTTTATTTGGAAAAACCTATTGTATATCATCTCTTTCCCAGTATCTTTTTTTTTTTTTTTTTTTTTTTTTAAATTTTTATTTTTATTTTTTTTACAGGTGTGGTTTGTCTGTTTGGTTTTTTTTTTAAATTTCCCACACGTATCTCATTTTCTGAGACTCTTACTCTTGCATCTTACTTTTTTCTCCAATTATTCTAGACATGATCTTTCATTAGAAGCTTTTGCAGTGTTGAGTGAAAAGATGTAATTCCTTGCCTTTTGTTTTGTACACAAAACTCATTCTAAAGAATGCCTCTTAAATTGTCATTTGTCTTTCAGCAACATATTTTTGTGATGTGTGCATTCCACTGTAATTGTCAGAATTTTTTCTACACTGCAGTTTTCAAGATAATTGTTGCCCAACATAAATTTTTAAATAAGATTTTTCCTACTTAGATGTAGTCCTTTATTCTAGTAATTATGGAATTTATTGTATTTATAATTTCTTCAATTTATGCAATTAATTTAGATTCTTATCTCACTTCCAAAATCTTTGGTTTGGTGTCATGGTCAGTTTTAAGATACGTACTTTTCTGTTCCTTTGTTTATATCACTGTCATAAATAGTAATTGGACAACAAATATATGATAGATGAGACCTCTGTGTAAGATAAAACAATCTCTTTGAGACTAAACTCAATAACTGTTCTTCAAGCTGGTTTTGGTTTTGATTTTTTTTTCTAATTATGCTTATAGAACTATTATCAAACTAGATTATAAACATTGCTAAAGTCAAAATACATCTACTTTTTCCTGTGTCTTCTTGGAAATTTATCCTATTAAGAGGAAACAAGACTGTTTTGAATTAAACCTGGTAATGACTAACAAATGTTGGCTGTTCATTATTACTTGATTATTCTTGAGGTTCTTGCAAATTGATTGATAACATGGTTCCTATTATTTTTCCAGACATCAATGTTACATATTCTGTTGAACTTATACCTCCTTCAATCTTTTTTCTCTCTTCTGCCTCCCTTTCCCCCTAATGGATACCAGTTTGCCTTTTTCAGCCTGCTGAGTCCTCACGAGTCATCCAAGAATGCTGCCTAAACCAATTGCCTTAAGTGATTCTCATCAGGGAATGATAACTTAAAAAAAATCTAATTTATCTTAGTATCATTGACCATGTCTTTTTACCCTAATATTGCCTGTTTTCTTCTTCCCTTGTTATTAATATTAACCATATTAAGTGACTGATCTGAACCAATCTCTTTACGTAGAATAAAACAACCAAACTGAAGCAAGACAACTTTGGTTTTCTCTGTCCCCTACAATAGCTCTCTTTCTCCCTTTAACTAACAAGCCCTTCTTTTTCTCATCCTGTTATTACATTTAATGCATTTCATAGCATTTCCTGATGGCTTTTTATGTTTTCTTCCAGCTGTATATAATTTTCTGCCTATCCCTCCATCATGTGCTATTCTTCTATGTGTTTTTTTGGCAATGAGTCCTTGTTTCCAATTGTGTATGATTTCTTTTCTGCCCCCTCCCTTCACTGAAGGGCTGTTGCTGGAGTTGATGTCTTACCAGGTCCATCAGACATTTTCTTTAGTAGGGTAGGTTGCCATCAGACTTTGGAGATTTATTATAATCAATTACTCTATTGAACTATAGGAAATGTACAAAATCTATTATTAAAACAACCGCTTGCATGAACTAAGTCAGTAATTCTCCAAGCTGTATAAGAAAATTATTTCAAATGGTCATTCATAGTTGTATATAAAATCATACAGTAAAACCTGGTATGTTAGACATGTAAAAGCATAGATTCCATAAAATAAAGTAGCGTCTTTATCATCGGAAAACAGTGGTTGATAGATATTTGTTTGTACGAAAGGAAGTAGCCCCTTTCATGGCTCAAGTCTTGTAATGTGCATACCCAAAGTAAAAAAATGGTGAAGAAATAGCTAAAGGAATACTGAAATGTACATTAAAACCAGTATCTGAACATCATCTTTGCCAAAGATTGTGAGACAGGGCACTGACTCAGGTGGTGCTATGGGGAATTTTAATTCTTAATGTTTCCCCCAAAGATCTTTGAAATCTCAGTGAGTTGTATCTCAATAAGCAGATCCTTCTCCTTTGACTGGTGAGAAAATCCTTTTTCTGAATTTCATAGGAAAGTACTGGAACTGAAGAGCAAATGGGTGCTGCACAAAGTAGCAATCATGATTTTTCAATATGAATTCAATGCTGAAATATGGTTGAAAAGTTTATAGTTGCATGATTTTAAATAGACAAAATAAGAAATGCCTCAGGTCTTGATGAAAAGAAACATTATAAGTAGATAAAATCCAAATATTGGCTATGATTTAAAGGAAGATAAAGAAGATTCTACTTCCAGATCAGAAAAAAGAGAGACTAAATCATATGTGTTTTAATTTATGAATGTAATATTGTCATATTTGATCAGAAAAATTGTTCTTTTCATTACCTGACACATGAGGGTATAAAGGGAAACTGTGTGGAAAGTTTAGTTGACTGACTTTTTTTTCAGTGCAAAATTAAAAAAAAAAGAGTTTGGTATATTTAATTCTGTTTATACATGCCCTGTGTGCATCAGTTCTCTGTTTTGAGTTCAATAAGTAACTTATAGCTCATGTCACTCAAATACAGATGACTTCCATGATGGTATAAGTCCTTTATGGCACAGCACAATGTCTTGTGTGGGAGCAGCATTGTTGATACTAGCAGTTATGCAGTAAAAATACTGAAATATGGCTATGTGTGTAAGATGGACCATTGTATTCCAAAGGAGGATGCAGTTATTGAAGTGGCTGAAGGACTCAAGACAAAAGCATTAGTGGGTTTTGATTGATTGCTTTGGTTTCTTGGCTTATCAATTGCCAACCAAGATTCAGAAGAGAACAATGAATTACGGAATATCCACTCTTAATTTTTAAAATCTTTTAAATAAACCCTCAGACTGTTTGCCAATCTAAAAATATCTTACCTTACCTTTTTCCACAGTGCAACCCTAGGTCCTGAATAAATACAGCAATTAGTGATCCTTATTCAAAAGCTGAACAAGCCAAGAAAAGATGAATGAGCAAGACTTTTAGACAAAAGGAAAGAGTTGCATCTGACCATAATGGAACGAGTTGGTGAGAAATTTGAGTCTGTCTTCTGGTGCTGCTGTTCATGAGCAGAACTGGATGCCATACCATGTAGGACCACCAGAGGTTTTATTTTCTATACTGAAAAATTCTCATGGTTTTGCTGATAACTCAGTTTGAATTCCTATGGACTCTCAGCTGTTTCAGAGGCCCAAGGGCATCACTCCACTCTCTGTGGCTGGTCAATGGTTGCCTTCATCATCTGGCGGTTCTTATTTTGTATTGCAGCAACCTATTTCCCCCAGTTGTCTCACTTTCCTGGCTCAGTGGCCAGCCACAGCAATATTTGCTGTAATTCTGCCAAAGCAGAAATAACAAGACTTCTTTTTAGAAATGACAGAAGAATTGCACCAACTCTGCAGCATCTGTGCTTGTAACCATTTCTAGCAGAGAGACTGATAAACATGGAGGAGCAGAGCATGGGTGTTACAAGAGGGGTTAGCAGAAATTAAAACGTGCCAAAAAGGAAATATTCAGTAAAAGAAGATTTTGTTTGAAATATGAAAACTTGACTGGTAACTGTCACTCCAAATGCTCTGTAGAAATGTTTCAATACTCACATAGTGAAGACTGGTACAGTATAGCAGATATTTTGTGACAGAAGATAATATGCCCACAGCACACCAACCAGGGTGTTTGTAACTTCATCATGCCAGATGCCAACTGTTTTTGATACTTCAGCCACTGACAAAATCTCTGAGGATAAACACGGCTTTTTCACCTGCTCCCTCTTTCCTGAATTGATTGGTGAACATTTTCAATTAGGAGGAAAAAAACCCCAGAAATATTTTTTAAAATACTTTATTTTGTTTAAAATGGTTAGTCAGTGTTACCAGCAGTCATTCTTCAAACAACCACACAAAGGAAAGCATTGCTGAAATGCTTAAAGATATGTAACCAGAAGTGGGACTGTGAACATGACTGAAGAGTAGCTCCACTCTGAGTAGGAGTTTTTGGACTCCAAGCCCACCCAACCATCCTTTTATACTAAGTATTTTTAGGATGTGTGACAAGAAGCTGGTCACTACACACAGAAAGGAGCACAGACAAACAATGGCAGGTAGGGGAATCCCAACTCCCAGAGACAGGAGTTACTGACCCAACCCAC
Source organism: Pipra filicauda (assembly GCF_003945595.2). Taxonomy (NCBI): domain Eukaryota; kingdom Metazoa; phylum Chordata; class Aves; order Passeriformes; family Pipridae; genus Pipra; species Pipra filicauda. The sequence continues at coordinate 622,368 of NW_024104475.1, forward strand.
TAGGGCATCCCAGGAGGACATCGCCCCCTGGATGGAAATGACATCTACCACCATAAATCTTTGGGAGACGCTGTCCTGAGGTCGCCTTCGGACTGAGGGGTCACTGTTGGGAGGTATGGTCTCATTTTGGGATAACAGAAAAGAGCATTTGAGAATTGCACAAGACTTATTATAGGATGGTTATGGGAGGAACCAAAGGTTGAGGAAAAAGGCATCAAGGTGGTCTGGGCAGGAACAAGTATGGCAAAATAAAGGAGACAAAAGGAACCAGTTGTGAAAGCAGGTGGCTGGCCAGTGCCCTTGTCTGATTCCCCAGATCGTCTTTGCTTCTTATCACATTTCCTTCCTAACTCTTTTCTTGGTGGGGGGTTCTCTACCTGAGTTCATATGTGTGTGTATGGGAGTGGGGGGCACGTGCTGGAGAGGTGACCACAGGTCAGAGGAGGCAGTGTGTCTGCAGTGGGTGAGGGGCTGGGTGTCAGTGTGTGGTCACTGGTGAATGCTGAGCTGGTCAGTAGGATGGATGGCTTGTGAGCCAGCTGTATGTGTCTGAGAGCAGGACAACTTGAGGAGTTGGGTACTGGGGGCACCAGGAGGACCAGGTCAAGTGCTGGAGAGGCTGTAGAGCCTGGGGGTCATATGAGAGCACTTTGCATATGTGTGAGCTTGTGCTCTTTGAGAGCAAGGATCACAGGCAGCTATAGGATAGACTGCATGTCTATAGGCAGTTACTGCAGGGATCTGCAGTGGGCATAGGTCTGAGTACCAGCAGCTGAGGTAAGACTGAGGTTTTGGGGTCTCACATGTCCCAGTGCCTGCAACAGGGGATACTGGGATCAGGGGCAGCTATTGGGTAGATGGTCTAAACCAACGATCAGAGGGATCTGTACTCTATATGTTTTTAATGAGAAAGAAAACAAAGTATGTAGCAATACTTCAGTTTATAGACAAATGGATAAAAGAGAAAATATAAGCAAGAAAAACCTATTTGCACTGATAAGAAAAAAGTGTCTAAATGCATTCATAAAATATAAAGAAAACCTTTAAAATTTACAATTTAGGTCAACCTGAGGCAAAAATTTTTTATTAATAACATAAGTTTTTTTAAACCTTTTTTCTTAATTTTGAAATGAAACTACTATGTTTAAAAGGAACTTTAAAAAAGTTGGTTTATTTTCTTAAAAAAAAATCTTAAACGAGAGGCCTTGGATATATGTTATTTTAATTTTGAAATAATAATTAAAAAAATCCTTATTTTTTGTCTTCAGGTAACCCAAATGCTTGAATTCCTTATTTTTGGAAATGATATTGTTCCCATTGAATTTTTTTGTTGTTGTATGGTTTCGTATTTTGTTGTTGTTGGTTTGTTTGGTTTGGGTTTGGGTTTTCCCACTAAATTTCAGCTATCTAAAAATTTGCTTCTGCTCCTGGATGTATTCAAAACTGACAAGGCCCAAAGATGATATTTTAAATCACAGAGATCATGCTTTCATACAGAATAAAACAAGACTAACTGGGCTTCCAATTCCCCAAAACACTTTTACTGTGCAAGGGAAATGGACACAAGGTGGCAAAAAAAGTAGTGGGAAGTGGTTGTACTCTGCTGCCACATTGCAAAAAGTCAAGGAAAGGGTTCAATTTTTGGTTCTGTTTCAGAGAAAGGATTCAATTTTTGGTTTCATTTCAGCATATTAATATTAAATTCATAATATTTTGTCAGTCTTTAGTAGCTAAAAGCCTTTAGTAGCTAAAAGCCTTTACTAGCTAAAAGCACAAGAGACTAGTGTCTTGGTTGGATCTACAAACAAAGAAATCCAGCCTAATATTTTCTGAGCAGTAGTAATAGTTACTATTACAATTGATTTTATTGCCCTGTGGTAAATTTATTGTTTTTCTCATTGCTCACCCAGTGGTTTGTTTATCTCTGTTTGAAGGAAAGGCTCGTGTTTGATGATGTGGGAGGCGTGCTATGCTCTTATTTCTCTCTGTTTTTCCATCTTCCATGAATTCTGTTCTCTTGAGAAACCAACTCACACCATGCCCTGAGGCTCAGCTTGTACTGGAATGTGCGTCTAAGAAAATGTCTGGAGCGGAGAGGTTTTTTGTTCTTAAAAAATGTTCAGCTTCACCATGAAGTGATACAAAAGACAGCTCCTCTTTGCAGATGAAGGTAAGGTCTGGTTGGCATCTAGAAGTCTGGAAAGGATTTCTCCACTCTTGTCTCCTGAAGCTGCCTTACCCTTAAGTGACACTAAAAAGGGGTGAGGGGAAAGTCATGATCCTCTTATAATTTGATGATATGACATTTGCCATAAGAAAGACCTTATTCTGTATAAGGTTAAATTGTGCCATTTTAATTACGGTTTCATCAAATGACAGAACTTAAGTCACTGAAATCTGCTGGGGTGTGTTCTTATTTCAGCATGATAGAGGATGTTTGGTTTACTTGCAAATGACTTGGTTTAAAAGTACAGCTTTTGAATTATGCCTTTCACTTATGTAGCCCAGGTCTTAGACACCTAGAATAGTTCAGTTTCCTAAGGAGTTCGATAAATGGCATGACTGTCTTTCACCTGTTTGTTCAAGTGGTAGCCAACTGTGCTTAGACTTGTCACTTTAAGAACTTTTAACTATTCCACCAAGCATAAATATATTTCATTTGTCTAAAGTGCCACTGGGGAAAATGCTACTGGTCTCCTTCTCCTATGAGTCTAATAAATACCAAACTTCATTCACTATTTTCTTACTCAGAACAAATCGAGGAATTGCTGTTGAACATTGCGCAGAGTCACCAGAGTGCTGAAATTTCAATACTCATTGATTCAGAGATGAGGGACAACGACCACACTTCACTTACAGAAGCAGGAGAATTCTTGCAGCAACATAATTGCCAATATCCCATCATGATGGAGACAGGACATACCATACAGTCAGGTGCTAAAAGGTGAAAAGAACTGGCTGTAGTTTCAAGAATTGCAATAGTATAACTGGACCAGGCTTTTACAAGCAGAGAGATCTTCCTCAGTCCCAATGTTATTTATTGTGTTGAATACCATAAAAATCTATAAGTTCCATTACTCGGATTAAAAATTCAGATCTTCTGATTAATGTTTCTGGTGGCATGATGATATATAGGTATTTTTGGTTTTGCAGCTCTTCTCAAAAATCTGTTGTTTTGGAGTTTGGAGGGCTCTGCATGGCTTTCTTAGTAAAGCAGGGGGACTACACATGAAAAAAGAGAAGTAATGGAGTAGGTGATCTTGTTCTTCGCAAGCACTGAGTGAAGAAAATGAAACTTTTGAAATAGCTATAGAAATGCTAAAAGTTGGATAAAAACCTAGAAATCTTCCCTGACTATATCCAGATACTTAAAAACTGTGAAGAAAGTACTTTCACAGCAGTTTCTTTCTCTTGAGGTCAGGGACAGAAGTTTTCCACTGCCCATGTAATTCCTAACTCTGTGTCTCTATTATCCTGAATAATGAATAAAAACAGGGACACAATGTATTTTAGAATTATGTTACTCCCACTAATGTGAGTGTTAGCTACACTGAAGTAATACACTTACAAAATCAAAGGCAGCCTTGTCCTAGACCAGAGAAAAGCCTAAACAAAAAGTAGCTTAAGAAGGTCTGTTATATCAAGGGATTGCAAACCAGTTTAGATAGTATTCAATTTATTCACAAAGCAAAAACTTTTCTGTCTTTCGATAAGACTGCACTAGCCATTCATCTTGGCAAGCTCCAAAGCAAAAAACGTAGAAAAATAAAATCATTTCAAAGCTCATGTTTTATAGATGCTGTTTGGGAGTTAGATCACAAGATGTTGGACTCTTCTTGCTGATAGTAAGGTGAATGCCTACACATTACAACATACCCCAGGATCTGTAGTTTATAACACATGGATTTCCTAGCAAAGTAATCTATCCTAAACTTACTCTGTTTACAAACAAACATTTGCAGGATATCTATTGCACCTGAAATTTTTGTTTTCATCCAGCATACCTGGTACCATTGCATTTACTTCAGTTAGCTTAGATGAACTAGAACCAGTGTCAAGACCCAGACGAAACTTGAACAAACAGTCCCACTCATCCTATTAGGACCTAAGGACAAGCTATGGGTTTTCTGGAATCAGATCTCTCTTCATATTGCACCATAACAAAAGTCACAGTTTAAAGCTATTTATGAAATTGACCTCCTGTGGATTTCTCTCCTGAATTTTCATAGTGTGTAATGTAAGCTCTAGTCAAGTGATGCAGCTTCTGCTGCAGTTCTAGATAGCAGTACTCATGTAATGTCCACTACAACAACACAAGGTAGCTACAGTGTCAGGCCTGGCAGGAATTCCATGGAAACTTGTGTTCCACAACATCAGTCAGTGTCCCTTCCTCCTCCTACCACCTGTTTCTGCTGGGAACAAACTGTTCAGAAATTGCTAAAACTGTTATAAGAGTAAGTATTGCAGTTTCACCAGTGACCTACTGCATCATTATTTATAGTTTAGACTTAGTAAAAAACAAGCCTATCCAAAAGTCAAAGAATGTGTGTGAAATAAAACACAAATCAAAAGCAGCACCATAATATAAAAGCCCTATGGATGTACTGAAAAATAAGGTCTTGCTCACCATCCAGCACAAGCCACTCACCCTGGTTTCCCAGAAGAGCCTTGTAGAAAAAGATGTCCTTTGTAGCATGACCTAGAGGTCAAGTAATTCAAGGTTTGTGGAAGGATGGGAAAAGCAAGTTGTGGAGTTCAGAACCTTTTGGTTGAACACTCTGTGTCAGCCCCTCACAATTATATCAAGACTCTGTTAATACCTCAGGCAATCTCCACTGCCACACTGTTCACATGAAAGAAAAGAAATAAAAAAAATTTGTGATAAAGGGAGACTTCCAGTAAACCTCGATTAAGTGTTTACAGGTACAAGCAAAATACATTATTTTTTCTGTGGTTAATATTGGTTTAGCACCCTGCTATTGGTTGTTATAAAAATTGATGCTTATTAATTAAATATTACTAACACAAAACCTTTGTGCTTGGAAAATGTATGGATATCCCAAAATAGAGATTTTGTTTATTCTTTATATTATGGTAACACCTAGAGGCCAGAGCTTCACTGTGCAAGGCACTGTACAAATATACACAAGGGGCTGGCTCTTGCTTTGAGGAATATATTATAAATGTAAGCAGCAAGTGAGTAATGCAGCAAAGTTCAGTAAAAGAACAAGCAAAATGTTGGTGGACAATATGAAAAATAGTGACTGCAGTGACTCGTCTGTTGAACTTTGAACAGGGTTTTGTGAAGCCCTGTGTCAGAGAAGACTTCCCATGATTGATTTGGAAGAAGCCATTGGACCATAGACTTAGTGAGGAATTACATTGAGCATGTGATATGTCAGATGCATGCACTAGCGTCCCTCACTAGCTTCACTTACCAAATATTTTGATGGGATTGTCATTATCTTTTTAGCAGTAACTAAGAGAATATATGTTAAAAATGGACTTGAATTGATAATCCCTTATGGAATCACTCAACATGGGATTTACATATGTCCTGGAGACTGACAACTTTGGGTTTTCCGGTTTTTCTTTTGAATGTTACCTAACATGTCTGAAGAAAAGTTACTGGCACTGTCCAATAGCCGTAGAACTGAACTACCACTTTCCTCTGCCTCTCTACTGAGTCGGTGACAGAAAAAGTCAAGAACTTTTATGGTTTCAAAAGAAGCCATAATCTCATGAAGAACATTAATGCTGGTGTCTGTTTAACGAACTTCCCTAGGAAATGTCCTCCTACTCTCAGCTGGAGAATGTTATCTAACCTGACAGTAACTTAGGGCATGGGGTCAGGTTTGGGGGCTGAGTCTTAGTATTGGGTTTGGTTCAAGTACTGAGCTGATTGTAAAGGGCGTTCATTAGTGTCAGTGAAAATCTTTTTCTATTTTTATAAAACAGCTGTGAGAGCCTCCTCGGAAGAGAGTGAAATTTGGCTGGTGAGCTAACTCTGAAAAAGTTGCAAGTTTTGTGATATTTATCACATGCCAACATTTTGCTCTGGCAGCAAGTCTTCTGTGGAGCATTATTCTTCTCATTATAAATGGCACTGGACAGCTTTCTAACGTCTTCCCTGAAAATTTTTCAAAACTATCTGGTTGGCTGGGAAATAGTCAGTGATACACAAAGCTCACATATGCCAGCTGTTGACCCATCTGTTGTGCCTGGCACATGTTATTCTCTTAACATGGACTGGCATTAGATGGAAACTGCAGCCCATAGTTTGGGAGGGCAGTTAGATCCATGTCATGAACAGCTCTGCAATAGCACTGGCTTGTCATGTGTCACCTGTAAGTCCCACCTCACTTTGCTGCTTGCAATGAAATGGTTAAAGAACAGAAAAGTTAAGCACTCAATTTTACAATGTAAAGACAAAGTCACACACACAAAATAGATGGCAGAGAGCTTTGCACTGTGTGTTCAGCTCCTCTTTTGTCCAGTAATGCTGTCTAATTTCATTATCTTTCCACTCATCCCTTATCTCCCTGAATTAAATTTTTCTATTTATATACTGTTATATTTCCACTACAGACAGTTGGAGAAACCTTCCTCCTAAATCCTCACAAAGTGTTTTCAATAGTGAAGTCCCTATGAAAAGTACAATCACAAATCTTGAGAAATCAGCTGATTCCTAGCAGCCATTGTCAGAGGTATCTTTCTAGCCTCACTACTTAAGACTTAGCCTATCTCTAGCAGCATGTTTTTCTGATTGTTTATTTGTAAACATTTCCTCTATGTGTAAAGTGGGAAAAAACTGCCAGATGAACAGATGAGACTTTAATGCAATTGTGTTAATTTCATAAGAGAATGAGTATGAAAAATGCAAGTTACATTTTTTTATCACAGATAGTTTAAGGTTACTGACCAAATAAATGCGTCTGGCATCAAACCTGGTGAGGTCTGGAGAAGACCAGTACCACAGTACATATTGAATTTCAGGCAAATTTCAGCAAAACAGTGGTGCACATTGTGAAAAAGGCTGGAGATATGATAATCTTCAATTGCATTTTGCTGCCGGTGGAAAGTTAAAATTTTCTTCTGCCATTAGCTTTCCTATGAATACAAAACCAATGTCAACAGACATTTGGCAACAAAGGTTTGGTTTCTGGATGCAGTTATTCCCACTTCTCTGTTATTTCATAGCCTTCACTTTCCTTCCAGCATTAACAGGCAGAGGCAATGAGGAGGACAGCAAGGCTATCCCACTGACCCTTGGTGAGAGCAGCTGCCTCCTTCGCCCACATGCTTTTCTGTATTCACTCCAGATATGAGTCCATGTTGCTTGCAGATTAACATCCAGGCTAGCTCTGACTGAATACTGTTCTTCAGGTAGATTTATGGATACAGACTGGTGCCTTTTCGTATTGTGTTCCATAGTGCAAAGCCTCTATGTTTAGCCTAGCAAAACTGCATCATGAATTCTGTAGACCTAATAGTGCTGTTTTTTGATTTCTTCTCCTGGTCTCTTTCCAATCACATGCACTGCAAAACAGATTTCATTGTCCAAATCTCACTTTTTTTTCCAAGCATTAGTTTATGTGTCATGTTTTGTGTTCATTTAGGACACAGGCAGCTCCTTCAAAAGCTGTAGTGGCTTTTACTATGAGGGACTGGGAATAAAATATCTGCTTTGAAGACAATAGGTCTGATTCCTTCTTCCTGTTACAGCACTGGTGAAACAGTGGGGAATCAGGCTCAGAAAATGTCATCTCGTGGTGATTTTGTTCTCCCAGAGTTGAGAATCAAAGGACCAGGGAATAAAATAGAGTGACCTGGCTCTTTTTGTGAATAGGGCAGCACAGAGTATCATCAAGCTATCACTGAGATGACTAAGGGAGGCAATTTAATCAAATGTGGGCAAAAAAGCCACACTTAATGTTTCAATTACTGCTACATAACCCAGTGTGTTGAGTACATAAAATTGCACAAATTATTTGGATCTAGAGACTTTCATATTCTTTCAGTGATAGTTTAAGTAGGTACTCTCATCTCACAGGCTTATTCACATTTCTGCTGTGATTTATTCAGAAGCTTACTTGCCTAGTGCTGGTGTCTTCCTAATATTGCTGTGAGTACTGTTCGAATCCCGACTGCAAAGGGAACAATGTATTATTTGCACTGGCTAATAACTTACATGCAAAAATACACTTTTATCATTCAAGTGAAAGCATTTGCAGTGATTACACAAACCAAAGTGGTAAATTTTCCTAAATGGATATAATAATTTTTTTCAGTATGTATTTCATAGTTCTTATTATTTATGATGACTCTTGTAACCTGCAAAGCTTTTCTCAGTAAATGATAATGTGTCTGCAGTCACCAGTCTGTAACCATTTAATTAGGTAGTAATTTACACAGTTTTACCAATAAACTGTAAAGTTTTGTTTTGTTTTCTAGTCAGCAAATGTCTGACAGAAGCCATTTTCTGGCACACAAAGAACCAAGCTAATATTCCTCCCAAACACAGTCATTCAATATTTAAAACATGTTTTGCTGTTGTTAAATCAAAAATGCTTTGGTTTTGACTTGTTCATAAGTATGGAGCACTGTAAAAACTTGACAGTCCTGGGAAAAACTCTTGAGTTTTGCATTGGCAAAAGCACGTTTTCATCTCCATGGTGAATAAATCCAGGCGGTCAGGAAATTGATGAAACACACGAACACCTCATTCCCCATGGAGAGGAGACACAGACACAGCAAGATCCTCTGTGCCAGGCCCTCTGAGGTTTTGCTGCTTGTTGAGACTTCAGATTGTGGGTTAATATTTGTCATGACACAACAAGTAAATAAATACCTTGGCAAAAATCCTAGAGCCTGTCAGCACTGCCCCTGCTGCAACCTCCTGTTGAAAATACAGAGCTCTATTTATCATCTTTCACATAAAGCCTGTTCAGAAGAAATGACCTAGGACATGTTTAATTTCCTTCTTTGGCTTCTTGATGATGTCACCTAGATAAACCCCATATTCAGAGACTCTCGCTGAGAGTATTAGGACAAAGTAGCTGTGAGCACTGTTACTTATCAAAGTAATTTAATTTATAATGATATGTTTTGTAGTTGGTCTGTGCAAAGTCATCTCAAGCAAAAGGCTTCTATCTATGTCATTTCCCCTAAATGCCAAAGTATGGAACAGCTACAGCAGCTCTTTAATGAAACATTTCACAGTCATGAGGATTTTCACTCTAGATAGGAGCCCCAGTGCTGAGTCTTTTTATCCCTTCAGTGCTGTACATATTCCTAAGTATTCTTACTGAAAAGTGGTAAAACACTACTGTGTTGCCAATCTGTTTTGTCCTGGGAACAAGGATGGATTGAAGGAACACAGACACCATCTTTAAAGAATAAGTGTATAAATTTACTGTGGAACAAAACAGTAGAGAATTACAAAAGCAGTGTCTTCTGAAAGAATACATTTAGCAATACATCTAATCATTACGACAAAAGTGTCTATAGTGATTAAGAGAGAGATACATCACCAGTAACCCTATAATACATTACCATCATCCAGACCTGCATCACCTGGGGAGACCCTGATCACAGCAGAGGTGTGGAGAACCTGTTCCTGGTAACAGGGAAATCCTACGCAGTACGTCCATTCGTAGGGTGAAGCCCCCATCTTTGCTATGAGAAGGTCCAGCTCATATAGTGTTAAACAAACTAGCTTACATCATTCAATTGGTGCAGAAAATAATCTGTCTTTCTTCTCTTCTTGGTTTTTCCCTGAAGACTAGCCAGGACTCAGGGGAAAATCAGGGAGTCAGTTTGGACTAACTACTGTCAAATATCCCCATGGCCTTGACTAGTCTTTAGATACAATACTATGGATACATTAATATCTCAAATATGAACCAGTTGTGGTTATGTGAGGCCTACTGCTCCAACAGCTTTGGCTAAAAAGAAAGACACGTTTGTAACACATATAAGCCTTACTAATTATTAATAATATGCTGTACTAACAAGCATAAATGTATGTTCTTAAAGCATTACTAAGGATTATATAGCATCTTGGTTAGTAAGCAGATATATGACTAAATATAATACTAGGCTAAATATAATATTAGGTTGGAAGATTCATCTGTAGGTCAACTTCAGCTCAGGGCCTGTTCTTCAGACCCCAGCATTACAGCTATGAAAAATGTACTGGAAATAAGAAAGTAGTTTTTATCATTTGTTTCTGTCCAGCAATAATTATTAAGTTCAGGTATTACAGTCATGAAACTGGGTATATTTCTGGTGAGGGAGGATACATGGGAAAGAAGGACAGAGGTGACACCAAAAATATTGTGGATGATATGTTGAAATCAAGGAACAGAAGAGTGGTATCCAAGGAAAGGTACAGATGAGAGTTACCAAATCAAGTGGGACATATGGATGGAGAAAAAAAAAAAGATAAATAAACAATTGAATTTGGGTAATTCCCTGAAGTCATGTCCTGGATGAGCGATACACACTCTTGGAAATCTGTGGTTCTAGAGGTCCTTCCCTCTTGACACCTTGAATTTGGCTAATTTGAAAGGAGACTTTCAGGAGAGAAATTTTGTACAGCCTCAACATCCTATAGATGATGAGGACCCCAGGGTACACATCGGCAACCATCTGCTGCTCAGTGTCTACAGTGTATTTCTTTGGGGTGTGAAACATATATTGAGGTAACTGACAGGGAAGACAAAAAGCAATAGTATATGAATAGAAAGGTGTCCTTGGACTATCCTTCTGGCCCTAAATCTCTGAGTCTGTGAATAACTCCCTTGGAAAAAAAAGTGCTCTGGTATCCCATTTTTGCCATTTTTTTAAGAGATGGAATAGGGGTTTTTCTTCTTTTGTTCAGAACGTTAACCTTTCAAAATCAACAGGAAACACAACATAACCCAGTATGTCAATTCTATTTCACCTCTGATGACTATTTATAATTGCTACTCAAATAGGAAATTTGCTTCTGACCTTTGAGCTGGAATATGCTTGAAATTCATGCCTCACTGTGCTGTCAACTCCTTTTCATGCAAGCATTTATATGTGGGCTAATAAATGAGTTTGGGAGCAAAAGCTCTAGTAGTGAAATCCAGCTTGTGATTTTGCTGTGAGGCATGCTTGCAAAAAGCTTATCTAGAAACTGAAGGAGAAAAATTTATCACTTAGAGCAGTTTTGAATATGGCATCACTGTTTATAACTGACATTAGCAAGAAATTTTAATGTCAGAGTAACGCACATGACAGGATCACTAAGTAACCCAGAGACGCACATTTTAATTAGTGCTCTTTGTTGAAACTTATTTTGCCTGGATCTGTGATATAATAGTTTATTTTACTATTATCCAGGCTACATTTTTGTTCTTACAATACATTGCATTTCAACCTGTGTGCATCAAAAGAAACCAATGGCCCAATACAGTATATTCCAAACTGTAAAATGCTATGAAATTAATTCAGCTATCTCAGGCTACATGTTTTTGCTCTGCATCTGCAAAATATTAGACCAATCAAAGAGAAATTATTTATACAGATGGTGCTTGGAATACACTGAGGAATAACAGGATGCATAGAATCCTTTTGTCCTCACAGCTAAGGCTAGGGATGAACCAAATTCAGTAACTATTCCTTAGAATCTTAGGCAGTCTAAAGTGGATAGGAACAGTAATTTCTGCTGAGGCACAACCTAAGCAGTATTTGCTAACAATATATCTCAACCTTATATCTTCTACATACCATACATAAAAATCTTCCATATATCAATCATGCTATAGTATGCTAACTGAATATTAAGGCTGAAATAAATTCAGAAAAGAATCCCAATTAAAATAGGGTAATAAAGTAACCATTGATTTACAACACAGTGTTACACTCCTAGACAGAGAAACAGAGGTTATTTAATGATGAAAGTAGTGTATGAACAGGCAAGGGTTTGAGAAGAGAATTTCTCTCTCTTACCTGGAAGCAGTCAGTGCAATTGCTGCAGGTGTCTATCCATTAAGGCAAAACAATATTTGCGTATTGACAACACCTTAGGCACATAAGAACATAATTATCCATGGTTCTTGTCTGAATGTAAAATGGTAGGAATAGGAATGTTTTAATTTTCATTTTTTTGTGGCTTCTTCATGCCAGACTCAAATGAAATTCAGCTTTATCTTTCAGGACCAAATCATGTTTTAAAAACTAGGCAGACTGTCCCCTCTGTAAACTTTGCAAAAATGCTTTGGTAGAACATAGCAATAAGTACCTCTAAAATTACTGTTGTGATAAATAATTAATTTTTAAACATGTTTATGTTTATATTTCCTGTAACAACTTGGATTTGAAACAGCTGAAATACAAATAACATTAAAATTAATGACTTTTAGAGAAGTGTCTAAGAGCCCACATATACGGTTTGGTATAAGGATGATGGTGACTGAATTGTTCCTGCAACTTTAAGAGGCAAAGGACTTTGAGTATCGCAGTGAAGAGAAAACCTTGTTATTTGGAATGGTTTCTGCTTGATTTGGTTCACTATAATGTCAAAATCACTATTTTTTACTCTGAAGTATTTGTATTTTAGTTATTTTCCTTTGGAAAATGAAACCTTGAAATCGAACATTATTTCCCTAAACATTCTCTTATTTGGATCTAAATGACAGCTGCCTTTGTATTGAATTCAGTAGACTTTGGATCAAGTGCTGCTTTCTGTAGGGCAATAGCAACTGAGTGGGGTCTGGTTGTGGCTTGTACTAAATGTTGCCTGGTTCTCAGCTCAGTTGCAATCAGACAAGGGTGTAGAACAGGCACTTGGGGATCACTGGTGTCACCAAGAACTGAGGCTGAACCCTGAACTCTTACTCCTAGAGACGGGTGTACAGGACAGAGCTAGGGAAGAAATTATCTGGTAGTTTGAGAAAAACAGAATCTTTTTTATCTTCAGTGCAAACCCACAGTGTTGCTGGTTCTATCAGCCCAGACTCTTCTATACACCCTCTGATTTACTTTCTGTGCCTCATGGGAGCACTAATCTGATTGAAGTGCCCTCACCATCCCCTTGATCTTATTCCACTGTGTATAAAGTATTGACATTCTTGTGCAAAAGTGGCTGAAATGAATATCAATGACTCCACAAACTGGTAGCTAGGACATCTGTGAAAGAGCCACCATCTTAGATTTGCTCATGGCTCATTGTGAGCAGGGAATGTAAAGAGATCCCAAGCCCCTAGGAGAGGGACACAGTAATGTATTCCTAGGGTCATATGAGCAGGTCTTCCTTGATCTCACTTATTGGAGCTATTTGATTTTGAATAAAATATTTTAAATATTAATCAGGTCAGAGAGTGCTTGGGAATGGTGCTTCATCCTGGCAGGTAGAGTACTTGCTAGGGAGGTGAAATATCTGTGTGCAATGCATTTTTAATAATTTTATGTGTAGTTAAAGAACCACAGTAAGAGAGTTTGAGAAGCCATCATCATTCTGCCCTAGAGTGCCAGCAGTCAGGTCACTGGGACAGCTTTTCCCAGGCAGGTGGCAACAATACTGACCCTTGTCCTAGTTGCTGTGCATGATCTGCTGGTTAATTAGATAAAACAGGCTGACAAATTTCTTCTCTTGTTATCCTGAGAGAATCAGCATAAAGCATTATACATCTGGTGAATTAAAATCAACCATTTCATCTGTTCTTTCTAGTTTTTATTAAACTCTTTTGTTTACAAAAAAAAATAAAATTAGTGAAGCATGGAAAAAGGTGGAAGATGGACAGTTGAGCCTAAATCACCCCTGTGGATTGATAAACCTGTATTCAGAATATTTTTCACTTCATCCCTTATTTTCTACTGAAAGTGTTATACATACAACCAAGATAAGAGTGACAAAGCCATATGTTTTATATCTCAGTGTTTGTTTTGAGATTTTTACAGACTATAATTTATCTTGAAGGTCAACTATGTGTGGCTAAATGTGAAGAAGAATTTATTAATTTTAAATTGGAACAGATTTTTGAGTGCTGTAGGACCATTTGATTCTTTATAATAATCCCTTATCCTTCATATCCTCTGGCTGAAAACAATTATACCTGATACAATTTTTCACTCATTTCTTGTGTCTTGTTTTATCCATCTTATTACAAGTTTAACTATCCTATTCTTATTTGCCTTTTTCCAATCTTTTTTTATCTTGAGCATATGATTTCTCCTTTCTCCTTAATTCGTCAGCTTCCTTCATCCAGGCCCTGTGACCTGAATCCTCTATTCTAAATAAGGACACATCACTGGTTTTGAACAGTATTCTATAATTTCATCTGATTTTTGCCAAATTTCTGTGTACATTCTACCACCTTAGCTTTTGTGACAAGTGTATATTGGGCCAAGATTTTTGCCGAGAAGCCTGTAAGTGTGTTTCTTGTTGGATTCCAGTGGGTAATTTGGGCTCCTCTGTTGTTTCCAAATAGTATTGTGTGATATACCATGAGTATGTTTGTGTAGTTTTGTGCAAGTAAAAAATGTTTACAAAATCCAGCATCTGAGGCTATAGAAATGACACTGTGCAAGACCCTAATCAGACTTGGTAACTTTTTTTGACTTATTTACAACTAGCAAGCCTGTGATGACTGATGAGAAAATAACACAAATAAGAAGGAAAAGGTAGGTTAAATGTCAGTGCACTTGTCCGCTCATAAGTACCAAGACATTTGCATAAGCTTCTTTTCATATTACCTCTGTCTGCTTAGCACTTTGTATTTCACTTGTCTGAAGAGACTGCAAACTGGCAAGGCAGAAACAATAGTTTTTAAAGCATTTGTACTTAAGGGATGGTTCAAGGACATCTCAGTCCTGACGTGAGTTTCAAGAGACTATAATAATGCAACTAAGAGTAATGTGGTGGCCAAGGAGGAGCGGGATTTCTGTAATGTAGCCTATGAAGTAATATTGAGATGAACCTGGACAAAAGCTATTTGAGCCTGGCTGCTGCTGCGCTTTCTAACAGTAACATCTATCAGAGTGATAAAGTCTCTAGAGGGAAGCAGTAGAAACTCCAGCAGTGAATCATTTAAAAATTAGTCTGCTAAACTGCTTGAGTATGTGGTAAATTGAAGAGGTCTGTGTTGGCAGAGGACAACCAAAAAAAAGGAACATGTTATTTCTAGGTCTCAGTACTGTGAGGCTGGGAGAGCTACAGCACACTTATGTTTCACTTATCTGATACATCTAACCAAACTGGCTAATTTTGTAACACTTAGGAGAGGGAATGGTGTACTGTATTAAATACTTCCACTTACTAGCTGAATATATGTCATGGAAATTATGGCAGCTCCTTTCTTCTTACAGCCTTTTGCATCAAAACAAATAATTCACTCAGATTTGGGTGCCAAAATAAAATGTGAAAAGGTACTGTTTCTCAAAATGTTCAAAGTCAACTCTACATGGTGATATACTCCAATGTCTGTAAACTGTATTTTTCTAAAATCAGGATTGGAATACACTATATAGTGGAAACTGATCTTAATTTAATTTTCTAGCAACAGCATGTAAACTACAATGAGACCAAAAAAAAAAACACCCCCAAAAAAGCAAAAAAAACCCCCACAAACCTCAAATTAATTTTCATACATGTATTAAGTTCCAGAATATGCTATTGCTTTATATCAGAGAATTATTTTCATTTTATTCAAATTGGACAATTCTCCATATAAAATGGAAAGTTAAATTGTAGGATATGATTTAGGGATTTTGCAAATAGTTTAACACCTTTAAATGAAGAAAGAAGCAGAAATAAAAGTCAGATGGTATAGTGTTTGTGTTGTCACCCATGAAGCATTATGAAAACACTCAACCATAATTATGATCCATTCTGACAACAGCTTGAGGATAAGCTCTTGCCGTCTGTACCATGAAAAGTAGTGATAAATTTTTAACACTGTGGGTTTACCTGTAGCAAAAACCATTAAGGGTAAACAATACCACTCCTCAACTGTGTTTAAAGACAGAACCATTGCCAGCATCTAGTCTGTTATTTCTTTTATTTTTCCTACTGTAGCTATATACAATTGAGTTTAGAAGGTGTAACTACCGTAAAGGACTTACTTTCCAACCCTGCATACAGGTTGAAGAAATCCCTGTTCATTGAACCCAGCTAGGACTTTTTTCCAAGGGCCCAGAGAGGTGCTACACTCCTGCCTCTGCAATGAGTATTCATTATACAAGACACCAGCCCCCAAAGATCTTACTGATGTTAGACAAACTACAGACACACACATTGTTCTAATCTGTTCTTTAAAAGCTTGCAGCCTATTTAAAAGTTGATGTGCAGGCATGCTGAAAAGTTGGACATTATCAAAAAAGAAATGATGGGCAAACTACAACAACACTGTGGCTTATCTCACCTGTGCAGAACTGGATAGGTCTGATGTACTATAACCTGTTAAGAAGGTTTAATTAAAGACTCCAAACCTACTTCCTCTGTGCCTTAGCTCTTGACATCCTTACATGCTGCTACTAAGCTTGCCTTTACTTTTAACTATCATTTCCTTTGCTTTAAATAGCTTATTTTTACATTTTTCTTATGAGACAAATCTCTTGGCATCTCTCCAGGGCACTGGATGCTGCAGAGAAGGCAGATGTTTCATGGCAGAGCTACCGAGAGGACAGTTGCTTTTTACAGGGCTAATGAGGGTCAAGTATTCTCCCCCGGAGGCTGCAAAAATGACATCAGTCTTCTCTGGGCTGCACACTAGTCCACAAGACCTCAGGTCTTTACTCATCTACGAACCAGCAGCCCTCCAATGTTGAAGCAGAGGGAAGAGGTAAAAAGCTTTTCTATTCCTGAGGTTCACTGATGAAATCTGAACCAAATGTTCTTGTGCTGTGCTGGAGAGTTGGACTTACAGGCAGTGTGTCTTGATCAGAAAAAAGCCCAGTGACTGGGCTACATGGACAGACCTTACCTGCTTTTAATCACGTTTTCTGGTTACGCTCTTGAGTTATTACCTACATCCTGCAAAGGTCTTTGCTGGGCTGGAATCACTGTAGCATGTATGCGATCAACACATAAATGTAGTTTGTATCTTCTTCTAGAAGTGTGTATTCCCCAAACCAAGGGGAATTTAATTAAGCAATCACATTGCTTAATTAAAAAATATATTCTGATAAACACTTAGTTGACCTTACGTTATAGGTTTTCAAAGGCATCACCACTGAAAATAACTCCTGAGGAATCAACAGTACTACAGGGCAATGAGTTAGTGAGGTCTCTGGTATTATTTGTTCTTGGAAGGAAGAAATATGGAAGAAAAACTTATGGACAGAAATAGCAAGAAATTTGGAGGAAAACATTTTAGAAAACATAGTGGGTCTGTTGGTAATGCAGTTTTGCAGAAACTGGAAATTGGATATGTTGGGTAATTGTGCATACATCCTTCGTTCAGAGAGAAACAAGATTCCTGAAACAAATCTTCCCTTTGCCACAATAGTAAAGAAGGGAATCCTGGATCATTTTGAAATATTTCTGCAAAAAAGTACATTAGACCTAATGACTGCATGCGGGGTGATGGAAGGCACTTCACTTATCTGGGAGAAAATGCTTTTTAATGACTTCATTTTTTCATTTTTAAAAAACAGTAAAGTTGTCATGTTATAATCTCCCAGGTGAGTTACTGAATGATAATTTCAGCAAACCTAGGGCTTCGCACTGTAATATAACCTGTTGTGCCTTACAGTTTAATCACACTGTGGCATTTAGAAATCATTCATTGTGGCTGGCAAAAATGTCTTACAATAACACTATTACCGCAACTTACATTTTTATAGTAATTTTCATTTCTCAGGCAAACACAATGAAGTAGTCCGCAAAACATTTTAAGTACATAGCAGGCATTGAATCACTGAGCATTATGAGTCACTTACAAGCTAGCAGCGTCCCCTATACATTAAAAATATATCACTTTTTCATAAGAAGTTATCCAAGTTACAAAACATGTATGTCTCTAACTTAGATAAAACTTCCTTTTCCAAGAGATCATACTGAGTCATGGATTCAGATACCAAAGTTTAAAATACAGGAGAATTCCTTATACCCACTGGAGAGAGACTTGCAGTCTGATACCAATAAAATGTTTTAAAGAAATCTGTAACACAAGCTGTGGTAAAAAGTGCTTCTAGCAAACTGCTAAGGTTAGTTGGGGTTTACTAAACTCAGGAGTGTACAACACGCAATTCAGCAATTATACTCATGTTGCTCATGGAACAGGCTGTCAACCACATCTGGGAAGAATTCAGCTATTGGTATGTCATGGTAGAATATCAAAATGACCCTTCACAGGTGTAAAACATATTCACTTTGCTAAGATTTTTGGTGTCATTTACAAAAGTTTTCATGTTCTGGATACTGCAACCAAAGAAAGAGTATACTACTGCCCATGTTCATCTGCAGCAATAGCATCAGACTCATTCACTGTCAGATGACCCTCTCTCAAGTGGCTGCCTTCTCCATGGATTCTTGGATTTCTTTTCCCCACATGGCTCAGAGAGCTACTAGGGCAATCTGACATACAGCAGTCTTTTCCCAGGGCTTTGAGGCACAGTGAACTGATCTCAGTTATAAAAAAAGTGTCAGAGGTCACCCAAATATACAGCATGACTTAAAGCTGGCACCTTCATCACTGCTATATTGCCTTGATAGGCTCTGAATTGAGTCAGTTCTTAAATAAATTTTGCTTTGCAAAAAGCAAAATAACCTTCAAAGTTAAAACTTTCCAAGTGTACTCTGATCACGATAGAGAAAATCAGTGATCTGACAACAAAATGGAATTATATTATGGTAAACATGAGGAGCCTGCAACAAGGACAGTAAGACAGATAAATAAGTATTACTGATCAGCTCACCCAAGGCAGAGGTGCATGTATCGGAATTTTATACCTAGAGTGGTCTGAAGTCAAGATGATTTTAAAATAAACACTGTTGGCTGTTCACCTACAGCAAAATAAAATCTGTCCCAAACTTTGGGCTGATGCCATCCTTGTGCAGTCCTCAGCTACTGTTTTTCTACTCTTGTGCCATTGTTTCCATTTTAAGCATTTTTCTTTATTGTCAGACAAAAAGGAGAAATTTGTAAGCAGTGGAGGAATGAAGGAAAGAATATGTGCCCTCATGTGGCTCAGGCAGAAGTCATGGACTGTATTAATGAGGGATCTAAGTTTGGGGTTGCTGTATCTTGAACGCCCAAATAGAGTCTCCATACTTTACAGCCTGGAGGTGGGCCAGGAAGGGAGTGTTAGTTTAATACTGATTTTAATTTCATATCTCACCTAATTGCCATTAAACTTGCACATTATTCTCTGTATGAAAACCAACATCCTTCATTAGTATGGATATGAACATCATATATTTTAGAATTTTTAATATTTAAACACTTACTTATCAACAATTATTATGTATTTGGAGCATAAACTCTTCTAGGCCTGAGAGTGTGTCCAAAAGCTTCAATTTTCAGCACAAGATATATGAAAACAGCACTGAAGTCCACATGAGTCCACAAGAATATTTGGGTCTAATTGCTGCAATTGCCTCAACATATATATGAGCAAAAAGCTCAGTTGCAGAGGGATTTTGACCAAGTTGTGCTCAAAACACAGCTGTGGCCCTGGGGTTTGGTATGAACATGTACCTAAAATTCATCTCACTACATACCTCTCCTTCAGGCTCTTAGAAGTTTGGAAAAAACAGGTGTATGTTAATAAAGTGCTAAGTACTTTAATGATTTTAAATATTTTAGCAATCACCAAAAGCAAGTTCAATACAACAATGAGAAAGAGGAAAGAGTGGACTAACTCTTTAATTATATTTTCATTAATGCTGTACTTTAAAAGAACAGAAGGGAAAACTTAAATACTACATAGCTAGACTTTCATATAAATTAAGACGTAGAAGTAGGTTTCACAATATAGTAACTTTGGATGATTCCTACCAAACTCTTTTGGCCAAATATTTTGTGAATACTTTTGCAGCTAGTGAAACCAGTCCTAGGGGGGAGCCCGAATTGGCAGCATTTCCTTCTAAAAGCCTTCTGGGCAGTGCCCAGCAGAAACAGAACAAGGCTGGATCCAAAAGAGGTGCGGTTGCCTTAAGAACAATTTAGGTACCTGTGAGCCAGAAACTCCTTGCACATCCAATAGATATTTAAATACTGAAGATGTCTCAGTTTTGGTTGGTTTGTTTACTGAGAGGTTGCCACTGTGTATACAAACATATTTTAGAAAAGCTTCAGCCTTTTGTATTCCTGCAGTTTAGGTCCCTAGCTTGCAACTAAGACACTTTCCCTCCAAAGTGGTCCAAACTGAAAGGTAAGCATTGAGGATCCATACCAAATGTAACAGTAACAGGTATTTTCCTACAGTCTGGCTGAAAAGGGAGAGAGACAAGTCACTTACATGCTTTTTCTCTCCACATCTCTCACCTTACAGAAGAAAGCATTAAGTAGGAGGGTTACAGGTATTTTCCATGCAGAGAATACCTGTAAAAGCTGTTTCACTTTCCATCAGCTGTCTGAGATTCCTTGCATCAAAGAGAAGAACTGTGACCTCCTACTCTACACAGGACCCTAATGATTTGCCCAAACATGAAACATATAACACATGGGACCTGAGCCATTTTGGGGCAGGTCGTAGTCAGAGTGGAAATTCACATAATATGAATGAAGTCTAAATGGGTCTCTAAACCACAAACATTTACTCATGTCACCTTATGGGATTACTCATGCGATTAAGTATCTTTCAGAACTGAGCATTAAATATGTTACATATTCAATCTGAATGTGGGTGTGAATATAAAGTGATACAAAAATATAAACACTTAAATATGCCACCCTCCATATAGCTGTCAGTGACTGATAGAATCACCTGCTTATCCAAAGTGAATTACTTTTTTTTTCCTGAATGGTTGGAAAATAATTAGAGCTCTAGTTAAGTAATTTCATCTGACATAGTTATCTGAATATTAACTCATCAGCAGCGCAGTGAGGGATTTTACATACTCAGGGAAATCTGCTCATATTCCTTTAAATCCCTAGAGTTTTGTGCCATCAATTTTATGTGGCCTCCACAGGCTTTTTACCAGGGATTGCGCAGACTTTGTTCTGCTTTATTTTTCTGGTGTATACTACTGTAAAATCTCAATGGATTTTAGTTTTTTACAAATGGTTACCATTTTTGGGTGTTTCTTTGGGTTTTTTTGGTGGTCATTTCTTACGTAAAGAAGGTATGAATAATCTGTAATAGCAAGTGACAGGATTCAACAAGTCAGATAAGCTTGGCCCAGGACTTTACTCCAATTTACACTTTTCTTGGTGCTACCACTGAACATGAGCTTCTATTGACACCTTGGAATTCTTAAGATTTGTAGCAAATATGAATTTTTAGTATGAGTGTACAGTTTATAACACTTAGAATAGCAGTTGACAGTTATTAAACCTAATTCTCATGCTTCATATAAAATTTTCTAAATTCTTCAGATTTGTTTAATGTTTTTCTCAAGGGAAAAGACTCTAGTAAGCACATCCTGTTTGGGATATAAACATCTAGACTGGAATAATAAGATATCATTGTAGCCAGAGCAACCTTGAATGCCCAGGAACCCTAGAAGAGCTCCAAAGACATTGTTTGCTATGAGGAGGAGGAAGATGAGGAGGAAAGAGATCTTGAGACCTCCGACTCAATTCCAGGGAGGTATGCCAGGGGGACAGATCTGAGGAGGATTTGGGGGTGGATAGTTCTCAGATTGGATGCATCAGTACTATAAAATTGTATGACCCCTGGAGACTCACATGCGCCTATGTACTCTGTGCATCTGAAAGCTTTTATTAAAGAACTGCTCTCTACCTTACCTATACTAATATTGCTTGGAGAATTTTTCTTCAATTTTAGACGTCGCTATAAACCAGGCCTTTCCACTGCATTGTATAATTATGTGTGTTTTCTACGTTAGCTGCACAATAAAACCCTCACACAAATCTGCCTTCTACCCCTATTTGTTTTTTAGGATGTTGCTCAGGACAAACGTTCAGCATTACTCTGGCATACCCAGCTGGCTGTGCACTAGTGAGATAAACCACAGACCTGCACCACAGTGTCCTTTTAACTTTAAAATGTACACATGAAAAATGCTCTGCCTCCTGCTATAGAAAGAAAAATGAATACTTGGGCACTTGGGAATCTTTCTATTTAAATGCAGATTACAGCTTTCCCCAAAGCCATTTGGAACCATTAATCCTTTTAGGAGATTTCTCTTCCTTAGGGTGTAGGGAGATGGACAAGGTTGCCTTTTCAACATGTTTTTTTTTTGTTCTGTGCAAACATTTTAAGTTTTAGAAACTGGTAAATCACTGGTGGCCCAGTGTTATTGAAAGAAAAAGAAGAAAGGGACCTTAAGTATATTATCTCTAGTGTCAGAAAAGATTCACTGTTTCCAAGGAGTGCCTCTGCACTGAACAAGATTTTGAACATATATAAACTTAGCCTGGGAAACACTCAACCTCCTCTAGTAACCTATAGTTACCATAACTTCAGTAGTTACTGAGCAGTCTACAGTTACAGAGGCTTTTAAGGAAATTCCTCATTTACTGTTCCCAGGGTTATGGCTACCTACAGACTGCTCTAAGCAAGCCATCCTAACAGATTAATTTGGGTTAAGTACAGTCGTGCCTGTTTCCAGTTATGCTCAAAGGAGTAAAAAGATCAGCATTTAAGTCTCCTGCCTGATGATATTTATTTGGAACCAGTTTAAATGGGAGCAGCACTTTCAGACAGTCCCTAATGAGTCTTGAATTCAAGCAGTAAGATTTGAAGCAAAATACTTTAACTGTTTTGCTGCCTTGCCCTTGTGTTAATTAACTAAATCATGATGCATCTGACAGTCATTTTAGGATTTTCTCTAATCCAAAAGATTCATTTACAGTCTAGTCATTTAACACCAAAATAAGTGCTGCTGCTGAACTCTGTCTTGAAGTGATCCATTTCATAAAAATTTATGATGTAGCTTCAGGATAGCAAGTTTCTGAGAGAATCCAGTTCTATTTCTGGATAGAAATGTCTTTTCTTCAGGAATTTAATTTTTTGAGGGAGGGGAGGCTCTGCACCTTATGCATTAAACTAAATTTACAGGATGTCCAAGGCAGACTAAAAGTCATCCCAGCCCAGGAGCCTCGGAAGCTCACTGAAATCCATTTGATCTTACTCTTTTCCCAAGGATCTTCACTTTCTTCAGATAAAGCTGATGATTTTTATGTCCCCTGCGGAGGAAGCAGTTTGACTTGAGGTACTCTGATGAGGCAAGTAAAGCAATGGGATATCTCAACAGAGGTACTGAACACTACCCTGAAGGCATTTTAAACTCGTCTACTTCGTCTTTCCTTCAGGTATTTGTGCTGCATGGTTGAGTATAACAGATAAAAACTCTATTCTGCAATTTAACCAGTAGTAAATGCAACTGGGAAGGTATGTAGTGTGAGGCAGAATAAAAAATACTGATGGCTGTTAATGATTTTTTTACCTTTTTCTCTATCATATAAAAATTAAACTAATATATTTAGTTGAGTCAGGAGAGTGAGACGCTGGAACTGAAAAGTGAAGCCTCACTGTGAGCAGATTAAAAATCAGGGACATGTCTTGAAATATTTTATTTAAAAAGCCCAGGAAGCTAGAAAGAGTTATGAATCCTTTACCTCAGTTTACATAGGAGAGGAGCTTGTTCTTGAAGGAGTTCCTGCTCTCATAATACCTTATCTGTGGCCAGTTTGGACCACAGTAATTATCTAATCTAGCCTTTTGCATAAACCAAGTTGGAATGTACTTTCATTTCTGAGATTTTTTTGGACAAGTTCTCCTTTTACCACCTGGAAACATTATCTGATTTTGAATGGACTTCTTGACCATCTGGTTTCCCTAACAGATCAGAAAGCTTAGATGTAGTTACTGCAACACCCACAGCTCTGAGGCCTGACCCTATTGTGCCCATAAAGGCAAATAGCAACATGCTCAGAAGCTAACAAATTGTGCTTGATTATTTAAAGGGTAAGCAGTTCTGACTTATGATGAATGTGCTACTGAAAAGATCTTCTGGTATGTGGTATTTACTCTTTACCACTATTTACTATTTACCTCCGGAGAAGGACTTGTGACTTCTCATGGACAAAAAGCTGGGCGTGAGGCAACAGTGTGTGCTCACAGCGCATAAAGCCAGTTGCATCCTGGGCTGCATCAAAAGAGGAGTGACCAGCAGTCAAGGGGGGTGATTCTACTCCTCTACTCTGCTCTCCTGAGACCTCACCTGGGGTCCAGTTCTGGGTCCGTCAGCACAAGAAAGACATGGACCTGTTAGAGGTCCAGAGAAGGGCTACAGAGATGATCAGAGGGCTACAGCAGTTCTACTACAAATACAGGCTGAGAGAGTTGAACTCGTTCAGCCTGGAGAAGAGAAGGCTTCATAACAGCCTTCTAGTACTTAAGGTGGGCTTATATATAAAGGGGGAGAGTTAGTTTTCATGTGGACACATAACGATAAATCAAAGGGGGAGAACATTTTCAAATAAAAAGATGGAAAATTTAGATTAGATATGAAGAAGAAATTCTTTACTATGAGGGTGGTGGGACAGTGGAACATGTTACCCAGACAAGCTGTGGATGCCTCATCCTCGGAAGTTCACGACCAGGTTGGAGGAGGCCCTGAGCAACATGGTCTAGTGGCAGGTCCCCATGGCAGGGGGACTGGAACTAGATGATCTTTAAGGTCCCTTTCAACACAAACCATTCTATTATTCTACAATTTTAGACTTTTGGATGGTTACATCAATGGTGGGATGATAACAACCAAAACGTTGTTTATCAATCTTTTCCCCTACTCTTTCTTCCATTGCAAAGAAGCAAAAGGTGCAACTGAGTAACAGTAATATGATATCCAGCTGCATAATGATATGAAGACCTGCTAGTACTAGTTCTAGTTAACTGCTGTTGAAATGTAACCCTTAGCAACATAAAGATGAACATAAACATGGTCTTCCTGAATGAAAGACCTGACAAGTGAGTGGAACACTTGATAACTAACATTTCCTTTTATGAGATGAAGGTTTCTTATTTCCTGCTTCTTGTGACTTCTTACAACAGTACTTGGTGCTTATACCATGCTTTTGTTCTCTAAAGCATTGTATAAACATTAACTAATTAATCCTCCGAACACCCCATGAATTAGATGAGAAAGCAATATTTCCATACATATTCCCTTAGCACAGTAAGGGAAATATTAGAACAGACTTTAAAAGGAGCCCTTTGCTCGTTTATATGTGTTAACCTTTGTATTACATATGCCCGAACAACAGGGTTTCTTTTAAGGGCACGCAGCAAAGCAGTAACATTTATCAGTATATATTCAATTTTTTTTTCATTAAGTGACTGAGAATTAAGTACAATTTACGTCCTGCAACTTGAATTGCTCTCTAATTCTACCTAGGTGTTTTACGCCTCACTCATCTCTGAGGTAAAATGTAGCACATGCTTAATCTGATTTTGGACAGGGTCTTCAATCTCTTACTTATATGATTTAATTCCTCCTCTCCCATCCTTAACTTTTGTATGATATCTGCATTTGTGGTATTGGAGCTACCATTGTTTTTTTGTCTAAAGGCACAGGTTGTGTTATAAAATTAGATCCTAAGCACTGCAATGCTTGGAATTGCATCGAGACTCTAGTTCCTTTTTTCTGACATAATGTCTTGGGACCCCCCTGTCTATCTGCAACTTCTATCTGTATGCAACAAATCTGAGCACACTTTTCTTTTAAATTCCACTTGCTGGTGACAGTGCAGTTGTCCCTTCCTCCTTGGGATGTTTCCAGGGGGGATAACAACCTTACAAGGCTGTGAGCAAGCCATTAGGCAACTGTAACTGCCTGCAGCTACAGTGCTTGCTAGAAATTCATATTTCATCATTTCCCTGAAGCCATAACTGCTTCCAGGACCCAACAGTATGCTAGCTCTTGTTGCTATGTTTGACTTTTCCTTGCATTTCTGCACACTCTGAATTCTTCTCTCCTGAATATCTGATGTCAAAGACCTCCTTTTCCCCTATGTCATGTTAGATGAGTGTCAGAAGGTGGCAACTAGTATTCCACTGTAGCTGTTGTGCACCCTGTCCCTCAAAAATCATTGTAAATTTGAGATCTCACCCTGTAACCTTTTTTACTCCCTAATTTACCAATCTGTCACATCAAGGTTTCTGAGACAAAAGAAAATTCAGAAATTCACTTTCAATGAAAGAACTGAATAAGTGCTACTGAAGTCTGTTTAAATTAGTATTCACTAAATCTGCAGATCTTTACTGTTACATCAGATATACTGCACCTAACATTAAACCATCTTTGACATTCACAGTCAGTCAGTCAGTCTTTCAGAAGAAACTATTTGATAGAAACTGAATAATGGTGATGTGAGAAAATGATTTTCCACATACTTGGTATGTGTAGACTTAATTTGGGTTGTTTTTTCCTGCAGCACCCTCACACACTCTCCTGCTTGTCCTGGCCTCTCCTTTAGTATACATAATGTGTCTTCATAGCCTCCAGGTACTTGATTCAGTAATTTTTTATAGAGAATGTACTTGCATGCTTTAATGTTCTTGGCTAAACTTGATTTTGACTTGTAAACATTACATGTTTGTAACTGAAAGCATAAGATTGTGTTCTAGGACAATTTGCCAGTTGTAATAATCATTAATACTGGCAGAGATTTTTGCTGTGTTTCGGACAGCCCAGTCACTAACAAAGGAACAGACAGGGCAGTCTTAAAATGTGGCCCCATCTACAGTTAATGTAACAATTTTTTTTTAATCAAACTTAATTTGATTAAAAATAATTTTTTATAGAGAATGTACTTGCAGCTATTAATGTTCTTCTAAACTTGATTTTGACTTGTAAACCATACATGTTTAACTGAAAGCATAAGATTGTGTTCTTAGGACAATTTGCCAGTGTAATTTCTTAATACTGGCAAGATTTTTGTTGTGTTTCGGACAGCTACAGTCACTCAAAGGAACAGACAGGGCAGTTTTTAAAGCAATCTGCTAGGTCGATTTGGTTCCTTCTGGGAATTTTTTTTGTGCCTCAGTTGACTTGGAAGACATCTGTTCTAGAGTCAGTGCCTCAGGACTTGGGACAGTTTAGAGTCACCTTATTTAGTTTCCCAAGCTTTTGCCTTCTTCATTGCTGCCTTAAATTATCATTTGTACAACATAAAATGTTCAAGGCACTGGTATAGTTTCAAAGTAGGAAAAATACTTTTTATAAAGATATAACTATAAATTTTATCAAATATAAAAGGAATTATTAAATATTATGTTGTACTGTCCAGAACATAATTTCAGAATAGCTAAAAATCCTGTGGCAACACAGTGATTTCTATAAAATCATTCAACCTGGGAGAAGTGCTCCTTCACTTGCTTCCTTGTGGACTGTCGACTCAGTTTTTGTGGGAGCACTGTTTGTAGCTCTGTGAGGAGCTCCTATGTGCTAACATGGTTGTCATAATTCTTCTTGCCTCTGTGCTAGAAGCACTCAGAAACTGTAAGAAATAATGTGGTTCCTTTTATTCTACTCCATGTTTCCTATTTTCTAGGCATTGCCTAAGCCAAATGCTCTGTCAGAGTAAGTACTGCACTGCATATTATATTGTTCATCTTGAACACTTGAATTTTATGGCCCTTCTGCCATAGGTCCTCTTTCTATGTACTTTTAGAGATTCACTTATGGTTGGAAGGTCAGAGTCTGCCCAGAAACGTGTAACTTGAATTATACAACAAAAGGCAGAGGATGAAATATTGTTCTCTACATAGTCTTAATCTTAGTTATTACATTCTAAAGCCAATTAGGAACTGGGTTTTTAGAAGTTTCAAGGTGGACTTTTCAGCTTCAGATCAGTCACTTTTCTTTAGTGTCCTCCGATAAAAAATTAGATGCATATGAAATGTATTTATAGAGTGGAGAGTAATACTACCAAAGTTTCTTTGTAAGCTATTAGGCAAATCAGCTGCTGTGGAACCAGGCAACCATGAAAAATACCTGATGTCTTAC
Source organism: Pipra filicauda (assembly GCF_003945595.2). Taxonomy (NCBI): domain Eukaryota; kingdom Metazoa; phylum Chordata; class Aves; order Passeriformes; family Pipridae; genus Pipra; species Pipra filicauda. Next base: position 650,485 of record NW_024104475.1, read on the forward strand.
ATTTACTGCTCCTCATTACATCCAGGGGAAAATGTCATTTGAGTTTTTTTCCAGGTTTTTTTTGACATTTCTAAAAAGATTCAACTACTCTGATGGAGGTTTCAGCACCTCTATTCTTTCATTCAGAGTATTTTAGTACATTTCCCTTCACTCTTTATCCATATGGGTAATCTCTCTGATCTATTGTTTGTCTCAGACCTGTTTAATTTATTGTTTCAGTTTCCACCGCCTCTGAATTATGAAACAAAAGCTGCTTAAAAGTGCAATTTCCTTTCAACATCAGCAGCAGTCGAGAGCAAATAGATTCAACAGACTCCCAAAGCACAGCAGTTTAAAAACACCTTAGTTTCTTGGCAAGGGATTGCTAAATTGTCAGAGAAGTAGAGGCTTTGAAGGCTGTGAGATTTGGTTGAAATAGGGGAGGAAAGGGAACAAGCCTAAAGACAGAGAAAAAGAAGGACTGCTTTGTCTCTTCTGTCATCCATAAATCCAAACCTTCACTTTAAGAACACAGCAATTTTTAATTTTTCCTGATCTTATACTTCTTTTCAGTCAGTCCTTTCACAAATAAAAGTGTTTTATGCAAAGTCATTAAAAAAACTCACAAACCTGTCTATATAGTATATATAAGTCATGAAGGAAATGCATAAGGATTTATGAAAAACATATTGTGCTGAAGAATTAACCACCCCAAAGTAAAACAGATAAAAATGGATATAATATACAAATGTCAAGTGGCTCAAAGATTTGTCATTAATGTAATGGAATTTTGCAAATACAGACAAGGAAGGCATTAAACTTCAGACAGAAAAAACATTCAGAAGGGCACTAATATTCAGAGAACAAGTTTTATTCTGTAAGAAGGGAATAATTGGGCTGCAGCATAAGGTTTCTGTGAAAATTATCTACTTAGAAATATGTGCCTTTCTCTGCTGTTAGTGGAAGTGCTGTGACAGGTTTGTCAGTCACTCAAGCTGTGGTGCTGCAAAAGTAGTACTGCACTTCTATTTCAAGTGAGTCTGTCGAAGTACTGCTATAACAAACCAGCCTCCACTTCTCTTCCAGTACAAACATCAATCTTCTACATTTCAATCACAGCAGACTCATTTGGGGGGGGAGAAAATTTCAGGGCTATTGTATGCAAAACATACAAAAACTTTTCCAGTTTCTCTTCTTTTACTATCCGAAAAACATACAAAAAACCTGGCAAGAAGAAAAAAACTTCTTTTAAAATTAATGTTTTCTATGAATTTAAAAAATTCATAGTAAAAAAACCCAAAAGCAGCAGTTCTAATGGATGGTTGGAAAGTTCTTAAAGACAATTAAAGAGATATCTATGTGGGCTGCAGACCTCAAGTGTAGAAGTAGTTGAACTGAAAGGTTGTGTTTTTTAATGGACTTTTCTGGTAAGCTGTCAAGACACTTTTCCCAATGAATTTTCAATCATTTCACTGACTCTCTCCACCTCACTTGCTGTTTATTCCATTGTGGTGGTTAATAAAAAATGTTCCTATTTCATCTAGATCAGTAATTCCCAAACTGCTCACCAAACAGTGATAGCTACAAGGCTGTAGTAAGCGAGATCCATTCTCAATAAAACAATATGTGTTTTCTAAACCGTCTCACAAGTGAGATTTTGACCACAACTGCAAATGTTCCTGGGTTTTAAGTGGAACAAACATATATGAAAGAATTTCTATTTTATCAAGAGATAGAAATAGTGTGTTAGTAACAACAATGCCAACATCAAGAAAGGAGAGAGTGAAATAATTTGCACTCCTGGCTACTATATTGGTTATTTACAAATGTGAAGCTGGTAAAATAGATTCTCACAGACTACATCTGGACTGAGCTGGTGCATTCTGCAATTCTGTCCTGGCTCCTGGTCACTTGAGCGTCAAACTAGGGCCAGGGCACATTAGGGCTCTTGCAGGCGTGAAGGTCTGGTGAAAGACAGTGATGCTGCTAGCTGGGCCACAGGGGAAAATTTCATAATCTATGTGTTTGGCTTCTGAAGAGAGATTGAGCTGCAGTGGCAAGTTGTGAATCTCAGAGTCAACTGAAAACTCCCTTGGTACTCTGATTTAGAGTGCAGTGTGACAGGGATTGGATCTGGTGGCTGCAGCAGAAGTTTTGGATGAGGGAAAAACTGAGTCAAAAACAATAAGATGAACAACAAAACAATTAATGTCTTACTTTTGCCTTTTCCAGATGCATCTCCTCCAATCGGCATTAGCAGACTTTGGCCAGCTGTGCTACACACAATTTCTTTACTAAAACAGAATTCCTTTTCTTATCTTGCATATTCTTTTGTTATGTAAGATATAGGTTTAAGCTGTAGTAAATTTCACGTTAACTGTAATGAAACCTTAACCAGCCCCAGAGAAGGCAGAAAGAAGGAAATACTTTTATAACTTTCCTCTCCTCAGAACCGTATTCAGAAGTGATCGAATTATGTAATTCTCCATTGTGTTCATTGAGCTTAAGTTTCTAGAAAGAAGAGGTATATGCAATGGCTATTTTGGTGTGGGGGAGGAATTTTGGGGAGAATTTTTATTTGTCAGTGCTTCCTGTGCCATTTGGCAGAGTGAGTTCAAGAGCTCTGGGAGGTCAGGCAGCTGGGAACTGTGGCTTCCCCCTGAAGCTCTGTAATGTTTTTTTCAGCTTGCTGCCTATTTCCACAGACTTAAATCTCTGTGTCATGTGGTCCTGCTCAATCACTTTGTTTTCTCTCTTCTGAGTTCTTCTTCCTACTCTCGTCTTTTTGCCTGCAGTGTCTTAACTCGTACTCTTCAGATATGTCCTACAGTCCCACTTGCCCATCCATGTCCAATGCTGCTTTCTCAACTCTCTTGATACCCACCTTTCGTCCCCTTGGGTCCCAGTCATAGTCTCTCTACAACCTTTTCATCAGTCTCAGATCAGCTCCATGCTCTCTCCTTCACTCTTTCAGCAGTCTCACTTCCTCTCTGGCCATTTCCCATTCTTTTTCATCCCAGCATGTCTTACACAGCTCTTTATCTAATTTCTCCATTTCTCCTATTCATCTGTTCCAAATTGCTTAGGTTCTAGCAACAAGCTTCTCCAAGTTTTTCAACCGTTTGTCCAAGCCGGCCAAACAAATATCTATGTGTTTTACTACCTCCAGTCCCCTCCTCTTTCAGCTCTTTTACTTGCTTAGCGTAGTCCTGTTTGCCTTGATCCATTTCAGGATCCTCTTAATATTTCAGCCTAAACAGTTTCCAGAAATCTCAAAGGACCTCAGAATATGAAGCACTGGGAAATTTTAATAAGGGATGGTATTAGCCAACCTATAACATAGATTGCAATCTCATTACAGTAACATCCTTGTATTTCTTTTGCTGGGTATTTGTAAAGTTCCAAGGAAGCTATTAGAACCATTTGGTTTTATTTTACTGTCTGCCAATAGTGTAAGAAACTGCCTATTAAAACTTAGATTTCTCTAGCTCTGAAGAAAATTGAAGGTAAGTCATGTAATAGAAGTTTGACAATTGGAGCAATAAACCAGATGTTAAGATGATGTAAATCAGTGTGAATGTAAGGAAGAAAATACAACATTTCCAGTTTGTACTAGGTGAAGATCTCTCTTTTGAATATATATTTGCTAGTAAGAGAAATATTAATAGAAAAATTGTTAAACTGATGTCAAAAATCTGTCTTACTATAACAGCAACTTGATCAATCTTGTTTCTCTTGAGCTTAATTTGTATGTAAAATCAGTAGAAGTTTTTATTATCTAAATAAACTTTCTAACAAATCAAAAAACAATCAAAAATTTATAACACAAGCATAAACTGTAAGGAGCTCAGTTCAACTACAATGATTAGAAACTGAAGTTGTATCCCCTAATACAAAATATAGATTTACTATTTTTCTATTGATATAAATTATCTTTTTAATTTCATTTTGATTTTATTTATTCCTTTTTGTTTTGTTTGGACATTTTTCGGTTTTTTGCAATATAATCTGAATTGATGTAGTACTAAGCCAAAGACATTTCTTCCACTCCTTCATAGCCTTTAAATTCTTGCCCTGTTTGGATATTCTGATTTCATTTTTCCCTTCTATCTCACAGGATTCTTCATTTCTATTTATTTTATAGTCCTCAGGATTATTGAATAACAATAGGTAACTGACTAGTTTATTTAAACTAGTTTCAAAAGAACCAATTTCTTTATTTTTTATTTGAACCTCATTTGTGTAAAATTATTTTGTAGTGTTTATTACCACTTTACTTTTAAATTTTCAACTCCTGGTAGCAACTTTCTAAAGTATAACTCATGGAATTAAGTCTTACTTTGGGACTCATTAAACTGGTTGATGTACGCCAGGGATGGTTAACTAACATCAGTGATTTTGCTCAGCTGATAGAGACAGCCCACATAGCTTGGCATGGCATAGGGTAGCCAGCTACGCAGTTTTCATGTTTCACAACTTCTACATATTTGGCTTACACAAAACACAGCATGGACCAAGAAGTATTGTTTAGGGACCTCTGCACTAAGTGCAGCTTGGGTCTACACAGGTGTTTGGTAGAGCTAGTAAGAATGAATCTGACAAAATATTTCCTTTTGATTAAATGAAACTTTTCATAGAGGTGTTTTATTGCAGGTTTTCAACAAGCAAAATCTCCTCTTACCCTTCATTGATCACAGATATGAATGTGAAAGAAAAAGAAGTTACAGAACCTTGCTGGTTTTTATCTTTACAGTTTTAGAGACAAAATAAAATTTCTTCAAGTATCAATATCTTCCAAATACCTTCACAGTAAAACTTTGATGAGAAAACCACTTTTCAATTTTGTCCCCAATAATATCCAAACCCCAAACAGTTTATCTGTGACACTGAGCCTAAGCCACAAATATGACTGGTGCTGTATAACTACTAATTGCAATGACAAATCATGTCCTCATTTACAAAGATGTGAGATTTCCTTGCTTTTAGACTTTCCTCAGTGGTTTCAGAAAGGCTTTTTGCAGCCATCTGAGACCACCCAGCTGCTATAGCAAGGGTTGGCAGAGGCATTGTTCTTAAGATATAATAAGCTATGCTGTAATTAGACACCAAATGTCCACAACTAAAGTAATTTGCTCTATTCTATCTGTTGGTATTTACCAGCTTGACTGTGCTTAAATTATTTATTTGGTAGTTTGTTTGTTTACTTCAGTTCTAGAGGACCACAAAAAAATTCAATCCCTGTATGCAACAGTTAGACTCTACAGAAAAAATACCTATGCAGGAAAGACAGTCCCAATCCCACAATTAGACAACAAAGCTGAGGAGGTATGCAATATAGAAATGAATGAAGAATCAAAAAATGAGTGTGCTGGCACTTCTGACTTAGTTTTTCCAGTGTTATATTAAAAAGTATGATAAATTTTTTATAACTATCCAATGTTTTTTTCACATAGGTTTTCATATTTGCTACATGTCATTCTCTTCTTTGTAAATGACTTCTTTGCCTTTGGCTGTTCTTGAACATAGAGAAAGAGAAGCCTGGAAAACTTACATCAAATACTGAAAAGTTTAAGGAAGTTACAGTGTGAGAAAATAAAGGTCTGATGATATGCTCCTTTCCTCTCTGCCCCTCAACCTGACATTTGTTTTCCATAACCCTGCTCAAGTGATAACCACCAGTGGTGATCATAATGAATATATCTGTTTGTGATGACTGCATCCAACTCCAAGTGGATTCAGGGGAGACAGTAGCAACGCCATAGCCACGGGCTAATTTGAGCAATGCACCCACCTAAGCATCATGCTGGTCAAGGTCTGACTCAAGCAAAGATGGAAGAAACTAACATCTGTAGTTGACATGCAGATATGACTCAGTTATCTTATTTGATAAATAGTGAACAGCCCAGGACCCATTGAGCTTTCCTGCATGGCAGCAAGTTGCGTGACAAGATCTCTCCTTGAGCAGGGACACTTCTCAAGCTTATTCCTTGAGGCTGAGAGATCCCTTGCTGCAATACATTCTTGGTGATTAATGGCATGATAAATTTTGAAATCTTAGCTAGATGAAATAAATGAGTGATGTGCACATCTAATCCTTTAGATATAAACCGATAACCAAGTCTGGGACTCAGTCTGGATCTAAACACACTTAAACTTCCTCTGAGAAGGAGTTTAGAACACAAAGGGGTTCTTTATGAACCTCATGACTCAACAGGAGGGTCTCCCTGGCAATTTTGTCTGACCCTGTCCTCTATGCAGTAAATAATCAAGTGTACCTTGCCATTTAAACTTGTTAAACCACTGTCACATTTACGGTTGAACTTTGTAATATCAATAAAGTATATTGTTGTTTCTCTCTTATGAGTGAAGAGCACAACTCCATTTGCAACAAAAGATGGTACTGGAATGCAAATATGAGACTACAGTGATATTGCACAGCTGCTACCCACCAAATGTCTAATACAGCACAAGCAGTGAAAAAACATAGAACACCTCTCGTCTTTCACAGAATAATGCAACAATACTTCTTCTAGATGTCATTCCTGCTCTGTGACAAATATTTTTGTACCTCTCCTGTTTTCCTTGGTGATCCCTACTCTTCCTATGATATGCAGGAGAAGGTCACCAGAGAGTAAATCTAGAGTTTAACTCTATTTCTTTGGCATATTTTGCACATACCATGTGCAAATTCTCTCACCTTGTTCGTGAGAGAATTCATGTTTACAGAAGTAATGGCATCCCAAGAGAGAAGGAGTGCTCTGTTAACTGCTGCCTTGCAAGCACTCCATGTTTCACAATTTACTGTAGGTAATAAATAAATGTTTGCACAAATTAGAGCTGATTTTACTGCAATAAACTAAAAAAAAAAAAAAAAAAGAAAATTAAATGCAAACACGGGTTTATAGTGCACCAGATTATTGATGAAAAATTAAGCTGTATACAAAATTAACCTTAAGGCATTCAGTATTCTTATTTGACAGCACTGAATGGTTTTCTTTTAGATTTTTTTTCCTAATTTGTACTTGTTTTCTAGTGTTTCCTCTTCATGATATGAGAGTCTTAAAAATTAATTTATTCATTGCATATAGTGTCCACATGTAGTCATAGAAAGATTTTATACCTTTTTTACAAGACACTCTTGTGGAGGAGCAGGAATCAGAGTGGGAACAGTTCCAGGAGTGGAAAAAGATATACAACAATTGAAAAAGGACTTTATTATATGGACTTTACAGTTCTTACGTGGTTTCAAATATGTGCATTGTATATTACCCCTACAGTTGTATTGCCTAGGTATGTCCAGGCATGACTCAAGTTGTCTGTTCCCTGCTTTCCCTGCTTCTCCCTCTGATTGGCTGAAAAAGTTGCAGTGCGGAGAGAGCTACCACTGGTCCTTTCCTTTCCCAGTTCGTCCCTCTTTGCCTGAGTCCTTACTCCTATTCGTTTCCCTGGTTGTCTGTCTCATGCTCCACCCCATTTTCTGGCCCTTTCCACACCAGAGCTTATATAAACCCCCACACACACCCTCAATAAATGGCCATTGCACCAGACCTTCAATCTCGGCTTGGACTCTTTGTGAAGTGTCGTGGTCCCACTCCCCTCACCCCTGGACCGTGGCACACTCTGGTGCATAGGTCTGTTGGCCAGGTGGTGTCATAGGACAGGGATATTCTATGAGTGTTTGTACTGCAACCATTCCACATGTATGCTTATGTTCATGTTTCAACATGACACTATAGACACTTCATTATCATTATTTTTGCATTTTCTTTTCATTGTCTTTCCTCACATTTTGGAGTCTTCTGAAACTTGTCAATGCTGAATTCCTATGTCAGGAAGGCTGGTCTAGAGGGAATCCCATCCCAAAGAAACTAAGTAACTTTCAGTTTTATTAGCAATTATTAGAGTTTCAGACATTGGAGAAAAATATTTTAAAAGACATATAAAAGATAGGGAATCAGTTTATTGTCACTGTTTACTCCTCTGGAGAGCAAAGTTGCCATATATCCAAAGTGTAACACTTGGATCTAGGCCATTCCAACACTGTGTCCAGTCTATGTTCTGGTATTGTTACTGATGTCCTGGTGCTTGTCCTTCCTTAGAAGGAGGCCTTCTTTGTTGCTTTCTTCTTTTGATTTTCCTGCCTGCCAGTCTTGTTTATAAGCTTGTGAATGCTTCCCAGAATTTGTTTCTCGGTTCAGCAAGGAGCTTCATCATATCCACCACAGTCAATCAGCCCTTCCCTCACCTTCCTCACCTTCCCAAGGTTCTTACACTTTCTTGCCACTAAATAAAATTACAGGAATATCCTGTCTGGCATAAAAAGTTTGTTATGTCTGAGTTCTGATTTGAAGTAGAATGCCTGTTCTGCATACGTACAACAGAGATCAGTAACATTTCCAAACAAGTCAGATCCTTCCTGGAATCTGCAGTATGAAAAAACACTGTTTTTTTCTTTTTTTTTTTTTTCCTCAAAAGGAAATATAATTTTTTATGGCCATAGAATGTTGTTTCTGATGTAGTATTTAAGACCTGTAAGGCTTAGTTTGAAGGGCTTGGCAAGAAGCTAGACTTGTAAGCTTCTTACACCAAATAACAGTATTTTGAGAAACATATACCCTTCACAGCTGTACTCAAGGGAGCTCCTAAGTTCTGGGCTGAAAACTTCTTTTAAACTTAGTGCTATTGAATGGTTGTAATTTCATATTAACTACTACAGGTCTCTCAATTATTCTTGGACAATAGGATACTGGGTCCTATTGCTCCACTGAGGCAATAGCCAGTTCACAGGATTTTCAAAACTTCTATAGAAAAAATTTCTGGAGGACTCACACTGTGTAAGAAAAATAACCTGATAACAATTATGTCTGCTTCTGTTTTCGCTGAATCTCCAAGCAGATGTCTCTGGATCACTGCCATTTCTGTGCACTTGTAATCCTACTGCTGCATTTTTAAAACATTTTAAAAAGTGCCTGTATTACTTTGTATTGGTAAATAAATAATGGCTACATATGATTTTTCTTCTTTAAAAATTGAACGCTCTTTGGGTCTCGTTATTACCTCTTTGTAGTACCAAATGTCAAGTCAGTGAGGTTCTTTTCATCTCTTCAAAGTCACTCCCAGTTCTTATATTAAAGAGGTAGAGTTGGCAAGAAATATTCTATTAATATTTCAGTAGTAGTAATAGTCTGGTAATTGTAGCATCATTTCAGTTTTAACCAGCATATATTGGAGGGCAGCAGGTGATTTTAGGAAAAATGCTATTGAAGAGATTCTATATGAACAGAACTTTGTGTAAAGTGCGTGTGATTGTTTGCTGGTTAAACTTGTGGAGGAGCATATATAGTTTTTGTTATCCATATAGAGTAGACTTGAGAGACAACCTTTAAACCCTGAGTAAATCCTAGTAACTAAGGATTTGTGATGAACTTATAGCAGCTGTCACTGGCTCCCTTTGCACAGTGCCAGAATGGCCTGCAGCAAGGGATGATTGTCCCTTCAGTGGTCCTCTTCTGGTAAAAATGAGGTGCTGAGGACCACTGGGAAGAATGCCAGAAAGTAACTGGGAAATTGGTAACATCATTTCCTGCAGAAGTGTCCCCAGTCAGGGCTGGGCTTTAACTCTGTTTCCTGTGGCAGAGCCTAGCACTTCTTGGATGTCTGGGAATTTTAAAAAGACCTTGCACTCTGAAGAGTGTGCTCCCTGAAGAGATCTACCTCACTTTAATCAGGCTTGATGTGGTAGATGTGGTGTCCCATCCCATCAAGTGTTCAGCACAGGTGACAGAACATTGCTGTGAAGTGCAGCTGAAGCAAAGGGCTAGGGGGGCTTATACAGCCACTGTAGCTGTTCTTGTGTTGAAACAGCCAAAGACTGATGGCAGTATCTGCAAGTCACCTAGCACAGACAGGACACACAGGATCCAACTAGAATTATTGTGCTGGCTTGTGAGGGTGACTGAAGCACTTAAGAAGAGAGTTAACATTAGTTGTCAAATAACACCAGCATTGTATCATAACACATTTTTTTTCAAGAACTGAAAATCACAAATTTACAAAAACTTACCTTTGCACAAAGTACCTTGAGAAAATGGCTAATATTGATGGAGCTGTGGTGTTGCCTAGGCATGTATTTACAAGGTGTGTGTTTGACAATGGTTATAGCCAGCAGGTATCACAGATCTCAAGTCTGCTTTTTCCCTGGGGGAAAAAAATACACAAAAGTGATATAGCTATTTTATAAGCGTCTGAGTAAAACTCTGTAAACATATTCTTGAATTTAAATTTTATGGTGTAGACAAGATGCGAGGTATAGGATATATGGGAGTACAGCAAACATGTATAAGTTCATGACTGATTCTATGATTTTGGGTTCACTGGCTACTAATAACCATGTTGTAGCACATGTTGCAGTCCTTTAAGATCCTTTAGAAAGACCAAGAAAAAGGTACAGTAAAAGTCATATTTAAATAAATTAATTTGCTGTCTTTTCATGGCATGTAACAGGGTGATGTTTCATCTTTGCAGAAGGTAAAATTGTATTCCTGGCACAGCGTGGTAGGATAGACAGGCATAGGCAAAGACTTCTGTATATATATATATATGAAGGATAGAAGGTACTCTTTTTGGCGTCTCTTCCTAGGTATGGTTAAGGTTGACCACATGGCCATCTTGAAAATATACATTTTCAATGGGAAACACAGTATGAAGAATGTACTGAAAAAGCTGTTGATTCAGTAACTTAAAAAAAGAGGAAATGTTTACAGAATAAAAGAGGAACACAGAAATAAAAAAACAAAATTGGCAATCTTCTAAAATCTAATGTCCTGACACAGACATTATAGGCTGAATCCTGTAATTTGCTACAGACCTTGTCCCAGTCTTTAAGATTAAAGCTGTGATTACGTCTATTATACACAAAACTGAATACTTTTTCACACCATGCCAGAGGGCTAACATTGTAACTAATACTTTCAATAAGTTCATCTGATTCAGCAGAAACTATCATTAGTTGGCAATAGCTGGTTTTAAGGCACCCATCTCCATGATTACAGAAGGACTGAGTGAATATCTGATTTGTTTTATTAGATGATCATTGCCATTAAGAAGCTTATTTTTCTTGTTCACATGACTGGTGACATAATATCAATTTAATAATGAGCAAATCTGCAGTACAGTGCAGATTTTTTTCCCTCTAGTATGAGTTACAACAGACTTCACAGGTGCTCTCCTCTGAAGCTCTATGATTCATACATGATGCTGTAACCATGACTCCCAACATCAAGTTCAAAAGCAGTAATTTAAAATTAGTGACTCTCTGCAGCAGTCAGACCTGCAAGTGTCTATATTCCAATTAGCAGGGACTGATCTTTGACTTGCTTATTTATTAAAGGCGTAGGAATATAAGAGGGAACCAATGAAGAAAATATAGGGTATCTTGGTATACTGGCTTAACCACCAAACTGCAAACCTGAGTTTCTCTCATCATTATTCCCATCTGACAAAGTGTTAATATTCAGAGATCAGTTTGCATTCCCTCTTGCTGACTCGATATAAATTGCTCTGGGGATTGTTTTTGATTTGCATTTTCTTAATAATGCTACCATTAACCTTGATAGCTTTGTTGGGCAGGTTGCAGAAAATAATAAGTATATCCATCTGGGATTTTATGCTTTCTTCTTTGGTTTATTTTGAACAGATTTTTCACTGTTGAGAAGTATTAATTGAAATACAGCCTCACCTTTATTTGTAAGGCAATGATGATCTCACAGGCCTTTTCCAACCTAATTCATTCTATGATTCTGTGTGATTCTGTGGTCTGACCTTCTGTAATTCTGTAATAGTCTTTAAATGGTTTGGTTAAGGCAAAAATTTGGAAGGGAGAGTTAGAAGCAGTGCATACCAAACATTGGGAAAGTATTAGGTGCATTAAGGTGGATTATCCCTCACTTTAGGATTATTGTAGCTATTATCACTACTATTTCTAAACAAATAAAGAGAAAGTTGCTCAAAGATGTGGAAACCATGTTACAAGCACTAGCTACAGATTCCTGTAAGAAGCCACAAAGCTAAAACTAAATACTTTGAGTAAGTGATGGCTATAAGAAAATTAAAATAGATGTCTCAATAGTGTGGGTACAGAAACTGTTTAAACAACTACAGAGCAGGAACAAGAAGCAGTAAATCATGGAGAGGTTTTTTCTCCCTTCTATGGCAATTTTGGTATGGAGAGGATGAAAATGTGTATGAAAAAGGAATGAAGAAAGAATATATAGGGGAAGGGTGAGAAAACAATTAAGACACTGAGTTTTTTCTTTCCAAGGACTGCCCACAGAAGATGACGAAACCTTACCAGTAGGGACTGTAGGGCAGACAAGAGCAGAGGGAGATAGGCTGTGTCATTCAAGTCTAACCAACGCTCCCCATGAATCAGGTGTTGCCATGTTAGAAGGAACAGAGTACACGATATAGAGTTGCACATGGACAGAAAAAAAAACCAGAAAATGACCTCCTCAAAAAGAAAATATGACAAAGGTCTGTTTGAGAAACTCCAAAAAGGCTGCCCTTAATTCCAAGCTTTAGGCAGGTGCTGGCAAGCCACTTTATTTGTTTATGCTTTTAGTCTTCTGCAAAATGAGCCTATCTTGTTCATGAAAGGAATTCATAACTGTTTGAGGAAGGACATTCCCTGGTGCGTATTGGGTGTTCTGCATAAAGGATTTCTGCACTGTGGCCTTAGTCCATCCCAGGCTGGGGTCTGTCTTTTACTATAACCCATATGTTCTCTCTCTAAATACATGCAGTATGTAGTTTATCATAAACTAGTCTATTGGCTCTGAAGGGAATGATAATAATAATAGAGATAAAGCTGACAATTATAATAATACCCAATGATTTACAGATAGCTCTCTAGGTTAGATACAATTGATTCTGAAAGTGAATGAGACCTGTATTTACCCAGTAAATATGTGGTTTTAATGCAGTTGCTGGAACAAGCTATTTCCATCAGAGGGATCATGAGCATTTTAGGATTTACATTAATGGTTTCTTCACCAGTTCACAACACAGAGGGCATATTTAGCTGAGCAAGGCTGCACAGTTTCTGCCTTTGCTCTGCTGATTTTAAGAATGAGCATATTGGATTTAATTTTCCAACCCTGTCAGCCCAACTCTCACAAGCATTACATTCAATTAGGAAGAACACCAAAAGCAATTTAAAACAAGTGACAAAAAGAAGAATCCACAATGAATAAAGTTCTTTACTTGCTACTCTAATGACCATCCCACTTTCCCAGTTGCTGGGATTATCTCAGGAGAATAATGGTTACTACTTTTTTCAGCTTATCTCAGGTCTCCACAGTGAGTCCTAATTTTCTAAGTGTGTGCGTGTTTTCAAACAGCTTTCCTTGTATATGCAAATGATATAGGAATGGCCTCTTAATGGTTTATTTTTATGTCCAGTATTAACTTAAGTGTGACCCATTTACTCAACCTTCTGCTACATGCAGCAGAAGACTCAAATAGTTATTATAATTATAATTTTGCCCTGTGTAAGTGCCAGGTTATTCAGTGTGTCTCACTGTCATGTCGACTCCCCCAGTTTGTGCAAGTTTTTTTATTCCTACTCTGTGCCAAGTTAGCTGTGGATTTTCTGTTGCCACTGATTTCACAAGAGCATCTCAGCATAAATATTATAATTTAAATTTGGTTTTATAACAGCTATGCTTAGATATCTAAAAGTGACCTCAACATGTACTTTTTGAAAATTGTATTGGAAATGAGGTCACCCTGGGAGGATATTTGAGGCAGATATGTTCTACTAGCCAGTTGGGTCCCTTCTGAAGTTAGTTTAAAATAAACCTTTTTTTTTTTTTTTTAATGTTAAATTATTTAGCATCTGTCACTGGACTTGTACCTTTGTTTTCTGCTGTGTAGTTAAAATACTCTATTTATTATTTCCTGCCACAGCTGATCCCATATTCTCCATCCATGTGTTGTCAGTGCTTCACATCTTCTAGCAGGTGCTGAAATTCATTCTGTAAACGTTAATAGAAACAGCAGAAGAAATTTGAACATTCACTAGCAAGTGTCCTCAGAAAACCAGCAGCTGAAAGAACCCAACAAAAAGCTTCTGCCAGAAACTATTTGATCATAAACCTCTCAAGCAGAAAATTGGCAATCACTGCAGAAACAATTCCTCAGGAAAGTATTCAACTTTCAAATAACCCTGAGACACAACTCAGTATCATTTAGTTTCCAGTGAGCACATCTAGCAGACCATCTCTCCACCAGAAACCAGTGCAAGCTAAAGACCTGACTTCTGTCCCCACAGTCACTGGAAATTACATCTTTTAGGAAGAAAGAATGCAAAAAGTTCTTTTATTATAATTATTGTGTATCGCTACATGTGCTGACCCACATAGAAGTGAGGAAAACCCAGAAGTTCTTGGCTGATTTCTGTAAAAGCCCCAAGGTTTTTGTTTATCTCTGGATGGATTTACAGTAAGTAAAATGTATATATGAAATGTATAAATTCACATTCTCCCTTGCGTGCTCCCCAGGTGTGTGTGTGAGATGGGAAACACCAGAAGTGGCTGTATATATGTGTTTACACTGGATTTAAATTACAAAATAGATGCATGCAGGAGAGGATGAAAGGGGAAAATGGTTTGGGACCAAGTTCTTCCAATTGCAGTCCTAGCTGAAGTAAGCTAGGAATGAAGCAGGCAGCTCTGCAGAATCCTGCAGGTTGTTAATTGTTCCACATCTCCCACGTGGCATGTACAAAGAAACAGAAATAGAGATGGTTTCTGCACTCTGGTATGTCTTCATCCCCGAAAAGATCATATTGCAATATGAAGCAATAAAAACTTCTTTTTGCATAAATACAACAGTTTCAATGGGAAGCTCTGCAAACAAGGAGACTGAACTGTAAGCATATAATTTACACAGGAAACACCTCTTGCTGCTCAGGAGAGAACATCTTTACAGAGGTGAAAATGCAACAATCAGAAGTTTTTAGTTTGTGAACATAGAGTGTAAGGATATGGTATGTATATGCAATAGTCTGAGTTTTATAAAAGGAAAATATCAATCATAAGACAGCACTAAATAGACTTAAATGTAAGATTATGGTACGAATAAAGAAAGCAGTGTATAACTTTTACAAAGTCCAGTGTATTATTTTTTTGCTCTACCACCTCATCTTCAACTTTTATTTCTCTCTCTTCACCTCATTAATATCTATTTTCCAAAAGGTGGCTTTGGGGAATAAATTAAGTTGTAGACTATGATCACTAATTTTACACATGCCTAAATCATAGGAATGACTCGATATAAATGAATGTTTTGAAAAAACTTAGCTTAAAGTCTGGTATGATCAAGACTAGCAGAGTCATTAATAAAAAAATAGTTTTTCATCTACCACATCTTTTTTTTTTATGGCATTGGTCCCTGATTTTGACCAGCAAGGGAAGCTGGGAAACTATTCAACTGTATTCAACCATGTTCAAAATCTCATCTCCCAGATATGCAAAAATAACTCTTCTGTAGAAGAAATGTTGTCAATCGTGCATTGCTTCAAGTCCTGTCTGCTGTGCGAATGAAATTCAGCAAAGCTGATTTTTCACGATGTGTGTTGATACGTGCTCCTGCATCAGATGTCAGTGATTGTGATTAAGCCCTCAGAGGTACGTGTGTGTACATATTTGTATGGAAGAGGAATAAAATGTGGAAGCTGCTGGTGACAAGACTAAGATAGTGTTTCACATGTATACCTCTCTGCCTCAGGTAATAACAGTAGCAGAAATGAAAAAAAGTCATGTAGTGCCATGGTCCGAGGGGGGAGGGGCATGGGGCCGTGACACAGCAGGGACGGGTCCGGAGACAAGGTAGAGGTGCAAATGGGATGCTTTATTGAGGCGTGTAGGGGTTTGACGAGTTTTAGGTGGAGAAAGGGCTAGGATATGGGGTGGAGCATGAGACAGACAAAAGGGGGAACAAATCGGGGTAGGGACACAGGCAAAAGGGGGAGGAACGTGGGAGGAACCGGGGAAGGAAAGGGCAAATGGTAACTGTCTCCTCTCTGCAGCTTCTGCAGCCTATCAGAGAGGGGAGCGGGGCAGCAGGGAGCAGGCAAACTCGTGGCAAGCCCAAGCATGCCCAGGCTATGCACTTTTGTAGTGTGGATACAATGAAACCACACAATAACAGTAAAGTCCATATAATAACTGCAAGGTCCATATAATAAAGTCCTGTCAATTGCTGTATGTTTCTCTCCACGCCTGGAACTGTTCCCATCCTGAATCTTGCTCCTTCACAATGTAGGAATGGGGTGAAGTGTTTTAATTTCACAGTGCATAATATACAGCCAAAAGTAGTAATAAAGGAAATACCAAAGGTATTAAATATCTTTTGATTATCTGAAAACCAGATCATAATGTAAAAGATTTAATAATTAGTGTTCCACATCTAATGCACATCAGTGTAGAGGATTCCAACAAACTGCCAAGCTTCCAGCTTCCTTAAGCAGAGAATTGCTATTTTGTGTATACATAGATTTATATCTGGGTATTGAAATGATGCACTGACTATAGCATGCAGTTAGACTGAAAAAGCACTAGGAGCTTTTCAAACCCTTTAGTAATTTTTTTTTTAAATCACAGGGAAAGTAAATACTACTTTTGTCTACTGGAATATAAGAAGGCAGGAGTTTATCATATATTCTTGCCTAACCCAAGGACTGAACTCTTCATAAATCACTTGCCAGCAGAAATGTATTTTTCTTTTACTCTTGGTGGGAAAACATTCTGCTATAAAATTTGTAGCACCTTTTATATTTATCATATGAGGTAAATTCTTAAATTTACCAGTATTTAATAAAATATCATGTGACTACAGAAACCGAGGCAGGAAGACTAGCAAGCTAATTTTGAGGAAACATTTTATTTCTTCTCTCATTTAACTGTCAGTCTAATCTAATATTAACAAATATTGTACACTACAGTCAAGCATATTTCCAATTTCTCTCTTCCAAAATACTCTTATGCTTTTTATGAGTTTTCTAGTGGCCACTGTGGTATTACTTTAATTTTTCAAAACTACTTGTATTTGTTTTGTGTTACTTTCACAGTAAGTATTGTAAGAGAGAGAGAGGCACTCTGACAGATCTTGGAGGCAACCTTTCCCTGATTCTTCCTTTACCATGAGCTTTTAAACCCATAAAAGTCAAGTAAACATTTATTTAAAAACCCCAAGAAATTACAGCAGATTATCAGGAAAACTGAGATTAGTATTTAATCACTGACACATTAATTATAGTGAAAGAGTCCAGGATTTTCTTCATGTAACTGCAGGATGAGAGGATCTCATTCTTTGAGCGACCTAAAACATTCAGTTGTGGCAATGCCTGAGGCAGATATGTAAGACAGTTTAGATGAATTTTACTTGGACAGTGCTTGTACTTTTACCCCATTGATATAACACAAGCTGAAGGTGCTTAGTTTAGATTCAGAAACCTAATTTCTTGACATCTTAAGCTATGAAAGATTAATCCTGGCGTCTGCTGGTGCTACCAGCGGCAACATTTTGTGTCATTCCTTTTAGCTGCCCTGCATAAAATCACTTCACAGAACACCTCCTTTTCTTTCATATTTTATTAGGTGGATTGGCAGTGTGTGAATATTAACTTCTATTACAATCAAGGAACTTTGCAATACTGAGAAAAGTAATTAATAGCTGTGACTTCAAAGACAGCGTCTGAAAATCATCAACTATTATTTTGTTCAAAGTTCTATAATTGAGCGATTTTCTAATTTTTAATCACTTAATAGAGGATATCTAAAAAATATTTAGGTCACTCCCTTCTGGCATAGTGCGTTAGTCCTACTGGCACTGGATCATTTGGCAGCACCTCTTTGATGCTCAGTCACATACGCTGTTCACCATTATTACAGGTGGTTTCAGGTCAGGGCTTTTCTCTGGTTACTTATTGCTCAGTGAACAGGAGCTTCACTGTCCATGAGAACACTTTCTTAAACTGGTGATGTATTCAGTGCAAGGGCTGTCACTCTGGTTTTCTTTCCTGAAGTATAAACCTTCTATAGCTGCCCTGGCTTGGAGGCAGCCATTGGCTAGATGTGAACTTTCAGTCCTACCAACTAACTTTTCTTTCACTGGAAAGCCAACACCCGTTACTAACCAATGGCTGATGTTTTCCTTTGTATTATTTCTTTAAATTCCCTTGGGGTCCACGAAGTAGTACACTGTATACTCCTGGCCTCAAATTTGAATTATGATTGACTGTCCACTGATGTGGCATGGGCTCAAAATGCTGAAAAGGCTGATATTTATTCTTGTTCTCTTGTTTTGACTGTGGCTCAAGATTTAGTTTACAGTGACTAACAAGAAGGGCAAGAACTATATTTGCCTAATCATTATTTCAGAAATCTGAGAATAAAGTCTGTTTTGAATCCTATGAAACACCTTTCACCATACTCAAATTACGTTCTATGAACAGCTCTTTTGCCATCAGTGACAAAAGTAGAGAACAATAAAGTTATCCAAATTAAACTAAAGGTCACTCAGGGTTTCATTTTTCATACTATTATTATGTCCATGCACATCCTAACATATTTGTTTCATATAAGCCTGCAAACAAAACTGCTGCAGGAGGTAAAGATGAACCTTGATGAAAGAGGAGCTGCTAGTCTGTGCTTTGCATCTGAGAGCCTGAAGGTCAAGAGAAAGAAGCATAAAGTGACATTGGACTGGTTGTGTCATTCCATTGGTAGTGTGTCTCATGGCTGTTTCTCTTAGAAACATTTATTTAGATAGAAACATCACCCACAACATCTGGAATATCTGAAACAGTGCCTGTTGCACTCTAACCCTGACCTATAACTCTTTTAAAAAACTCTTTAATGCTTGTTCAACATTATTTCCCTCATAGAAAGAAGACTGTCCAGTGCAAGGGTGTGGGAATTTGAATAGAGGTATTGTTGCAATGCAGTTCTCAAAGAGGCATGCTCAATGCTTTATGGTTGCTTTCTGCACTTTCCACAGCATGAATGCAGCCTGTTTGCTGTCTAGGGCTCTTCACAGTTTATATGTGGTGTGTAGCACATTTGTATTATATATCGTGCGTTTTTTTCCAAGTTCAGTAATTAAAAAATATTATCATTGTTGCTTTTCCTTTTTATTTCAACCTTAGGAGTACCAGTCATTACCTGGATTTCACGTGATACCTGTCGATGGAAAGCAGACAAGTCAAGAGTTCTGTTTGCAGAGGTGGTTTACACACGTAAGGAGAAACGACAGTTGTGTTTCTTTTTTGTCCTGGTTCTTGTGTTTATACCTTTTTCTGTCTGTCCATATGAAATCCACTAGTAGGTTCATATGAAAGCCACTAATACATAGTTGATTATTCGAGTGCTGTAAACCTTTTTCTGCTTGTCTCTGGTCTGTTCTGAAAACAAAACGAATCTATTTTCAGAATGTTCAGATTTCATCAAAATTAAATCACTTAGCTTTGGTGCTCTCAGAAAACATTTCTTGTCATGTCTTCCTTAGCATCTGTTTTATGGCAAAACCAGATGAAAGAACACTGGCTTTTTGAGGGGGAGAAATTTCTTGTGGGGTGGTGTTTTTTTAATGGTGGTGTCTTGCTGTAAGGGTAGTTGTAGGAAAGAAACAGGTAACCTGTTCAGGCAGGCAAACCATCGAGATCTGTCCTGAAATATTTAGCAAAGCAGAATATGCTGGGAAGTGTGAATAGACGTAATTAAAAGTATTAGTTTACAGAAAGCTGCTGTTTAATTTGTGGAGTCTTTGAAGAGGGTGAGAATGAATAGCCTCATGAGACCTGATATAGGAAGGCAGACTTAGTACAAGGAGCCAAAAACATATCCAGAAAGATGAATGAAAAGCATCCCGTAGAGCCCCCTGTCAAAGAACTCTTGAGGAGTGTGAGATGAAAAAGGTGAAAGAAAGAACAATGTTTAGGGAGCACAGGGAGTAGGTGTTATGTGAAATTTGCAGCAATTGGTAAGCAATGAAGTTGAAAGACAAGGAAAATATGACCTTGTGTATAATATTTCAAAAAGAGATGGATCTGCAGCAACAGAATAATTCAAAATACCTACAAGTTAATTGTGGATGATACCTGATACTTAAAAAAACTTTTTTTTACTGCTTTTGATAGTTCATTTTAGAGAGAAAATTGCAGATATGACTAGTTGCTTTGGTACACACTTTCATGAAGAAAATCAGCTTTCTGACTGCTGCTACAAAGCAGATAAGGACTTTGTAGATCTTAATCTGGAAAGCCAAGCAGCAAAACCTGCTGTGCAGTAGACTGATGTTCTCTCATTTTCTTAAAATACCTTGGAGATAGGCCAATCCATTTGAGGAATGCAAGACTGTCTTTTAAAATGATAATGGGAAATTAGTTGTACACGAAGATGTGTGAAGATAAGGGAAGTCCTATATTTAATGTATATTTTCTGTATAAAGAGATATTTTACTGGTTTCTAAATTTAACTTTCTAACTCTCTTAGAAGTCTCACAGCTTTCTGATGTTTCTGTACAAACTCACATGGACGATTAATACTGAAATACTATGTTTAATGCAAGAATATTTAGGAACACAGTAACATCTTGCTGCTTTACATCAAGGCATTACTGTGTACACAGACATGGAGGAAGCACTTCAAAGCAGGTAGTGAGACCCTGTGGGCAAACTGCAGCTATGCTGCAAGTCAGTCTGTCTAGTTTAATACAATTGGCTTCACACCCTGCTTGCAAGAACTCTAAACTCTTCTGTTTGTCTTAGCAGAGCTCCTTCTTTCCTTCTTTCCTTCTTTCCTTCTTTCCTTCTTTCCTTCTTTCCTTCTTTCCTTCTTTCCTTCTTTCCTTCTTTCCTTCTTTCCTTCTTTCCTTCTTTCCTTCTTTCCTCCTTTCCTTCTTTCCTTCCTTCCTTCCTTCCTTCCTTCTTGCCTTTCTGTCTTTCCACCTTCCTTCCTGCCTGCCTTCCTTCCTGCCTTCCTGCCTGCCTGCTCGCCTTCCCTGACAAAACCTCTTAGGGACAGCAGCTGGGTACTGTTGTAATCTGTTGAAATCTGCTTGTGCTTCAGAGTCAGGCTGGGTCAGGTCTGGACTGAGCATGGCCACAGAAATCAAGTATGTCCCTGGAAACACTGGTGGACTTTTTGATGCACCACTTTTCACTGCCAGGACTAAACTTGTCTCTTCATGTAGTGTCAGGGGAGTCAATGCTCCCAAGAGCAACAGATGTCATTTAGGTTGCCAAGGGTAGCCAAAGGACCACTGAGGACTGCATGGTGCTCTGTGCTCTGCAGCACGTGGTGTTCTTAAAAGTATGACAGGATAACAAAGGTCCCTTACTCCTGGTTTCAGCATACTTTTCTGTCTCTACTCCCAGATTAAATTAAGTTCCCTAATTCTGATGTAGAACTCTAAGGACAGAAGAACAAGACCTCTTTAAAGCCATATAGCATCATCGGTGACATTCACCTGGGGTACAGGACTCAAGGGGAAATTAACCACTGTTTGCCTGGTGCCACTACGTATTTCCCAATGATCAATACAATCCAAGTACCACCTCTTTGCAGATGTCCTCCCATAACAACAAGCAGCATTTCAATCCCTTCAAAAATATATTTAAAAAAATATTTTTAGCTGTGTTATCCAGTTACTCTTTCTGATGCAATCACAACAGGCAGATCTCTTAAGACAATCTTATGGTTCCGCCTCACACTGACAATAAACACTGAAATAAACAAACCCAGAATTAAATTAATGTTCCATTTTCCCTTGCTGTACCTGCAGGGTTGTTTTTTTTTTCTCTCTGCTCTTCATTCTTTGAAGTATCCAGGCAGCCACATTCAGAGTGGCTGAGGGCAACGGGGCTTTTTTTTTTCAGCTCATACTCTACAGGGATGAGTTTTTTGATTTATGAATATAAGGGAAGATGAATTACATCATTTTCTCTGAGCTTTCACCCTCTTGTAAGAAATTGCGAGCATGTACAAGTGCTTACAAAACTGTTACTTCCTGAAAATTTTCTAAAGCAATAGAACATAATGAAAGAATTTGCATATACTGAGCCACTCGTCAA
Organism: Pipra filicauda; assembly: GCF_003945595.2. Taxonomy (NCBI): domain Eukaryota; kingdom Metazoa; phylum Chordata; class Aves; order Passeriformes; family Pipridae; genus Pipra; species Pipra filicauda. Next base: position 672,596 of record NW_024104475.1, read on the forward strand.
CAAGGTGAAAGAAAAGTCCATGATATTCATGATAGAGCTGGATCTTTTCGACAAGCATTCAGTAAATTAGAGTGGTTCCATTTGACACTTGAATACCAAATTTAATTTTGCTTTTGGATTAGGATTGTTCATCTCACAGAAATCTCCTTAAAAATTAACTTTTTTTTTTTTTTAATTCAGAGAGTGTATAATGTTGAGAACTTAGGTCATTGAACTTTTCTGACACATTATCTAGATTTTTGGGTCAGTTAAGAATTTGAGCTATGTCTGTAACAAGAAGACACTATCTGTTTTCAGCTCATTTGTAAGGAGTTTCAGCTATTCTGTTGCTACTATGGTCAAACAGTATATAAAAATTAAATTACTACTTTTTGAGGCTTAATGAGGAATACCTCCAGTATACTTAGGCTTTTAATAGTGGCTTTATGTTTCTCAAAAGCATGTGCAAAAATGTTCTGAGAATATAATGAAAAGAAAGGTAAAACCCAAGAAAATTAAAAAATAAATTTGTGTTGAAAATTAAGTTATTGATAAATGCATAGATGCAATTCTATATGTAAACCTCTGGAATGTTAGCTCCATTTAACTGGAGAGCACATTTCAAAAGCAAAATTTTCCTAAGACAGGGGAACAGCTCCATCCAAACTATGCACATCTCATACATGAAAACCTGCTACAAGTAAGAAGATCAATAATTTGATGATTTTCATTCCCTGCTTCATTTCAAGTTTTATTTAAAAAACCCTAACTATCTGTGTTGGTTTGTTCTTTATCTAATACATCTCATGAATTACTACTACCATGCATAAGTGACGGAATATCTTATTCAAATCAATGGGAGAAATCTATGTATAAAATAGACTACAATATATGCTCTTATCGGGGGGAAAATTATGATTTCATAGAATCATAAAATTATAGAATGGTTTGGGTTGGAAGGGACCTTAAAGATCATCTAGTTCCAGTCCCCTTGCCATGGCCAGGGGGATGAACACTTCCAGGGATGGGGAATCCACAACTTCTTGCGATGTGTTCCAGTGTCTCACCCTCTTGCAGTAAAGAATTTCTTTCTAGTATCTACTCTCAGTTTGAAGCTATGCCCCCTTATCCTCTGGTTACATGACTGTAAAAAATTTCTCCCTATCTTTCCTGCAGGCTCCCAATTCTCTCAGTCTTTCCTCACAGGAGAAGTTCTCCATCCCTCTGATCATCTTCATGGTCCTCCTCTGGACTCACTCCAGCAGATCGAAGTCCTTCCTAAAGCTGAACTTTCTCTTTTAGACTTTATTGAAAGTCTGATGCCAGAATTTGTTTATTCTGCTGGATAGAGAAGATCCTAGGTTTCATTTGTTTGCTGTTTCTGGTGGCAATACTTAACCTAAAAAGTACCAGTTGTTTGTGGTCAAAGCACATTTTTATTTGCATGTGCATCTTTGAAAAAGAGTGTGTGAACAGAATAAGTATTAATAATATGGTATTAATAAGAGATTAACCACAACACTTAATTATTAGACAATTTTAATTGGTTTAAATAAATACTAGAAAATAAAAAACTGTCTGCATTTAACCAAGACCAGAAAAAATAACAGTGTTGAAAATAAAGATTTTGCCATGTGAAGCAATATTTAATATTTTATCTAGCCTTTTTTTTTTTTTAACTGCCAAAAAAAAAAGGTCTTAGGGTCTTACCAATTCAAATTTGATGCATTTTTACAATTTATTTAGGTACTTTTTCTGTCATTAGTGGAGATTTGCTAATCTTGTAAAATTGGAGTGGCTTACCTTTTTTTTCTACATATTTCTGACCTTTGTCTGGGCATAGAAGATATCTATGGTAGATTTGTTTAACTTTTTGATCTCTTAAAATCGTAATGCTCCTGAAGTTTGTGAACAATGCAATAACAGTTTACATTGTCAAGAAATTACCGCATCTATTGCAGTTTCTTTCAAGCATAATGACACTTTCAGTTATCTCTGTCAAAGTATTTCTGTGAATTATCTGAATGAATGTAGCCCTTTTCTTTCCTGTTCATAAGCAGATCCAGATTTATATGGAAACAATCATTACTTGTAAGCATTTGCCAAACAGCAAAGCCATTTCATGTTATGGATTATTTACAAATTTTTTTGTTTGAATTCTCTGATATGTGACAGGTCACCTCGCTGGCACTACTTCTTTTTCTTTCTTGGATGGAAGTATCTTTTAAAACCTGTGGCTTATCAATATGGGGAAAAAAACCAGTCCATGCAGAATCCTCTGTTGCATATGCAAATATAGTTATTTCTGCATATGAAAAGAGACTGGGAGAACAGCAATGGGAACAAAACTCCATTAATACAAACAACAACAAAAAATCCTGGAAAAAACAGCTTTTCATATTCAAATGGATGTTTGCAGGAACATCCTCTTCTTGACTAAATGGGTTATGGGTTCAAATTATACATTCTGTTTACATTACTCTTTTGGTATAAGGTAACATGTTGATTTGCATTAAGCTGGTCTTGGAAGTCTTTCTATTGAGCTTATCACGTGAGCCTGCTCTCCGTGATGATTGTGTTCATTCTGGGCATGTTGAAGTTTCAATATATTGCCCTACTAAAATAACAGCAAAATCTGAAATAAAATATGCATTAATTACTCTCTTATACAAGCTGTTTTGGAACACTAGATGACAATGCCATGTGCCCAACTCAGATAACAAAACCCCCCCAAATTTTCAACTGCACTAGAAAACAAGTAGAAAATAATGTTTAAGGGATTTTAAACCTAATTTCTTATGACCCAAAACAAATATTCTATTAGATTCTCTACATGAAAATTATTTCTTCCTTTTTTGGAATAGTTATGTATAAAGCTTCTTGGCACTGAAAAACCAACAAACCTGCTTAGAAAAACTGTTGGCTTTGAAATCTAGTTTTAAGATCCATAGTCTCTCCGTATATCTCTTATCTGTAAGAACTATATGTCTCCTATACATCTATCACTCTAACTGAAACCTGTGTTAGCCTGACTCAAGAGGATAAATGAGGGAGCATTCTGAAAAGACTGTTTATGAATAAGTCTTTTAGAGCCTAACTGAGACTAATGGGGTTCTAAGGCAATTAAGATAATAAACCATTTCTCAAAAATAAAACACCTTCCTGCAACCTTTTTTAAATATTTTGTAGAAGAATATGTCAGGTGTCTATTTCATTCGTAAGTTCACAAGATCTTCAGATAAGGCAGAAAAGCCAAAAGACAGCTGAATTGAGGCACTATAATGGGTAGTAAAGAGAGGAAGGCAAAGCTGATTAAACTGCCTGCATTAGCTACATCGCAAACTCACCAAAAGGCTAGGCTTGTAATACCACTCAATAAAAAACTTTTTAGGGATTTTTATTACTTGAAATAATTCATAAGTTGTGCATATTGCCCAAAAAGATTAGATTTGATGGAATCTGAGAATTTTAAATGAACAATGTAATGCACAATACAGGAATAGAATGGATGTTTGGATCATCAGATCTGTGTCAGAATTAATCAGTTCTAGAGTTTTTTCTTACAGAGATCTACAACCAGACTCTAAAATAACTTCAGAGTAAACAAGTTTAATTTTGGGTATAGCTTCTTAAAAAATATGTTTTTTTCTAAAATTTAAAGTGATTCTGGTTTTATATGTATTCCTTCTGCACTACTGATACCTGTGTGAATATTAAATCTCCTATAGTATTTGATCTCTGTGGGGATTATTTTCCTCAGATGAGAAAGGTTTGGGCTTTATGGTTATCAGTGCTGTTCTTTACCCATGCAGCTGTGAATACATGTAGAACATGGAAAAGACCATAATCTGCTATGAATATTTATCAACACTCTTCTTGAAATTGCAGGAGTCTTGAGTAAAGTCACACAGAAGAAAAGAGGGTGCTGTACTATTACCCTGCCAAATATATAACCCTCATATATTTGTACCATGTTGAAAAAACCACTATAGAAATATCTGGAAAGATTAAAAAGACAGCTTGAACAATTTCTCTTCTAAAATCCATCAGCTACTTAATCTTATCTATTATGGGCCGGGACCTCCTCTGAAAGGATCTGATTGCTTTAAAATCCCTTTGGAGCAAGGCACTTACTTGCTTGTATTGAGTACATAATGACTTACCACTAATGAAAGTTTGGTGACATCTTGCCCCTCTACAAATACCCTGCTTCAGCCTCCTCATAACAACCACTGGGGCTAGAATGATGCTTGAAAGCTGAACAAATCCTGGGTGTTGCAGCTGAGTTTTCTGTCCTGGTCCCCTTGCTGACAAAATTCCAAGTAACTGGAAGCACTAAATGCAGAAGAGACTCACTAGCACTAAATCTACATTTCAAATACAGAAATTGAAACTTTATTTTTGGCAGATCAGGATTTTCAAGGCTTCTCAGATGAAGATGGTCAGACCTGGAATATTCAGTGAACTCCATGGAGTTGAGTCTTGTTGTAAGAAGGCAAATGACAGGATTAGTAAAACAATAAATAACAAGTTGGTATTTTTCTGTGGTTACAACACTTACAGGACCAAAGAAAAAAGTACCTGTTGTAAGGTACCAATATCATGGTCCATACTGATTGACTGTAGACAGCAGAGCACCATCAAATACTTTGTCTAGTACAGGGAGTTAATTGCATGACTTCTTACTGTCAAGTTGCATAAATAGGCACATACACACTGTTTTATACTTTTTTTTTTCTGCTGAGTACAGAACAGAAGAAAAACCATTATATGTACCCAGAGGCTACAAAAGGCAGGAATTTTGTAAACAGAAAAAGCAGAATGACAGCTCTAACTACCCTACTAGTTCTGTGTGTGGGTGGCACAAGCAGAGCTACTCTTAATTTGTGTGAGAACCCCAGGCAGGGTCAGTCTAATTGAGTTAGTCTTAAAAAAACATTTAAGGTAGTTTCAGCAGGCTCAGATTTATTCTACTTTCAGCTCACACTGGGGAAATTTCATCATTGAGCATGAGGTAGGCATCCTTACAATCTCTTTCCCTCTGTTCTCAATATCCATGCTTCTTAGATTATATTAATGCTGTATACTGAAATTCCTACCATAAGTTGCCAAACAACAATTTTTTTTCTGCCCTTCCACAAGGGAATTGCTAAAAATACTCAGAATCACACAGCAGATAACAGAGCAAGGTTGCCAGAATACTCTGGTTTTACCACTTCTCCATTGAAGATCCAGCAGTATGCTGCTCCTACCAAGTCATATGCAAATCCTCTGCTTTTCCTTTGCATTGCTGGGATGGCAAAGCCAATCTTTCTGACAATTTCATGCCATTCTGCAAAATCTGCCCTTAGAAGAAAGGCTCCTACACTCATTCCAGCAAGAGACTTGAATAATAATAGGACATGATAAATTCCTCCTCCACCTTGCTTTTTACTGGTGGAACTTAAAGCCTTTACACCAACTGTGCTGTACCCTGCAAAAAAGTATAAAAGGGAACAAATTGTACCTTATAAGAAATAACTCATTTTAACAGTCTAACTAGACATGACTAGGCAGTAGGGAAGGCTACTGTTATACCTGCCTGTTCTGTCATACAAGGCTATGCCAGAAGTCTGTGGAAGAGATGGGAACTCAACTTGGCTCATTTGAGATCTGTACTGTAATTACAAGGACATGCTTCCAGGAGAATGAATACCAAACATGTTATTAGGTACTTTTTCCTCTCCAGTTCTTTCTCCAAGCCATTTCCTCCATCTCTTCCCATACAAAACTCTCTTATTACAACGTTTATTGGTCTTTTATTGGCCCTGGATCCATTCTGAAGTTTTGCAAAGTTTTGTTTCAATACACAGGAATTACTTATTTATAGATTACAGGATTGTTTTAGAGTTCATTGTCATTTTGGGTCACTGAAGAAATCCCTAGCATATAGACTAAGGAATACATCAGATAAATACAATAAACTATTAGCATATATTCTAGACAATATAAAAACTATTTTTCCTACTTTCTCCAAGAGCGGGATAAAAGTTAAGTGACTTGCCTATCATTTACAGCATAGGGAACAAATAATTTACAGTCCCTGTGTTTCTACCCCCAGTAGTGTTATTTAATTTATCCTCTTTGGAGATCTTACTGGTCTGATGAAGGATTCTCACACTTTTGAGCATGTTTTGATCTTTCCAGTAATAGATCCCTTGGTTTTATTCATAGAAATACTCTTCCCATCAGTAATGCTGGCCATAATGATGTTCAGATGTGTCAAATTTGTCAGCTTCTTTATTTCCCAGAATAACTCATCCTTTAGTGGGACAGTCCTACAAGTTTCTAGTAGCTCCAGTGTGCTGGCTTTGCAGGGTCAGGTTTTAGTAGCTGGGGGGCTACAGGGGTGGTTTCTGTGAGAAGCTGCTGGAAGCTCCCCCCGTGTTCTGTAGAGCCAATGCCGGAGGCTCCAAGGCAGACTCACCGCTGGCCAAGACTGAACCAGTCAGGAATGATAGTAACACCTCTGGGATAACACATTTGAGAAGGAAGAAAAGTTATTGTGCAGATGTAGTTGAGGCCAGAGAAGAGTGGAATGAGACTGTGTGAGAGGAACAACTCTGCAGACACCAAGATCTGTGGAGAAGGAGGGAGCGGAGGTGCTCCAGGCACCAGAGCTGAGATTCCACTTCAATGAAGACCATGGTAAAGCAGCTGTTCCCCTGTATCCCATGGAAGTCCATGTGGGTGCTGAGATCCACCTGCAGCCCCTGAAGGACACCCATGCTGGAGTAGGTGGATGCTTGAAAGAGGACTGTGAAACTGTAGGAAATCTGAGCTGGAGCAGGGTCCTGGCAGGCCCTTGCAGACCCATGGAGAGAGGAGCCCATGCTGAAGCAGGTTTCCTGGTAGGACTTGTGACCCTGTGAGGGGACACACGTTGGAGCAGCCTGTGCCTGAAGGACTGCATCCTGTGGAAAATGACCCATGTTGCAGCTGTTCCTGGAGAACTGTTGCCCATGGGATGGATGCACATTGGAAAAGCTCGCAGAGGATTGTCTCCCCATGGGAGGGACCCATACTGGAGCAGCATCTCCCCGAGCAGTGGCAAGAACAGTAAACTGACTGTAACCCCCATTCCCCACCTGCCTGCATTGCTGGACGGTGGGGAAAGGAAATAGAACTGGCAAGCAGGGCACGGGGGAATGTATTTTTTAAGATTTATTTTACTTCTCATTATCCTGCCCTAATTTTGTTACTAATAAATTTGATTAATATCCCCATGCTGAGTTTGTTTTGCCTGTGACAGTGTTTAGTGAGTGATCTCTCCTGATCCTTATCTCAACTCATGAACCTTTCATTATATTTTCTGCTCCCTGTCCAGTTGCAGAGGGGATTGATAGAGCGGCTTTGATGGGTGCCTGACATCTAATCAGGGCCAACACACCACATCCGGTTAGCTTGTTCTTGTTTAAGAAATATAACCTCTATCTGCTCTGAAAGGAGAGCAGTGACAATTAGAAAGACAATACTGAAAGGGAAGAGCTGATTTTCAAATGTCTTGTATATTTTCTTCTTCCATCTCTGAGAAAATCCATCAAATGCTCTCTTGGGGTTCGTCAGATAAGACAACTACCAGAGTGGATTGTGAGAAAATCAACTTAATATACCATGCTTCTGCTGAAATCCTATCCTATCCTATTCACAGATAAACAAAATGCACTTTATTGCCTCACATGCATTTTTGACAGATGGCTCTTAATATTCAGCCCAGGTGTAAAGAGACAGAAATGAATGAATCTGTTCTTTTTATTTCACACCCATACTTGTGACTTTCATCTCTACCTGAAAAGCTCCTCAGGCTCTCTATCTATTTCTTGTTCCATCTAATAGACAGATCTTCTATCCAGATACTTTCCTGTGCCTTTTAACAGAAGTCCTTCCCGCTGGAATATTCAATTTGCAGAGCATGGATTATATATATCATTATTATCTGATTTAAAAGTAAAATAACATTTAATTATGAATGTACATAAGTTCTTGGCTCAGCAGTAAGCTTCACGAAAAGAAAAGGAAAAAACACCTGTCCCCCACCTCACACATGTAAAAAGCAGTTGTTTCATTTCGCACTCCAAGAAGAAATGATTAGATAAGTTACGTGAAGTTTAACAGTGAAAGTAGAGAGCAGGATTGAGATGCCAGTGTTTCTTTTAATACAGAACATTCCCTATCCTAATAAGCATCTTTATTGACTTCCCTGCTCAAGTGTGCAGATAATGTGCAGTACAGAACCTGGGAAAAGTTTCATGTCACACTCATAGTTTTCAAAACTTTTTAAGCCATAAGGAACGCTGTATTCCTCAGTACCTTAAGCTGTGTCATATTATTGGAAACCACAGAGGCTGAAAAGCAAAGAAAAAGGCAGTAGTAGTTGACATGTCTGTTATTTGCCCTTAACTTATATCTTAGGGTGTACAGAACTTGAAAGTTCAAAGTACCCGTTGCCATTAAGGAGGGTTCCAGAAACAGAGGAGCAAATAGGGCACATAAGATCTTTGAAATCAAGGTAATAATGTGCTCGAGACACCCCAAAGCTTGAAAAAATCGACTTATGTCTATGAGGGCAAGGTTTGGACAGTAGAAGTTGAAAATCTGTCTGTGTCTCAGACTTGGAGATGGTATTGTCCAGTCCACTTGTCCCTCTTTATTAATTTAATTTAAATGTGTTGCAAAACTGAATTCAGTCAATCACCGTCACTGGAGTGATGTGTGATACAACATAATTTCTCTCCTGTGCTTTTAGGATGCTTGCTAATTCAACACATTGGGGGGTTTCATTCAGGATTTTGTAACACTGCCAAATACACTTACATAGGATTTGCTGGACTCTTGTGCCTCCACAAGCTGCTGTCACTGTAACAAGGCGTAGGACACCATACCCCTTGTCTCAATAAATAGACTAAGTTTGCTAAGATTATGCGAGGTCAGTGAACCCATGCAATATGAAGTGGAGGTCCACTAAGGCTGTGCTGCTTGGGATGTTTCCTCCTCTCCTTACTTGCTCGGAATATCTGTCAGCAACCAATACCAATCCTGCTTCTGAGGATGGTGATAAACAAAAAAATTCACCAGCTCTATCTGTTGCCTTTGACTAACATATAAGGCAGGAAAGAAGGCAACTTGATTGTGTGTGAATGAAATCAGTCCATGGAGTAAGAAATCTCTGCATGCTTTTTACTTTTTCTGCACCCGAATGGAGTTTGAACTGCATTTCAAAGAATTTCTGATGACATTTTTAAATCATACACTATCACTAGAGTTTTGAATAAGACAGATTTTTTTTCTTTCAGGATTATGTATTTAGTGAATTTTTTTATTTTTTCTGCCAAAATGCCAGCATTTATAAAAAGCACAAAAAAAATTTAAAATCTTCACACCTAAAGTGGAGTTTGCTTTTTTTTGTTTTAGCTTGTCCATAACAAGTGAGAAGTTCAAAGGAAACAGCTCCCACAGGTGAAAATGAAACCTTTGAAATAACCATTGATTCTGTTAGCTTGGACGGAGAAGAGATCTTACAGCCTCTACTCCAAACACCTTCATGTGCACAGCATTTCTCCCTGCAGGAAGAAGATGAGAAGAGTTAGAAGCAAACAGAATCTGACAGAGGAGGATGAAAAAGCCAATCTCTAAAGTTGTTTCTTGGTGTGAGGCTGCTTTAATGCCGCAGTTGGCTCAAAGAATGCCAAGTTCTTTGAGATAGAGAAGGCTTGCTATTAAATATAAAATATAGTAAGAGGTAACCTTCTGCTTAAAATTTCCACTATGGGTTTGTGATTCTCTGTCTCATGTGTTTTATCATCTAATCAGCCTATGTACAACACTCATCTCTGCTCTGGTGTAAATATAAAGCTAAAAAGTAAGTCATCATTCCTTATTTTGGTAAAATCTGTGAAAAAGCACTGAAATCTAACATATTGTAAACAAAGAGAACACTTGAGTGTGCTTTCTGATATTAATGTTTGGAAAATGGCAACATTATCCTTGTGAATATCCTACCTGGAATTGTTCCCCATACTTGCCTATTACATGGAGTTAGAGTTCAAATGCCTGTTTCCTGCTTTGAAACACTCTCCTGCACTGAGATGCAGAAGCAAAGACAAGGAAATTTTGATATTCTGTGAACTGGTCCAGTGATGGCTGGAATTATCTGGTGCCTTGCTGAAGAGTCTGTATTATTAATGGAGTAGATGGAAACCTTTCTGTGAAGGGGATGAAGGTGACAGAAGAGATTCTGATTATGCTTCCACCCTCTCTTTTTAAAGGCATTTCCTGGGGATGACATTTTGTAAGGTTGCACTTCCTGAGATTAATATTTCATCTAAATGGAGAGTGCAGTGAAACGTTTCACTTCTGTGTGTTGTGTATGTGCCTCAGAGGAACATATTAGCCCAAACACAGGGCCATACTGCTGTACAGGTCTGTCTATACAATTTTCAGATCAATGTTGGCTCCTATCCTACCACCTCAAAGCGTGGGCAGAATAAGTTTTTGTCTGCTTTCAAACCATGGTGTAGGCATACCCATTCTTCTGGATTTATGCTTATTGTCTTTGGCATAGGAAGGTGGTTTCAACCCTGCATGCAAGCTGTGAAAGGCACTAGCTGAATGTATTGTAAGTGACCTTTTCAAAGCTCTTCTGATTCAAAGCTCAATTGATTTCTTAACACTTGTACTTTCAGCTTCTGGGCTGTGAGGTAGAGGCAGGATTCCTGCTAGCAAAAATTACAGAATGGATATTGAAAAGGTTAAATCAGTCCAGTGTCTTCATAACTATCTTTAATAAATATTGATAGGCAAAATAATTCTGATTTCTTGTACTGCTGCTGTAGACAGATTAAAAAAAAAAAAGAATCTTTTGATGAATGTGCATGATTGTAATAAGAACATAAAATGATACATACACTTAAACTTTTTTATTTTAAGTCCAAGAGTGCATTCTTGTGGTCCTCCTGATGAGATATACCTGAGCTGCAAAGCAGCATTTGCATAGCTTTTGATCTTACAAAAGTCTTCTACTTTTACAAGTCTGATATAATTTGATGCTTCAGTGCTTTTGACTTATAAGTGGTATTTCCAAATCCTTTTCATTCTTTTGGAGCTGAATTTTATGGAGAAATACTAAGTAGACAACATTTTTGTAAGTGGAAAGTATTGGCCTATCTCTACTGGGTAGAGTGCATTTTCCTATGGAGTAGAAGGTAGTCCTGGTATGTTCTTCCTCTGAACTAAATTGTTTGATTTTTTTTAAAGGGAAAAGCAAACACACCTTTAAGAGCTGAAGAATATAAAATTTTGGCTTATCTAAACCAAAATAGATTCCCCCAGAAAGATAGGATTTTTTTTTCTACCTTAGTGAATCACCACAGTGTAACCACTCGGCAAATATTTGAGATTACTTAGTTATCTTTAAAGTTTTGATCATCTATAGGGAGTATGGCTTGATACCAGCTAAATTAAATATATAATGGTAGAACCTTTTCTAAGAAAACAGCTTTCAGGATCAAACTTGTACATAACCTAATAGAGTACTGTTAGAGTGACAAACTCCTTCCAACACGCTGACATTTAAAAAGCAGATATCATATTCAGTATGATTTTCAATTTCTGGCTGCAGCCAACACTACATCCTGTGAGGGTTTTGTTGCAAGATGCTCTTAAGAAGCAATTTGTAAAAAGGTCTTCACAAGATTTAGTGAAGATTTGTAGCAGAGTAAGGCACTCTTCACTGGTTACCTATAATGAGGAACAACAGCTATACTAACAAACAGAGGTAAGCAAGGAGCAAGTAGATAGGGTCCAAGGCTCACAGTGTGCAAACCAAGACAGCTGAACCAGGACTGAGATTTAACCAAGTACTATAAATTACTGGTTTACTTTTACTGTGAATTAGTTTCAATAGCTTTGATTGAAAAAATTGCATATATTTGGTAAAAGCAAAAAAACAGGAACTAAAAGGTGACCAGCTAATTTTACTGTTCAGGAGTGAACTTATTTGATGTGACAGTAGTAGGAGCTTTATGATAACTTAAATACAGATCTGGGACAAACATCAGACATCTAAATTTTAAAAGCTGACCTGTTTATTACAGAAAGGCTAGTCTTGAGTATAATAGAGCATTTGTTGCAATCCAGGTGGAGACAATGATGAAATTTGCAGGTGAAATTATACACTCACGAAAGTAATACGAAACTGCCAAAACTGGGGGTTTCTGTGTTGCAGATCAGTTCTAGCTTGAGAGTGTGTTGTGGTTTAACCCCAGCCAGCAATCAAGCCCCACACAGCCATTCACTCACTCCCCCATCAGCAGGGTCAGGGAACAGAATGGGAAAGGTAAAAGCCAGAAAACTCATGAGTTGAGATAAAGACAGTTTGTGAGGCGAAGCAAAAGCTGTGCATGCAAATAAAGAAAAACAAGGAATTACTTCACTGCCTCCCATGGGCAGGCAGGTGTTCAGCCATCTCCAGGAGAGCAGGGCCTCATCACCCATAACAGTTACTCAGGAAGAAAAAAGCCATTGCTTCAAGCATTGCCCATTTCCCCTTCCTCCCCCTACTTTATATACTGAGCATGATGTCATATGGAATATCCCTTTGGTCAGTTTGGGTCACCTGTCCTGGCTGTCCCAACCTTCCATGCACCCCCAACTTCCTTGCCATCATGGCAGTATGAAAAGCAGAAAAGGCCTTGGCTCTGTGTGAGCACTGCTCAGCAATAACAAAAACATCTCTAGATTATCAACCCTGTGTTTGGCAAAAATCCAAAACATAACCCCATACTGGCCATTATGAAGAAAATTAACTCTACTCAGCCAAAACCAGAACAGAGTGGTTTCAGCAACAAATTAGTATTGACAGGACAGTGCTTGAGAGCATACAGCAGTGAGGACACTATGCATCTTTCTGTAATTACAGGATCATTGCTAACTAGAAGATGGATCTCAAAATATGCCTATCTTGTGTACAAGTCAGTGACCAGGAAGCTATAATTCTGCTTCAGTTCACTTAGGATTTTTCTATGTTAATGAAAGGGAAATAGTTCGTGCCAGAATTTTGTATTTAGTATTCTGAATGTAGAAATACTTGGTATATAGAGCCTGCTAGCAATGACCCATGCTGGCTGAAAACCCTGTGGTAGGGCACTCTGGACTCTGGTGTATGGACCCAGGCATTAAGATTTGCTAAGAAAGTCAACACCTTATAAGTTTGAACTCTAAATGAAAAATAAATGTTATGTTAAAGACTAAGAAATCAGGAAAATCCTTTTCTTACCTTTTAAAGAGGCTGCACTTGGGCGGGGAGCACTAAGTCCCTGAGGCTGGCTGGAACTGTGCTTGACTGGCTGCTCAAGACAGAGGACCTGCACCGGAGAGAATTCTACTATAGAGGAAAGTTGTGAGAAGCAGGTCTGGAAGAGTAGAAAGTCTTCCTTTCCCCTCTGTCCCCATTCTAACGAAGAGTGCTTAGGAGCGTCTGACAGACTCTGAAGTGTGACTCAGGCATCCTGGGTAAGTTGCTGCTTCCAGCAGAAAGCTGTGAAGAGCCAGCTAGTTGGAAAGGCTAGATATGGAGACTTTCGTGGATTTTAAACTGCTGTTACTAAACATGGCCTAATGGGGCAGCTTTCAAGTTACTCAGATATTGCATATTTGTATGAAAGGAGAAGTACATTTAGTTGTGATAAAGGAGTGAGGGAAATGGGAGAAAACCTGGTTTAGTGAAATGTTTTTAACTCTGCAATTATACCAGATGTGAACAAGACTGAAAGGATATTTCAAAAATATATTTTCAGTTGTTCACTATGTCAGATTCCCAGACCAACAATGAATACTGTAACCAGGGCAATTCAGATTGAGGGTTGTTTTTTGCATTTCCTAAAAATAAAAAAACAGCCCTGGCTCAACAATACATCTCAATTTTCCTTATTTGAAGCTTTGTAACTGAACTGAGATTCACGTAGTATAGACACAGAAAGAAGACAAGAGGAATAGAGTATCCTTAGCCATGTTTATTTTTCCTGGTACTATATCTTGTGTGTTTCTCAAAGGATACAATTTAAACTGCTTATCATCATCCAGTGAGGATAAGCTGTAAATAACCATTACAGAAGCAATTTTTAAGACAAACTAGCCAGCTATATGCTGTGTATTTTACTTGCTCTTACAAAGAACAGTGAGAACTGACTGTAGCTAATACTTACACCATTCAAATATCTGTAAATTACTTTCACTCATCAAACTGGGGCACACATGTATATCTAGAAATGGCACTATTCTGGCTCCTAATGACCTGAAAGCATAAAACGGGTGTCAGACTGTCACATACCTCTGCTTAGAGTAGCCAGCAGTGCAGCTAGAGCTGTAGAATAGTTTATGTAAAGAGCAAATACCTTAAATCACAAACGTTTCTTTCCCTAGATGGAATTAAGGTATTTTGTATAATCCACAGCAGTGCTTACAAATGAATAGGAAATTAATTTGTGTAGTGTTGAACAGATCTCTGAGGTTAACAGAGGGGAGGGCAGGAATCTTAATCACTTAATGACTGCCCTTTTTTGGTAGTAGTGGTTGCCTCCTTTATTTTAAATAAATAATTTAAAACTTGATAATCTGATGCTAAAGCAAGTACTCATTTTAATTGCAATGCTGCTTTTAACAAAGATACAGAATATTCTGTGCCTGAAGTCATAATACAGTTTTTGCTCAAGAAATTCTTCACTTGTACCTGCAGCAACTGTTTTCAGATGCATAACTTTTGATGCCAAGTGGAGGTGGCTTGGAGGTGGAATTTTTGTGTATCTTCTTCTTTCATATTCAACTAGTGTTCAAAAGCACCAAAGTAATATTCAAATAAAACCCACATTGTACCAAATCCCTAATAGATCCAAAAGATGTCACAATACACTAAAAGGATACTTTGGAGTAAATAAATGGAGGATTGTATAAAAATTTTCTTAGGTTTGGAAGCAACCCACAACAGTCCAAGGGGAGCTGTTGAGACAGTCACAGAACCACATATGGCAAAGGCAGTTAAAAGATAAAGGGAGAAGTCAGGTAAGCAAATTAAGAATAAAGGAGAAATGAGGGGTATGGTCCTTGAATCATCAGGTAGAAGAGTTGGTGTCCAGGATATTATATGCCCATCTGTGCACCTACGAGGAAGAACAGTGGAGAAGCATTGTCTTCCAGTCCTTCCTTGTAGGATATAGTTTCTAAATGTGTATTTCACTACATTGCACACTATTGCATTTTTAGTTTTGCTGTCCCTCCAGCAGCTTAGTCTTTTTACTAACACGAAGAGACAATTTTTGCCCAAATGCCATTCAGCTTTCAAGTCACAGATATTTGTCATGCTTTGGTTTTTTTTGTTAGGTAATGGACAAATCTATACTGAGATGCACTGGTGTTCAGGTACCTCTCCAACATCTCTTTTCCCTTTTCTTGCACCTCACAGCCAGGTCCATTGGACCTACAACTCTTTATCCTGTATGACAGCAACAGTATCATGGTAATAGTGACCACCAACAGTCATGTGAATTTAGACTTGCCCACTTGTCTTGATCTACTGATGACAGGATCTCTTCATTCATCTCTTGTGACTCAGATGCAGAGTCCTTCTTTTTTTTCAAGTAAGTTTTCTTCTTGAAGGCATGGTTTATGAGTAAAATCTCTCATAGCTTACTGAGGGGGTGGGAAATGAAGCTGAATTAAATTTTTTGTTGTTCCCCTCCCGCCTTTCTGTTCACTACCAACACTGTGCCCTCTTACGATTTAGGACACAGCTCTTTGGCCTCAGGAAGGGCAATCACCAAGGCCACCTTTCCAACTCCTTCCTGCAGGAGGAAGTGGTAGGAAAACTACAGGAGTGCTTGGTACAATGAAAAGCACAGCAGCACTTCGCATAATCAATGTTGAAAAATTCCATAGCATCCTTGTGGTCTCAGTGCTCCTTGTGCAGATAAACCAGCTGTACTGAGACGCCAGGGTGGACTTTGGTCTGCAGATAAAGACCACAAGCTCAGTTAGGAAGCAAAGACTGGGATATGTTTATTGTCAGCAAGGAGCTCATCCTGGTAACATGACAGGGTATTAACAGCAAACCACACCCTGTGATCCAATAAATAGTTGTACAGTTTCCAACTTTCGTTTCATTTATTGATCAGAACAAGCTACATATCAAAATAGCTTGGATGTTGCCTTCCACACTCACATTGACAGTTGTAATCAAGATCCATTCTCTTTGTATGCTCCTGTTATATCCGTGCAGTATCTAACCATCCTCTGCTCAATAGTCTTGTATCCCTTACTTGGATGGGGCTCTGCATATACCACTATTCTCCTTTTACATTTGAGCTCATTGACATTGATGGATATTGCATGGTAAATATCTCCTTTCAGGTGCACATTACTCAGCACTTCAGCAAAATCTTTATACGAGCTGAGCAATACTTCAGCAAGACCTGCAATGAATGCAAAGATGATTTATTTTCATTCATGAATATTGCTTCAATGGATAACATAGTAAATTTTATTTTGGCATACATGATTCAGTTACCCTTTCCCCTAAGTGAGATAGCCCAGATGAAATCACTTCATGTACAATATGAAACAAAAAGGTTATGTTTGCTCCGTTAGCTGGAATTAATTTCTATTGATTGAGTAAGGTGTATGTAATGTTTAACTTATTATCTGTTGTGTCTGTTTCAGGTTCTGATTTTGCCAGGGCAATTTTTAATTCTTCCCTGTCTATTCTGACACAATCTAATCTCTGTGTTGGATACAAAACTAGAAATCCAGAGTATAATTATAAATGTTTTTAATACATAATATACTAATGGCATATTTAAAGCAAGAGGTGGATGTTTTCAGCATTTCAACAAATGAAACCTCTACAACTATACAGGAAGTCAGAGGCCACTTTTGTGAGGTGGGTTCATGCATGCTTTTGGAAAACACTCTTAGCTTTCCTTTTTAACAAGCTGACATTTACCATGCGTACAAAAGATTTGAATACTCCAGTAAGGAAAATCAAACCATTCTTAGGACTATTTCTTGGCAACAGGATCAAATGTCCTACACACTTGGTATACTGTTGTATGGCTTTCCATCACGTGCAAAGTGGCTAGTGTAATTGTGAATGGTTGTATAAAGGTCTCCATGATCAGTGGTGATATCTTTCCTGCATGTAGTTTAGAACTTGATCCCAAAGATAGGATCTACCTGGACTATGGGGAAGCAAGGCTTAAGCCTTTGCTTTTGATTCAGAGAGACAAATGCTTGAACTCGTGTCCTACTTCCTGAGTTTTATGATATGTTATTTTGAATTTTCTATTCTACATTAGGGCATCCAGGATATTTCGACATTGCTTTTTTAAATCATGGTGTGTAACTGTCAGACAGTCTTATTGAAGGGAAAAAAAGTAGAAATGTTGTTTTCTGGGGTTTTTTTCCCAGATACCTTTAATGATGTATGGTTTTTTTTTCTGGACTTACTTCCTAGTACTCTGTAAATATATCTCCCTGTCTTTTCTCTGCTTCCTGGCTAAAGAGAACGTGCAAGGTGGATCCCAAAAGGTACTCCAGCTGAGCCCAAACGAAGTCTTTTGCTTTATTTTTGTACCAGTTTTGTTTGTGGGTTTGTTTTCTTTTCTTTCTCTCTCTTTCCTCTGTTCCCACATAGTCCTGATACATTCGTAATTCAGCAATGCTGTTTTCTGGCTGTGTGGGTTCCTATTTCATGCCAATGACACTTGGTGGAGCCTGGCTGCCAGGCCAGGTGGTTTGTAGCTGCCCCACTACCAGCACAGTCAGCATTGCTGCCTGTAGGCATGCACTCACAGAACAGCCTCTCCATGCCCTGCTGTGCAGGCAAATGTGTAGCTCTGCATTTTGAGTAGCAGAAGTAGAAATTGAGTGGACTGAAGTAGCAAATGTTTGCATACAGCTCTGGCAATCAATGATTCCATTCAGTCAAGTTTATCGCACTGACACCCTTATACATCCAGGAGGAGTTTCCATTCTCCTCTCTACTTTTTTAGCAAGCAACAGTTTGAGAGGGCTAGAACTGTGCTTGTAAAATCAACTCAGTGATATTTTCTAGCATATGGGCAGAAATCACAAAAATTGAGGTTAATATACTGAGCATACAGATAAACTGATTGCTCCAGAGCTCCTGGAAAGGCAATCTGACTAAGTTTTCCTCTAAGGTTATGAATGGCTGTGAAATGGAGTGTTAGGAACAGCTGCTTCCATTGCCGCTGCTAGGAGCACAGTATAAGGGGAGCAAGGAACAAACTGATATGAATCTGTTGGTCTTGTGACCAAATATCCTTGCCTTGTTCTTGTCCCCAAGGGTCTATAGGGGCTGTATTATTTTATAAATATGTTAATATTGCAAGTGTTGAATACAGGTCCCAGTGTTTACTTAGTCAGCCTTCTCCATCTGCTTAACCATTGCCTTAGTGACAGTGTTGGGTGTTCAGGACACATAGGTATCTAAAGACTGTACCAGTGAAGAAAAAACAGACTTCTAGTCTCCAGGAGTCTGAAATAGGAAAGGATATGAGATAACTGCTGTTTCTACTCAGCAGAGGTAATGAGGCAACTGTTTCTTTGTGAAGCTACGTGCAAGATTTGTTTTTCTACATTATAGCCCTGTTCTTGATAATATTCTGACGTGAAATTCCATGCAGATCAGATTTTTCAGCTTCTCTAAGAGCGTTCATGTACTTGTGTGCATAAGTAACTTGGAATGAGGCAAAGATAGTAGCAGCAGAAGCAGACACCAGTCATAGTCTCTGCTTTTGACTTCCTTTTCTGTCTTCTTTTTTCTTCTTCAAAAGCTTGTGGAAATGGCAGAGACAGCCAGCTCCTGCTCACAGCAGGTAGCCTCTCAGACCTGGAACAGAATTCTTAACCCAGTTCTGTTTTTCTAAATATGACCTATTTTAGGACTTCTTTCACAGCAAGG
The DNA here is from genome assembly GCF_003945595.2 of Pipra filicauda. NCBI lineage: Eukaryota > Metazoa > Chordata > Aves > Passeriformes > Pipridae > Pipra > Pipra filicauda. Next base: position 691,584 of record NW_024104475.1, read on the forward strand.
CTGTGCTGAAATTGAAGCTCTTGCTTTTTCGTTCATTGATGACTGCACTTGTTTCATGTTTCTTCAGACCCTTTTGTGCCATCCTGCTTCCACTATTTTGCTCTTAGGAATTCTATATTTTTCCTCTCTCTAGTCCCAGACACTTTGACAAGATAGGATCAAACCCCAGGTCGACCTGGGGTTTCACTTTGTGCCCTCTGATCTGTCACAGGTCCCTCACCCTGCTTGTACTGTCTATAACCCACTGAAAATGAGTGTTTGGGAGTCACAATGAAGAAGCTCTGTTCTGTATTTACCAAGCACTTCTGGGTGTTGTAAGGTCCAGCAGTCTTAAAGAGTAGGTGCTGTTCTGGGAGCAGGATTCATGAGTTTAATTTAGGAACAAAAAGATGGCATTATGCTATTATGGGAAAAGTAAGAAACTAGTACTAAGTATCACAATGACATGCTGAATGCAATGACACCTGCACTGAAACACTAAGGGGAAGAGTATGTTTGTAGCTTTTCTTCCTATGTAACTTTACAAAAATGGAAGAATATGTTAATGAAATAATTCTTGTCCTTAGAATCTTCCATACAGCCCAGGGTTTAATGCACTTACAGAAAAAGTAGGAAGTAGATTTCTAGGCTCTCCATGGAAAAAAACTACGGCAAGAAAACCTCCCCAGTTAATCTTAATTTGTAAAACAGCTATAATGTCACCTAGCTTCAGGGAGGTTTCTAAAACCATGAGTAGTAGCAAGTGCCTGGGTCAGACAGCAAACTCAGAGCAAGGGATCTCTGATTCTGCTCACTCACACGTTACAACTCTTGGTAGTTTTTTCCATTTCATAGCCCTTAGCTTTTCTTCTCTAGATATAGTTACATTTTGATCCTGTTTAGAATTCTGGTCTTCAGCCTTCTACAACACATAGTTCTATAGTTTAAGCAAGCTCAGCTTAAAGCCTGTAATTACAGAGTCACAGAATGGTTTGTGTTGAAAGAGACCTTAAACACCATCTTGTTCCAACCCCCCTGCCATGGACAGTTTGATAATTTAATTTGATATTCCTTTGTTCTGACATTATGATGGTCTGAATAAAATTTCTTCTTCATCTACTCATTATGTTATAATACCTCCACTGTATTCCCACCTGTGGATCTTTCTTTTACCTCCTCAAAAATTCTAGCTAATTTAATCTCTCATCATATATCATGCCATACCTTTGATCAAATCTTTTATTCTTTTTCTGTACCTTTCTTAGTTGTATTGCATCCCTTTTGAAAGAGGTGACCAGGACTCTGCGTAAGAATCAAGACACAGATATTTCATTAATAGCATAGTAACACCTAATATTTACTTTGTCCTCTCTTTCTGTCATGGTAATTTCTACAGTTCCATTTATTCTTGTCACCACAGATAAAAATATTATATTTTCAGAGAACTATCTTCAGTGGCTCCAAAATCTCTTCCTTAGTAATGAGATGTAATTTCAAGACTACCATCATGTTCAGATAGTTAGATCTGTTTATTCCTCATTCAAGTTCCTTTGTGTTTATCAACACTGAATGGCATTTTATCTATACTGATTTGAATGGAATTTCATCAGTATTGTTTAATACCAGGAGATCCTCTGAAATCTACCTTCTCAGTAAGTCTGCTTTACTCCTTTGAACTATATTCATATATTTTTTAACTCACTGAATTGCCGAGAGTCCAGATCCTTGTAGGGTTTACTTGCCTTATATTAAGTTGTCAACTTACAGGAGGCAACTGAGGGCTGGTGAGAAACTAGTTTTGTAAACAATGAGTTTTTACTCAAAATCAAATAAAGTGTCATCACTCTTTCAAGCCCATTCTTTTCAAATTCTGCTTTTTCAAAAAATTAGGTGTCTTCTGAGCACATGTAAGGATAAAATCTGTTTGCTACTGGATAAATTCAATCGTGATGCTGTTTTCTTAATTTTAAAAACCATTGAGAACAAAATTGGTGCCCAACTTGACAAACAGTATATGTATGTAATAGCACATCCTTGGGTATCCAGCAAAGTTTTGTCCTGAAACCTGAAGTGTTTGGGTCTTCATCTGGAGTATAAGCAGCCTTGCCTAGATAGCTAAACTAGGCTATTTTTCAGAGCAGATATTTTTATTTTGAGAGTGACAGTGGAGAAAGGTTGATGTGACCGATGAGATATGTGTACTCTCATAACAGCTGGTTTAGCTTTTCCTACCAGATACATTACTGGATTTAGCTCTGGACACATGCCGCATCCAAAGACAAATTTTAAAAGTATGTACTTTAATGTAAATGAACAACAAAATGCATTTGGATTTGGGTTTCCCATGGGTTTCTTTTTTTTTTTTAGAACATTTGTGTAATTCAGATTCAGTCACTGAATAATTGAGGTTGGGAGGAACCTTCAAATGAATGAAGGAAGATTACTTTGTCCGCTCTCTATTTTCAATGGGTAGGAAACAATATCACTCACTGGAGGTTAATGCTTCTTGCATTTCCGAACATATCCAAATGCAGAATGGCCAAGATAAATAACTGCCTGTGTTCCTTAAAGGGGGTGTTAGAGCATGCATGCATTTTTCCTGGCTACAATAAGGGAAGATTAAATTTAGGTGCCACATCCAGTCAAGAAATTTTAAGACATATCTAAAGCCATATTATCCCAGAGAGTTCAGATGGTGAAAGAACCACCAGTTTCTTATATGATATATATTGCTCCTTTACCTCTACTTCAGAAATCCAAAGTTCAAATGCTTCTTCCTGTCCTTTTTCTCACTCCTTCTTGTTTAAGAGGAGGGAAATACAAAGCAGAAAATCAACCACATTCCACTAACTTGACATAGAATTGCGAATGTCATGTACCAATTGCTAACAGAATAATTTGCTGATAGTATGTAGAGCACTAATGTTCAAAAAGACCCCAAACTGCAGATCAATGTGTTCATAAAAACTATACCTAATTGTTTACTCAAGGGTTTTACTTCTCTCACAGTGTAAATGGGAACTGAAAAGAGGATCCTAGAAATGTAACATGATTTTAGCATATAGCAGAACCAGCCTATTTGTAAGCAGGGTAGTTAAAGACTGAAATGTCTCTTCTGTTTTCATATATATGAAAAATGTAGTAAGAAGTGTCTTTGGAACCCTCTGGCTGCTTCAGGAAAATCTCCTGTGTAAAGCTGGAGAGATTTTCTTGAGTATGATGTGACATGAGAGAGGGTCTCCTTTCTAAATGACTTAGGAAATCAGAAGTTTTAGCTTAGACAAAAATTATATCTTAATCAACTAAGGGATTTGCTTTCTTGGCATAGTAGTTGTCTTTTCTTTTAGGACTACAATTAGTTTCAGGATGTAGAATGTAGATGAAACAAGGGAACTAGTAGAGAGTGTACCGTATGTCCACCTGAAAGAAATCTGCTTACATACCTCAGAAAACTTGATCAATAAGAGATTGTTCTGTTAAGAAGTAAATTCAATTGAAGATTGTTTAAGCTAATGGGAAATTCTAGTTATCTTTAATCAATGATGAATATATGTTTCTTAACTAGTCCTAGAACAATTAATTTAGGAGTTAGAGGTCAACTGGATCAATCATAGATGCTAGGAGGCCTGCCAAGCGAGAAAAAAGACTCTGAGAAAACAACCAGAAGAAATGGATGCTAGATGGCAATCCTGCTCCACAAATGAACTCCAAGATGATATTTGACCCCAAAATCATGACATAATCAGGGGTTGGGTGTGAAAGGGGGCATCTTTCAGGTATCACTGTATTTATATTCCGAAATTTGTGCTGATTCTTCGGTTCATGTATGGTGAATCAATTCCCCATGAACACCCAGCTGGCATATTAAAGAAATGTCTGATCCAATGATTTCTGGTCATTGGGTTTAGTTCTTTTGTTTCAGATGAAAACAGCATCCTACTTTTTTACTGTTATGGTTAGCTCTAATTATTGCTGCCACATTGTGTACTGAAGGTGCTATTCAAAGTCTAGTCAAGGTGTTTCATGAGATCTCACTAAACTTTGAAACTAAAATATTAAGGCAACTCCAGAAAAATATCATGCCGAGTGTAATATTATTCCAAAGAAAATTTTTTAAGAAAAAAATATACTCCTCCCTCTTACTAATTTCTTTAGAATAAAAAACTAACAGGAAGTATTAGAGCTGTAAATGTACTATTAACTTATAATTTAAACCTTAAATTTCCTCTGCAAGGGAATGTTAATTAAGGGAACACAAAACAAATTTAGTGGGAACCTTTCTAATTTTCTGATATTACACTGTCTATCTTAATTCATTCCTCTGGTCACCCTGAGGTTTTTCAAAGGAAAAGAGTCTATGTGCATATCTTTTATTTACAAGCATGACAGTAAGTGCGGATTAAACTTTAAACCTTCTTGCAGCCCACTGAAATGATTAACCTTAGATGAAAACAAACCCAGAAGTCTTTATCAATTGATCCTAAATATCTGATTCCAAATACTTTTCTCATGAGGAAAAAAAAGAACGTAGTATTCCAAGAGGACAAACAATTTGCTTCCAGTGGCAACAGAGCAGTGACGAGCAGGATGTGCACAACACAAGGACGTGGCTCTACCTGGACATCTGAATCCTGAGTGCCACAGCAGCTGGACTGAGCAACGGGAGGCACACCACATGGTCAAATTAAGAAGGCAATGTAACAGTCACGAAACTCTACCTTCTGCTACAAACAATACAGCCACATTCATGCCCCAGATACAGCATCTTTATTTCATTGCAAAAATGATGTCTGGCTGCTGAGATCGGCTTTGAAAAGAAAGGAACAGAACAGTTAGATTTCAGTTTAACTTCTCTTCTACATGTGGGGTGCACTCCAGCTCATTTGATTTTGTTATCTACAGTGTAGAAATTTACCTCTGAGTTGGTGACCCCAGGCTTTGTTTCGATTTGATTAAGGGATATAGATACTTTTAATGCACCATTCATCCAGTCTATTTGAGCCACCAACTCCAATGACAGATCAATTATGGCCCAGATCTACCTGTTTTTCTCAATTGGCAGTAAAGGGAGCCTGGAGTGATTAATTCAGACGTAGATTTTTATGCATGTATTCCACTCTCTTCAGTGTCCTAATTGAACTCCCTAAGGCCTTTTTCTACAAAGACAACTAGTTAAAATCTTTTGTGACAGCAGTGTCCACCCAATTTCATGAACCAGTTTCTGTTAAAGGAAGGAATGGAATTTTTTTTGAGATGGAAAGTAAGCTTCTTGATGTATTTTTATACACTTATATGCAGTCTAAATGATGTGGTTGTTTATATAAACAGAGAAGCTTTTTCAAGATAAATCTTAAAGGGATCACTCTTGTGCTCTTTTTTTTTCCTAATCGAGGGAGAGTTTAAACACAGTGATTCAATTAGAATTCAAAGTTGTCCTCAAAGTCTTCTTGTTTAGAATTTGTATTATGACTAACTCTGAGAATATATTTTAGGACTTAGTGAAGTCTGAAAGCTTTCTTTTGGCTAGATCTGCTTGTGCTATGTAAGTATTTGTTTTCAATTTAAAGGTAAGCTGGAAAACTTGGAAGAACAACTTAGTCATCCCACACAAGGAAAAAAAAAGTGACTGTGACTGGAATGGGTCCAGGCTCTTTAAGAGATGATTTGATTAGAAGAGACATCTCTCTTGAGTGGTAATTGAGGTTTATAGTTTCATGGCCAAAGCAATAATCAAACATATGTCCAGAAAAAACAAGTAACCCCTCTGCATCTGTCAGTGTGAGCTCTGTACAGGTTTTTTTTCCCATTAGGTGTGTTCTAGGGGGAACTTTGAGAATTATAATGCCAACAGTATGAAACCTGAGGACGCTCAAAGTACTGAGTTTGACTGACTCAAGCTTTCAGTGGATTATCATGAGCCCATGCAGCCTGAGAATCTGAGCATCCTTTTGCATATCTGAAAAACACACATTTATACATCATGGAAAACCATGCTAGCCATTATTCATTCAATACTTATCAGAGAAAATAATCCATGTGTTTGTAATTTAACTATGTTGTTTCAAGAGAAAAAAACTAAAAATGTTATTAACCCCTCAATTTTAACTAAAAATCATTGGGGGTGCTAATCTCTAGTGTGCAGAGTGGGAACCACTTCCTACAACTGTCGAGGAGTTTCACTCAGCAAATCTCCACTATTGAGACTCCGTGACACTGATCTCAATATCCATAGTCATGTCTTGCAGCACATTAAAATTGAGGATTCTGCTTGTGACTTTCTCCTAGGCTGGTGGCAAGCATGTGTGATCCTCAGTGCATTTGGGCTGTGAGATGAAATATTCTGCAGACCTTCCTGTTTCCCTCTGATTGCTGGACATGCAATTTGACAATCCTGTTGGTTTCTTCACAACCTGCATCATTAAATTTGTCTAACTGGGGAGAACTGCAAGGAGGTGAGCTTGTTCCATCAGGCACTGCAAGGGAAAGAGGAGCATAATGGTACCTTTTCTACCTGCCTTCTCTGGTAACAGCAGAAATGACCGGTCTGGTTTTCTTAAGTTTGACCAAATGCTACCCCTCTGTGTCTCTCCACTCTTCTTTGTCTGTAACTACTTTGCCTAAATTGAGGAATTATCCATAGCTTGGTGGTGATGATTTAGTAAGTAGTTATAACAGTAGCAGTTAGCCAACAGTTGTCACAGCATTCACCACCCAAGACCACTTGGTCATCTGAAAGTCATGATGCTGAGGATGGGCTAAGTTTGGGGTCTTCAGTCTGAACACACTCAACTCTTTTCTCCAGAGGAAAGCAAAGACTTTTATGGTCTCCATCACTCTTTGGGAGAAAAATTCCTCTTGACCCCAAATATGGGATGTATTTGTGCAAGCAAGCCTTCTTTAATCACCTGTCTCCCTTTACTTTTGTGTCTGAATGCTCCATGCTGACAAATTTTATAGCATATGATTGGGTAGATGAAAAAGCCTGTCATTTTTCTGCTAGCTTTTTTTTTCTTTCTTTTTAATTGAATGACATTTGAGCAGGCTGATGAGCCCGAAACAAAAGACTGTGCAGGTATTTTATAACAGATATCTGTCATCTTCACGACAGGCAGATGTTAATTTATACTCCTTTTTTTACATACGATATATCAACATTTTTCATGAATGTCATAATCAATATCCAGTTTTCCATTTTCTGCAACAGCTTTTTCACCTGATATCCTTCAGTAAGAGTCATTTAGACACAAGATGTATGGAATCACCTTCTTCAGAAGCCAAGTCAGCAGTGCATCATTTTTTCCCCAGTAGATTGAAATAAAATAGGAAAAGTAGAGATAGAAAAGAAAATAAAGACTGTAAAAATTAACACATCAGAAATGTCTTAGAAGAGTCCAGTGACTTTCAGAATTAGTATGGTTAACTATAATTGAGTATTAGCTGTATCTTTTGTTCTCGGGTAGACACAAATGAAACAATTACAAGAATTGTCGAGGTAAGTCACCAATTTATTTTTTTTTGGTAAAGGTGGTGAAGGATCTTTGTATCTACAAATTCCAGTCATATTTATTGCTTTTTTAGCTGAGATGAATTACTTCTTTTCAGCTCTTCTGTCTCTTCTGTTAAAACATCTGAATGCCACATCAATGTTTATTGTATGCAGAATAAGCTTCCCTTTTTTCAGTGTGCCACCAAAACATATATACTTGTGACCTTTAATTTCTTTCTCTTTCTTGCTTTAATACCTAGCTGCATTAAAATTGTGTTATTTTGTTATATTTACTTTCAGTTACACTCACATTTTCACCTCTACCACTCTTTAACAGTCCTTATTTATATCTTTGAATATAAATATTTTTTTTCAAACATTTCCAATCTGTTCAGAATCTGTTCCTAATTAATGTTATTTTTAACAAGAAAAATGGATAGTAGTCTTGAGATGGAACCAAAGAAAGAGTATCGTAAAATGGAGTAGTAAAATTTCACTTGTGTGTGTGTGTGTGTTGTGAAATAATGGTAAGTGGATGCAAGGGGCTTTGTAAGTCACACAGTCGCTGGAAGATGGCATGAAGCAGGTTAGGGCAATACAGCCCAAACCAGAAAAGCTCGAGTGAACATTTTGCATAGGCTCTCCTTCCTGAACTGAACAACCACTGGAGTTCTTCAATGCTACTTAATTGTTAATGTTAAAAAATAATTATCAATGAACTTATTAATAAAATCATATAATCACAGAATTATTTGGGTTGGAATTGATCCTCAAAGATCATCTAGTTCAGGGGCAAGGACACCTTTCACCAGATCAGATTGTTTTAAGTACCATCCAACCTGACCTTTAATATTTCCAGTGGTGGGAAATCCACATCATCTCTTGGCAATGTATTCCAGTGTCTCACCACCCTCACAAGAAATAATTTCTTCCTAACATCTAATCTAAATCTACCCTCGTGCAGTTTAAAACCATTGCCACTTGTCCTGTCACTACAAACCCTAGTAAAAAGTCTCTCTCCAACTTATAAGCCCTCTTTATATGTTGTAAGGCTGTAATAAGGTCTCCCTAGAGCCTTCTCCATGGATTGAGAATTGGATAAATAGTATATCCCAGAGAGTCATAATCAGTGGCACAGAGTTCAGTTGGAAGAATTTCTTTACATGCGCTGGAACAGATTGCCCAGAGAGGTTGTGGAGTCTCCCTCACTGAGATATACAAGAACTGCCTGGATGCAACCTTGTGCCGTGTGCTCTAGGATGATCCTGCTTGAGCGGGGAGGTTGGACCAGATAACCCATAGTGGTCACTTCCAACCTCGCCCATTCTGTGATTTTCTTCTCCAGGCTGAAGAACTGTGTCTCTCAGGCTTTCCTTACGGGAGGGATGTCACGGCTTTGACCCTTTTTGTGGCCCTCCTCTGGACCCACTCTAACAGATATACATCTTTATTGTACTCTAGACCCCAGAACTGGATGCAGCACTCCAGGTCTCACCAGAGTGGAGCAGTGGGGCAGAACCACCTCCTTTGACCTGCTGGTCATGCTTCTTTTGATGCAATTGGCCTTCTGGGATGTGAGTGCCCATTACCAGCTCATATCTGATTTTTCATCCACCAGTATCCCCAAGTCCACCTCTGCAGGGCTGTTCTCAAATCATTCATCCCGCAGTATGCATTGATATCAGGGATTGCCCTGACCTAGGTGCAGTGCCCTGTACTTGACCTCGAAGTTCATGGGCCCACTCCTCAAGCCTGTTGAGTTCCCTCTGGATGTCACCCCTTCTCTCAAGTATATCAACTACATCAGTCAGCTTGGTATTATCTGCAAACTTGCAGAGGGTGAACTCCATCCCACTGTCTATGTAACTAATGAAGATATTAGGTCGTACTGGCCCTCACAGGTATCCTTGAGGGACAGCTCTCATTATTGCTTTTCACTTGGACATTGAGTCATGGACAAAAGCTCTTTAAAGGTGATCGGCCAGATAATTCTTTATCTGTCTACAGTCTATCCATCAAATCCATATCTCTCCAATTTAGTGGTAAGAATATTATGGGACTCTGAGTGAAAGTCCGTAAAGAAGTCCAAGTAGATGACATCCACAGCTCTTCCCTTGTTTAGGCATTCAATATTCAACTCTTTCTTTGCTTGCAGAAGTGTGTCAAGAGTAACTCTAAGTCAGTTCATTGAGTTACCCTGATGTGAAGCTATAGCCAGTAGAAAAACTGTCCACAATTTACAAAGCACGCTATATTACTTTACTCCTTGTAATTACTTTGAACAGGAGAAGTTCATTCTGAAAGTTCGGGATGAGTATAATATAAACACAACACAAAACTTTACATTTTCTTGTAAGATTCACAAGCGTGAATACCTTATCTCTATTATGTTTCTGTAAAGGTTTTTCACTATTTAGATGTGGATAATTACAAGTAGGGCCATCTTCGTTGTATCTCTTAACTTATTTTATACCTACAGATACAAAGGCAGTAAGGAAAGATGTGTAGATAAAAAGCATACTCATGTATGAACTTCAATGACATACACTGCTGATCAGAGATAAAATCAGATACGCTGAATCATAATATAATACATGTTGTAGCACAGAATTTCTTTATAAGATGTTTCAGTAAACTAAAATATCTATCAAAATAATATTGATTAATGGACTGTCATGGTCCAAGTGAATAATGTTTCCGTACAAAATATTGATGTGGTAAAATAAAAATATCAGGAAAATACCAAAATTTTCAATATTTTTTACAATTTATCACCCAGAAAACTTCCTTTTTACCTCACTGAAATATTTTTTTCAGCTTTGATATATTAGATTAAACATATTTTGAAAATAGGACAAGGAAAAAACTTGGCTCCCCATTCTGGTGGAACAAAACACTTTTCAAACCCACGAGAGAGAAATTCATATTTTCAAAAAGTTTTACAATGGAGATATAATCTGGGATGCATATTTACTCAGCAGAAGAGTGCGTTTTTTCACAGAAGAAAGCTAAGATGCTCAGTGTTACTGCAACACTGAGCATACATTTCAGATATTTTAATCCAGGAATCAGTAAGAGAGATGATATTCTGTCTGACAGATGAAGTCACATTTCAAAACATCTGAAACATCAAAAATATAGTCTTTTAAAAGAGGATGAAAGGATAATTGCTATTTTAGGGGGCTTTTGAAGATCCCAAGAGGAATTTTTGATGTCTGCATCTAATGTATCTGTTTTTAACAGCTCTGGATATACTTTGAATCTTCTTTGGTTATTTGATACCTTTCATTCTAGTGATAGAATGTGCCAACATTAATCTTTTATTTTGAGAGTGGATTTATTTGTTAATGTTTTGAAGAGGTATATAACTCATGATTTCCACTTGTGAAAATATCCAGGTTAATTCTGAAATGAGCACAGTCCCTTTCACTGTAAGAAATTGAGGTAGTAACTACGTCTTGTGGTCTGGGGAGTTACAGAGGGGACTTGGAGATGTAGGTGAACCTCTGAAAGGGCTGTAAAATATTCGTGTCCATATAGTTTATGGTGTGTATACAAGGGAAAGAAGTTACAGCTGGAGATCTGGTACAATCAAAGAAGAAAGATCCAAGACTGGGTCCCAATAATCTCTCATTTTACTATCCATAGCTATCTTTGGCAAAGAAGGGCAAGGGGATAAAAAAAAAAAAAAAAAAAGGCAGGAAATTGAAGAAGATTATTGAGGTGCTCCCCTGCAACCAGAAACACAGATGACCAAGTACATACTAAATAGTTGGCAGAGGGGAAAGAGCTGTCCTTCAACATGGTAGCTGAAGCAGTTGAATGCAATTTCTTCAAGTAAAAATAGCAGATGTCAATGGGGAAACCTAGATTGCTGTTAATATTGGTAAAAAGGAGGGGAGACCTTGAATGTACCCTTAATGTGCATGCTGTTCCTTTAACAGGTAGCTGTTCTAGGGCTCCTCAGGATGATGAACTCTCCTCCAGAAGCTCTTTGATTCTATCACTGCAAGAACTAGAACCAGGACTAGTGATGAGCTTGTGTAATCTTTCATCAAGCCCTTTTAAAGTGACATGGCTGAATAGCAATCACAGAAAGTTTAGGACAACTAAAGGCAACACTGACTTAGCAGCTAATGGGGGTCTTTCCTGGATGGCTATTTGTGGTTGGTGCAGCTGGAAATAAAAATAAACAGTAAAAGGAATTAAATTTGCTTTGTCATTAAGTTTTATGTTGACAGATGATTTCCAAAATGCTGTGGTAGACTTTATGATGATAAAATGTGAAATATGTATCTTTGAGTGATAAACTAATCAGTAAGGGCTTTTTCTGTCCCAGAAATTTTCCTCGTGGCTACAACTTCATCTACCAGAATACATACAAGCATAATCCGTTGTGCTTTAAATGTCAAAAAATGCTGAGGCTTCCAGTTAAAACGCAGATATGAATTTGTATATCTTTACTAACCTGACTGATTCAAATCACTATTTAATACAATTTCCAGGAGACTAAGACATGTACTTTTAGTAGGTACTTGTTTTGAATGGTTTTTCATATTGCATTTGCTGCTTTTCTTGGACATGTGAGCAACATTTTTGTTGGCTCAAGCAGAGAACATCTGGCTGATCCACAGAAAGTAAAGCCATGAATGAATTATTCTGCTTGTCCTAAACATATAAAATAAACCCATCTACTACAGCAAACAACCCAGGATTTTTGTTTATTTTGCACATTTTAGAAAAACTATTTTATGGAGTAATAATAAAAGACTTTTAGGAAAGTTTTATTAGTGTTGCCTCTATCTGCTCCTTTCACCTGGTAGTCTTTGCTTGCTAAATGCTATAGTCGTTTAGTTAAAGCATATGCATCTATCAGTCTCTTTCACTTGGCTGAGCTTTGGCTCACTAAGAGCCACAGTAATTTAGATAAAGCAAATTCTGGATCATTTGAAAAGGGACAGTTCCTGGTGTTGATCATGGTCCTGGGTGACATGCTTTCCCTAGTTACTGAAAAGCACAATCTTGAGACCTACTTCTACAACCCCTTTTTTGGGGGGGGGGCGGGTCAAGCATAGGTAACTGCAAACACTCTCAACATTTTGTTCTTTATTGCTGTGCTAAAATGAGAAATCTACTTTGTGGATCATTTTTACCTCTCTGACAGAGTTCCCGTGGCATCTTTCCTTCCATCATTACTAAGCAATTTCCATCTCCTCTATAGGGCCATCATAGAGTTTCTGTAATTAGGTTGACTCATTCTTTTGTTATTCCTCTACTCCTTCATATTAACACTGGGCTCAGGTTTTGTTGACATTCCACCTGCTTGAGAAACTGCTAGCAGAGGGGAATGTGCCCGAATATTTATTGCTTTTTCTGCTTTTCCTGTCAGAACTGGTGCTACTGACAGCTTGAGGCAGTCTGGCACACCTGCCATGGGGCAGCTCATGGGGCATTTGTGCATGGGAGATTACTCCTGGAGAGTTCAGATACGTCTGGACAAATGGCAGATGTGAATTCTGCATGCACATGAGTAATCGTTCTGTTACATGGCAAATGGTGTAAATGCAAGGAAGAGAGGATGTGCTTAAATCTCAGAGCATTTAGGGTCTGTAGAAAACCTAGGCATAGATAAGGGACAGTAAGGGTTCCCTGAGGCTGGGAATCCGGCACAGCCTTGAAGGTTTTCTTGGACTCCCAATGAGAATAGGATGGAGGACACTGGGCAGGAATTGGGATTCTTGTTCTGTGAGGGAGGGTTTCTTTAAAACTGGACTTCCTGATACAGCATGTATGTTTTGTATACTTAATGTCCTTGAGACATTAACAGCTTAGACAGGAGCTCACAGCTTGGAGCTGGTGTGCTTTTGGCTTGTTTTCTGCCTTTGTGCAGAAGCCAAAAGCCATCTCATTTAATTGTCACAGATTTTGTCTTGCTATGTCCTGCCAAAACACAGTTTAAGATCCAGCATGGCAAATCAGATGGCAATTGCCACAGCACCCAAAATAATGTGTGAAGTATATGTAAAAATCCCCCAAAGTTAGCATTCAGTTTCTGTGAACAACATAAAATGCAGTGCTGCCAACAAATGGCCTTTTTAAAATTTTCCTACCAGAACGAGGGCAAGGTCCAAGAACTGGCTGAACAGTTAATTTTGCTTCCCTGACATGACTGCCCCGTGCTGCTAATCCCTTTCTCCCTGGTAAAGCATAAAGACATCCACTCAGTGGATCTGCTGTTCCCAAAGAACCCTGCATCTACCTCTGTGGGATGAGGATACCAATTCCTCACAGCTATTAGGGAACTCTGCAAGAGAGGTCTGTTTATACCTGTTCTTTAAATTGCTGTAGCACATTGAAGAGATCAAACGAGACCATGGAACACACCCATGCTTGCTCCCCTGTTTTCTCTGTCCCAGTGTTACTGAGTTCTTCTGACATGTTTTCCGGCTGCGGTGTGTTTACCCTAGAGGATCCAGTAATGGTCAGGGGAACAAGTGGTCACATATAATTTTCTTGGTTTTACTGTGTTAATTGCCAAAGACAGTAAATAAGCAAGAATTTTATCTTACACTTGACTGATAAATGCTTTGATAGAGGTTTTTTCGACACTACTTGTCAGCCCTTCCCAAAAAGGTGATGCAGTATATGTTTTAATGAAGATCTCCTTCAATTCTGATTTTGCATATGTGCATCATGTGGCTGTTGGTATGGGAACTGCTAATTTTTATTATTCTTCTAGTAGGACATCCCAGTTTTCCTCTTATTAGTCTGTAAATTGTTTGGAGTTAAAATTGGTGTTGTTCAGAAGCTGATGGTAAGTTTTAACTATCCCACCTTTGCAGAAAGTCCTTGAAAAGTTTGTGTATTATTATCAGAAGGGATGAGACAAAATAAATCGTAGTAATAAGAAACTGGAGGAGAACATGATAAATCAGATTTTTTATAAGTATTGCTATACTTTCTGAAGGAGAGCCAAGATACAGTGACTGTATGTTTAGTCAATTTATTCTTGCAAGAATCTGAGATCAAAGTAGATTCTCTCCCACAGACAATCTTATCCTACAGATCATTTTGTCCTCAACATAAAGAAAAAGCACTATATTTTTTAAACATTGGCTAAGTATCTCAAACAGGAAAAATCTGACTATTCTGTAAATTTTCCTGACTTAAATTGACAAAGTAATTTTCTCAGCCATAGTTCAGTTTGATTAGTTTGATTATCTGCTTTGAATATCTATTGCTTTGATACCTTGGACATATTCATCATGTCTCTACTTATGACCTTGCTTTCTGCTATGGAAAAAAAAAGAGTTCTTTCTTTAGTTTGCTTCTAGAACCCATGCAGTGGTTTGGCTTGTGCTAATTTGAGTATTTGTTCATCTTTTTAATAAAATCCTTACTTATTCTTATCTGTTTTAGATTTACTTGAAAAATTACAAAGGTGCTGGCAATCTCCTACAAACCATTTGAATAATATTTGCCTCTACTTCCTAAAATAGAACCTCATTTTTCATAGGTTGTCTCAATGACACAGAAGCATCCTACTGGTGCAACGTTTCAATACTGTAGCAATCATTTAGCAAATTACAAAGAAACACATCTTTCCTGATTTCCCTTGTTTTCTGGATAAGATTTAGAGCTCCAACTCTTCAGTACATTTTGCCATTCCAGGCTGACCCTCTTGCAGTCTTCTCCAGAAGCAGATCCTATGAATATGGTGGACGTTGCCTTAATCTTTGCACCTATTCTGTTTTCCAGCTTGTTTTGACTGGCCTCCGTTTGTCTTCAGCTTTTCAGCTTCAGTCACTTTCCTTTCTGAAACTTCATTATTTCTTCCATTCAGAGCCAAGTGAGCATTTGCCCTCAGCCAGGTTTTCCTCTCCAAAATCACACTTCCTACTCCCAACATAAGCTTTTATATCTAAGCAGAATTTTCAGATTTCTTCAAATACAATTTTTCAAAAAAAAATCAACTGTAAGAAATAAAAATGGCATTTTCTCTGTAAACTGGAGGTATATGAATAGGTAGCTATTGCAACCCATCTTTTGTTTGCAAAAAAACTGTTGTAGGGTAGAAAATTATAGCAAAAGTACAAAAACACCTTGTAATGACCTCCACTTTTTTATTGTCAGAATTTGCAAATTAATAAACATATGGCATATATTTTATCAGTAGAGAGAGGCATATTAGGCTTTCAGTTCTCTCTCTCTTCCCCCCCTCTTTGGACTGTAAACAGCTTAAAGCTGTCACAGTGAAGTAGTGTCTTGTAAAGAAGGATTTAGTTCAGTGGTACTTAAAGGTTAATGAATTTTACCCATAGACTGAATAATCTTTTGGACTAGCACTGGCTAGTGTTTCTAGCTCAGTAATTTGCTGCATGGTTAGATTATCAGGATGCATGCATTACAGCTACCTAAATACTCCCTTTGTCCCTCACAGCTTTTTCTCTCTTAAATTTCCATCAAAACACCTAATTATCTGCAGAAAATATGTATTAAAATGACCTTTAGATTTTATATTTTGTAACTAAAGCACACTGAAGTTAATGTGAATCTTTCAATTTACTTCAGAAGACTTTGCATCTAGCACTAGAGATGTTTTTTATGAGTGTCTTGTACCTTGTGGTTTGCTCTGCTGAAGTGATAGGTTCACTGTGAAACTGTAAGTCAGGAAGCTTTGCAAAAGGATAAAAAAAAAAAAAAAGGCAAAGATACCAACATCCTGTCACGGATCACATTGGAACTTTGTCATAATGGAATACTTCAAAGTAGTATTTCTCAGACTCTACATAGCCTATCTTTTGAGAGCATGATATTTCATGTGAAGTCCCGAGTCCTCATCTAAATTTCACACTGTTATTAGAGCTTCCAGAAAACAGAAAATCTGTTCCATGAGAAATGATATCTTATCAAAAATGTCTTGTAGTGTTGCTGGTATTCACTCTACAATTAGTCAGTGCAGCAGTCTTTCCTTTTCTTGGTCATTTCCAGCTTATAAACTCATGTATTCTAGCAGAAGTTCTTGCCTTAAGTCCTGAAGGACATGACTTGCATTTTGCACTATTGAATTCTGGTGTTTGCAATGCTTCAGCCATTTCTTCCTGTCCAACAAGCCAATCCTTTTCATCAACTGGATCTATTAACTTTCCACCACCAGCAACACCCTCCTACTTTTTGTTCCAACCCATGAAAATAGAAAATTAAATCAATTCCTTCAGTGGTACCTAAAAAACTCCATGAGTTACCTCTCTCTCTCATTTCCAAGGTCTTAATGTCTAAGAAGAGCTATCCACCCACCTATCAGTTTATTATTTGTTTTACAACCCTTTTGCAAATTCCACTGTTCTTAATTAAATAATTTCTCAAATTACCCCATAGCTAAATAGCTTAATAAAAGCCAGTTTATGAACTCTTTCCAAACTTCATCTACTCCAAAAAAAGATTGTTATTACAGATATCAGGCTGATCTGGCATGCTGTAACTTAGATGAACATATATTTCATTATATCTTGCTTCTTCATTGTCCTTTGTGTTTACTTTTTAATTTCTAAATCATTTATGCTCTTTATGAAGTTACATTAATGACCACTTCCCATGTCCTTCCCTTCAAATATTAGTAGGTTTGGTATTTTCCAATCATACAATGCAAGTTCAGGCCTGTAATTTCATGTGTCAAACTCAGTTAAAATTCAGTATGTTATCTAATTTCCCTGGTAGGAAATGAAAGCAAACTCTCTGTGAATTGAAGTCTTCTGTGTAAAGAAGTGTGGAAAACATATAAAAAAACAGCTGCTGAGAAAACTCCAGAGAATGAGGTACTGGAAAGAGCCTTTCTCCTGTAAACCATAGTGTCCAAGGTAACTGCCCTAACTCTGTCTGTTACAGGATTGCCTCAGTTTGCTCACAATTTGAGAAATTTCTGCTTCTGTACTGAGTTTCTGTGGTTCTGAATGACTGTCATAGGAACTACTTCTTTTCCACAGCCTCCAGCTTTTGATAGCTATGTACAGGATATAGGCATATTGTCAAAAATTCTGTTTACACTGGAATCTCATTCAAAAGAGACCCTGAACTTCTTAAATGCCATATTTTTATTAGAGATTAAGAAGAAAAATCAACACACTGTCTGTAGGCCAACAAAAGGAAAGACTCTTGAGAAATTTTCCATTATAAACTCCTTCAACAGCTTGAGTGGAATTAAACAATACTCCCCTTTATCTCAACTGGTTTCATAATAATGTGATGCTCATCTTCATCAAGAGAAAGGGAATTCTGTTCTTTTCGACACTGGCTGTGAATATTCTCCTTTATTTTTACCAGAACTTTGTGCCCACATTAATTAGTTCAGCAGTGACTGTTAGTAACAGGCTGTGTGAATCCTGTGGAACCACAAAGGTCTTCCTCCACACTTCATTGCCAAACTTCTGTCATACAGCTGCAGCATTCCTGAAATCTTCCAGTCAAAAAAAGAATAATGTTGTTTATCTAATTTTGAAAAGATTTACAAAAAATTTAAGTAGGTGTCAAATTAAGGCATTCCAGAGTTGCAAAGATACATTGTTTGATAGTTATCCAGCCAGCCCATAATTAACTTGTGTACAGAATTAGGTAGTGATTCTATGAAGAAAAATAAGTTATAATCACATAATCAAAGATTATAGCTTAATGTAGATGCATAAGGCACCACGATAACTTTTCTTGAGCTGAGTTCACTTTTCATCTTAAATAATATTGTTTTTAAATTGTTATATGATACTTCCAAAATGCTTTTCACAAAGTGCAACAAACACGTGAAACCTTCCATGTTTGGTGAGAAAAGTTTGAAAGCTTAGGTGAATCAGTAGACACTGCTTTTATTTGAACCAAATGACAAACTTGGCTGACTGTTAAATGAAACATATTCAATCTGATATGCCAGCACAGTAAATCATATCTAGAGACAGTCAAGCTCTTAGGGCAGAACAGTTCTCATGTATATTTTTCCTATCTGGTGCCATGCATTTCTAATGCCATTAGTGCTCTGGTGGTGATGTGGACACAGCCCTAGAACACTTATGTGATTTCTTTTGACACTTTAACAGGAGTGTTTTTCATATTCAAATGTAAGAAAAGAAATAAACAGCAATTCATGGTAAATTTATGGACTGTTCTGCAACCTGTAAACACTCTTCCCTATGAAAAGCTTGCTGTGCTCGTAGATGACTGAAGTAACAGATGGTAGGTAAAAGGAACCCATCACCAATTGACACCCTCATCAGGAGGGCAAACATAAGCAGGTTCCTGATAGAAAACAAACTAGTAATTGTTTTCATTCCTGATGGAATTGTCCTCCGTGGAAGGCAATCGTAAAGTTTATTTGGTATGAAACAGAATTATTTTTGTGGGATAAATCTTGCCTTTTTTCTCATGAGTTCAGAAGGGTTGCTGGTTAGCAGGACTCTGTTTTCACTGACCAAAGCAGGAATCATGTTCATTTTGCCACATAGACAAAAGGGATAGTAGATCAAGCCTCTTGAAATTCAGCAGCTACTGGAATAAACCTCTGCAAATAAACAGGATGTGTGTCCTGGCTTCTTAGATACAATAGCAACTTTTCCCTCTTTCCATTTAATGTAACGTTTCCAGTATCCAGACTGGCTTGAGCGGGAGTAAAAAGGGCCTTCATGTTACTTTACATTTCTTTGTGTTCCACAATTCATTCACTGCCATCAAGCTTTCATATCCACATACAGAAAAGATGCACAAGTGTTGAAATCATCTTGTTCATTGCTAGGTTACTGAAACTAAACATTACATCATTTTCCACATTAACAATACAGTACAACACATGAAGAAAAACTGCTAATAATTGCTCATTTCTTAAGCAACAAATATATATTATATTATATACAATATATATAATATATATATTACATATTACAGATATTACTTATATTGTTGTACAATTGCTTGAAATACTCTAATAGGAAAGTGTAAAATGTATTAACTGCTATGCAATGCAGGCGAAAAATGGAGTCACCTGTACATCTAATCTCATAGTCAAGCTGTTACATTGTCCATCATTTCTCAATAAAAGATGGTAACAAATGTTATTTGGCGCTTACCTTTAAATTCTAAACATTTTGTTTGTTGACTACCTCTGCAAGCATTTTCAACAATTTAACCCACAAGCTGAAGATTTTGGTGTTTGTAGTTGAAAACAAGATGTTCAAAGAACACATTATTTAACATTTTTTTTGAACATTTAGCATATGTTAAATGTTTACTGGAAAGTTGGAAAAAGGGGAAATCTCTCAATCAGTTCTTTAAAGAAAAGTATGTATGTACACTCCAATGAACAAAACCAAATTATTTATAAGAGCATACAGGAATAAAATTTATCAACCTTGTTTCCAAAAAGGAAAAATAAAGATCACAAAATTTTTTGGATGAGGAATAGTCAAAGAAATCTACTTTTGAAAGGTAGAGCAGAACTTTTTACATTGTGGCCAGTTACATTCTTTCAACTTCCTAGCTAAAGAAATTGTGCTCACTTTTTTGTTCAAAAGATGTGAACATCTGAGTCACTCCCAGATTTCCCTCTCTGTCATGCATGACAGTTCAGTCTTGCCTTTAATGACTACTGTATTTTCTCAGGAAAAAAATGTCAAATTCAGAGTTGTCCTCTGTTTCCAGCTTTACAGCTAACATAGGCATTTTTATGGCATGGACTAATAATTTTTTGATTTTCATCGACAAAGATTTACTGAGCAAGGTCAATAAATACTGAAGTACTACACTAAAAAGAAATGGCCTTAAGCGATGATGCCTTTGTGCATGGTGCTTTACTCTTTCCTGCTGTCACAACAATAATACCTCTTTGTCAAGAAGATGTAAGAACAGACAAGAAACAATAAATAAATGAATTGAAATCCCTGACATTTATCCATTATCATCTTCTTATTGTTACAGGATGAACAAGAATGAAAATACATTTTAAAATGAACTTTTGATAGAACTTTTATAGTTTTTAAAATTAAACTATTTTGTTCTTCCTGTGTAGGTGCGGGGTCCCGGCCCCACCGGAACCTCCGAGCGGTGCGGGGTTGCCCCCGGCAGGGAAAAGGAGAGGGGGAGTTTCGCCAGCGTGGCTTTGCGCCCTCGTGGGAGAGGAGAGGGGAAGCCTCGGAGCACACAGAGGTTTGCTCGTCCGGTCTGGGGGAGGGGAAGGGTGCCATGGGGGTCCTCAGACTGGTGGGAGAGAGGGCGGGGCAACCCTGCATGAATTGTTGCAGGTAAGCGGTGTACGGGAAGATATGAGGTAACACAGTCGGAGGAGGATAAGGTCAGGGTGGATAATGGTTTCTTCTGGTGGGTTGGGGGTCTTGGCCAGCCTAGGGCCTTGAGAGGTACTTGAGCCCCAGGTGGGTATGGGGGCCGGTTTGTTTGTTTGTTTATTTTTGGCTCACCTGTGGCTGCTGCCCAGGCTCAGTGTGTTCTGGATAGATTTGTTACATCCTGAAAGGGTGGTCAGGACAAAGGGTTGTTCCTGGGTATTTCCTTGGGATTGAATATAGATAGGTGGCAGAAAAGTAGGAAGTGAAAGGCGCCCTAATCATTTTAACAGGAATGAAGCCTGTGTACCCCCATGTGGTTGCGAGCTATGCTGGCGTTGGTACATGACTTCAGTAGGGGCACCCATGCCAGACAGGTCAAAATTGTAGGGCCAGATACAATACATCCTTGGGCAGGATGAGCTCGTTAACCTTCTGGCAGTCATCCTAGGAGAAGGACAACTCTAATCCCAAACTCAGGCAGAGGGAGCTCGCTTAGCCCTGTAATGCCATCCATCTAAGAGAAGGTCACTCTAACTAAACCTGTGTCCTGAGGACCTCGCTGCCACCGTCCAAGCTCGCTCAGCCCTGGCAGATGAACCTTTAGGATTAAAGGGTGGGCTCAGTTCTGTGTATACTGTGTCTCACCTAAAAAATCCATTGCGTGGGCTCGAAGGCCTTACCCACATTCAAAAAGCCCTGTAGCGACAGGCGAGGGTGGAAACGGCAGGTGAAAGGTGCACTGGAAGCTGCAGACCCAACCCCACATGCTGGTGGTTCAGGATATTGGTCATCAGAGACTGATTGAAGATGACATTCTCTTGGGGTAGCACCCTGAATGTCCAAGCAGCCTTTTCAAGGACAGCACTGTTTGCTCCACTTCGAGAGGGTCCTAGAAAAGGTGGCCTAAACAAAACTCATCTCCACCTTCACCCGGTTGGTTAACCACAGCCAATGGGCATCGTCTACTAATGCGGTCACACAAAGATCAAAAGACAAAGGCACACACCTGCCTCCAAAGGTGTACCCAAATTAACTCTAGCGTGCTGGGACATCAGAACCATGCTTGATTCTGCGGATAGTGGACGTTCTGAGTGTCGTTCTACCCTAATTGCCCATGAACTGTCACGTCTCAACATTGACATTACTGCTTTCAGTGAAGTTCACCTTCATGAGGAAGGCAACCTCAGAGAACATGGTGCTGGTTACACACTCTTTTGGTCAGGCAAACCCGGAACCGAAAAGCATCTCTCAGGATTTGGCTTCATGATTAAAAACTCTACTGTTCCTAAACTTGAAAATCTGCCGACAGGTCACTCTGACCACATTATCTCCCTACGCCTCCCACTATACAACAAGCAACACGTTGTCCTCTTTAGTATATATGCCCCAACTCTCCAAGCTGACCCTGCTGAAATAGATAAATTTTACACTGACCTGCACTGCCTTACCCAAAAGGTGCCTGCAGATGATAAGATCATTATCCTTGGTGATTTCAATGCCAGAATAGGAAAGAATTTTGAAGCCTGGAAAGGAATTTTAGGCAAGCGTGGTGTTGGAAACTGCAATGATAATGGTCGACTTCTGCTAGAATTCTGTGCGGAGCAACAGCTCACCATCACTAACACTATCTTTCAGCAGAAAAATAGTCTGAAAACAACCTGGATGCACCCCAGATCTAAGCACTGGCACCTCATTGATTATGTCTTGGTGCAACAGAGAGATGTCCACGATGTCCACCACACACGCGTGATGCCCAGTGCAGAATGTCAAACAGATCATCACCTTGTGTGCTGTAAACTTAACTTCAAACTTAAATTCAAACCTAAAGGGGCAGTATCCCAAGGAGGAGACTCCAAGTTAACAATCTCCAATCAGCCACAGTGAGAGACAGATTCCAGGCAAATCTTCAAATTAGGCTCAGAAACCACTCCATAGATTCCACAAATACCTCTCCTGAAACACTTTGGCACCATATTAAAAACAGCAACCTGCAGTCCACTGAAGAATCCTTAGGGTTCTCCTTCAAGAAGAACAAGGACTGGTTTGATGAAAACAGTCAAGAGATCCAGGAATTGTTGAGGAAGAATAGAACTGCTCACCAAGCACACCTTGCACTGCTATCCTGTCATGTAAGAAAAACAACCTTTCATCTTGCATGCAGCAAGCTCCAACAGAAACTTTGTGACATACAGAACAAATGGTGGATCAATCTAGCTGATAAAACTCAATTATGCGCAGATACAGGTGAATGCAGAGGATTCTATGAGGCCCTGAAAACAGCATATGGGCCTACATACCAAGTCCAAAGCCCTCTACTCAGTGCTGATGGTCAAACGCTTCTGACAGATAAAACCTCCATTCTGAATTGATGGTCTGAACACTTTCAGACTCTTTTCAGTACCAACCGTGTAGTCCAAGGCTCAGCAATTCAGTCCATCACACAACAACCAGTAAAGTATGAATTGGATACTGCCCCCACTTTAGGAGAAACCCTCAAGGCCATACAGCAGGTGAAAATCGGCAAGGCAGCTGGGGTTGATGGAATTCCACCTGAAGTCTGGAAACATGGGGGCCATGTGCTCCACGCTAAATTTCACGAGTTTGTGGTGCGCTGTTGGGAACTAGGCGAACTACCATCAGGTCTTCGTGATGCAGTCATCATCACTTTGTATAAGGAAGAAAGGAGCTAAATCAGACTGTTCAAATCCCCGTGGTATTACTCTGCTCTCCATTGCTGGCAAAATCCTGGCAAGAATACTCTTGAACAGACTAATACCCGCTATAGCAGAAGGAATTCTACCTGAAAGCCAACGTGGTTTCAGAGCCAACAGGAGTACCACAGACATGGTATTTGTTTTCAGACAACTGCAAGAGAAGTGTAGGGAACAGAACAAAGGTCTCTATGTAACCTTTGTCGACCTCACCAAGGCTTTCAATACTGTGAGCAGAAAAGATCTATGGCAGATTTTGGAACGTTTAGGATGTCCCCCAAGTTCCTTAAAATGATATCTCACTCCATGAGGATCAACACAGCCAAGTCAGATATGGCAATGCACTTTCTGAGCCCTTTCTAATAATGAATGGTGAGAAACAAGGCTGCGTTCTCGCACCGACCCTATTCACAGTCTTTTTCAGCATGATGCTCCAAAGGGCCACGGCAGACCTCGAGGATCAGGATGGTATCTACATTCGATACCGTACTGATGGAAGCCTTTTCAACCTAAGGTGACTGAAGGTCCACACTAAGACCTTAAACCATCTTGTCTGGGAGCTGCTTTATGCTGATGACACTGCCCTGTCGCTCACACAGAAGCAGCTCTGCAGCATTTAACATCCTACTTTACAGACGCTGCGGAGCTCTTTGGGCTGGAAGTCAGCTTAAAGAAGACAGAAGTTCTCTATCAACCTCAGGAAGTCTTCCATCATCCCCATATCACCATTGGCCAATCAGAACTCAAATCAGTCCAGCAGTGTAATTACCTAGGTAGCCTCATCTCCTCAGATGGTAAGATTGACGGAGAGATAGACAACAGGTTAGCAAAGGCATATAGTGCCTTTGGAAAGCTTCATAAAAGAGTTTGGTGAAACAAACACTTGAAGAAAAGTACAAAGACCAATGTTTACAGAGCCATAATGCTGTCTACTCTCTTATATGGATCTGAATTGTGGGTCGTCTACCAACACCACCTACGTCTCCTAGAACGCTTCCATCAACGCTGCCTTCATACAATCCTAAACATCCACTGGTCAGACTATGTGACCAATACATCTGTTCTTGAACAAGCAGCAATCACAAGTATTGAGGCCATGCTGCTGAGAACACAGTTGCGATGGGCAGGGCACGTCTCAAGGATGAAGGACCACCGCCTCCCTAAGATCTTGCTTTATGGTGAACTTGCCACCGGTTGCCGCAAGAGAGGAGCCCTAAAGAAAAGATACAAGGACTCTCTGAAACAACATCTCAGCCTTGGTCATATTGATCAACATAACTGGTCTACTCTGGCCTCCAATTGGGATGTCTGGAGACACACTATCTATATCTCTGCTGATGCTTTTGAGAATGCATGCAGGATCACTTACGAGGAGAAAAAGCAAAGCAGAAAGAATCCCTCTAGTTTTAAAGGAATGGTGCAATCTGTCACACATCTTTTACTAAATTTGCCATTTCTTCTAGTTTCCATCCACTTTGTTTGGTGCCAGTGCTTTAACCCCCTATGGACTTTACTGGTCTTTTCATGAGAAATTATATACATATACATATATACATATATTATATACATATATATATATGTATATTTTTTCTGCAATCAGTCTAGATATGCCTCTTTCACATGACCCAATATAAGGCTTATCCTTGGAATACAGCTGGTAAGAAGTGGCTTGACTATGTGTGTCCTCTCATCTGACACAATTAGTTGTACCAGACAGATGCACATCAATCACAGGGTGGGATATCAAGGAAGGAGGCTGTGGGAGGAATACATTATTTAGTAGGTTTCCCGTGTGGCATTGTTTAAGACAGCTCAGTTTTAACATGTGGAGGGGAACACGTAATCAGTAAAACTGTGGAGGAACTAAAGACATCAACTTGATGGTGGCATGTTCATCACAATGACAACTGAATCTAGTAAGGACTATCAGGAATCAATTTTTTACTGATGGATGGAATATGTTTATGTTTATGCTGTAAAAGAAAGGGTAAGGGAAAATGGAAAAGAAAAGGCATGTGAGGGATATATTATGAGGGGAAAATTCAGCCGGATAAGAAGAGTTGAAAAGCAAGAGAATTTCAAGTCTGCATAGGTGGTAAAGGATAAAGAACAAAAAGAAGGGGGGTGGAAGGCAAAGGGAAGAAGAAGCGGAGTGAGATTACATCAGAGTTTTGGTTGTCTTTTTTTTATTTTCCTTCATTAAAGAGCCAGTGACATCCTGTGATAACAGTGAAAAGGTGAGAAAAGCTTGATTAGAAATTCAAAGCTGGCATTTATTTTGTCAGTCGTATAAGAATTAGTTTCAAACAGAATGGATAAAAAGTATTTCTTGAAACAAGTCCACAATCTGGACCACGATAGGATTTGGATAGCTAAAAGATAATACTGAGGACTCATGATTAGTGTTTATGTACTTAAATAAAGTTTTTTACTTTTAGAGTTTTCCTATGTGATGCTGAATATGATGTACAGAAAACTGGAAGCTGGGTTTCCCAAAGGCCAACATGCAGTGCAGTATTAGGTAACAAACATTAAATGAGAACATATGCTAGAAGTGGGCTCTCTCATTTCATGTTCTTAACAGAGGTTACACCAATTTTGTAGATGTTTGCATTTCTTAGAATTCTTCTTGTTCATTAAACTTATTTCACTTTCTCATTTTCTTAAAATGAAAGATGAATTTAATATTTCACTTTAATTAGGCACTGGAATGATGTCATGTTTAATTGGTTCAGTCTCCCACAGAATCATGATTGCACACACAGTGTTTTAAACTGTTACTAATATTTTATGATACCTTTAGTTCTGAAATTTTTTTATAGAAATCCAGGTACAAGGACTCACATCTGATTGCAATATTTTCAGAAATGGGACATTTAATCTCGAGCTTTGGTTACTGCAAATTGTCCAGCTAAGTAGAATGAAAGTCCTCTGTATAACAAAACACTGTTCAATTATCCATTTACTTAGCAATATTTTAGGCTGTTTTATTACTTCCATAACACTTACTCCTTTAAATCAAGTAGAGAATCCCTATGGTTGAGTTTTTTGTATTCTTTACCTAAATAATATGAAACATTATTTTCAGATAGGAGGTAAGTGATGCAAAAGCAAGCAAACAGAACATGGTGTTCTTCAAAAGATGAGGAATATGAGAGGGAAATCTGTGGAAAAACAGAGTTCTTGCTTTGTTTTTTGCCTTGCTAGTGCTGGAAGGAGGTGCTCTAGGATGATGGGGCTTCATATGATGTAAACTGGACTGCTTAAGAGAATAAGATGGCAATTTTCTGGATTTTGATATGGTGTTATTGCATTGCAGAGGAGTAGCATAGGAGAGAGTGAGCTCATTTGAATCAATTTGCTCATTGTTTCCATTGCCATATGAAACTCATGTTAGAAATGTCTTGGTTTCAGCTGGGGTAGAACTAATTTTCTTCCTAACCACTGGTATAGTGTGGTGGTTTTGATTTAGTATGAGAATGATGTTGATAACACACCAACATTTTAGTTGTTGCCAAGTAGCGCTTACCTTGCGTCAAGGACTTTTCCCAAGCTCTGCCAGTGAGCAGATGCACAAGAAGCTGGGAGGGAGCATGGCCACGACAGCTGACCTGAACTGGGCAAAAGGATATTCCATTACAACAGAACATCATGCTCAGTATGTAAATTGGGGAATATAGGCCAGCAGAGGCCTATTTCTGCTTGGGGATGGGCTGGGCATTGGTCAGTGCATGGTGAACAACTTGATTGTGGATCACTTGTTTCTCTGAGGTTTTATTCCTCTCTTTCTTTTTGCTTTTCATTACTATATTACTATTAATGTTATTATTATCACCATTATAATTTTCAATGTTATCACTATTATTATTATATTGTATTTTCTTTGTTTCAATTATCAAGCTGTTCTTATCTCAACCCACATGTTCTACATTTTTCCAGTTCTATTCCCCATCTCACTGGAGGGGGCTGGGGGAATGTGTGAGCAAGGAGCTGTATGGTACTTAGTTACCAGCTGGGGTTAAACCATGACAATTTTGTATTCAGACATTAACTTTTATGACCGTAAATCCCATAAAACCAGTTGTCTCTTGTAGTCTAAGTTTGTGCTTAAAAGTGAAAAATGCTTAGCTCTTTTCACCTTGCTTATCCTCCACATCTCTAAATGTTTCGGATCAAACACACTGCTGAAATATAAATAATACTTGCTTTGCTCTCCAGCTATATTAGCCCACTTTTCAAAAAAATAAGCATTGACAAGAGAGCACTGCCAAGTTGAAAGGGGTGATGGAGGGCTAGTGTCAGGTTTTCTGTTTACCTCCAGAAATGTATTTGAGGTGGTACTGCTTTTTGTGTTGGACAAATTCTAGAAGAGAGTTGTGTCCAGGCCTTCATGTTCCTGTCCATAACCAGTTGTTAACCACATGAGAAAAAGGGTGGACTTTTACATGTCTTGCTGCCAGAAATCTTTTTGTAGAGCTCTATTATCACCAAATCTAAGGGGCTCCAAACAAAAAGTGCCCTTTATTATTTGTTTCACTTAAAAAAGAATCCATTGTGATGTTACAGCTTTGAATACTAACCTGGGCACATGACCTAGTTGCTACAGAAACCTCTCTGGAATAAAATGAAAAGCAAGGGGAGGGAGCACTGATGAGTGCTAATTTACAGAAGTAAAAATATTAAGTATCCTTGATCTGTGCCAAATGAGACCTCCCCTCTGTTTTATTTATTAACAAAATGATTGAAAGGATGTATCTCCTAATTTGCCCCCTGGGAAAAAATATATAAACAGTTGCTTCTTTGCAGTTATGGTCCATTAGTCATATTAGCTTGGCTAATGACAGGATTATGATTGTAGTGAGCTCTATCTGCAACAGACATAAGCACTGTAGTCACTCTCAGTAAGGGTGTTAGTACTACAGTCCCTCAGAAGCCACATTAACAATGTGCAATGTTTAAACCTTTGCTGACTGCCAGGTACCCACACAGTTGCTCTCTCACTCCCCCTCTTCAGCAGGACAGGTATAGGAAACAATATGAAAAGGCTCAAGGGTAAAGACAAGGACAGGTAAATTGCTCGCCAATGGCAATTACAGGCAAAAGAGACTTGTCTTGGGGAAGATTATTTAATCTCTTGACAAGTAAGATAGTGAGAAACAGAAACAAAAACAAAAAACCACTTAAAAGCACCTCTCCCTCTCTTTCCCCTTCTTCACAGGTTCAACTTCACTCCTGATTCTTCTTTCATCTCCACCCACCAGCAGGTCAGGGGAATAAGAAATGATGTGGTCAGTCCATAAAACATTTCTGCTGCTCCTTCCTTACCACATTGTTCCACTACTCCAGTGGGGGTTGCTCCATGGGATACAGTCCTTCACAAATTGCTCCAGTATGGGTCCTTCCCACTGGCTGAAGTTCTTCAAGAACTGCTCCAGTGTGAGTTCTTTCCACAAGGTACCATCCTTCAGGAAAAAACTGCTCCAGTATGACTGCCCCAGGGGCCAGAGTTCCTGCCAGGAGCCTACTCCAGCATGGGCTCTCCATGGTCTACAACTTCTTTCAGGACACCTGCTCTGATGCAGGGTCCTCCATGCACTGCAGTGCAGAGATCTCCTTTAACATGATTCTCTGTGGGGTGCAGGGGAACAACCCAAGTCATCGTTGCCTTCTGCAAGGGCTGCATGAGAATCCCTGCTCTGGCACATGGAGCACCTTCTACCCCTCCTTCTTCTCTGACCTTGGTGTCTGCAGAGCTTTTTCTCTGATGTATTCTCACTCCTGTCTCAGAGCCTCAGTGCAGTGTTCTTTCACCCTTTCTTAAACATGTTATCCCAGAGGTGCCACCAGCATCCCAGATGGGCTCATCTTGGCCAGTGGCAGGTCCAGTTTGGAGCTAGCTGGAACTGGTTCTGTCCATTGTGGGGGCAGTTCCTGATATCTTCTCACAGAGGCCAGCCCTGCAGCACTCCCCTCCCCAGTCAACACCTTGACGTGTACACCCAATACAAAATGTTGAGTTGTTAGCACCTTTCTGCAATATGAATTTTCTAGCTTGGATGTTTTTTCTAATGATGATCTTATATTATAAGGCATATAATTCCACATTCAACTACTTTAGAACTGGCTGTTTCTGCTGAACCCTAAACCTTTGGCTGAACCCCCGGCTGAAACAGAGTAAGAGTGGGATGCTTACCCCACACCCTGTCTTTAGAGCAGCACTTGTGACTATGAAACTGATGGGTACAGTGTGGTTGGCTAACCAAAAAAAAAAATCTGTAAAATCTCTCTACAAAAGTTCTGCAGTGAGCTAAATCCCAAGAGTTGAAAGCCTCTTGTCTCACTGAACAAAGCCCTGGAGCCCAACTGAATCAGCTTTCTCTCCAATTAATCTTTGTCATTATCACCAGTTGTCACAAAGACGTATGAGTTTTTCCCTTGTGTGATGACTTTCTACTTTGTGTCTAGCACAGGCCATCCACTTCTTTTCTGGTGTGGTTTTCATCTGACAGTAGGTGGTGGGACATGAAAGTCAGCAGGGTGAGGATTAAAATGTTTTATCAAGTGGAAAGGACTAGAGCAGAAGAGGGATAGTGAGTACATGTATTCTCTGTATTTTGATAAATCATAAATGATGATCTGTCTTCCCATGACATACCAGTTACCTCTTTAAACCAGATTTAATGATATATCTTCACAGATGGAGATCTCTGTTT
Organism: Pipra filicauda; assembly: GCF_003945595.2. Lineage (NCBI taxonomy): Eukaryota > Metazoa > Chordata > Aves > Passeriformes > Pipridae > Pipra > Pipra filicauda. The sequence goes on from NW_024104475.1 coordinate 721,789, forward strand.
TTTTCTTAAGAGTGACAACATCTTGTAATCTGCATAGGTCATTATGAGTGTGAGGGAGGCCAGAATACAGAATCACAAAATCAATTAGTTTGAAAAAGACCTCTCAGATCATTGAGTCCAACCTTTGACTGAACACTACCATGTCAACTACACCATGTCACTAAGTACCACATCCAGTTTTTCTTTAAACACCTCCAAGGAAAATGGCTCCACCACTTCCCTGGCCAGTCAAGTCCAATGTCTAAGCATACTTCTATGAAGAAATTCTTCCTAATGTCCAAGGTTTATGTTGAGCTAAAGCCTGGTGCAGCTTGAGACTATGTCCTCATCCTGTTGCTAGTTGCCTGGGAGAAAAGACATTTGGTATACTGCATGGTTGTAGCTCCACCTGGCTACAACCCCCTTTAAGGTAGTTGTAGACAGTAATGAGGTCACTCCTGAGTCTCCTCTTGTCCAGGCTAAACAACCTCAGCTCCCTCAGCCGCTCCTCATAAGACTTGTGCTCCAGATCCTTCACTAGCTTTGCTGCCCTTCTCTGGACATGCTACAGCACCTCAATGTCATTCCTGAATTGAGGGGCCCAGAACTGTTTGCAGTACTCAAGGTATGTCCTCACCAGTGTCGAGTACAGAGGGAGAATCACTTCCCTGGTCCTTCTGGCTGTGCTATTTCTGATACAGGCCAGGACGCCTTTAGTCTTCTTGGCCATCTGGGCACACCCAGCACATACTTGTTGCCATTGCTTTAAACGTTTGCAAAAAACTCATATAGGTGCAATACAAGGTAATACATCTCTGAGCAACCTGGTCTAGTGAAAGATATCCCTGTCCATGGCATAGAAGATTAGAACTAAATGATCTCTGAGGTGCCTTCCAACCCAAACCATTCTTATGATTCTATGATTTGATGATTAGTACAGTGTTTTACTGCACCTGACATATATATGGTTATATCCAGTGGGTTTAGTTCATCACAGTTTAAAGAACCACTAGACCACAGCATATCCTTCTATCTAGATACTGTCTACATACGTAACTGGAGACACTTTTGACATTAGAAGTCCCAAGATAATTTTTTGTTTGGGTTTTTTTGTTTTGTTGATGTTGTTGTAATTTACCATTTTGTTCTTGTATGGATGGAAAAAATACATAGACTGTTTCTAAAGCAGAAAGAGAAAAAAAATTACTGTAAACTCCGGTGGAGTTCATTCTTATTTGTGAAGCTGATCATTGAAGTGTAGAGTTTTGCTGTTTAGCTCCTACCTGCAGAGGTAATATGCCCAGTAGTTCACAGAAACCTGATGATGTCTGTTTTCTTGAGTTGACTTTGCCATTTGTTAAGACCAGTAAGCAGGTCAGGTGCTAGAGAATTATGAAAGACAAATCCTGTTATTGACACTTCACTCTTTGCTCTCTGTACTTAGAAATCTCTTGGCATTTTGCAATTCCTTTTAGTTGGTGGGGCATTTTTTCCCTAAGCATGCAATATGTGACATCCTTCCACACAGGATTTTTAAACTGTCTTTAAGTTACCCCCTTTCTATACATATATAAATGCAAATATATATTTATATTTAGACATACATATATCTCCCCATGCTTCTATGAAAACTGAATTTGCTGGAACATAACATCTCTCCTTCTTCTGGGAATAGAAGGCCTACATAGTTGGGGTGTTTTTGACATGTGCCATAATGCAAGTTTTTGTTATTTAAGAACATTATGAAAATGTAGCTAATTGATAATTGACTGCTTCTTTCCATCTTAATTATTAAACTTTGGGAAATTATGAATAAGAACATGGAGATTTGTTTCTCTCTAAGTAATACATACTCTTTTGGTGTGCACAACACCAAAAATTACAGCAAAATATTTCCCTAATAATATCAAGAATTAGTCACAGGCATTCTGCCTTCAGGAAGCAATTAAGAAATTTTTCCAGAGGGGATATCTGCTAAAAATGCTTTGCAAAACAAGTTAATCAGAATGGGTAGGAATTAATTTTTTCACCTCACTTTCAAATGCCTAGGGACATTTTTCACCTAGTTTATTTATGAAGCGCAAACTGTGTAGTGGCTTTTCTACAAAAAGCTGATGTGAAAATTAAAAGATGATGTGTCCATTTGAAGTGTATAAAGACATTTAAGAAGCTGCTTGCATGTGAGGGAAGGAATGACGTTCCACAAAATTCTGTCCTGATATAAAACAAACAAACAAAAATATTTAAAAGTTTTTAATAAATACCTCAGAAGTAGAGAAGTGTTTGAAAATGTGTGCATGGGGAGGGAGAAGGTCAGAACCAGCGGGTCAACTTGCTATTGGTGAACTGCGGACAATAAAATATCTGGCTGGTGTCGCCAGGGAACAAGAGTATCAGCAGATCATGTGTAAAATAAGAGCTAAATAAAGCTACAAAAGATGCTTTAACTGGTAGCCATTGGAACTGGAGTTTAGAAAATATTAGACTTCTATCAGACCATAGTATTTGCTTTTTAGTACATTCTCCTCTCCTCTCTTGCTATGAGGCATTGGTAGGTCCAGGCTTACCACTTCCTGGTCAACCCAGGCAGGCAGATTAATAATTATGACCTCTGGGCTGAAGTTTTCTACAGTAAAGCTGAAGCAGTTGCAGAAAGTCTTGGAAACTTGCCTCAGTTTCTGACCTTCAGAGGAGATTCATAGCACCTCAGACATTGCAGAGATACTGTTAAAAGTTGTTGGATGTACACTCTGTAATAGTGGAGTTGTATGTATGCACTTTAGTTTGGGAGGGGAATGGTAAACAGGGAAAGGATTTATTTATCTGATAAACTGTGTACACTTTCAGATTTTCATGAAGAAAATTAATATTTTCTTATGCCTGAATTGTATGTATAAAAGGAGGTGTAATCATAGGCAAAGAATAACTTCATCTTCCAGAGAGGCACTAGAAGTGCTCTGTAGTTTTGTGATTAAATATCTGAGGGAATGATTAGCATTAGATTAGTAGATATTTCACATGACTGAGCATGTGAGTAAGGCCAGACCTGTGTTTCATACATTATAACACATTGATTGTCTCTGTCCTACTAGGAAAGACAGAAAGAAAAAAAATGTTTTCTTATCTCCTGTCCAATAATAGCATAAAAATTGGTAAGGTTTTAGAATATCCCTGTACAATTGCAAGTGAACCTAAAAGAAACCCTGTTATTACAGGACTAAACTTCTAAGTGATACTGCCTGGTTGCTACTGCCCACCTAGAGTTATAAAAGTATAGGTGAGTCCAATACAGATAAATAAGTAAACTTATGATAAATGTTTAATTGCAGTTGAAAATAAACAAACATTAAAAAAAAAAAATCACAGTTTTCTTCTGCCAGCCTCTGCCCTTCTCTTTATCATCTGGATAGTATATACACTTGTTTCTTCTCCGTTACCCTTAACACTTTGAAAGTACAATTTTCTTAGAAGGAAATTGTTTTAATTGATGGTTGCTTTTTCTTGGGGCCTATACAAATCTCTTGCTCCCCCATTTAATGTATGAAGAATGAATTATCCTTCCATTTGCAATCACATTTAATAAAATTTATGATGTTGCTCCTCTCTAACAGAAGAAAGATTATCAAAAAGATAAGCAGAATCTAGAAAGCTGCCATTCAGTGCATGCTCTGAGTTGTAGCAAAATCTGTCAAAGTAGCACTGTGCTACCTGTACCATCTACACAGTCCATCCAGGAGACCCCAGAGTAGGCCATGATCTGAGTTTTGGGAGTAACTGAAGATGACAAGCAAGAAGATATTTGATGCAGTAACTCAATAGTGTAACCTAGGCAGATGGTGTGTAATATAGGTCCTGAAAATTTGGTCCTGTATGTTAGCAGCAGCAAAGTACTTTAAGGGAGAAGGGGAATCACCTCGTGTCTGAGAGGTAGCCTTCCTAAGCTCCTGACCTACAGACTGGCTGTCACCAGATTTGTACCAAGAATTACCCTGTCTCCACAGCTCAGTAGGGGTGGATCTGTGGAGTCCAGTTGACATACACTGCATGGTGTTTCATCAGGTTTTACATCAACTCTAGTCAGGTCCTCGGTTAGTAGTTGCACTCCTGAAATGTGTATTTCAGTTTAATTTCATCCAGACAATATCTACTTCATGCAATCAAAGACTGCTCTGAGATGCGAGCCAAAGTAAGTGGGGATGGTTGGGAGGGTCACTTTGAAAGTATGCTTCTGATTCAAAATAAACTGCTAATGTAGATGCAAACAGAAATATAATGTGCATGGATCATGGTCTTGCTGTACTAAAAGCTTCTTCTGAACTTATCTTTCCTTTGCAATGCAGACAATACCAGAAAAGCTGACCTCACAACTAACGCTGTCCATCAGAAAACGAGAGTCCTTGCTCTTTTCTTTTGGTGAACATTTAAATGTCAGTCTTGTCACAAAGGTGAGATTTTCAACAGAAGATCAAGAAATCTTTCTGGAGAACTGGCAATTGGGTTAAAAACTGATGACTGTAAGGAGAATCCCCAGTGCAAATTCCTGGAGATTTTGCACATTTTAAGGCCAGTAAGAGCCAACTTTACTTCCTCTATAACATGGGCCATAGATTTCACAGAGGAATTCTTGTACAAAGCCCCTTAAATAATGTTCATGCTACAAATGTTCTTTTCTTATTTTCAAGACTCCCAGTGAAAGGGAAGATATTACTTTCAAAAGGACTCTTCACCTGTCATTAATTACATTGGTTACATTGGTACATCTTGCCTGGAATGTCTAAAGTTTCTATTCCAACAACAACATGAAGATCAGTAGAATTCAAGTATTCCTGAAGTAAATTTTCTATGTAATAAATGGAGGGGCTTTAATGAAAATTATTTTGATTTCACTTTTATACCCATTGCATATTCATGGTTAGGCTTCGCAAACAAAGATTTAGGAAGGCTCTATCCACATTTGTTACAAGCACGCTGGTGACTAAAAAGGCCAATGCGAGATAGACAAGTCTGATTGCAAAAGGCACAGCAGAAAGACTCCTTAGGTGGTATATTCTGCAAGACACAATTCTTTCTACATTGTCTTTTCTCCTCGAGAGTGATCCTGCGTGCTTTCTCAAAAGCATCAGCAGAGATATAGATGGTGTGTCTCCAGGCCTCCCGATTTGAGACCGGAGTAGACCAGTTATATTGATCAATATGGCCAAGGCTGAGATGTTGTTTCAGGGAATCCTTGTATCTTTTCTTCAGGGCTCCTCTCTTGAGGCAGCTGGTGGCAAGTTCACCATAAAGTACGATCTTAGGGAGGCGGTGGTCCTTCATCCTTGAGACATGCCCTGCCCAGTGCAGCTGTGTTCTCAGCAACATGGCCTCAATACTTGTGACTGCTGCTTGTTCAAGAACAGATGTATTGGTCGCATAATCTGACCAGTGGATATTTAGGATTGTATGGAGGCAGCGTTGATGAAAACATTCTAGGAGTCGCAGGTGGTGTCGGTAGACGACCCATGATTCGGAACTGTATGAGAGTATACTAGTATGGATACAAGCAACTGTTTGTTTTATTAAATGCTGTGTTGAGTTTCCTTGAACTTTGAAATGTGATTCCAGGACAGAAACATATTACCTCACTCTATGGATTTTTCACAAAAATATACGTAGGACAGTTAGGAAAGTCACTTCAAGGAATATCTCTCCACCTGATGGATGGTGAGAGTCCAAGCTGTTGATACTGAATGCACTGCAAAAGCATTCGGAAGAAGAAATACCTGAAAAAATTCTTTTCTTTTGTGGTGAAGAACAAACTGTAAAGACAATGTTCAGCTAGCTTCATTTCAAGGGTCTGATTTGCCATCTATGGGTTGCAAGAGGACCTCTCTGAGTAGTTTCAAAAGGCACTGGAGTGGGTCCTGGAAAAGCAGACTTGCAGGGAAGTGTAGGGACACTCTATGATTGTTACATCTGCCAGCAATTGCTGGAAAATAAAATTAAATATACATACTCTGCTGACAGGCATAGCACAGTCAGTACTTTTCTTGAAATATCCATTTCAGGAAATCTGCAGAGCCTTCAGATAATGGTTTGATATCAAATAACATTGAATTCACCCTTTCAGCTATAGATCAGGTTGACTGCTCCTGGATAAGCATGAATAAACTTCCTGAGCAAAGGAGCTTTTTTGATTATTGTCCAGAGATCCCAAGGATAATAATTTCTTTTTTGACCTACAGCTCTTCCATGTCTACAAACCTTGTGCAGTCAGGCTGATTTGAATGCTGAAAGCCCATCAATCTAGATACATAAATGCCCACCTGACTGAGAGCATTCGACCTGAATCTGTGTTTTAGAAAAATATCCAGACTATTTAATTGTTGGGTTTAGCTGTCTTCCCTCTCATTTCTAGTTGCAAATGCCGTGTTCAGTGGTGCATTTTGAGATTTTACTTCACACTTGCATTATGTCATCCTTATGTTAATATACGTCTGCATCTGTGGTATAGGAAAAATAGTCAGATATGTGGTATAGATATTTGCCTCTAGTTAGACTTCCTAAAAATTAATTTGGTCCAGTATGTTCTTCATTGATAGCTGGACATAGAAAAAGGGTTATTTATGATGTTGTTTGGTTGTTACACAACAAACCATCCTTGCAGCTTGAACTTACTGACAGTCTGCTTTCTCACACCACCATTGCTGGAGACGAAGAAGTTTTTCCCTCAGATTTATTGCCAAGGGTCTGAACTGGACCCCTCTAGATCTGTAAAACTGCACCTTGAAAAGAGACAGATTGTGGTTCTGCTAAGTGAGTTTCATGCCATAAAAAAATAGAAATTAATAAAGCAGAACATGCTCTGAATTTGATGATTTATTTTTTGCTATACTTTTTTTCTTATAATTTTTTCTAATTGGAGTAATTTTTCCTTTATTTTGACTGTTATCTTTATGTTTGTGGATTTATCAGATAGACAGATAGATAAATAGTTACATACAGTAACTGCTAGGAATGGCAATTATATAGGCATTTACACTGGAGACTTCCCTCATGGACCTGCTGTTACACAAGCAGCTGATCTGAGCAGATGGAAATTAAAAGCCAGAGGAATACACTGAAAATCACACCTTGAGAAAACTACGAAAAAGATGTAACCTGTCTGTTGGACTGTAAAATTGACCCGGGATGCCATGTGGCAGTCTATCCTCACCTGCCTAATTCATCCAGTTTGATTGACAGATTGAGTAGATGTCCTTCATAAGTCCATAATATTATCAAAATTTTGGAGATGGGAAGTAGCATAGAAGAAGGAAGCACTCTGGCTACAGCAAAAGCTTCTGTGCTTCTCTTTGCTCCAAGATGCTGAGATCATATGGCAATATATCCACATATTTTTATCATTTAAAGAGTGGTTGTATGTGGTTACACTTGCTTTGGGAGGTATATAGATATCATTATATATCCTAAAAGTCGAAGAGAGAACTTTCAGTTAGTGCTTTTTTGACATTGTATCTGATGTGGTTACTGTTGTCCTTCAGTCCTGTGTATAAATAGAAAGTCAGTCCAATGCTTTTACAGAGAGTGTGCTGTCACTGTAATAAATCATTCAAAATGTTGGAGAATTCACAAAGTACTGCAAGTCCCATTTGTATGGTGCATGGAGCTTATATTATGCAAATGAAGCTTTCAAATATGCTTATTACTAAGTTTATCCAGATGTGTTCAGTGTAAAAAAAAACCAAACAGTTAACTAATCTTTTTCTTTGAGGAACACTCCAAGATTCTTCAAAAGTAATTTGTAACTGGGAGAGAAAGAAACTGGTACTCATAGAAACTGGAGCAGAGTCATAGAATGGTTTGAGTTGGAAGGAGACCTTGAAGATCATCTAATTCCAACCCTCCCACACAGACACCTCCAACTCTACCACGTTTCTCAGAACCTCATCCAGCCTGGCCATGAATACCTCCAGGGATTGGGAATTCAAAACTTTCCTGGGCAATCTGTTCCAGTGCTTCACCACCCTCACAGTAAAGAATCTTCTCCTAATACGTGATCTAAACCTACTCTCTTTCAATTTGAACACATTCCCCCTTATTCTGTCATTATATGCTCTTGTAAATAGTCTTGCCTTTCCTGTTCCTTTCCTGTTCCTTTTCCATACTGTGTATGATTTAGCTATTTTATATTTTCTTTTTCCTTTCAGTTTCCTTTATTTCAAATTTCAGATACCAGAGAAAGGATGTCACAAATGATATGACGTCATCTCCCCCCTTAAATCTGTGTGAACAAGGATTATTCAGAATTAATAGGAGAGAATTTATAAGTGAATTTAATTTTAAGACTTTTCTACTATATGATGTCGCATTTCCAGATCTAAGGTCAGGTTGTTCATTCTCCTCTGGTGATGTCTCTGCCTCAAATATTTATTCTCTACTACCCATGTTTCTTGACTGCTGGATAAAAATTCTCTAGTCACATTTACTTTTGAGATTAATAGCTCCATTTTTCTTTTTATACTAGAGATTGTTGTGTTTGTTTAGGTTTATAATGTGACAAGTGCCCATCTAAATGGGCAAGGCGCTTCTAGTGAATACTTAAATAAAATCAATATATATAAAAAAGAAACTTCATATCCACATCACTTCAGGTCTGTTTACTTCAAAAAGCATTTTGAGTTTAACTCACATAATGTCTCCCATAAGGCTGAGAAAGAAGCTGATAACTCAGAGCATGTCAATGAGATATCTAAAACTTTAACCCAGACTTCACCTCCTTGAATATTACCTATGTCATTGTTACTCAGTGGTTACCTTTTGCTAATGGGTTAAGTTAGCTTTGTAAATCAGATTTTGGTATCTATACACATCTGTTCAAAACACATTTTTCTTCAGTCCTGACAGTGATGCTCATGCTGTGTCAGAGAGTTTGGAGTGAACATGTGAAAGCACACTTGAGATGTTTTAGTTCAGTAACTGTACATATCAAGAGCACTGAAGACACACATGACAGCTACTTTTGTGATGAAGGCCATACAGAGATGTGGGGTACACCTGTAAGGACTTACATACGGAGAAACCTGTGCCATGGCAACTGGTCTAGGAGTTGGTCATAACCAAAATTCCATGATCTGAAATTATATGCCTAATTTCAGTCTGAACAGAACTGTGACATTAGTGTTATTAGTATTACCGATGAGAATGTAATGGGGAAAGGAATTCCTTTTTTATTCTTAAATCAAAATAATCTTTGCTCACATACTGTCAGAGCTGCATAAGTGTCTCTATAGGAGCATTCCCAATGCTCAAAGTGTTGCAGGTAGCAGATGAATACTGGTGAGATGTTCCAGTTTTCTGGAAATTATTTGTTCTTCATTCATGATCTGTTCAAATACAAATTAAAGTCTTCCAGATAAGTAGAAATATTGAAATATTTAAGACAAAAAGAATTATGTTCAGATTTGACTTTTTTTTTTGTGTAGGAATGTTATTAATGAGAAATATGAGCCTTTGTCATAAAGGGCCATGAAAAAATCCTTCAGGAAACAGTCATTAAGTTCTGCAGTTTTCAAAGGGAGGCACTGTGGACTTGAAAAGTGGAAGCTTAACTTGGTGTATGACTAATTTCTGCTCTGAAAACTTTTTATTAGTCTGCCACTTGCGCTGCCAGACAATTGCTTTTTTACTCCACTGATGGTAATCATGACTAGTGAAAGATTAAAAGCTGTCTAATCTTCACACTCTACTCAGTTGCAATCAACAGAAAAAGTCCTGAAAGGTGATGCATGATTTGTGAGCTGAATAGGGAATGGTGTGCGCTTTTCAGTGCTAATGGTGGTAAGCAGAGGAAAAAGGCACTCCACTTTGAGCGATATTAAAATGTGAGCTGGTTTTGGGGTGCTGCTCCCTGTGACTGGTAGTGACACTGATGAGGATCCCCAAGCAGGAGGTGTGTTTGCCTTCAGGCAGCTGCAAATCTGCCAGAGACTGTGGAGGGGCAACCAGGAGCACAGGGAGGGCAGAGGCAGCTGCAGCAGTGACACAGAGGTGATTTCTATCTGACCTGATTTGAGATCGGGTCACTGATTTCAAATATGACTCAGGGTTAGAAACCACACTGGAGTCAGGGCATTTACTGCACCCTTTCTGTTTGAATGTGATTGAATGTGATGTTGACCTACCACCGTGCTCCTGAGCCCTGTGCTGAGGTGCTCTGCCTGCATAGCTGGCTGATCTCCCTGTGTTAGTCCTTGCGTCCTGTTAGTCCTGCACTTCTATGGTGACCATGGTGCACTGACAGCTCTCCTACCTCGCTGTCCAGCTCTGACTGTGTCCTTTGTCAGGGTTACCTTAGCAGTGGACAGGTGCCTAGCTATTTTTATTGCTGAAAGGGATAATGGAGCAGGAGATGGCTTCGCTACCACTGCAGTCAAAGCTCTTGACTAGTTCTCCAGGAGTTAAAAAAAGGTAAATGTTTCCATCTGATTTACTACCATCCAGTGGTAGTAAAACATTTTCTTGCAACCCCTGGCTCTATAAACTTTTATCAACCCTGAAGCCGTGTAGACCTTGCAATGTATTTGTTCACTTACCAGCAGCAGTTGATATAGGTGTTTGCTTCCAGCATGAGAGAAAAGGTTGTTGATGATCTTTCTTGACATTCTCATATTAATCCCTGCAGGAGACATGGTGAAGGCTAGATTTAAAACAGTAATATAATTCAAAGTATATTTCCAGGGCAGAAGTAGTGCCGGCGCTGTTGAGCAAATGGTGGGGCATACACAGCAGAATACCTTCTGTACAGAGGAGCTAAAAGCAGAAGGCTAACATTACATTATCAAGTGCCCATTACCCCTTAAACTTGCCTTGTTAGACAGAGTTTCTACTATTTCACTGTATTTTATGAGAGTGTTTTATCTTGAATTCTTTGTTGTGCAGAGTGCCTTTTGGAGTAAAAGAGTTCAGGCACTCTCTGTCTACCCACACTGTGAGAAACAGTATTTACTGATGTGCATGACCTTGTCAGAATTTATGGTGCTGGTGCAGGCAACTGGGCTGTAACCATAATTCTCTTCAGAGAAGGCAGAGGAGTTCAAGTGCTTGGTGTGACAGACAGGGCCATGGTGACTTTTCATTCAGGTATAAGAAGTGGAAACAGTCTCTCCTTTACTCATTGCAAACACTTTTGGTTTAGGTTAAAGATGATGTAATTCGGGGCTGCATATTGCCAATGTTTTATTCCCTGAATTGCTTCTATACTTTAGTGACTGTATCTCAACCCATTGCAAACAGGTACTTCTTGTTCTCCTCTCGGACAGCTGCCACTGCTAAAGAGAGTAACAAAGGTTTTCTCCTGAGGATTAGAGATTGCTGGAAGCCTTACAACAGTTTCTTTTTCTATGAAATATGTTGTTTTGTCGGAAAGCAATAAGTTCTGTAGCAATATTCTTTTTTGTACCTGTGAGTTTCTTTCTGGGTTCCCAGTTGATCTGAGAACACATGGGAAGAGCTGTTCTTGAAGTTATTTTCTATTTAAGTGGTATAGAGTTTCAAAGTCCTAAAAGCTCTCTTCTGCCCTCTATTTTGCTATAAAGGACTCTTAGATCTTTAAAATATGGGGTAACCAAGTAATTAGTTTAAGCCTTATAAAAAAATTAAAGAAGTCCTAATTCTTCAAAATTATAATTAAGTTTCTCAGTTGTATTCTCACAGGAATTATCATTTGGACCAAAAATTAGATTTAGTAGCCAAAATAGAACTCTATGTGGGATGAACATGCTGAGTTTTGACCAGTTTTACTGAGTTAACTGTTTTCTATACTTTCTCAAAGAACACATCTCTATGGAGTCATCCTCTCAGGACTGAGATTTTGAGACTGAGTTAAGACCTCAGTTCACCATTACCCTGCTTTTGAAGCAGTATGGAAGGTATGTAACCTGTTCCCTCCCTGGACCATCTGCTTTATAGCAATTCATTTACCCAGATGCTGTGGTGAACTGGAATGTTTCTGACAATGCTGGTGAATAAAAGGAAACACCTAGTGGAGTGTGGGCAGATCCAAAATTCTCTGTGATAGTATCATGTTATATTCACTCCCCATGCAGCCCAATTCCAGCCTTAAACACATTAGTTATCCCATTCCAGCACAGCAGTTAAGCATATGCTTAAGTCAAACTGTTGTCAGTCTGATTTAAGCAGTACTTAAACCAAGCACATTCTTAAATGCTTATATGGCTGTGGAGGTATTGAAACATGTGTTTAATGTTCAATGCATACTGGTATGTTTTGCTGGATGGGAACTCTAAAAATGGAAAGCTATTTTAATTCACTGTACCAGCACTTATTTCTGCAGGCTGTTAGAATGGGATGAGGTTAGTTCAGACTGAGTTCAAAAGGATTGCTCTCATCTACCATCCTTTTCAAGTTCAGAAACATTTAAAGGAAGGAAATTCCATTGCTGTATCGAATTTTGGAAGATGTGGTAAATCACAGTCACTGTAGCTAAAAGAATAGAAAAAAACACAATTAATTTCAAAACAGTATGATTTTTAGGACAGTTTTCTCTTGGATAGTCAGCAAGGTCCAAAGAACCTCATAAAAAGGGATAGCTCAGGAAATTCACTTGTACCTTCGGCTGTAAATGAAGACTATAGTTTTCATCAAGAAGGTATGAAATAAATTTAAATTCTGTTTTGACTGGAAAAGTTCAATGATACCTGAATTACTCATTTCCATATATGTTTTCATAACAGAGAATCATAGAATGGCCTGGGTTGGAAGGAACCTTAAAGATCATCTAATTCTAACCCCCCTGCTGTGGACAGTGACACCTTTCGCTAGACCAGATTCCTCAGAGCTCCATCCAAATTGGCCTTGAACGCTTCCAGGGATGGGGCCTCCATGGCTTTCTGGGCAACTTGTTCCCATGCTTCACCACCCTCAGAGCAAACAATTTCTTCCTAACATCTAATCTAAACCTGCTCTTTCACAGCTGTGCATAGACGCAAGAAATTGCTTACAAAGCTGTACAACTCACTTTGGACCCTATGAAAATAATTTCCCAAAATTTACTCAAGTGTGGTTACCTAAAAAGTTACATATTGAATACTTTCTTTTTTCTTTTTTCAAAAGCTCTATCTTCCAATATAGTGGTCCTCCCAAAATTTCTTTTTTTTTCCCTAAGGCTTTATCTCAGGATTATAGTTAAGTTTAGTAAATAAGATAAACAAAAATAATTCCCAAACCTCGACTTTATAGCAATATATTTCTTGTAAAGTCTAAAAATATAAAAGACTATTGAATAATAGTCTTCAGAGCAGAAGTTGGAGTGTGCCAGATTTAGATTAACTTAGTGGAAGCAGCTGGCATACTGAGTGGTAAACATCACATCCAGAGGAAAAAAAGTCTGGGCTAAGAGAAATGTGATGTATTTCAGCAAGGAGAAGTGTAAAGTGCGAACATTGCCATTTACCAGTGCTGCTTGGTAACCAATTAAAGAGCATTCTTGTGCAAAGGACCTGGATGGGTAATGGGTGCCAAATTAAAAATTAAGCAGCAGGGAGACTTTCCATGACTAAAATATGCCTCATGTCATTTATCATCTGGAAAAAAAAAAAACAACTATGTAGCATTATCATTCAGAATTATATGGAGTATTAACTAGGATTTAATAGAGCAGGTGGATATATCACTGTACAAGTTTCGAGCTGGCTTCCCGCCAAATCCCTGAAACCCGACAACAAGGACCTGCTTCCCAGAGAGGGAAATAAAAAACGACTTAAGCAGCCAAAGCTATAGCAAAAATATATATATATTACATATGAGACAGATATATACAATGAGAATATTATACACTATAACTCCAGAAATCCTAAACAACTCCCTAAAAGGGAAAAGGGGGAGGGAGAAGGGAAAAGGACAAAAAGGGACAAAGACCAAACAAGTCAACCAGCCAACTGAAGGTAAATTAGCAAAATCTCACCATTTCCCTTTGAACAAGCAGGATGGCTGGACACGGCCCAGCGCTCTCCCCTCACACGTGGCAGATAACAGCAGTCACTGCAGGCCTCAGCTCCAGATTAGCCAGACCAAGACAGGGACCCACCGTTCTCGAACCTCGCTGGAAAGGAAGAGCGTGAGGTCCCTCCTGCTGGCTTTATTTATACCTCAAGTTACGTAAAGGAATAGCATGGAATACTTCCGTGATCACTTTCCTAGTTCCTTCCTGGTTACAAACTGGTCTCCAGGAAGGCCTGAGTGAAACCATCACAATCACAAAAACTAATAAAGAGTTATAATACAACAAAGTTATTTGGTTTCTATATGCACTATATATAATATCAGGTCTGATGCAACTCAACATTTTGATCAATGATCTAGAAGAAATATGAAATCAAACCAAATTTGCAAGATGACACTAACGTGACTACAGTGGCAAATGAACAGTGCGGATGGGTCATAGAGTCCTCCTGATTGCTTACTAGTTCAGGTCATTTTGAATATTAGACTTCTTTCTGCAGTTTAAAGTAGATGTATATACCTAGAAACAAGATATCCATTCCACAACTTGAAAAAATTGGTGTTTGTCTCAGTATCAGGGACTTTGAAAAGAAGAATATCTGAATACTAGGTAAAGCATGAACCCTGAATGTGTTATTAGGGAACCACAGATAAGACATAAATTATTATACAATAATGAAAGCAGGAATACAAGGTGGTTTCATTCAGCATGAGACATTGTGAAGTCATTAGTAAATTTTTTTATAAAATGTAGAGGCCCAAAGTTTTCAAAGGGAAAGTAAATGCTACAATAAAATTGTGGCATTTATTAAAGAGTTGGAGAATACTTCAATACTTGAAGCTCTTAATTGCTTGATTACAGTTGTTAATTACCAAAGTGCAGACAAATATGAATACAATAAAAAGGTACTGGTTTTAAGCAGTGTCTCCATGCAGAGTTACCCTGTTGTGAAAAGTTTTATTGCTTTGGGAAGGTAATGGAAAATTGACTAGGAGGATTGTAAACATGGTCAAGTGACATGCAGCTGGGATGTAGGAAACCCCATATATCATTCTAGTTGTTCTTTAGCCTTGTATGCTGGACAAGTAGAGCATCTATATTTAGATAATATAGGCCTGTGATAGGCGTAGAGACACCCTATAAAATATGCTTAAGACTCCTGGAAAGATCAAAGCATTGTGGTAAACTGCTTGAATGAATCCCTGATATACTGGCAAAACCAGCAGGTTTAATGATTCTCTAGCATGGACTGAGCTCTGTGGTGCCAGCATTACTGTTTGCCTTCCTCTGCCCATGTGGGGACCCCTCAGCTGGCGAAGTAATGAAAATAAAATTACTCTTTATCTGTGGTTTTGTGGCTGTTCCTGTGTCCTGCCTGTGCCAGCTCACGCAATTGCCACTCCAAAACATGAATATAATAGAGAAAGTGCTTTACAATGTTCAGCTCTGCTAGATTCTTCTCTCTAGCCATTTTCTCATCAGGAAAGAGTTCTTTAATCTAGGGGATAAAAAAATAGAAATGATGTCTAGAAGCTGGAGTCAGACAAATTCAAAAGGTTGGAAAAAAACCATTTTTAACAACTAGATGGACTAGATCAATAGTAAAAGAAAAAAAGTCAAAAGAAAAAAAGAAAAGTCAAAAGACATCAGAGTCCCATTTCTCATTTCTCCAGTTCAAAACTGGGTGAATGTCAGAAATTATGCTTTAGTCAAAGGCATCTAATTCTTTATTAAGCACCAATAACTGAGTTACTGAAGGGTGACTTGGTGAAAATAAATTATTTATGACACCCAGAGGTTCAGAATGAATTATTTTATAGTCATATTATTTTATTTATAATATAGTTATCATATTCTTGCAGTAACAGTGAGGGTGGACAATGAAGAAGTATCTGTAGTCTCAATAAAAAATCCATACTGTGCTGTAGTATTTAATGTTCATGTTGTAATCACCTTTACCAGCTTTTACATTTCCAGTTGCAGCCCCCAATATTTTTATATTGTCATTTTTCCAGCACATACATGTGCTCATATTTCCTCCAGGGTTTGATGGCCCTGGGCAAGTCCACGCTGCGTTCAGTGCCAAAACGGCTCTATCTTAGGTTAGAGAGAATCCTTGACAAGACTTTGTGAGCTCACACTTGTTAATCCTTTAACTTTTTAAAGGAATGAAATAGCTCACAATTGTCCTACCCTCACAACAATATGACTAACCAATTCTCTGATACCAGATGACATATTTTTAGATAAAATGTGCTTATCATATCAATGTAATAATGAAAATTTCCATTAACCTGTAAGAAACAATTGCAAAATAAATCCATAAAAACAATATTTTGAAAGAAAGGCTTTTATGTTTTAGGTTCAAAGACAAATAACAAATGGAAATTCCAAGAGATTAATCGCAAAACTGTGTGTGGTATCTGGGCATTTATATTGGAATCATACCCAACAGAGTTTGAGACTTGAATGTCAGTGACACTGTGACTTAATATATAAGGAAATATCTTCACTGCTTTCTTTTGTAATGCAAAGCATCACAGAAATCTCTCAAAGGTAGATCTTCCTGATTTTAGTCTGTGCTATGGACTTTAGAAATGGAAAGCATTTTGTCTATTTTTGTTCAGAAACATTGAAAACTCATTGGGACTTGGATCACAAAACTATCCTAATTAAGTGGTGAAAACCCTTTTATTAAGTTGTTGTTTAAGGCTTTGTAAAATATGTACTAGTGGTAGCAATGCATTTTTCAGTATTAACAATTTGAAATCTCATACTTGGAGGCACTCTCGATTTGCATTGTTTCATAGCTGAACCTACAATTCTTCCATGGGTAAAATTAAGTCCTGGATAGTGCTTAGGCAAGCATGACAAATCACTTAGTTTATCATGACTAAGGTACAATATCACTTTGTTAATTAAATATGCATGTTTCAAGAATTATTTTTTTTTTACACTGCTGCTTCTATAATGATCTCTCTAAGTCATCAGTGTTCTTTATATGTTCTTTTCCATACAGTTGGAGTTCTTCATTCTCCTTTCAGTTTATTTTTCCTGAGCTGTGAATTTCTGTGTAGAAAAGCACAGATATCAATGGATATGTGTGATCATGTTCTTGTAGTCACAGCAAAAGATTAGATATTATTTTCTTAGTGACCATATGGAAAGACGAAAACTTTAGTTCTGGACTAAAATACTTCCATTATAAAAAAATGTGTTTGAGTAAATGCCTAACACATAGTCTAGCAACGTGAAATGGAATATGACAAGTAATTTGGCTTGCTTTATTTATTCCGACTGGGGCCTAAGAGTGCTTCTTGGTTTGAAAGGTTTCATTACACCAGTGTGAGAGCTATACAGCTTCTTCTGTGGCAGTAAACTGCTTTCTTTTGCACCTTCAGAAATAAAGTTATAGAATCCTAGAATGGTTTGAGTTGAAAGGGACATTAAAGGTCATATAGTTCCAATCCCCCTGCCATGGACTGGGACACCTTCCACTGGACTAGGTTGCTCAAAGCCCCATCCAACCTGACCTTGAACACTTCTAGGAATGGGGAGTCCACCCAGTTGTCTAGATTACCTGTTCCAGTGTCCCACCACACTAATGTTCCACCATACTAGGAAAGAATTTCTTCCTAATATCTAATCTAAACCTACTCTCTTTCAGTTTGAAGACATTCTCCCTTGTCCTGTTACTACACGCCCTTGTCAGAAGTCCCTCTCCAGCTCTCTTGTAGACCCCCTTTTGGTATTGAAAGGCTGCTGTAAGGTTTCTCCAGAGCCTTCTCTTCTCCAGGCTGAATAAACCCAACTCTGGACTTACTCCAACAGTTCCACATTCTTCTTATGTTGAGGGTCCCAGAGGTGGACACAGTATCCCAGGTGTGGTGTCATGAGGGTGGAGCAGAGGGGAGAATCACCTCCCTTGACCTGATGGCCATGTTTCTTTTGATGCAGCCCAGGACATGGTTGGCTTTCTGGACTGCAAGTGCACATTACTGGTCAATGTTTAGCTTCTCATTAACCAACACCTCCAAGTCCTTCTCCTCAGGGCTGCCTGCAATCCATTTTCTCCTCAGTCTGCACTTGTGCAGCTACATCTCCTAATCAACAACATACCCAACCTAAATTTTATACCTACCTGAAACACTCACACGTCACTAAAAATGAGCACTAAAAGGCTTTTAACCCAGAGTCACACTTCTGAGTATTCAGTTTTGCTGAAGACAGGCTGGATTTTCTTTCAGCATTTGCTGCTAGCAGATCTACCTATTTGTTTCATAAACTTATATAAGGTCTACTATGATTAATATGTGGTCACACACTGCTTTGAAATTGATTTTGAGTCTGGGCCTATAATTGCTCGTTTGCTGTGTTTGCCTGTTTAATAAAGAAATAAGTGTGGAAAGCAATCATGCTTTTCATTTTTCTGTCTTGAAAACTGTTCTTTTGCTCACTGGGAAGTTTCTTCCTCACACTCCTGCAGCTGTGAAGCTTTAAAACTACTTAATGTCCAGTAGATTAGAATGTTTGCACATCTCAACATCTCCTGCAGCTAGGAAATTGGGTCTTTCCATTAAAATGTAATTTAATTTTTTTTTTCTGTATGAACTGCCACTCCGCAAGTGGTTGTTTTCCCAGTGAGACATGGCAGAAAGACTGTCATCTTGAACACCACTGTTTGAATTTGGAATTTAAAGTATTTTTCTAATAAGGGGCACCAACTACATAACATCCTTTAGCTTTCTGCAGTTTTCAGATTGAGGCCTGAGCTCTGTATACTTCTGAGACCTTGTACGTATGTTTTGTTTTAAGCAGCTGAAACTACTCAGAGTGCATCAAGTTAAATAAATACACAGTTCTTTTCAGGATACAGTCCTTGACAGGACTCCTGACATAACCTTGAAGCTTGAGTGCTCTCCACCCTGCAGAACACCAGTGGGATTTGCACACTTTCTAACCATTCCACACAGACTTTTCCTATTGATGCTTACTCCTTGGCTTTCTTTGATGAAGTATGCTGTTGAGTTCAGACAGGGAGAGAGATTTCAAGGTTGATATGGCTGGGAGGTCTTGAGACCACTTGCCATCAGCTACACTGGTAGTGATAGCTTTGTAATAATAATAAAAGTTTTTAGGAGTGCCACAGAGCCACTGACTCAGGATCCCAGTCCACGGGCTTCTCACACTTTCAAAATGATTTTTTTAATAAAACCCCACACATTTATTTGTAAACACACAGGGAGACACACAGAACTATTAGGAATTCTATTAGGGGGAAAAGCAAAATCATCCAGAAAATCTTGAAAGAATTTTTTTAGCTATACCTCTGTACAAACTTTACCAAGAAAACTGTGAATCTTGAGTCTCAATGTTTTTATTTGAAAATGGTTAAAATTTTGATAAAACAACTATCTCTACCTGCCTTGGTGACAGGTCCACATCACTTAAAAATAGTTCAAAAGAAAAAATGCTGCCAGCAAGGAATCTTTTTCCATTTTTTAATCATTTAACTTTAAAATGGTGTTGTGCTATAGATCTAAAGATCCCATCCCTGAAGATGACTCATATATGAGTAAATATAACCTTACAAGACATAGTTCTGAGATTTTTAATTTAAAAAGAAAAAGGAGAAAATTACTTGCAAAAGTAGGTGTTAGTCTAATTAAATCATATTCTTAAAAAATAGGATATGCCAGCATTATGACTATAGCCTTATTCATTCCCCTAACATTAATTATAGAATCATGTGGGTTTTGGTTGTTTTTTTTCCCTCTCCACAGGAAGGAACCATATCTGCATAGGATAAATAAGTTTCAGGGGCAGTTCTGACTAGTTCAACAAGTATCTATTAAGAAGAAAAACACATCTCACCCTGCAGAAGTGTTCTGAAGATTGATTTTTTCAATATGTAGAAAGAATTAAAATGTTATAACAACATTACCTGAGGAAAAACCTTAAAGAAATTAATTGTGTTGTCTTTGGCTCGTGATTTGAATGATATGTACAAAGATGTATAAAGCTCCTTATTGAATAACGTTGCTAAGCAGAAATACTGAATCTCTGTTAACAAAATGAATGTTGCATCACGTGTTCAACAATCAAGTAATTATAGACTATTTAATGATAGACAAATATAAGGGAGTGGAATCAATCCTGGTCAGGCAGGTCAGAATTTTATCAAATAACACATAAATAACACTGTTGGTCAGATAAGAAGACCTGCCTCTAGAGGAAAATTAGTGTGTCCTTAATGCAGAACATACAATGTCTTTCCCAGCCTTTCCCAGTATTGCCCTCTCACCTTTAGCAGTAGGTGAGTAAGAAATTACTTTTAGTTCAGTCTTCCAGCAGAGTCCATCCACTCCTTGTGCATCACTATTGCTTGTGGAAGCACTGGCTTGATAGAACTCACCTTTTAAAAAAAAAAAAAGCCACCTCCAGGGTCTGCTTTCTCATGACCTCATTTTTGCAAAAATCTATTTCTTAATAGTTCTCAAAAACCTGGTTTTCTTTTCTTTGCAAAGGTGGAAATTTCAACTACCAAGCTGCAGTACCCATTTGGGTGCAGCATGATCCGTCTGCCAATCCATCAATACAATTATATACCTCTATAACCCAGGAATTTATACAGACATGATGGAACATCCACAGGCAAACAACATATATTCCCCTTAGTTCTAAAGGTCTGAATGAAACACAGAGAAGCATGTGAAATTAGAGTATGGCATCTGTAAGGAAAAGCTGAATGGATGGAGAGACAGGTTAGGCATCACTGAAGATGTCTGTTCTGTTAAGAGGCACCCTTCCCTCCCAGTGTTTGAGAACAATACATCTCAACACAAGTTAAAATAAGAGTGTATTTCTCAGCTATGTGCAAGTTGTCCTTCATTTTAATCCCAGACTCTAGCAAGACAAGTCTGATGATGCCAATAGGAGAAAAAAAAAAATCATATGCATGAAAAATTTCCATATCTTAATGAGAACCCCTGCAGTTTTGATTCCAGTCACTTGTACAGCAAAACCTGAATCATGAGCTCAAGATCATGTTCTGGTACAACAGTAAGGTTCAAATACAACAGATGAATCAGAAAGACTGTGCTTCCCTACTGCTGCTTCCTTTTCACTCTGCTTAACCCAACTTTATCCCAGGGATGCGGTCTGAATATATGTTCTTCACAATGCCTACTGTAAAATGTAGAATTGAGGTTCTTTGGGCAAAGTGAAGTGGATTTATTAGAGTTAGGGTGCAGCATCAGTGACTGACTTAGGGCACACTAGGGAGATCTTGTTTGGCAGAGAGGAAATAGATTCTGAAGAAAAAATACAGTGACTGATTCCTTAGGAATAGTTTGATACAGTTGTTAGAGGAGATACAATGTTTTCATGTGTGTTAAATATACATGGTGACACAAAATATTTAAAATCGGTGCTTTTACTGATTACTGTCTGAAATACACATACATAACAGTCTGGTTTAAATTACCCCACACTGATGAGAGATAAAATATTCCATCAATTATAGCAATAGTTAATTTTCAGTTTTATAGAAGTCTGTAATTAGAAGCATCTCAAATTCTTTGATTAGCAATACAGAGAGGGAGACATAAAGCCTTTAGTGTGTTACCAGAGTAGGAATTCAGAAAATCATCCACCACTCATACCCTGTGATGAGATCCATGTTGCATCCACTTTGTGTCACTTCCTCCTATCTGGATGCTTTGTAGAGTTTAGACTTTAAGCCCATTTCTTAATGCTTGTTTCACTAATATGTTCATAAGTTGTCTTGATGGATCACTGGTTTCCTTAGGGTCCTAAGGAATGTTGGTGTAAATGATTTGTAAAACAACAATTAGCTGCAGTTCAAAACACAAGGTGAAGGGAGAGAAAGGATCCTTGAAACTTCATGTGGAAACTAGGATGTCAAAGTCTACCACTGAGAGAAGTTTAGTCATGACTTGCTCTTTGGTCATATTTGCAAGGTGTGACTGGAAGCTGATAAATGCAGTTATTCAGATGCATAGAAGAAGCTCTACTTTTCCTAGATCTAGTGAGGGATTGTTCTGTCATTCATGAATTTGCAATAAATGCAGATGTTCTGGTTTTTAAATCTCTCTCCATGTCCTGGGGTATTCTGGGTCTCCTACACCAGTCAATGGTGTTGACCTGATATTTGAGCTTCTTTTTAATGGGATTAAGTGAGCTCTTTAGTCTCCAGTAGCGATGAGCATTTGATATGGAACTCACTTACTTTGTTATCTTAAGGAAGACCTAAGTTGGGCATTTTTCCTATCCCCTCTACCCTCCTATCATTCTCTTAAATCACTAGGACAAGGTCCATGATGAACAACAGAATTAGTGGAATTGCTAAAAAGAATTAAAGCACATAGCTTGAAATAAATTTTTGGTTCATATGCTTGCTTATATGAAGAGAAAAAAGTGGGCATAACACAGCTTCTTATGTACTTATGAACTCTCACCAATTTTTGCCTTATTCACATTGTTCACATATCTCACATCATCCTCAGTACTACATAATTTTCTGTAGATAACTTTTCAGAATAAAAATCATAGAATCATAGAATCACCTGGGTTGGAAGGGACCTCTGAGATCATCAAGTCCAACCCTTGATCCACTACCTCTGTGGTTACTAGACCATGGCACTAAGTGCCACATCCAGTCTCATCTTAAAAACCTCCAGGGACAGTGAATCCACCACTTCCCTGGGCAGCCCATTCCAATGTCTGATTACTCCCTCTGTAAAGAATTTCTTCCTAATATCCAACCTAAACCTCCCCTGGCAGAGCTTAAGACCATGCGCTCTTGTCTTACTGATAGCTGCCTGGGAGAAGAGACCAACCCCCACTGGGTTGCAACCTCCTTTCAGGGAACTGTAGAGAGTGATGAGGTCCCCTCTGAGCCTCCTCTTCTCCAGGCTGAACAACCCCAGCTCTCTCAGCCTCTACTCACAAGACTTGTGCTCAAGTCCCTTCACCAGCCTAGTTGCTCTTCTCTTAACCTGCTCCAGCACCTCAATATCCTTCCTCAACTGAGGGGCCCAGAACTGGACCCAGCACTCCAGGTGTGGCCTCACCAGCGCTGAGTACAGGGGAAGAATCACTCCCCTGATCCTGCTGACCACACTGTTCCTGATCCAGGCCAGGATGCCATTGGCCTTCTTGGCCACCTGGGCACACTGCTGGCTCATGTTCAGCTTCCTATCAATCCAAACTCCCAGGTCCCTCTCTGCCTGGTTGCTCTCCAGCCACTCTGTCCCCAGCCTGTAGCGCTGCAGGGGGTTGTGGCCAAAGTGCGGGACCCGACACTTGGCCTTGTTGAACGTCATCTTGTTGGAATCAGCCCAACTCTCCAACCTATCCAGGTCCCTCTGCAGAGCCCTCCTGCCTTCTAGCTGATCGACACTCCCCCCCAATTTAGTGCCATCTGCAAATTTGCTGATGGTGGACTCAATCCCCTCATCTAAATCATCGATAAAGATATTAAACACAACTAGGCCCAACACTGATCCCTGGCGGACACCAGTAATTGTCTGAATTACTGGTGAAAATATCTAAAGACCATACTTAATATCTTGATGCAATCAAAATTCATTTATTCATCAGAAAAGTATTCATTTGTTATTATAATACTACAATGATCACTTTAGTAAATTAAAGCAATAATCATGTTTCTGTATGAAAGCATGTGTTTGTGTGTATGCTTGTGTGCACTTACAGTCGTAAATTATTAAAAAATTCTAAATTTTTACATCTTGTCTATCCCATGGTGATTTTTCTTCTTCAGGCTGTGGTAATTCCTGTCTTTTATTCATATATATTGCTATGAGCAATATCAAACAAAATAAGATATCAGTGTGATGCATCTTTTCCTGGCTTAAGAAAAAAAAGGAGACACTGGAATCTGAAATATTAAGTACAGTTTGGTCTATCAAAAATAGATATATTCCATTACTGTAATACTTATGGGCCTTAAGTTCTTCTTTCTTGCACATAGCATAGAGAGTGGAACATTGCTTAACTTTATGGGAATACTATTATTACTACTTTACAGTTCAAAAGAACTGAAAGATAGGCAAAATATCTAGCTCAAAAGAAATAGAAATATTTTGTGGAGCCAGAAGATTCACAGAAACTTCTCTCCTGTACACCCCCAATACCAATACAGGCTTGGGGATGAAGGAACTGAGAGCAGATCTACCAAGAAGCATTCCGGGTTACTGGTGGTTTAAAAGCTGGACACGAATGAGCAATACCTACTCACAGCCCAGAAAGCCAATTGTATCCTGGACTGTGTCAAAAGAAGCGTGGCCAGCAGGTACAGGGAGGTGATTCTGTTCCTCTATTCCTCTCTGGTGAGACCCCATCAGGAGTGCTGCATCCAGCTCTGGGGTCTACAGTACAAAGAAAACTTGGACCTGCTGGAGTGGGTCCAGAGGAGAGCCAGGAACATGATGAGAGGGTTGGAGCACCACTCTTAAGAAGTCAGGATGAAAGAGTTGGGGTTGTTCAGCCTGGAGAAAACACTGAGGAGATATTATAGAAGCCTTCCAGAAGCTTTTTATTGAGGCCTGTTGTGATAAGACAAAGGGCAACAGTTTTAAAATAAAAGAGGGTAGATGTAAGGAAGACATTCAGATATTCTCAGCTTACTTGTTACTGCTTCATCCCATCAGATAACCATATCTGATAAATGTTTCTCTTTTTCGTCTTGCAGTGTTATGGGTGTAATTTAGACACCTGCTTCTAGTCTGTAGTCTGTGTTTGCCTGATGAGCTTGCTGAAGGTGTATTTGAAGACAGAGAGGAAACAATTATATTTACACTTTATGTATAAAGCCACATATGCAATGCTTAAATACCATTAACTCTATTTTAGGGACTGATCTTTCAGAAGTCAATAGAATTGATAATTACATTTTTGGACTGTGGAGATTTGAATTATGTCAAGAGAAAGGACTAGTTGGTTCAGAAAGTCTGCATCCTGTCTCGGAGTCTACTTAGAAAGTTTTTTGAACTGTTTTATCTCTATGTAGAGAAAGCATATTCTTTTGTTGCAAAACTATATGCCAGGGAATGAGTGCCTTCATGTGGCACCACTGTAAAAAATGCAATGGTTCTTGACAAATATTACAGGGTAGTACAGGGAGACAAAAAAATCATCTTCCCAGGAAAATGAAAAGACCGGTCCCTGAGGATGAACTAAAGCACTTTTGCAGAGGGTTGTAAAAATCTTACAACCTAAAACTTGAAAAGAACAGAGGGCTCCCAAACCCTCTGAATGCCAAAGCTCTCCTTCTGTTCCGTGTTGTAGTTGTTTGTAGCAATTAAAAATAAGAATAATAGATCACAAAAACATGTGCAACAATATTTATTGCTAATCTACATAGTTATATTTCCACAAGGCAAATGCTGATATGCCTTACTGCTATAAAAATGCAACTGACAGTTTATTATCCCCATTACAAAACATCCTTCATTATTTATAGAGATTGTGTTTGCAAAGACAAATGACTTCTTTTCAGGAGCAATAAGAAAGTGATAACACTTTTTGTTAACAACCAATTTCTTTCTTACCCCTTAAGCTTTCTGCTTGCTTGTCCAATCATGGGGTTTCATAGTCAGTAAACAGACTGCACCATTATATTTATTAGCTGTCATAAGATAAGGATTTTTTTTGTCTACTTTCATTTTCCACTCTAATAATGGTAGTAGTAAAGTACTTCTTAAAATTAATGAATTCAGTTTTGTGTTTTGGGTGTAATTTTTTAAGCAGATGCAGAAATACTTACACTAGTATATGGACTATTTTAATGGAATATATCATCTTCTGACAGATCACAATGATCACACTTCTTCACAAACCAGTGAATGGTGCTAATCCTTAAACTGTTGTCCTAATTAGACAAACATTCAGAGCACCTCTTTGATGTATATTACACAATTATTATTCTTAAAATAAAGTATAAGTTCTTAATGACTCTGCATAGCTTAGACATTAATGCTATGAAGCTAATTTTCAAGCTTTCAAGCACTCATTCTCTGATAATGTTTCCTATTTATGAGACTCACAGAGGAGCTTCTGCACAGTATTCCAATAATCTCTGTAAAAACGGCAGTAAATTTATTACTCTAGTTGGGAAACAAAAAAAAAAGTCATGCAAGGAATCCAAGAATATACTGAGCAGAATTAACAGTCAGAAACATATTTCCATTCTAGGGAAAGGCAAGTGGAAACTGAAAGAAAAAAAAATTAAAAAAACCAGAGACCTGGATGTTGTCTAAGGTTTACTTCAACTTGTGTCTCTAAAGTAAAATGCACATTTCTAGCTAAGGAGTCTAGTTTATGCTTTGGGCCACTACTAAGTACACTATTCAGTGATAGCACAGTAAATATTAATTTGCACAACGGCTATATTTTTGGCGAAGCATCAGTAGAGCAGAACAAGTTGAATCTTACAGTTATTAGAAAATATAGCGAGTCTATGATGTTGAAATGTGGATTTAAGAAAAAAGTTAATGCACAATGAACAAGAAAGACAGTCCTGACAGCCATACTTGACAGTAAATCTAATGAATGGGAATTGGATCATAAGGCTGGATATGGCTTTAATTTTGTTACACCTTTGCTGTGTACATGATAGGGAAGAGAACAGGAAATGACTTTTTGTCCTGTTTTCATTGATTGTAGAACTCAAAACAAATGACTGCATCTCTAGTTGTCTTCTGTTGTGTCAGTATAAAAATTCTGTTGGGTTAGACATGAAGATAATGACAGTAAGTCTAATAACTAGTTTTTGCTTGTTGATTATCAGCTGTTGTGTTTGATGGAATGTGCTTAGAAATCAGTTCCCCTCTTTTCCTAGTTAGGTGTTGATGGACACTCCCAACCTTCATTTTAAATGCTGTTCTAGTTACAGAAATGGACTGAACAGTGGTATTGTCTTGTTTCATGTTTTGCTTTGGCACTGTCAAACCATTCTGCATAATTCAAAGTAGATTCTAAATAACTTTGCTGAAGAATGACCTGCAGTTAATCAACAGTGCTGTATTTCAGACGTTCTGAGCTAATGTTATCAAATTAAACAGACTACTTTACAGAAATTTATGCTGCTCGGTAGTGCTGAAGCTAGCATTACTTGAAACTGATATGTTTGTCATTCAGTTATTGGCCTGGTCCTAAAACCAGAAATTAGTACTGCACAATCCTAAGCATATAAGGTGAGACTTAGCCTGAAAAAAGAATTTAGCTGTTGCCATTCAGGTGCTATTATCTCTACAGTATTTTACTGGGGGTAGTGAGTATGTCAGATTGAGTCAGTAGCTGTACAGGTTCCCTAGAGCACATGGTACTGGGAGATGTATGTGGCTCACATCTTCCCTCATCATATAAGTGCTCTTGCTATTGCTACAAGTACGAGAGGTCAAAGCAAAGTCAACTTGTACACCATTTCTTGCATTTACATGTCCCATTTTCAAGAGTTTAAGGATATCCTCTTTTTCTACTCTAGGGCAAAAAGCTGCCTTTAAGAATGCTCCATGACCTCTTTTTTTCTTGCTCGTGTATTATGAGCTCCTGCAGGTGGACTCAAGGTTCCAAAGCTGTGGCATGTAAGTAATGCCACATAAATAGGTGGTAATATAATAAACATTTGAAGTACTGAACCAGGTCAGTGTATTTTTTTAAGCTATGGGAGCTTGTCTAAAAATATTGAACTCTTTTTTCCTATGGGATGTTCAGCTTCTAATTGGCAAAAGAAGGAAATTAAGATTCAATGCAGAAGCAATATTCTTCCTGGCAATAGAGAGCCAACAAGTGGTGCTGTGTGTTTTGTATAATACATTATGGTGAAAAGGCATTGTTGTATAATTCTTAGCCTTGAATTTCATTTGTATTGAAGGATTTAACCACCTACTTCTAGACAAATAGGGAAAGAAAAGCAAATTAAAAAACCCCAAACTAGTAAAAACAAACCACCACCAAAAACAAACAAACCCCAACAAACAACAACAAACAAAAAACCCCCAAACCAACCAAAAAAAAAAATCCCACCAAAATTGCTAGGGTATTACAGTGAATTAAAGCACAGCAGACTCTCAAGGCTTCTATTTTGCCAAATTTTCCAAAAGAGAAAACACAAAAGATTTTCAGAAATTAAGACATTAAAATAATGAATTGAGACTTGAAAAATGCAGATGAGGCAATTCAATTACTGAAGCTGGGAAATTATTAAGCAAGTATGTCAATCTTATTCCAAAGAAAATAGGGGACTCCTTTAATATTTGAATAGCATCCTCTGGGGTTTAATTGCAAATCATCTCACCTAGAATGCAATGAATGTTCATATTGGAAATGTTCCTAATATTGACTTATTTGGACTATTCACTTAAGATGTCTGGAACATTGTGCAGTAAGTTCCAACCTTTAAAAGCTATGACTTGCAGCTATTTTAAAACCAATCTTGTTAAGATCTCATTTTCCTTTTTATACTTGACATAACTGGAGGCAAAAATGTAATTGAATCTTACATATCTTTGTGTGGGGGAGAGAGGGTGTGCGAGTTGGGGGTTAAATAAAGGTTGAGCTGCACCAGTTTCACTTCTGCAAGAAAATGTGGGTTTTCTAATGAGTGTTCAACATGGTTTAGTAAGAATTTTCCATTCCTACCCACTTACACAGCACTTTGTGGCCAGAAGAAACACACTGTGGTGGAAAAAAGATAATTTGCTGAAAAAATTACAAGGGATATTATAAAAAAAAGCTGGTCTCTCATTCCAAGCTGCTCATCTGTCCAATGCTATAGATAACCAAAGCCCTTCCTTGCTCAGTATAATTTTTGTGTGTCACAACTACAGTACAGATAGCATGCAAACATCTTCCATGATGTAGAAAAGTTAAGATCTCTATTTGGGTCTTATGTAGGTTTTTCTCATTACCAAACAGAGCTTTATTTTCTCATTCTTTGCCCTATAATTTCTTTTTTAGACATTTTGATAAATAACCACTTAGCATGCTGTTGACTGCACTTGGGGCTGCTAAGGTATTCTCTGCAAAGCCTATGATCGGGATATAAAATTACAGTCATGATTTTAGATATGGTTTTGATGCAGTTCTATCTAAAAATGTTAGGGCTGCTTTAGTATGGACAGAGATCATTAATGTCCAACAAATTTGTTTTCATTTGTCAAATTATCTCTATTTAGACAAACTATTTAAACTGTAATTTAAAAAACCTGTGATCTAAAGAAATCATACTTTCTTTATATTCATTTACTTCTTCCTCAAAACAAGTTTCTCAGATAGTCAGTTGTGTCCTGCTGAATTTCACCACATCCATGGCATAACACAGATGGGAGCTGTTCTTATAATTCCAAAGTGGTATGTGTTTTCTACAGTTGTCCCTGGAATACAGCAAGTTCTAACTTAGTAGAGAGGAGTAGAATGTCAGGAGTTACTTGCTTTGTTTTGGGAAATGTCTTGAATCAATGATCCAGAAGCTGTGTTGCTCAATTGTGTTGTTTGATACCTTGTTTCCCCAATAATCCATAGCACTGCATTCAGGATTATTCATGGAACAGAGATGCTACTCTACATAACAGAGAGAAAATTTAACCCATAATTTGTAAAATGAACAATACTTGAACAGTAATCTAATATTTTTTTAGAAATGATAAATCACTTTTAAGAATTTAGATAAATGAGTAAAACAAATATTAGCTTCTTAGTCTTTTAACAAAAAGATACTTTGCCAACAAAATGCCCTTTTATCTGATATGCCATTTACACTGACACATTCAAAAGTGAAGCTTGTAGGATATTGGAAAGAATTTGAGATTACTGGTTTTCCTCCTCATGTTTCACAAACATGTTCTCTCTTACACCTACTCCACAGAGACAGACTTAACTTCTTGAACCCCTTCCAAATATTCTTCTTTCTGTTCTCTGTTGTTCTGCATCTATCAGGTCATAGATCCTAAACTACTGTCATTCTTGGAAACTTCTGTATCACCTTTTAAAGAAACATCTAGAATTCTTAAAGTGTTGTTCTTTTTAACAGGCAGAAGATAGGAACAAAAGAAAGCAAAATCTATGTAACAATGTCTCCTACTGACTGATGCTTTTGACCATTTGACTTTTACAATAAAATTCTTAACTAGTGGACATATATTACCAGTTAAGGGTAAAAAACAGTGCAGTTATATTATCATATTCTTCCAAACTGTGAAAATATGATTTAGAGTAAATACTTTCACAAAAAAAGGGCTATGAAATTAGAGCAGAACTAAAAATTACATTCAATTTTCCTTGTCTTAGTCTGTATGTGCTGTAAATGCTAAGACTAGAGCTGGTTAGTTTCTCTCTTTATTTCCAGCTCCAATCTTTTGTCCCTGACCCAAATGGGAGTGATCTATTAGAACATGAGAGCCCTGTGAAATACAGTTGGAATGGTACTTGTATTGAAGATGTGGATGAGAAGGATCTCTAAATCCGTACTTCTCAGGGTTAAAAGCTATTATTTAATTATTTTTTTTCTTCACCAATACAAAAATAGTATCTGTGATAGAAGAAAGGAACCAAGGAGACAAATGTTTAATTACAGTGCTTTATTTCTTTTGCAGCTGTGTCCCATTATCTTAGAAGTAGTGGGATATCTCATTGCAAGCTTTGACCCTCCTACCCATATATTTTTGACCAAACTGAGAAACAGAATCAATTACAGGGGATAGAAGTGATGAAAGGTATATTTTTCCCAACAGAGATCTTTGAATTAACTTTGCTGCCATACAATAACTTTTTATTTTATTGGTTGCTAGTTGCCAGATATTTATTTAAGAATCTTAAGGGTGCGAATCATCTTCCTTCCTTAAAAAACAAACAAACAAACAAACAAACAAAAAAAACAAAATTGATCTGGTCTGCTGGAGAAAGCAGAGAGTGGAAAAGTTTATGTATTACAGAGTGATTATTTTTATGCACATTTTAAAAAGGCAATATATATGAGTCAAGTCAGTAATTCTTGCTTATATTTAATAGAATTTTAGTGTATATTTCACATAGAATTCACAAGTAAAAAATTATGCAAAAATTTAGCTGTTTAGGCTGATTTTTCAAAATTCTGTTAAGCACAGAGTATCTGTGGTGGTATCTGCATGCTTGTGAAAATCTTGGCATGAACGCATTTTGTATATGCCAGCAGTTCTGAATGTATGGGCTAGTTATATCATGCACCTTGGGGGATTTTCTGAGAGCATTCAATAATGCTACAATGCCCAGATTAGAGTCCTTTGTCTTCTGAGCTGTTGGAATATGTGATTGAGGTTAGTTTTTCCTGGGGTTTTTTGCCTTTTTTTTTTTTTCTATTTTTGCTATGTGATTATACTGTTAAGTGGCAAAAAGAAATGACTATGAGCATTCTAGATGGAAAAAGGAGAATATATCCTCAGGCCTTTCAAGCTCTTCTCCCTATGAAAATATATATTAGAAATACCACTGTTTAAGTCTGGTTTGTTGGTTTGTTTTGTTGTAGGGAGTTTGGTCAGTCAATGAGTGAGAACCCAGGACAAGGTGGATCACAGGTAACATCCACCTAAATGTAGCATGTGGCATATAAGCCAAAGGTCCTGAGACTCAGCCATGATCTTTTGAATTCAGAAGGGAGTATACTGTGATGCATGTGGTGGTTAAATAATGACTTCTTATCAGTCTGTGAAATACATTGCAAAGTATTAAAGTCATTTTTGGTGACTTTCCATAATCCACTGGAAACCAGAAATAAAGTTATTTCATTTTAAAGGCTGGTTCCAGGAGACACATGCTTACAAGTCAGAAGATCAAGCTGGATTTCACAACCTCATTCTTCCAATCTTTCTTTCCCTCACTATTATTGCAGAATACATACTGTTCCTACCTTGACTTTTTATTTAAACCTTTTACTTTCATTGACAGACCTTCCACTGAGAGTTTATGTTTCATTAGCTTTTAGGCCTCCAGCCACCATATACTGTCATGGTCCTTTGGGGCATGTTGATCTTTATTCCAGCATTGTCTGACTCACTTGAATGCTTATCACCAGCATTTCTTTGAAAGGTTGTCCCTAGTTTAATATCTGAAGGTTAGACAACACACAATAGACCCTTTAATCTCACAGCAGAGTCCTAAACCAATATTATCTGCTCTTTTATTTGTAGGATTTAATTAGCTTAGATGTGTAGGAGACAAATGTCAAAACAGTCATTAAATGTGATTTGTTGACTGTTCTTCAAATTTTTGTCTGTATTTTAATAATATGCACGAGTATTCTCAAAATTACCAATGTCATAATGAAATCTTTATTTACATATCACTCCCCATCTGATCTGACACACAGAGGTATTTTTCATTGGATTTTTGAGTGTGATTTGGTTTGGAGTTTTTTCAAGTACCGAACACAAAACACCTCCTTCTCCATTAAGGAGTCAGCAGTAACAGAATATGTGTTTTGTTTTTTAAATGATTCTGCTATAAAAACAAAGAGTCGTGGGAAAACCTGAGAGAATCACCTTGTATAATGCACTTAACTAACTTGGAATTAAAAAGAAAAACAAGCATGTTTTTCTTTTTAAACAAGCCTTTAGTTTGTTTAATTTGGAGAAAAACACTGAACAGCTCAGGCACTATGTCATTACTCTCACGACACAATTTACTCAATGAACTGATTAGCAAGGGAAAAGAGCAGAGATGGAAAAGTGGAGAACAGAGATGGGAAGACTGTTTTTGCAGCCTTGCTCTTATGTCAAGAAGATGTTTCAGTGTTTGCGCCAGTTCAGTTCTCATGGAACAGTGAACAGTGTAAGTCCTACTAATTTGATAATATCTTCTGTGCTACTATTTGCCAAGTTTCCTTTTTAAAGCACCTCAAAGAAAATATGATTACCAATTATCAATTTAGAAGAATGAATGCACGCTTCTGCTGACACCGTGTTTTAATTCACAAATTCCTGTCTAATGAATGAGATGTTTCTCCATCTTCCTCCTAACTGTGTATCTCCCAGATGTGCAGAGCATCAGTAGGAATCTGTATGCAACAATGCAATAAAACAATTAATTTAGGTTCGTTGGCTGATACATACATAAATCAATCTCCTTGTTAATGTGAACTGCTCTCACTCGTTGAATGCATATTTATTGAGGCCAGAAACTAACATAACCTTGCTTAGTTCTTTTAAAATCACCAACCAGTAGTTTATTCTTTGGTTAATGTCACCTACAGTCTATCTCCAATTCTGTTTGGTTTTTTCAGGTCAAAGATATTTCAAAATTAACACTATATTTTGAGGCAAGAAAAAAAGTTTGCAGTTGATTGCCTTGTCTCAATCCATATCCTCCTTTGCTGCTCCTTCATTCACTTCCCCTCCTCTCTTCCAAGTCAATTCCTAATCTGAGAATGCTTTTTCTAATTCCCAGTTTCTACAAATTTGATGTCAGTTTCTTACATTTTGTTTGCATGTTACTATGAGAACTTAAGTAATTCTTCTCCTTCCCTAGTATTTCTACATAAACATACGCATCTCATGTCTGTTTCCACACTTGGTTTTCTTTTTCATAGAATCATAGAATCATAGAATCACCTGGGTTGGAAGGGACCTCTGAGATCATCAAGTCCAACCCTTGATCCACTATCGCTGCAGTTACTAGACCATGGCACTAAGTGCCACATCCAGTCTCTTTTTAAAATGTCCAGGGATGGAGAATCCACCACTTCCCTGGGCAGCTCATTCCAATGTCAGATCACCCTCTCTGTAAAGAAATTCTTTCTAGTATCTAACCTAAACCTCCTCTGGCACAACTTGAGACCATGCCCTCTTGTCTTGCTGATAGTTGCCTGGGAAAAGAGACCAACCCCCACCTGGCTACAACCTCCTTTCAGGTAGTTGTAGAGAGTGATGAGGTCTCCCCTGAGCCTCCTCTTCTCCAGGCTGAACAGCCCCAGCTCCCTCAACCTCTCCTCATAGGACTTGTGCTTGAGTCCCTTCACCAGCCTAGTTGCCCTCCTCTGGACCTGCTCCAGCACCTCAATATCCTTCCTCAACTGAGGGGCCCAGAACTGGACACAGCCCTCCAGGTGTGGCCTCACCAACGCTGAGTACAGGGGAAGAATCACTTCCCTGATCCTGCTGCCACGCTGTTCCTGATCCAGGCCAGGATGCCATTGGCCTTCTTGGCCACCTGGGCACACTGCTGGCTCATGTTCAGCTTCCTATCAATCCAAACTCCTAGGTCCCTTTCTGCCTGGCTGCTCTCCAGCCGCTCTGTGCCCAGCCTGTAGCACTGCAAGGGGTTGTTGTGGCTAAAGTACAGGACCCGACACTTGGCCTTGTTGAACCTCATCCCGTTGGAATCAGCCCAACTCTCCAACCTATCCAGGTCCCTCTGCAGAGCCCTCCTGCCTTCCAGTTGATCGACAGCTGCTAAGACTGAATAACCCAATCTTTCCCATTGTCCTGGGCAAAAATAGTCACTGTTCCCTTGTACATATAATATTGCTTTTCTGAATCTCTTCAGTCTTGAGTTCAATTTTCTTGGGCAGGATTGGCCAGAAAATATCTCAGCAATAATTTAACATATTTTTCCTATCTGTGCTGGTCACCTCTTCATCAACTAGAATCAAGATTTGAGTCTAATTTATTAATTGTTATACATGTATAAGCATACATGGCATGAAAACATGGATTGTATGTTTTGTACTTCAAATAGAAGAGGTGTGGACCAGTGATTATCATGAGGAAGCAGTACTGTCTAATTTTAGCAGTGCCTATCTGAAATAGTAAAGATGCTGATCTTTTCCCACTGAGAGTAGCACTGCACAAGCTAATAAGGAATTGGAATAAGGAAAATTCTGATGCAGGCTCACCACTGCCTGATGCAAAAATCTGCTTTTATTCCCCAAAGATAGGCTTTGTAATGTCAGTAGTTACGCTTGCACTACAATCCTAAAAAGGGAGACCATAAGAGACAGCTTTGAAATGAGATCCTTTGCTCCATTGTTGTGAGTTACTGCAATATCTGTCCTGACTATAAAACACTTTGCAAAGCCTTAGAATTTTAAAAACTTGTCCTCCTAATGTTAATAGAAACTGTTTTGATACAATGAAGAAACTGTTCTACTTAGTGTATCCGGATCCTAATGGGAAAGCAATCCTTTAATACTGGGAAAGTTCAGTTTTTGAGATTACTTTGATGCAGGTGACTGTCACGCAGATGAGCTTGCTGGGTTGGAGGAGGAGGGCGGGGGGTGGAAGAGTTAATCCAGCATGCTTTCCAATTTTCCAGTAATCATTCGTTGCTAAGTTAGTCACAATCCTCTATAGCTACAATGATGCCTTTCTATGCCTAAGCCTGGTATTTACATAATGTCCCCCAAGTTGCTAAGAAATCTCATAATACTTGAGAGTGATATTTCATAGAACCAACCAAACAAAGAAGTAACAAAATCCATTCACTTGATTTATTAGACCTAGTTGTATTTGTTTTAGCGATTACCACCCCCAGAGAGAACATGCAAACAGGTGACATTTTCTCACTAAGGTGTAGGATAAACATTATGTAGAAGTTTGATCTTCCTTGTTAATTATCTTCCCCCTGTACCCAGAGATAAGAAAAAAACTCTCCAAAATCTTGATTTGGTCAGCCTTGAAATGGCCAGACAGTTTGACTAGATGATTGTGTAGGTTCTTTCTAATTAACTATTCTATTCTATTCTATTCTATTCTATTCTATTCTATTCTATTCTATTCTATTCTATTCTATTCTATTCTTTTCTGTTCTATTCTACTCTACTCAACTCTATTCTATTCTGTTCTGTTCCACTCCATTCTATTCTAACTCATACACCTAAGACACATATTTTAGGAGGTATAAGCTGCCCTCGAGAGATATCACTGCCTCATAATCCCAAGATTACAAAAAGGCAGGCAGGCAACTATAGTAGGCTTGATATTTCAGCTTAAACACTTCACATCAAGATAAATACATTCCATGCTATTTATTCAAACTGAGGAATGTATATTTTTAGTTCTTATTCTCAACTACTCCTCTTTTTTAATTTTATTTTTGCAATAGCAAGAACAGGAAATGAAGGAAGACAAAAATTTGTTCGTGTGGATTCTGTATTAGATCCTTGTAGTGGTTTGAACCAGGTTTTCCCACTGAAGCTAAGAAAGTGGTAAAACCCTAGGGGGTGGTGACCCCTGGAAGTTTTGAAGTTTTGTCCAATGGGTGCTTCTGCGAAATGTAAACATACCACAAGCAAACAGAAGAGAAGGTTGTTGTAGTTTGGTTGTAGAAGTGGTAGCCATGTTCTGAGGCCACGAGGAGCAGAGGGAAGGAGCCCCCTGGGGGGCTTTGGCCCCCCTAGCCCCTAGCGGGGGGCTGCAGGGACCTGGAACAGCATAAAGCTGGGCTAGGTGCCTGCAGCTGAGAGCTAAGAAAGTTTTCTCCACCGTGAGTGAGCAGAGACAGCAGCGGCAGAAGCAGCATCCAGAAGCGATGGCAGAGAGCCAGAAAGATAAGAACGCAGCAGAGGCAGCTTGCAACCAGGCAAGCAGACACAGAGATGTCTAATGAAGAGAGAGAGAGCCGAGAGAGCAGGAGGGAGAGAGGAAGCTGGGGTAAGAACTAGAATAAGACCCCATACCCCTCTGAGACCTCCGAGAAAGGAGGGAGATGGACTCCTATTAAGGAGAGGAACCTTGGAGTGCTGCAGCACCAAAGAGAGAAGAGCTGAGAAGCTCAAAGACTTCCTGAAGCTGGACTGGGACGGAGAAGGAATGCAGGGGGGTTGACCTTGACCCCCCTCGCTGCTGCTGGCAAGCCTAGCAGCCTGAGACAGAGCACAGGAGCTCTGGTAGAACTCTTGAGGCAAAGGCTTTCAACTGAATGCTGCCCAAGATGTTCTGACTTAGGGGTGAACCCCCCTGAGGAAGGGACTTTCACGAAGATGCCCCTGCATTTCGTGATATGCCTGTGGTGAAGCGAGTTTAGTCCCTGCTGGCAGTCCACAGGTGAGACCTTTGCTTGGAGTTGAAGGGGAGCCAAGAGGGGTGAAAGGAGACCCCCTTGTGTCTTGAAAACCCTTCGTTTGGAGACGACAGGCCAAGGGGCTTGGAGATCCCCTTGTGTGTATTGAAAAGAAATCCAGCTATCAGCTGCTGCATGTGAAGAGGACAGATGACTGCTACCTTAGAGAAACTGCTCAGAGACTAGAAGGGATCTGTCCTTCTTCCCTCCTGGACTTTTATTTGGAGGGGAGAAGAGATCTGATCCATTGTAAATACTGATCTGTCATGGTAGAGATAGTTGAGATTGTGTGTATAATGTATTATAATATTTATTTATTTGTACAGTCATTTTAATATATTCCCTTTCCCCCATTTTGAGTCTGGTGTGTTTTGTCTGGGAAAAAAAAACATCTCACATTAGGTTGAGATGTGGGGGGGGGGGGCCTTAGACTAGGGAATTGGAATTTTGGGGATCTCAAACCATGACAATACTTTATGTGGAATTTTAAACAAACAAAAAAAAGTTAGGAAGTGCATGCTTTTTTTACAGTGAGTTTGACCCTTTGTTCAGACTTCAGGAATTTAAGGAAAAATGTTTAAAATTTTTTTGCACATAACTAAAGCAAACTAATTGTGAATAATTACTTACTGCATAATTACTTATAGTAAAAAATATTATTGCATGTCTGAGACAAAATGACCAAAGAACATCATCATCAGTTGTCTTCTGAGCTCTCATTACACTACAAAAAGCATTCTTAATTATACATAACCTGTACTGAGAATCCCTTAAGAAAGATTTGCTAACAAATTTTTAATGTTTTATATCTCCCTTTCTTAGGTAAACCAGTTATTTATTTTAATTTAGAATTAATTACTTTGCTTATGTTCTGAGTCCAATTCCTCTTCAGAGAAGTTTTTCTCCTGTGCTTGTAAACAAAAGCTATCTTTCTGATTTTACCTCTGTCACTGATTAGTAGGTCTGCTTTGCCCAGAACAATAAAGCTAGCAATAACAGTTCAGTGTTATTTATTTTATAATATATTTAAAAATAATGAAATTTGAAAATTAGGCCTCAGTTGGTGGGAAAATCATAGCTCTGTAAACAAAAGGCAGTGTTGGAAACCTGGCCTCCTGTGTCCTAACCTACTCAAGTCACTGGTTATAAACCACCAGGATGTCCCAGGCATGGTGATGAAAAGGCACTGTGTAGAAAATAAACTATAAACAGCTAAAACAGAAAGAAAAGTGTGGAAGCCCCAGTTTCCCGAAGGCAGGAACTTTGGGGTTTAGTCCAGAGGAGCCAAGAGAGATAAGCTTAGCTACTTTGGCCTACGGCATCCAGAGAAAAGGACATTTGCCTGTTTCTTACTTTCACTCAAGGAGGCACAGCGAAAGAGAAGTGACAGCATCATATTGGTAGGCTGAAGAGCAGCACAGAGGAATTCCAGCTGCTCCAGCCAGTAAGTTGGCTTTGTCAAGGACCCAATTTAAATGTCTCTGGGCAAACACATGCAGCACAGGGAATAACCGAGAGGATTTAGAGACGTGCACATGCCTATAGTGTTATCACCTTACTGGCATCATGGAGATGTGATGGGATGGCTGCTATGACTGGAGCGCTGGGATGAAAGGGTACGGACTCTTTAGGAAAGATAGTCAGGGGAGGAGATGACATGGTGAAGCCCTCTATATCAGTGATCAGCTGGACTGCATGGAGCTCCACCTGGAGATGGATGAGGAGACAACTGAGGGCCTATGTGTCAGCATTAAAGGGAGGGACTGACACAAATGACATTATAGTAGGGGTCTGTTACAGGCTACCCAACCAAGAAGGCTGAACAGATGAGATCATCCACAGACAGATAGGAGCACAAGCCCTAGTCCTCATGGGAGACATCAACCACCCCAGTATGTATTAGAGAGACAACACAGCAGGGCATAAGCAAACCAGGAGGTTCCTGAAATATGTTGATGATAGCTTCCTTCTCCAAGTGATAGAAGAGCCAATGAGGAGAGGTGCTATGTTGGACCTTTTTTCACCAACAAGGAACGACTGGTGGGGAATGCTAATCCCAAGGGCAACCTGAGCTGCAGGGACCATGAAATGATGGAGTCTGAGATCCTTGGGGCAGTGAGGAGGATGCACAGTAAGCTTACTGCTCTGGAGTTCAGGAAAGCAGACTTTGGTCTGTTGAAGGATGCCCTTGGAAGAGTGCCATGTGATAAATCCCTGGTGAGAAGAGGCACCCAAGAAAGCTGGTAAATATTTGAGGATCACCTTTTCCAATCTCAAGAGCAATGCATCCCAACCATAAGGAAGTCAGGCAAAACCACTACAAGGCTTATATGGAACTTCTTATAAAGGAGCTCCTGAACAAACTGACAAACACAAAAATGAAACCCACACAGGGTGTAAGCAAGGATTCATAGCCTGTGAGGAATTCAGAGAAATTACCCAGGCAGCTAGGGGTGAGATTGGGAAAGCTAAAGCCTGATAGCATTAAATCTGATGTCAAGGGCAACAAGAAAAGCTTGTTGGTGATCATGAAACGAAGACTCAGGAAAATGTCCCCACTCCCCCTGAAAGAAATGAGAAACCTGGTTACCTGGGATATGGAGAAGATTGATGTACTCAATGACTTTTTTGCCTCAGTCTCTTTTGCCTCAGCCCCACAAGTGCTCCAGTCACATCACCTGGGTCACAGAAAGCAAAATCAGGGACTGGGAGAATGGAGAACTGCCTGCTGTAGGAGAAAATCAGGTTTGAGAGCACTTGAGGCACCCAAAGGTGCACAAGTCCATGGGACCTGATTAGGTGCATCTGCAGGGCATGAGGGAAATGGCAGATGAAGTGGCTAAGCCACTGTCAGTGATATTTGAGAAGTCATGGGAGTCCAGTGAAGTTCCACTGACTGGAAAAGGGAAACATAATCCCTATTTTATAAAAAGGGAAAAGGGGAAGACTCCAGTAACTACTGGTCAGTGAGTCTCACTATGGAGCCCAGCAAGATCATGGAGCAGATCAACCTGGAAATTATTCTAAGGTACATAAAAAATAAAAACATGATGCTGACATCGAACATGGCTTTACTAAGAGCAAATTGAGCCAGATTTTTTTAGTGGCCTCCTACAGTGCATTTTACGGCATTAGTGGATAAGAACAACTGATGTCATCTACCTGGACTTGTGCAAAGCATTTGACACTGTCCCACATGACATTCTTGTCTCTAAACTGAAGAGATATGGATTTAACAGATAGACAACTCGGTGGATGAGGAATTGGCTGGATGGTCACACTCAGAGTTGCGGTCAACCACTTGATGTTCAGGTAGAGACCAATGGCAAGTGGTGTTCCTCAGGCATCAGCATTCCTACTGGCACTGTTTACCAACTTTGTCAGTGACATGGACAGTGGGATTTCATGCACCCTCAGCAAGTTCGCTGATGACACCAAGCTGTGTAGTACAGTCGACACTCTGTAGGGAAGGGATGTTCTCCAGAGGGACCTTGACAAGCTTGAGAGGTGGGTCTGTGTGAACCTCATGAAGTTCAACAAGGCCAAGTGTAAGGTGCTGCACCTGGGTCAGACCAATCCTAAACACAAGAATAGGCTGAGCAGAGAACAGATTAAGACCAGCCTTGAGCAGAAAGACTTGGGGGTGTTGGTTGAGATGAAACTCAACATGAGATGGCATTGTGCACATGGTGACCAGAAAGCCAACCATGTCCTGGGCTGCATCAAAAGAAGCATGACCATCATTTCAAGGGAGGTGGTTCTCCCCTCTACTCCACTCTCATGACACTCCACCTGGGGTACTGTGTCCAGCTCTGGGGCCCCCAAAATAAGAAGGACATGGAATTGTTGGAGTGAATCCAGAGGAAGGCCAGGAGGATGATCAGAGGGCTGGCTCATATCTCCTATGAAGACAGATTGAAAGAGTTGGAGTTATTCAGCCTGGAGAATAGAAGGTTCCAGAAAGACCTTACAGCAGCCTTTTAGTGACAAAAGGGCGGCTACAAGAGAACTGGAGAGGGACTTTTGATAAGGGCATGTAGCAACCGGACAAGCAGGAATGTCTTCAAACTGAAGGAGAATAGGTTTAGATTAGATATTAGGAAGAAATTCTTTCCTGTGAGGATGGTGGGACACTGAAGCAGGTTATGCAGAGAAGTTGTGGATGCTCCATCTCTGGAAGTGTTCAAGGCCAGGTTGGATGCGGCCCTGAGCAGTCTGGTCTAGTGGAAGGTGTCCCTGCCCATGGCAGGGGGTTTATAACTAGATGATCTTTAAAGTCCCTTCCAATCTGAACCATTTTATGCTTCTATGATTCTATGACAGACCATCAAGTCCAATCCACTGTTGTTGCAGGAAAACAAAAAAGCCACTTCTTCTGCCTTTTATGGTTTTGCTAATTCTATTATCTTATTTTCTGGCACCTACCTGCCTCAGATACATTACCTACCTAATAAAGGTTTCTGTTTATTTTTCTCATCTTCCTTTCTTTCATGTTTTATAATCTCCCTAGCTTTTCCTTCATGTGCAGCTCTTCTTAATTCTCCTCTCCCTGAGCTTTTCTATCCTCTTCTTCTGCTATTTCTTATTTAATCCTTCATAATCTTTGTGTACTTGAGCCTCCCTCTTCTGTTCATTCTAACTCCATTCATTTCTCTCAAATGACTTTCTGTTTGTGACAACTTTTCACCTCCCACTCAGACTTTAATTCCTATTTCCTCTTGTACTTAGATCATAAAGATATTAAATATGAAGCCAAAAGTGTTTTCAAAAAGTCATAATTCCTGACAAAAAAATCAGCCTAAATAGATTCCATTACCATTGAATATATAGAATTATTGTAATTCTATTTCTTCTTGAATATTCATTATATGTAGGTAATATCAAAATTCATCTCTTCCAAAATTAGTTTACCATGATCTTTGATAATCAAACAAGTTTTTTCTTTATTGATTAAAAAAAAAAAGTTTTTATGCTTCTGTACCTTTTTTCAAGAAGTTTGCAAAACCAAGTTGCAGTAGGTTACATATCTTCAAGACACTAGGGACATAATGCTTCCTTTCAGCTATTGTACTCTTTAAAAAACAATTTCTGCCAGAATAAAGCTTTGTGGAACAGTAATAGTAAGATACATAGCGCTGAATTAAGGTCACTGAGGAGTAAATTCATATAATTTTACTTTGACTGCCTTGAAAATTGAGCATATAGTTCAAGTGCATCACTGTGACGCCTGGTATTCCAAGATATGAAAACTCACTGTTTCTCCTTGGATGCAGCTTGTCTACCTGAAGAATTTTTATATGGGGAAAAGTGCCCACAAGAGGTACAGTACTCCTTGCAGGGAACATAGTAGTTTTAATAAATAGCTAAAATTAGATGAGACGATAACAATGTTGCTCTCACAAGACCCATATCCTCCTTACTAGGCCTTTTAACATGTACCTTACAACTACAGGAGTAACATCTTCACTTTTCTTCCAAATCTAAGTTCCCAGAAATTCTATGGCAAGTTGACTTAAAATATATCAAAATTTAATTTATTAAATGATGGGAGGTTTTCCTCAGCTTAGATTATTTAGTTATTGCTTTGGGATGTCATCTGTACTTCTAGGATATTGTTCAGGAAACTGATCTTGTGAAACTACTCGCTATAAAATTCAACCTATATTCATCAAGTCTGACAAAAAATAACTCAGTATTCTGTTTAGAATTGCTTCAGGAAACTATGATCCTCAGAGAAAATATGGGCAATTTTCAAAGTGTTGCAAATTGGATTTCCAGAAGCAACAAGATAAATGAAGTGGTAAAATCCCAAGAATATAAAGATAAATATTCCCTTTTTTCCTCGTAATATATCTGTACACTCATAGGCTTTACTGAAAATAAAATATTTAGTGTATACTTCTCTTTCATATAAAGTTTGATATTGTTGTATATGTCCCTACTTTGTCTCCAGAATTGAGTGATTTTATTGGACTGTATTCAAGCAGTTGTTTTAAGAAGATACTGTAGTAAATTTATATCTGATTTTTCCCAACACTCGGGAAATATAAATTTGGTTCCAAGGAATATATGTTAAAAAAATTTCCCCAATTAATTTTTAAGGCTATTGCTTCATTTAGCTTACAGTTCACTGATTTAGCTAACGTTTATTAGCTAAATAGTTTATTAGAAATAAACAATGTTTATTTCTTGAGAGCACTAAAAAAATAAAAACCTCTTCTAATTCCCTTAACATTAAGATAATATTTAAGTAGATAATATTTCTCTTTAGTCAATTTTTTCTTTCATCACTATTCTTTTAACTCTTTGCTGCAGTTGATGCCTGAAAGACAAAAGCCCATCAATTTGGCATTTCTTCACTGCAAACATGTTCCAAAATGGTCATGAAAAGTGTATGAAAATGATAAAAATTTTATCTACCCTCTTCCTATTTGGTTGTTTTAATATGTGAGTCAACATGAACGAAAGCTTGAGGTTTTTTTCTTGCTTTGCAACACTCTTTCTTTTTTTTTTTTTTTTTGACAAGAAGTCACCTAACTGACTTCCCATTCTTACACACAGTAAAAATTACTATCATTAAGCTATGTATGGCAGATACTAAGTAGCTTGCTTTAGAGATCCAACATACAAGAGATCTATTAGTCTATCCAGAAAACCTTTATAACCTCTCACCAGCTTTAGAGGTACAAACCTTTTTCATATTAGGAAATCTACATGTTCTTTGTGACAGATTGAGTAATT
Source organism: Pipra filicauda (assembly GCF_003945595.2). NCBI lineage: Eukaryota > Metazoa > Chordata > Aves > Passeriformes > Pipridae > Pipra > Pipra filicauda. The sequence goes on from NW_024104475.1 coordinate 765,584, forward strand.
TTTTTCCCTTCAATTTTTGTACAGCAAAGTGATAAACATTCTCTCTAGGACTTATTTTTTCTATACAGAAAGATCACTATCAGTTTTTATAAAAATAAGGCAATAATGATGCAGAATCATTTCATGGTAAAAGGCAAGGCAAGGATTACAGCAAAACCAAAAAAAAATCATTCAGTTCATGGAAACTGTTTTATAAAACCCATGGAAAAGAATATACCGTTAGATCTATTCTCAGCACTCACCATGATAGACGGAGCAGGACATCTGCCTGCTGTTGTAGTATTAAGAAAAGGTAATTTTTTGTACATTTTTTTAGCACAAATGTTCTACTTTTCATCTTTAAGGTGTTGTAAAGTTGAGGACTACTTACCTGCTGCCACCATTAACACCTGCATGGCCGTGTTTCCAATATGTTATAGTCAGACTATGGTAACAGCCATCTGCATAAATGGGGTTTCCAGTAAACAAGTCATCTGAAAACAAGATTTTGGTGTTAGCCCATGAGCTCTAATCTGTGTTGTGAGGATGAATTCAATTCCTGTAGATGCAGCAGTTGGTCACCTATGTGATGTGAGGTCACCTACCTGATGTGAGGTCACCATGTTGTGAGGGAACAGATGCCAAACTTTCCCAATCTGCTTCTTGCTGCCTGAGCACAAAAGTGTGACATCTTCTGAGCCATTGCTCTGCCCACTAGGCAGAAGTTCGTGGACACAATAGCACTTCAGCCTTGTGGTGATTCTGTGTGGTCATACTGTATGTCCATTTGCCTTTCAGGATCAGAAAAGCTGTCCCATCTACCAGACTCCAGTGACAACCCAAAATCCACAACTTAAATGGATGTTCTAAAATTCTGCATTCAAGACTTGAACTTCAATGCATTCTAAGAAATCAATTTTGAACATCGTCCCTCGTTGTCCCTAGAACCAGGTGGTAAATTGTGCTAAAATCTTACACTGTTACTGCTCATGGAGCTTTCTCTTTATCCCGTATGACAGTCCATTCTGAGACAGATGTATACGGTCTAGCTTGCACAAAATTGTAACTTTACATTTTGTCCACAATAAAAAAATTATTTTATTTGCCACTATTTCTTCACATACATGATCTGAAGTTGTGAATGCTGTTCTACAAATTTAAATGATATCTAGGACCAGGAAGTACTTGATTTTTATTAACATTTCCTACTTTCATTTCAATATACCATAGTCATACTAGGAATCACAAAGAAAGAGCTACTCTGTTTTTTTGACTAGTTACTCCTTGCAAAGTTAAAGTCCCACCTGAAGTTCAGGAAATAAATAGAAATATTTTAGAGGGGGGCAGGGTTATTCTGAGGAAGAAATTAATATTACATTTAAATGATGGTGATCATATGTTTCAGCTATTAGAAATAATCCATTTATGGTTTCTTCTGTGGTTTCCCATTTCCCATATCTATTTTATGTCAGGATGCGTTTTTCACTGTTTGAATTGTATTTTATTTTTCAGCACTCATAGTTTCTGGAGATCTATCCAAATAGTATGATTGCTAATGCAAAGGGAATGTGATGGAATTACCTCTGTCTAGAGTATTTTTTCATAGTGGTGTTACCTTAATGCTGACAGATTCTTGGGTTTAATATATCATTAATTTCAACTTGCTTTCTTCATCAAAATTCTAAGACGCAGAAGGCCTTAAAGTGAAAGTGATACTGGCAAAGCAGAAGAAATGTTATCACACCTTGTTTTACCTTCAGGCAGGTAGGCACCAGAACTTTTTTATTTCTTGAGACATTTATTTAAGGTATAAAATGTGAGTTCTTATTTTTTTCCCCCAAATACATTTTAGAATAAAGCAATAAATGAAGACGTTCTAGGAGGTTTGCTTTAATAAATGTAATGGGTGATAAGCTGCTGTCCTCAGATATGACCTCCAATCAAGTCCTGTATACTGTGCCTAGGAAGGTGAATTGACATAATTCTTAGGACAGCATTTTTCAGCAAATTGTTCTGTCAAATAGGAAAATTTTATTCAAGTCTGCAAAAGCGATAAGCCTGACCCTTCAGCTCTACTATGAAAGGTCATTTTGATTAGCATAGGCAGAATTGGAAAGTGCCTGAAGTCCTTTGGCTTTTAATGGCCTGATTTTTTGGAAATGTAAAGCATGTAGAGATTCTGCTGAACTCAATGGAAGCAGCAGGCATCACCGATTCCTGACAATCAGACCATGCATTTCCTCACTTCATTCTCTCTTCTTTCCCTCCCTGCTCTTTTCTTATTATGAAAAGGTAATTGCCATTTGGACAAAGAACCTTCATTCCTGATCCAGTAAATATAACGATTTTCATGTCAAGGTGATATGCTGAGAAAACTGTTAAAGTTTCGTTTCAGTTCATCAGAACTGAATTGTTTCAAACAACATACCAAGTACATCAGAGGTCCCTTGCAGCATCAAGCACAGTCAACTGGCAGTACAGCTGAAACTATTTAACAGTGCAGATTTCTGTGTGGTTAAATTCATTATAAATTATCCATAAAGTATCCACGTTCAGATTTAGCCTAAGAAATTAAGGTTCTCAGCTATGTTCAAAATTGATACAGGATTATCCTCAAATTACCTTTCTCAGGAAGTAAATATTTCGCTGTTCTAATGTTTAATCAAATTGTTGCTCAAGTAGAATGAGGGGATGGAAGCAAGGAGATAGAAAGAAGAAGAAATTGCAGCTCTCTTAAACATAAACATTTTTAAACACAGGAGTTTTAAAGTTAGTTGCTAGCATTTTAGATACAAAAGAACAGCACAAGCTTGGAATAATTATATTCAACCAGAATGTTTTTAGTCACAGAAAAATAATGTTTTAACTAGTTTGGAACAGTTAAAGCATTATATACCATTACTACATCTATTCATATCTGAGATGTAGAAAAGCTACCCATCTAAATTGTACATATGTTTTTATACTCTACAGATACAAATATTTCTACCAAAACTGACCAAATCTACACTAAGGTTCATACTTTTCTAACATCACATTTGAAATAGCTTTACCAGTATAACACTGCATGTAGCCATAGCAGAGACTTTAAAGTGTCAGCTCAAAAGCACTTGCCATTTTAATAAGCCATTCAGTTTCTCTGTGCAATGGGTTTATGACTTGTATTTATTAGTTTGATTCTTTCATCCACCTCACTTTTCACTTCATATTAATTTCATATTTATGATGCAATCTGTCAGAATATATAAAATCCTTTAAAATTTGTTTAGAAACCAATGGTTGGGTAAGAAACCAATGCAACAGAAAAAAATGGCCATATATAGATATTGTAGACATGACTAGCCCAGAGCAAAAAGGGATCAGTTCTTCCAAAGGAGAACAGGAATAAAGGACAGCAGTGGCAGAGGAAGACAGCCAAGAATAATGCACTGTGTTCGGAGCTGTGATTATACATTTTACTCAGATTCATTGATGGCACTTTTAGGAATACTTCCATTTTGTCAAGACTTTTAAATCGTCTACAGAAGAATTGTTTCAGGCTAAAAGTGGGAATGTAAAAGGAGACAGAGTGCATTAATGCTTTGGCTTCATACAGGGGAAGTGGTCAGAGAAAGGCTACCACCAAATTTTTTCCGAAGTTTTACCTTCAGTGGGAAGAGGGTTTAGCATGCCGTGATATGAAGGCATTTCAGTGCTGACAAGCATCAGTGGAAGAGGAGTAGTTCAGAAATTGGATGAGATAGTAAATAATTTAAAACATAATATACTATTATGTAATACAATAGCTCTAAAAAATCTTAATAAACTGGTTTTTTTCTTAAAATGAAATGGCAGAGTAATCTAAAAATCTAAAATCTGTCAAAGATATACAGAACTACTATGATTTTTTATTAAAGAAAAGACTTTCAGTTAAGTCTTGAGAGAAAATAAAAGAGGACAGGAGAGCAGATTAGACACAAGACAACCAACCAAAAACTACTTAATTGAACAGAAAGGGAAACATTCAATGTAGTATTGAATATGCATTGCTGCAAAAAAAATTAAAGATAAGCTTTTAAAAATTTAAAGATTAAAAAATACAGTTTAAAGTATAGAGAAAAGTGAAAAAGAAGAAACCAATCCAGTGAATATTTTCTATCACTTGCAAGATAATCAACGAATAAATTGTAAAAGAATTACATATATTCAATTGGAGATGTTGAAGGTTTCTTCTCCCAGTTTCCTAGTAAACTACAAGAACTAGGGACTGATGAAGAGGAAAAGAAGAGCTTTTTAGCATGGGATAGAAAATTATTGATGTCTTGAGCACACTATTCCAAGATCTGCTTAAGCAGTGTTAGCTACAGCAGGCTACCTGGGACTATGTAGAGTTTTTGAATATGTCTACAAATGGAGATTCCATGACTTTTCTGGCCAACCTATTTCAGTGTTTCACAACCCCCACAGTAAAAGAGGGTTTTCTTCTGTTTAGATGGAATTAACAATGCTGATATTCAAGAATTTGAATTAGGACAAGTCTTCTTGTGGGATCAGGCTTAATGTCCAATGAGAAAAAGAACTAAGAGCACACATGGTGTTCTATCCACAGAGATCTGGCTGTGGATAATAGGAATTATTAATAGGATAATTCAGACTGTGGATAATAGGAACAAAACAGCAACACCGTTTTGCAGGATGAAGAAAATGAGAACAATCCCATGTCTGTATATTGCTGTCTTTTTCCAAGAAGACTGTTTGGTCATCTACACTTGAATTTCTTTATCATTTTTGTGCCCCTGTGAAGAATGCACCATTTTCCTCTGTGTTGAGGGAATTCTAGCTCCAGTTCCTTTGAAATGCGTGTTATAAAGAAGATGCCACTGATTTTAAAGGGCTCATGCAATTTAGGAAGTAAGGCCAAAAGGGCCTACATTATGTCAGAACAAGTCCTTCCTATAAGAAGGAACAGGAAAGACCAGACAGACCAAGGAGTTTGCAGCATCAGACAACCTTTGCAGTATTTTGCAGAAAATTAAATAAGTTTTGCTGTATGAGGCAGAGGAAAGCAGAGATAATACCAGTCTGTTTGGGAGCCTTGCCAATCTCATCAGGGAGAAAATTTCTCCCTACATCAAATCCAGCAATCAACATAGCTTTGTGAGCAAGACACATCAGCCAAGTCACCTGAGAGGTTTTCCTATACTATGTAATATCATATTTTTGATAATCATAAGGAATATGATAAATCATTCAGGAAACTACATTAAACATATTACAAAAAAAATCCTTCCTTGAGTCCCCTGATAGACTTAGAAGGAGATCCTGCTGAAGGGAAATTTGACATGTTGACAGGGCGCAGACATAAGACTATGTCATATCTTTTTAGCTGTGTCCAAGAAAGGCTGAAGCTCATAATTCTGTGTAACTTCAAAATCATGGGAGCCCAGACCATTTCACACATTATTGTCCCTCCTGTTTGAGTTTCACAGGTTAAGTATCTAGTTGTCTGGCTCCAGTTTTTATACAGTGTATGCATTTGGGCTTTTTTGAGCTGTCGTGGGAGTTTGAACCCCAAGCCAGATTGACAGTGTAAATGCACATATGCACTAGAGCTGTACAGGGGTAGAAGGAGGAAAAGGTGAACCAAGGTACAGATTGTCCACTGCTTCACAAAGGACATAAAAAGATAAGCTTTTTCTATTACTAAAGTAGCCTTCACATAATTAGGTAATATATATATAACATAATTTCATTTACTTTTAGGTACTTTTCAGTATAGAGTATATCCTTATATCAGCCTCCATCCTCTCTATTCCCCTAAATATCTGGTTTGGTTTTCCACATTTTTTTTCAGTTTAATAATATCATGTCAAGAGCATGAGTTCTAATGAAATACATAGAGGTTTATACTTAGAAGGAATTAAGCACAGATAAAGAAAAAATCAAGTCCTAGGTGGGACTTTCCAAAATTACTAACTACTGAACTCCCCCATGAAAGCCTCCCTCAGGTAGTATTCTAACTTTCAGGTATTCAAATATAATTTCAAACTTTAAGCAAGGTTACAGTACAAAAAAGTCTGATTTATAAGTGATTTTGATACAATCTTGCATGTATTTGTATCAAGGCTTCAGAAAAAAATTGCCTAGTTTTAGAAGAGATTCTATTGGAGGTGCTTAGTTTAATGTATTCCTAAAGAAGTATTTATGACAATGGGAAAAGTTCAAATGTAGAGTTGTTCAAACTATTACATTACCATCAACAGCTGTTTTTTCACTGTCTCCAGGGACAGCAGAATTAGACCCAACTAATATATATTCATTTAAAATCCAGATTTGTCATGAGCATTAGGTAATTTCCCATGAAAGATGAAGGATGAGCATCAGAAGTGTCATCTGAAAGCTGATGATGGATTCACATTTTACCAAATTACAGAACTAGTACGTTTCATCTCAGTGTTTTGTAAGCAAGTTCTCCATTTTTCAACAGAACCATTAAAAAAAAAAAATAAGATGTCAAGTCCTTCTAAAAAATTGAAAGGAAGGAAATCAGAAATCTATTGAAGATGCATGTTCTTTCCCCAGAAAGCTCAGGATGGAATTTGGATTTTCTTGGCTTTGGATATAACTGGGGCTGCAGAATAAAACAAAGAAAAGCAAAATGAAGGCACCAAAAAAAAAATAGTCAACCCAGCTAACACAAATTAGGAGGCTTGTCGAGTTTCTATTTGCAAAGCACTTTCAGGCCCTCTGGTAGAAATCTGTTCTGAATGCTGTGTTCTATCAATACATCCATTATAAAATATATTTTTCAGATGGTGGCAGGTAATGATTTATAGCCTAAAAGTAATCAGATCACAGAATATTTTGCAGGGGCAAGATTTCAAGAGAAATTAGTCTTGATGGAGCACCTTAGACAAGCAACCCATTTTTACATATTCATTTATATGCTGAAGCATAATATAAATGTTGAAACCCTAGATGGCTTTGGAGCAGGACAAAAATGTTCCTTTGTACTCTTTCCTGTTCCAAACTTATGCATAGCCGCAGTACTTACTCTTTTTTGGAGCTCTAGCGTTTCTTGGGCTTCCACCACTGTCTCTAAATAAAAATTCTAGGGCACAGAAGAGAGTAATTCTAGTGAGGGCTTAAGGTACCTTGCTGCTTAGCTAAAAGCTGCCAAAATCAGACAATTACAAAATAATTGAAGTTACCATTGATGTTACACTTTCAGTTTTACAAATGTTCTCTCAAAAATTCTCTATTTTCACATGTGAAAAAAATGCCAGTCTATACCTATGCAAGTCTCCCAAACAATTAATAGGACTGCAGAGTGAGTGACTGGTTCTGCAGTTTGGTTGAAAGAACATCCTAATTGCCTGCAGATTGGAGGGCTAAAGGTCTATAGTAACACATCTGCTAGAGATAAACCATCCTTAAAAAACTGTGCTTTAAATATCTGAGGGTATTTTGAAAGAAAGATTCAATGGTCATTTTCACACTAATATAATCACAACATTAGAAAGGGAAAACTGAAAGAATTTCCCTAATTAAATCTGTCAAAAAGCTGAAGAAATTCTATTTGCATCACTGAAGTAAGGGAATATAATTGTATGTATGTGCAGCTGGTTAAAACTTTCAGATGGCAAATTATGCATAGACATTTAAATGAGTTTTTATGTGGCATACTGTGATGAAGGAAATGTCTTTCAGTTGGAATGTAGTTACGATTGCTGGTAAACTTTATCGCTGTATTATGATGTAAGATTTAGCATTGTATCACTGCATCAGTAATTTGAAAATATTACTGTTTCTCTTTTACTATGCAACTTCCTTAGTTGGGCTCTTTGGGCTAAAAGGTTAATTGCTGAAGATCATAGAGATTCCTTGATTCCAAACTTTTATTTCTCTGTTATGCTACTTTATCAGTTTACCTCCTAGCTTTAAAAGTTAGGCATGAGGAATTCAAGATCATTGTCATTAAACAGACCGGTATTTACTTTTAACCTAGGTTCTATGTTTTAAATATTTCACATTTACAAAAGAAATAATTAAGTTGAGGGCAAACAGTCAAATCTAAATTTTGAAATTTACTGAAGAACTTTTACAATCTACCCAGTATCTCCCCTTAATTCCTTTTTGCTTTCATTTTTATGACTTATATACTTTTCTTCATTTTCTGCTTGCTTGCTGACTCAGGTACTGACACACTTTCAATTTAAATGAGAACTTTCACTGACACTAGTGGGAGGTAAGGGTGAAAAAAGCCTTCCTTGAACTAGGAAGAATACAGAATGAGACAGAGACAGGATTAGCAACGCTGAAAGTATATGATTACGTAGGTAAGTGCGTAGCATGCTCATTCAGATTCAGTCATTCTTTCTGTAACAGGTTTTAACCTTTATGTTTATTGTAATTGCTTGGTGGTTTTCACATTGAATGAGTAAGCTTATCCACCAACCCAGAAGAAATCAGATGCTTGCAGAACACCCAGACAAAAGTACATATAAAAAAACGTGTAACACACACACACATATTTTTATACATATATATAACTTTATATATATGTATATATATATTATTTTTTTTCCATTCTCACTCCTACCAAGACTTCTGCTTGTAATCGGTATTGGAAACAGGATATTTGTCTAACTGAATGCCTGGTCTGCAAATGTGTGGCTGTGCTTTGATTCATAAGTTTTCTTACAAACGCTAGCATATTTTTTTCTCTTTTATGACAGTGGTTCCCATACTATGTTCCATTCTATGTACCTATAGAAATTATTCACATCCATTTACCGGGCTGATAATAAAGGGCTATATGCTATTCTGACACTATTTGTTAAAAATTCTTCAAAGTTCTGCATCTGTTGCTTGGTTTTGGTACTCACTTTCTCATGGCTTCCATTATTTTAAGTGATGCTTTCCTTGTGTTTTCCTCATTGCTATCTTTAATTATTAATTCTTCATTATTTTGTTCTTGCCAACTTCATTTATCAAGGCCTTATGAGTTTTTACATTTGTAACTATATTTCTATTATTCTATCTTTCTATCTATCAAATCCTTCCTGAGAACCAGCCACTGTCACCAATTTTAAAAGACATTATCAGAAAGCATTTTTTATGTATAATGCGTCTGACAGAAACATTTTGTGTTTGTTTGTTTTTGTGGGAGGATTTCCATTTAATTCTGTGGCATGTTTACTGTCAGCCATGATTACTTTAAAGATTACTGGTTCATTCATATACAATATCACAAGGAAGATTCAATACATATAGTTTCAGATCTTTGATTTTTATGGACTTGGTTTTAAAAAGTTGCTACTAAATAAGCACCATACCAATCACTGAGGCTTTTGAGATCAGTCAGTCAACTGTATTAAAGAGTTTAATTGTCAAACTGACATTATGTCAGCCACAGAGAAGGATTAAGTATGAATTAATAAGGATTAAGTATGAATTAATTTCATTCTGATTGTACAGACAGCTGTCTAAATTTTGGGTTTGATCTGTCATTGCATGTCAGGATTTTAAAACAGTCAAATAGTAAATAGTAAAAATGAAAGAAAAAATCATCATTTATCTTAAACACTGGAATATATACACATTTTAATAACTACAGAGAAAATAAATTGTAAGAAGCAAAATGTGCTGCGAACCTCAACAGATTAAACCTGGTGCCTTTATTCATGAATCTATCAACCACCTACTGAGTCAGGATTGTGCTAACATGTAAGTCATTCTCATCTTTCTAAATTAATTCCCTTGTGAAGAAAACATGGGTTTGGGGGATGTACATGATTAAATATGGTTACATTTTCTCATCTTGGATTTCTCTGCCTTGGATTTCAGAGGGCCTTTTCCTATTGTCAGTAAACAGGCAAATTGCTGCCCATTTTTTCCTACAGGTACAAAATGTGCTATCTGTGGAGTTTATTACGTCCCATGACACAAAGCAGTGCCACAGTGAATGTGAAGATGTTTAACAACCACCAGAGCTATCTCTTATTTTCTGTATTAACTGTCTAAATCAGGTGAGTTTTAACACACTATGTGTATTTTGTGTACTTTAGTTTGATTATATATTTTAATAAGACCTCATTGCTGCAATAATAAAATTTTCCCACTGAAAAGAAAGCTAGCTAACATAGCCATGCAGTTGGTTTTCCAAAGCTGTTGGAAAACTGCATTGAGGCATGATATTCTTAGTTAACAGAAGTTGATTGATTCAGCTATCTTTATGAGAAGCGTGAATTTATTAAATAAACAGCTGGACTCTCCCAAAACTGATCTACACCTCTGCTGCCTTCAAAATACCCTGTTGGTAAATTCATTTAATTTGTTTTTTTAACTTTGAAAAACACTAAACCTGAAACCAAAATGGAATATAGGGTCTTGCATCTCCAAGGACTGCCCTGAAAGGATTCAGGTCCTTTCTACCACCACCACCTTGGGATAATGGAAGTATTGGATAGAAAAAAAAAGTAATCTTATATCATATTTGCAAATTCATCAGCTAATCTCACCCCTTCTTAGGACTTTTTCCACTCTCCTCTGAAAGCCCATTTGCTTTTATTCTCAGCTTCTATGGCAACTTGTGGTAAGAAGCTGGGCCTAATCATGACTGAGAATTTCCTCATATACCAGACGGACCAGCAGTTTCCCTGTGATTTCATTAGGAAAGTTTTGTACAGCTTTTAGTGGCTATATTCATGAGGAGCAGTGGAGGCATTCAAAGGGAGAATGGAAGCATCTAATGGCCCCACCTGTTTGTGTGCACAAGCTCTTATGATTATCCATTTACAACAGCTAAAAGGGAAACAGCTGTCTCAGAACAATTTAGAACTTTATCCCCTACTTAACTGCACAAATAAATAAAAATTCATTTCCAAAGCAAATTATTCTGGATATCAGCTAAAGGTATTTAAGAAGTTGGTTACATATGTACTAAGGCCTTTAAGGCATTCACATTAATTCATATGTTTTATCTTAAAAATAATCACGAGATTTGATGCTAACAAAAGGTACGAGACACATACAGTGCAGGAAGGCATCTCCAGCACAGTTGAGCAAAACTGCCTAAATGCAGCTCAGCAATCAGCTTCCCTTGTTACTGCTTTTCTAAGAGTCTGGATAAGAGACTGCCTGTAGTTGATGCCATGGTGCTTGGTAATGTGTCTCTGTCTGAGTATCTTTAAAGACATTGCAAAAACATTATTTGGAATGCCTTGGGCTAGTACAGCCTGTCTACAGACCCCAACAACAGCTGTCTCACGTACTTTAAAAGTGCTGTCTCTACTGGTTTCCTCCCAGCATGAAAAGAAAATTACAAACATTAAAAGCCTTTTGATAGATCCAGCCTTTGTACTTTTTTTTGCCTACAGTGCAATGCATTATGCTTTGAATTTTACTCCCAAAGATTCTGCTGTCTAAAGCAACAGTGAGCATTTGGGGAGAAGTACTTTTCTGAAGATGCAGAAGGGATTGACACAGTGACCCATGTCTTTTCTGAGAGTGTCACAGGGCTCTTGAAACCAGCATGGATAATCCAAATGTTTTAGCAGTAAGAAATCTGCAGCAGCTTTGTTTTCTTAAAAACCATGTGCTGCTCGAATGCCTCAGCAGCACTTCTGTGGCAAGATGGGTGAATTCTCTTACCCCAAGCTATTAAAGAACAGCTGCTTCAAATAATAATTTCAGGAACTCCCCAATTCTCCATTCTCTCTCTTGTTCCCCACAAGAGTGAGAAGGCAAAGAGGATTTATTTGAAGCTGTGCTACGTCTTTAGACTTCTTGAAAAGCCACATGAATTCTCTATAGGCACTGTATTTCCATATGAACTAATTATTTTGTCTGACTGACTGACTTTTCTCTCTAGACACTTTTTCATTAATTTCTATTTAATATAGTCACTCAGGTCTCTATATTGTATTTTCATTACCTCACTTCCCTCATGTTCTATGATCTTTTTTTCCCATCTGAAAGGTATTCATCTCCCGGGAAGATTCCATGGAGTTTAGACATATTTGAACTCATATATTAGCTATTTCCTCAGCAATTATGTTTATAGAGTTGTCTTCCTGCACACATGTCCATGAAACTTTAAAAAAATAATTATCTTTGTAATTCTGTTCCTTCATTAAATAAAACTGAAATTAGGTAACAAATTAAAAACATATTAAAGAGTACGTGTAGGCAGAATGAAGCACACAGAAAGTTTGGAGTATTCAGTCATTAAGAATTCATGGAGAAAAAGGGAAAATAACATCTTCCAGAAAAGGGGAACGCTATGGGTTATCTTTTAAAGAGTTAATGCTGAAGTAATTTACTTAATAATGATAAACCCTTGAAAAAATTAAATGTTGATCAAGTGTCACTTAGAAATTTTATACTTTGAATTATTTGATAATTTATGGTGACATGTGGCTCATTCCTGGCTTTTCAGAATAAGACTAGGGATATTCCTGCATTTGTTTAGCGCTGCTTTGCTATATTGAGTTAGTCAGACATTCAAGGTCTAATTCTATATGGGATACTTCATCACACTGCATAGTGATAATTTAAAAGCAAACAACAAAACTTCATCCTTGTTTTGTATGGTTCAGCTCAAGTAGATAATATTAAATATGATGTCCCTTAAAAGCCTACAGGGTTTAAATCATTGTAATAGTGCACATTATTAAGGGCTTGTGATGCTGTGTGAGAAATGATCAGTCTTTCTCCTGCCTGTAATGCCAAAGACAAATTTCCACACTGGTGATGTGCTATGAACATTATGAGTCCATAATTTCTCACATTCATTTTGAACGTTCAGTTTAATTCTTAGCCAGTGTAATGAGCACAGAGCACAAAGAAGTGGGGAAAAGGTTTTCTAGTGGGAGTCATTTATTTGTTCTGCTCTTGTCTAATCCTCCTTTTGACTGGAGGTTACTTTGTAAGATCATCGTTATGCTAAAATGTGTTGTTATATGTTAATTAAAAAAATAGAATAGCTTGAACTTGTAGACCAGTACAGTAAACAAGAGCCTTTGGCTAACATATATGCTTGTTTCCTTATTCTAGACAAACTCAAGGTTGCAATATCTCTCCATATAAGATTTTTTTCCCCATGTTTTCTTGGAAGCTAACTTTTATCTGTTGTTCTAGTTCAGCTAATTATAATTTGGTATTTCAGTGAATTGATGCTTATAGTCATTAAACTAGTTCGTTCAGCCATAATAAAGACCAGCAACTGCAGGTCTTCATCAGCTACCACATGGCAACTGGACCACAGCAGAGCTGTAGTTATTGTTGCAGTGCCAAATCCCTCTCTTTAGCCTAAATAAACAAATAAAAGGAAAGACTAAACAATTCAGAGTCAGGATAAAAATAATTTCCTGTCTGATTCAAGAGAGATTCTTTGACGTGTTTGTAACTGCATTTACTGCAGGTAGCATGTTGCATGATTATAAAGTACAGAACTGTCAACAAAAATATGCAAGGGCTGAACAAAACAACAATAAAGATTGCAGAGAAGAGAGGAGGTGCAGATCTGCCTGGCCATTGCCATATCACACAGCCTGGCACACGTATGTCATATAATATGAAAATGGCAGTCTTTGTAGGGGTCAATAAAAGCCTTATCAACATTCTGTTGAAGTCTTTTCTACAGGCCACAGCAGAACTGGGTTAAAGAATCTTTTGAAGATATTTGTAGAACACACCTAAATGAAATTACTTTAATCTACCAAATAGAAGGTGGAAAACATATATTATCAGTATTTACTTACTCCTGAATGTTTGTTAAATAAATGAGACTATCAGAAGTATACTGTGAGCAGCTGATTAATTCCTTCCTCTGCGTTCTCATAGTTGCAGAATATTGGCTCTTTTGAGAGAAAACAGTATTTGCCTGTGATATGAAGAACTTCAGAGCATGTACGTTGAAGTCTTTCAAAATATGAGGTGTTACCAAATATTTGAAATGAGATCTGAATGGAAATAGATTGTGGCGTGGAATTCTACTGTGATGTAGATTTCCCTGAAATAAACAACAGCTGGGCATTTATCCTATTATCTGGTCTTATTACTTCCAGTGAAAAAAGACCTGGGTTCTCTTATTCTCTGACAAAACACCATTGAAGCTGAAAGCACAAATCAGAATTTGGCCTTCAAAAATAATAATATAATGAGGAAAGAAAATGGTCTTAGGTTTGATTGAAAGCTTATTATCTTAAGGAAAATGTTTCTATAAGCAATTCATAATGGACAGAAAGTCAAGCTGTCTGGATCGTTAAACCTAGACCGAAAATAAATCGCTCAATTCCATACTCAGATAAAGTAGAGGACTATTATCCCTTATGTATGCATTTATGCTCTGCTATTGCCACATAGTAAGCAGGATGAATTTTAGAAAATGGAGAAAAGTCTTGTAATTCATCCAAAGCCAGTGATGAGTACTGAGGGACAGATTTCTTAGAAAGTTAATCGAGCTTGAAATCCTACTAATAATTATTATTTAATGTTGTTTTCTAACCTTGCTGAACAATCGGCACTGTATCTGTATGCAGCCATAGGGCAGTATTGCCCTTTCTAGGCAATATTTTATTCTCAAATTCTAATTGAGGTGAAAAATATATTTCTTTTTGTATGTAAGCATACATGTTTGTGAACCATGACAAAGAAATAAAACTTCAGAAGACAGGTGCAATATAGTGAAGGACAAATGAGCTGTGCAAATTTACTTTGCCTAACTATGCATTTAAATCTTATCTTGGAAATTTGTGTTTCTAATATTTATTTAATTATTTATATTGGAATTAACTAATAAGTTAGTTCCAAATATTCCCAGCAAAACTTCCATAAAACATAAATGGTATTTGCAGTGGTGGGCTTTTGCTCTACATGCCTTGGCTTTGAAAATTGAGTCAAACACCATATCTGTTTGACAGAAACTGTGAAACCAGCATCATAGCTTCTGATCATTATTGATCATGAGCAACAAGCTAAAATAGCTTTAGTACCTTTATGAACTGCTTGAGTTTACTGTGTTTTTACCACACTCCATCAAATTTCTTTTCAATTGTTCTCGAATGGTAATTTCCTATTCAAATTGTCTTCAAACAACTTCCAGTGTTTGGGTTTTTTAACTGTCTCCAAAAAATGCCCAGCTGTATGATTGATAGCAACACACTATGATGCTAGTAAGGTTACTTACTACCCGGTTAAGGGCATCACCATACGTGCGGATGTTTCATATCCATTCCACCTATGCAGAATTCTTTCTTTCTTTTGCACTCTAGTAGATGATTCATGAAACACATAGAAATAAGTAATGTATGCAGAACCAAACATGAAAACAGTAAATCAAACCATTAGATTTAGAGGGAGGTGGGAGACAGAAACAGGGCACAGATTAATGACCTAAATTACATACGCAGAATCTGTGCCTTGCTAACCTTTAAAGCTCCTAACTTTAAAATGCAGCTTTTACATGTTGCAATTATATCCTTCTTGAGTCTTAACAGAATTTTCTTAAGTGTGTGAAACTCCAGCCCCGGGAGCTGCCCGCTTGCAGGATTTGCTGAGTTTTACTTTAATGTATAGATATAGGGTTCTTTAATACCTCAAGATATCATCAAGAGAATAAGTCACAGGCTTGTTCCCAAGGAATTTCTTTATTAATTTAGAGGAGTAAATAAGGGGATTTGGCCATAGTTCAAAAGAACACCACACAAGCTAGACAAAATGTTCCACCATAATACTGACTCAGCATATACTATTACTTTACAACACTTAAATCAAAATCCAGTAAACCAACAACACTAAAATAAAGGTCCAATAAACCAACAACACTTAAGGCAAAATCCAATCAATTCCACAACACTTAGTCAAGATCCAATTCCTCTAGCTCCAAACCACCCTAAGCATCAAGAAAGGAGCAGAGGGATCAAGAAGAGAAAAGGTGAAAGAGACAGATTATATACAGCTACCATTTAAGCCTTGTAGGAGACCAGCTCTCACAAGTTCAAGTGTCAGGGCCGTGACACAAGGCAAACACATGCCTATGGTTTTACCTACTCTGGTCCCTATGGCCAACCCCTCCAGGTGGGGTCTCTGACCCAGCAGCCACTCTGGGGATTCCAGGCCATGGTGAGGGGCAGTGCTCTCATTGTCCCTGCAAATGTGAACTGGGTGAGGGGCTGCAGGGGGTGTGATATGTTATAGTTTTCCCAGGCTGTTTGTGGCTGACAGCTACTCTGGGGCTTCCCCATGTGGACTCCAGGGGCTTCCATGAGGGATAAGTTGCCACCCCACCTCTGTGAGATTCAATCCATCCCTTCCCCCTCACACACACACACACACACACACACACAGACTCTCCACAGGTTGGTTCTCACCCAATAATAACTGTTCTGGTGCCTACAAATTTGGAGATGGAATTTGTTTCCCTGTGGAAGACTGCTCTGCAGATCAGAAGGGAATTTGTTCTCTCTGGCTCTGGATGGAAACTTCAGGTTCTTAACTGAATCAAACAAAGTAGAAGTCATTTGCATCATGAATGTTCTACATGAACAGTTCCTGTTCAAAGCCATGTTGGACTTACCCTACAGACTATTCACAGTTGATACACAGCAAATACCTCACTAATATTGCCAGTACACGATGGAAATCTTGCTATTACTGATAGTACACCAGCAGTCAGTTTCTGACATAATCTTATTCTAGAAGAGTACTTTCACCCACTGAGTTATCTCCAGATGTTACTGAAACCAATCCTAGCAGAAAAAATCAGTAAGGGTAAAATAAGGGTAAAAAATTCTTGACTGTATCTTGAATGTATGTGTAAATTCAACCTTCATATTTTTTTTTTGAAGTTATGTAAAACTTGGCAAGGATCCAAGCTTGCTCCAGTGGCCGATAATTTCTTTCTCTGGTTATTACATTTCTGTGTTTGCAATCATTTCTCATTCTGCTAATATAATGCCATTTCTTGACAGACCACCCATCATCATTTAATTTTGTCTGCTGAGAAAACTGTGCCAGTCTATTCCTCTTCATTGAATGAGCCATATATCACAAGTTTTTTTAATCCTCACATACAGTCAGAATTGATTATCCTGTAGTTCTTAACATATATTACTATAAGAAAATAAACAGGTTTTTTAAAAACTATTAACCACTACTTTTTTTTAGTTATTTTTTCTTAAAAAATTTTTCCAGGTAGCTGAGTAATATTGCTTTAAATATCATGTGCAGAATTTGAGTAGATATGATACATTCAGATGCAGTTTAAAATGCTGATAGCCTGCCTCTTGACAAGTTATTTTGCATTACTTATAGTTAAGAAGTAGAATTCAACCATACTGACATGCAAAATCCTAACCTAAGTTCAATTTACAAACTGTTCTATAGAACTGAAAATGTGCATAGGGGTCATCTGTGTTGAATTTCTAGATACATATTGTTTTTCAAAATGAATGTTATACAAATTAAGACACCATATATGTCTTTATTAAAAATATATTTAGTATGATCATGAATATAGAAGTGTTATTAGAGATCAGGGAAAAAAATCTACCATTAAGATAGGCACATTAGAATAGGTAATCCAGAGATGTTTTGCAGTCTCCATGACTGGAGATATTCACAATTTACTTAGATAATGTCCCTTGTCTAACATTGAATTTAATCCTTTTCTGAACTGGTGCTTGGAGAAGATGATATTTTGAGGCTGAACTATTCTATGGAACTCTAATTTTTTAACCACCTTGTGATCTGGGAACATGTTTTAACCAAATCGCATATCCAGCTGAAATTTTTTATTGTTCTGACAGTTTTCAAACAGGGAATTCAGCATCCCTCTCAGTTGTTCAGAATACTTCAGGTTTTAATTAAACCACTCCAGGTCATAAGAGCATATTTTTTGTACCTGTAGATGACATATATTTGTTGTTTTAATATTTCAGAATAATTTTTCAGATTATTTAATCTTTCAGATTAAAACTCCATAATAACACTGGACCTACTTTGAAGATTTTAATCTGAACTCTCAAAGTTTATTATACAGTATATACACAGTGTCTTTCAAGAAAGTATCAGGTTAATTTCTGACTATTAATTGAGTGTAACTCAGAGTTTTTGGCTCTTGCTAGTTACTTCCCAAAACATAAAAGAACGCATATTTTTATTTGTTCTTTGTGATTATTGAAAACATACTTTTGTGACATGGGTAGGAAATTGTGATCCATAGTTATACTTCTGCCTTAAAGCAATAACTTCATCCTCAGTCTAGCTTCAGTCTTTAAGAGAATAACTATATATTTCTATGGCACTATATTAAAAGAAATGTTTCTATAGCTGTACATTATTTGCTTAAAATGTTTACACACCTTTTTTGTTTTTATTTTCTGCAAAAATTCTAATAAAAAGTGAACATTAAACCAATATTGGAGATCATTTGTGGCAGTGATTTTAATTCATAAATACAAATATTTACATCACAAACCTGATTCTCAATATTTATACTTGGCATTTAGGAAAATTAAACAATTCCTTGAAATAAACTTTGTAACAGATAAAAAATATAGTATCATGAATAACACATGAAGGTCCCTTAGTGAACAATTTTGACTAATCCTTACGAAAACAATTGCAATTTCATAGAATACAATCAAATAAAAAAAGATATGAAAATAATAGAATAGGGAACTTGTTTATTAGTAATTCTCTGGTTTAGATCATCTTTGAGTAAATATTCATTGAAATTACTGAGAACTTTCCCTGAATAAATATCTGGAAAACGCCTGTAGAATGTTGCTGTTGAGAAGCTTTAAATGTGTTAAGGAAGAAAAGATAGACAGAATTTCTCCTAAAGGATTGAGAAAGAGAGTCCACTGGAAGACAGAAACCTCTAGTAATCTTATTTTGATACCATTTTACATCCAGCAAAGGAATGTGGCATTTTTATGCATGACACTGAAAAAAAAAATTTGTATCCTTATAGTTTTTAAATGTCAATGAATATTTTAAAAATGAACCTTGATATTTGACAACAACATTCAATTGAGGTTGAGAGACAACCATCATTACATTTTCCACTAAGAAGTCATGGATAAGCCAAGGGAAAGAAAAGCCTTTTCTCTTGTCAACTAAAACCACCCCAGGATCTACTTCAGGAGCAGTCAACACAGAGTTTCAAGGCTTTTACAAGCCTCAGGATTGTGGGACATATCAGATTCCTGGATCAAGCTGAGTGTCTATCTCTGAAACTTGATCTTTGTTGCTTTAAAAATGATACCATAAGGATCCTGCAGGCATGTGTACATGGAGACACAAGAAAAACGTACTAAAAGAATGCCTTGTGTAGGTGTTACTATTCCAAAATCTTAGAGACAGAATGAAACTGAAGAGAAAAACAAATTTACCCAGCACATCTATGAACACAGCTACTCATTTTCTTGCCTTGTCTTCTCTTTCCCCTTCTATTTGACCTTCTCTTTCCCTTTCCTGTTTTTTTTTTCCTGTTGTAACCATGGTCTTTGTTTTCTTATCTTCTAAGCAGAGAAAGTTTTTCACATTTAAAACATCCCTACCTTACTAAGGCCACTAAGGATAAAGTAGAACCTAAATTTGGGGTGTACTTTTTTTCTGTTGTTTTCCAGTGATTAAATTTAATTCATCCTTTTTTGGTCTCACAATTTTTTTTCTGTATCCCCTTTTACAGGCAGAGTTTGACTCTTCAGCACTTTTTTTTTCAATCTAATATTGATAGGATAACACTTATTTGAGTACACTGACGTTAGTCTGAAACCACTTCAATTATTGTCCACCATCTCTAATATTTCATTAAGCAGTGAAAGGCCACAATAGTAATTTTAACTGACACCTCAGGGGTTTTTTTTATGAATTTTATAAATCCTTAACCTTTTCACAAATTTTAGATCTCAAGCTCTACTGTATCTTTTTCTTCATCTAATAAACACAAATTAGATTTTTTTTAATTAAGTAACAAAACCCTTAAATTCAAAAGAATTTTGGTTTCTCTTACATTAGATCTCTATATATCTTTCAAACTCTCTCTCATCAATACTTTTCCGTCTTCCTATATCCTAACGTTTTGAGAGAGAGAGAAATTGAAAAAGATAATCATATTTTAATTTTGATGTGGTTCCTTTACCAATCTGGTTTTACTTGATGACATATTCTACTTTTTGTTGAGCTCCTTTTGACACTTCATTGAGGCAAGCTCAACTTTTGAGGCAAAATTGCAACTATGACTTACTAAAGAACACAAGTCTGTGTGGCACATGTTTTTAATGTCCTGTCTCCTGAGCTTAGTCACAGATCTGTGATATACCCAGGATATATTAAATTGGATTTAGATTTTACTTGAGGAGTTATAGCGTATTTAAATTGAACTTCATTATCCTCTTATCAAGTAGAGACAAAAAGAATAAGATTTATTGTAATTTGCATAAAAGCAAACTCAGTTGAAGAAGTCTACCAGAGGATAAAATATCATGTGATGTAAACATTTATGTAAACATTATGTAAACATTTCATATTAAACCAGTTTAAATAAGTTATAAGATAGCCTGTTTCAGTCCCAACTTCAAATCAGGGTCAGCCTATTGCTCCTAATACCAGTTTTCTATATTTCCAAGTATTAATCAAAGGAAAAAAAAAACACAGAAACATTAGGACTGGGAGTATTCTTTTTATCTTTAATTTACATGATGATATTATTTTTCTTATATTTCAACAATACCAGGAGACATCAGCTTAATATGAGGTCTCCATTATGATAAGTACCTCAGAAAAATTAGGAGACACAATACCTTATAAAAAAAAATGTGCACCCTGGACAACCAAAGAAGATAAAGTACACGGAAAAGAAATCCCCTTTAGTATGGGACAGACCTTGAGAGATGACACTTAGAGCAGAAATCCTGCAGAAAAACAAGTCTTGTTCCTGTACAAACTTCTACTGAATTCAAATGCAGTTTTTGTTTAACCGCACAGGACCTACTGCAGATCAATATGCTACTAGTTTTCCTTAAGTACACAATTTGGCAGTAATGCTCTTGTACTTAAAGTCAAGTCTATTATATCTCAGAGTATTGATGTAAAAACGAAACTATTGCTAAGTTCTTCATCACTTTCATGGAAGTTTACCTGTTGACTCCTGGAAAATACCACAAACCTCCAACATTTTTTGATACACCTTTGCTCTACAATTGAGTCTTACCTTGAAAATAAGGACCTATATTATCCTAAGTACTGAGACATTTGCCAAGGACACAAGAATTTAGGCATAAAATGATGACAAATATAAATAAGGCATCTATTACCCAGAGAGACTGGATTTAACACAGATTTTTTCCTTCAGTGCCTTAGCAATGGCTATTTTCAAGGAGCTTTCTGTTATCCTTTCTAGTTTTTGGGAAGGATTTTTTAAGGTAAATAATTTTTCCTCTGAACTGTACAAGGAGACAGGTATTGTAACATTGACCTTTTCAGTAACCACTTTAGGTTTAGTTATCACTGTAAGTGTAGTCATATTCTCAAGTAAATGTCAATGATTGAGCTTCTTTTAATTATTTTACTATACATTTTTGCTTATCTTTGCTGGAAAACAAAAGAATTTTTTTCCATTCATGACTTTCAGACTTTTCATTATAAATTATTTTTTCTTCTGATTTTCCTTTGTCTCAGAAACTCAAATCAATCTGTAAAACTCCCGGCTGCTCAGACAGACTGATGCACCTTCCATTTAATCAAATATTTGCACTGATTGAGACAAGAATTATGTTTAAAACAGTATTTGGAGTTAGTCTTCAGTTATGTAGTCTTTATATGTCACCCAGAATTCTAAATCCAACTCCCTCACCAGACTGAAATGCAGATGGCATTCATTTCTGTCTTTGAAGGTCTGGTTCAATTTTCTCCTAAATCTTTCTGACATCTCTTCCACTAGCTTTAGGGAAACTATAGTAAATCCACTGTCTGAAGTTAGACCCTAATTGTAAAGGGACTACTTCCATAGTCAATATATTAATTTTACTTTAACTTAACTGCTTAAGCTACTGTAGATCTACCAGCTTCCAGGTAAGGAAACAGCATACATTACTGTTAAACCAAATATAAGTGATAGGGACAGGTGAACTAATGTCCCTAATTGAAATTCATCTTAAATGCTTTGGATTTGAATGTTTGTTTTGAACGCCATTACCTTAACATTCCATATACAAAACAACGAAGAAAAAGTTCAATCAAAATAAAACCTATTTTGACAGTGTAGAGGAATTTCATTTGAAAGAACTGCAAAATGAGAGATAGAAAATTCAGGAGAGAAGATGTCTTGTTAAAGAAAATAAGCTTCTTAAATTAAAGCATTTAGAAGTTCTTAGCTGAGGAGACATGGCAGTATGTGCATTCTTTAAGTCAAGCACGCATATAATTGCTTTACCAAGTCATGACTGAGGTCTGCAGGGCATGTGCATTTTATTGGTCTAGTGGAGATGAACTGTGACTTGGCTATGATTTAAGGATTTTAAAAAATCTTTACTGAGGTAGATTTCAATCAAATATACACCTCAGGAAGTCAAGGGATGAATACATCTTTAACATTTTCCAATAAAATTCAAATTTAATATACTGCTGAATATGATTTCAAAAGACATGCAAAAGTAGTAAGAGCTTTGAAGAAAATAAGCAATGTGCTTTAACTCTGTAGGGTGAGAAATTTAGCCAAGTTTTCTAGTTGTCCAATAGAACTCTACACCTAGTCATACCTTCAGGAAGTCACGTATCACAGAGTCATCAAGGTTGGAAGAGACTCTCAAGATCATCTAGTCCAACTGTGAACCTAGCCACCACCACAACTACCTGTAAACTACACCTCAAAGTGTCACATCCAGATGTCTCTTGAACACTCCATCACCTCCCTGGGCAACTTATGCCAATGCCTAACCACTCTTTCAGTGAAAAATGTTTTTTTAAATATCTAATATGAACCTCCCCTGGTGCAACTTACGGACATTTCCTATTGTCCTTTCACTTGAGACATGGTAGGAGAGACCAACTCCCACCTCACTGCAACCTCCTTTTGGGTAGTTGTGGAGAGCCCCCCTTGAGCCTCCTCCAGACTAAACAATCCCAGCTTCCTCTGCCACTCCTCATAAGACATGCTTTCTAGACCCTTCATCAACTTTTTTTCCCCTTCTCTGGACACCTCAATGTCCTTTTTGAAGTAAGGGACCCAAAACTGAACATAGGATTTGAGGTACCTCACTGGTGCTGAGTAGAGAGGGACAATCACTTTCCTTGTCCTCCTGGCCACACCACTCTTGCTACAGGCTGGGATGCCATTGGCCTTCTTGGCCACCTGGACACACTGCTGACTCATGTTCAATGAACTGTCAAGCAGCACCCCCAGGTCCTTTTCCATTGGGCCACTTTCCAGCCACCGTTCCCCAAGCCTGTAGCGCTGTATGGGATTGTTATGACACAAGTGCAGGGCCTGGCATTTCACTTTATTGAACCTCATGCCCATCCTCAACTGTCCTCAGCCCATTGATCCAGTCTGGCAAGACCCCTGTGTAAGGCCTTCCTACCCACAAACAGATCAACACTCCTGTCTAACTTGGTGTCATCTGCAAACTGATCGAGGGTGCACTCAGTGCCCTCTTCTAAATCATTGACAAAGATGTTAAACAGGACTGGCCCCAAAACTGAGCCCTGGGCAACATCACTAGTGGCTGGCTACCATCTGGATGTAACTCCATTCACCACAACTCTGGGCCTGGCCATCCAGCCAGTTTCTCATGCAGCAAAAGAGTACACCTGTCCAAGCCATGAACAGCCAGTTTCTCCTGGAGAATTCTGTGGGAGATGACATCAAATGCTTTACTGATTTTTAGATAATTTACATGCACAGCCTTTTCCTCATCTACTAAGCAGGTCACTTTGTCATAGAAGGATATATCAGTATAGCAATCTTCTAAAAAAATACGATAATTACACTGCATATTAAGCTGACAACAGAATTCTCTGTCCTCTCTTCTGCTTGCAAGATTAGAAGCTTAAATCTGGGCCTTGAATCTGGCAAACCCAACTAGAGTTTTTACTTCAAGTTTATATGCTGGGTAACCTTGCCTGCGTAGAGAAGTCTGTCCCCTTTTTCAGACAAAAAATACACCATTTTTGAAGAGTCTCTCTACTTCTCTGCTGCTCCGCCTGCCTTTACTCTCAGACAACAGGATTCCTTAACCTAATCAGTCTCACTTCACAAGATATTTAATTACTCTTTAAGTAGCAAAACAAGGGTACAATCTTGTCAGTGTTTCAAAATTATTTATTTTCAGAAAGTAGCTGAAAATTGCCTTGCTTTAGTCATACAAAAGATAATAAAATATAGTAGAGCCATGAGTGATAACATGCAGTGTCCACAGTACACAAAAAGTTATTAGCAATCATAAAGCAAACCCACAGAAGTAAAATACTCACATCAACCACAATTATTTAATAACAGTCATGGTTTGCTCATCCCTCCCACTCCTGACTGCAGAATCAAAAGCTGTAAATTGAGTACCAAGTCTGCAAAAGATTTTTTCCTCAGTTTGTGTTTGCCTCCCATGCTGCCTGAGTCTTACAGAACTAAAAATCCTCAATGTTATGAACAACTATGTCACTCCCAGTATGCAAGTATCATTCATGCCTGAATGCACTGTCGGGATGACTATTTTCTTATTTTTACTGAGTGACTGGTATCGTTAGGGAGTGTGATATAGCTGGCATCCTCTGACCCTGGTCACCATCACTTTAGCTGGTCCTTGCATGGAGCCATAGCAAAATAAGTTACTTACAATAAAAAATTTTTCTGAAATAAAAAATCTGAAGAATACAAGTGGTGGTGAATTTATTTTTCCAAAGACAAAATATAGGTAGATAGAAGCAAACACAAAAAATGTAAAGGATATTAAAAACTGTCATTGCCACCAGCAGCTCAGAGCCCGGAGCACTGTCCTGCACAGCTGCTGGAGCCCAACCTGTGACATCTGAGGATCCACAGTTTCCATCCCATGGTGATGGATGCACCTACTGCTTTCCTTTGTGCAGATTCATCCAGTAATAAAGCTGAGCACATGTTCCAGAGGGACACACCCAGATGATATGACCATGGCAGGCTGCCCGGGCCCCAGCTCACTCCGGTGGCTGACACCACAGGCCATGGGGGCTTACATCCCTGCTCTACCTCCAGTTGCTGCCCTGCGATCCAGTCACACCAGTCCCCCAGTAGCAAGCAGGGTAGCAGAGTTTACACAGAAAGATAGTCAAGAAAGGATTTAACAGGAAGGAAGCACAGACTGCAGTGATTAGACACAGGTCTCCCTCAGACAAGTCTATTGACCAGACCCTTTTTACATGTGACTGGTCCTTTTCTGTCTTTTATCCCAAGTAGTGGGTCGGCTTTTCGATTTTTTTAGGCCTTCCTTAGCAACAGGGGTCAGAAATCTAGGGAAGTATTCCATATCATCCTTTAGTGTAACACAACATATAAATAAGGTGCAGATAAGAGAGCTCATGCTCTTCTCTCTTCTGGTGGCTGAAGACGACAGGTCTCTCCGCAGACAGTCTTTGCTCGTATGGGCTGAGGCCTGTCTACTTAGACCTGCCGTTATCTCCGGTTCCTCCGTGAGGCAAAGAGAGTTGGTTGGTGCTTCGCACAGTTCTACTGTCTTGTTCAGGGAAGTATTTAATTAGTTTTTTTTATTTATTCCCTAGGTCTCTATCAACGGTGTATACTTGGAGGATATTTGTTTTAGTTTTTTTTAATACCTGCTTCCCCTTTCCCTTTTCCCTTTTTTTTTTTCCCTTGGGAGCTCCCTATTGTATGTGCAATATATTAAAATTTTATATATAATTATAAATATATGCAAATATATATTTTTTATATAATCCTGTTTCGTTCAGGCTTCTTTCAATTTTACTGTGGTTCATTTTTTTTACCTTGCTCATAAGAGTGGGAGGGGAGAGGGGACGGTTTGGACTTGGCAAGAAAACCAGGCCAAACTGATACACCCCATAATTCTTACCTGCCCCCCTTCCCCTGTATATTCCTTCATCAGTTGACATAGTTCCACTTTCCACAACTATGTATATTTGGGACCCTCCAGGTTTGTATCCTTATCAGTTGCAAGGTATGGGCTTGTCTGCAACTTCTTGATAGACCATCAATTAGTGGGACAACAAAAGTTTATTTCTTCTCCTTGTTCCCACTGTGTTTTTCTGTCAGGTATGTGTCTTAGTATGTTTTGTTCATTGCCTTTCCCTTTTCCTTTCCACCCCATTTTGACAAGTTCCTTGAGCAGATAATTTTACTGAAACTAACATTCTCACATTGCATATATCCTTATGAATTAGTGTGACTGACCAGATGTGGTTATTGTCTCCATTATAGTTTTTTGGTCAAGTTTCTTTCTCTGTAACCTTTGTTTGTTGCTTCCCACCTTTTCTTATTATCCCCTTTTTCACCAGAAAGGTCTTTGACAAAGTACAACTAATGGAGCAGATGATCTCTGTTCCACATATCTTTGTTTTGGAGTGACAGAGTACCTAAATCAAATCACTTTAGTAGCAATCCTAGATCAAAGCAGTACTTTAAAATGTAGCATAATCCACTAGGATTACAAACAAAATATCCAATAAATAAGTGATTTGGCTTTTAGTAGCTCTAAATGTAACCAAGATTTCACCTGGGTATTTTCTTCTTATGTGTGCCATTTCAGTCACTGCAGATGTCTTCTCTCCCTGCTCTTCAATAACACCATTCTTCACCACAAAGCACAAACTTCTTCTTTAGTTCAAGACCTGAGGACTATGGCTTAAAAATAACATGGATTGCATGATGTCTTACTGTTAATGCCACAAGAGCCTGTGTTGATGTTGTGCTTTAGTGTTTTGGCTCACAAATCAATCTGTTCTGATTTTCATTTTCATCGTAAGAGAATTTTCCCTCTCTTTTTTTCTCCTCCTCTCTCCTTTTTCCCTTTCTCTGGTTCCCATTTCAAATTTCTCACGGTTTTTCTGTCCACGAGTAATATATAGCATCTATCCATGGAGATCCTTTTGCCTGTATTTGTAAAAAATATCATGAAGGGTGACTAGACCTTAGTATTCTACTGTTGAAAAAAGATGTTCAGAAAATTTTTAAGTCACCTAAAATCATATGTCCATGCAACTGCAAGTCTACTGATCTTCTACTGAATTTTTTCATCCCACCACTTGTGGATTACAGAGAGTAAAGAAATCTTTTTCTTCTTGAAAATAATTTCATACTTAAATGTTTTTATACTTACTGGGTCAGATGTCTAATATTATTTTATTCTGATGTGTTTTCACTTTCTCTGGGAAAATTTCATCTTTGGTGTAAAACCCCAGACGATATAGTTATGCAATTGATAAACTGGATCCATGGCGTGTGTTGGTTTCTTTTTTTCATTTTGTTCCTTTTTGTTTTGAATATTTAAAATGTATTCTAATTTTTTCCTTCCATTTCTTTTCTGACCTTTGTTCTTCTCATTTATGCCTTCCTTTTTATATTAAGTAGGTTTTTTCATTTGCTTATTTGTTTGTTTTTTCCTTACCTCTCCTATCATTTTATCTTGTCTAATGGCTTCTTTTCTCTGTACTTCTTTAACTGTGATTTTATGTAAGAAAAAGAAGTACAGAATATTCTTTGGATGGAGATTCAGTTTTGGCATTAGGAATAATTTTTCCACCTAGAGCTTAAGTGCAGCAGTGAAATGAGTTTAGCAGGGATCTCCCATCTTTGGAAGTTTTTGATGCGCAGCTAGACAAAATCAGGAGTGACCTGACCTAGTTCTTTGCAGTAGTCCTACTTTCTGTGCAAAGGCTAGGCTTGATGATCGGAAGAGGTCTCTTCAAATCAACTCTTCTACAATTTTATGTAGTCTCAGATTGAGGATCCAGATCCACTGAAGGCCAGTGGGTACTGAAACTTAACTGCACACAACCCAGTTGCCAGGACTTGTATCAGTATTACTCGCAGAAAGCAAAAACCATTCACTCCTGATGCAAATGGTGCTGATACTCTAAGTACAGAAAGAAAAACACAACTCCCTAAACTCACCTATACCTATAACATTCTACAGCTGATTGCGAGAACCACAAATTAAATTGGGGTAAAGTGAGAAGGGAGAGAGATAAGTTGCTTAAATAATTTATTCCCACTAACCTAGATATTATTTCTTTCTCCCCAGTTCCTCCTTTCCTCTGTGTCCCAGTTCATAACGTTCTATACAGCCTCAAAGTCATTCAGTAGTTTATATGCAGAAATTTCCTCATTTATTGTTCCTTTCACTTCACTACTTTTGAATTTACATTCTTTCTGAACATAATGGAAAGTCCTCTATAGAAAATCAGCTTAAATACACAGTAATTTAATGAACATTGAGATCTAATATTCCATTCTGGATTCAGTTTGTTAACATGTTTAAGTTATAAGCCGCGTCCCTCTTTTTTTTCCTTCTTCTTCTTTTTTTTTTTTTTAAACAAGAAAGAAGCATGTTCTTAGGAATTAGATTAAATCTTCATTTCATTGTGGCACCTCCTTTAAAACTGCAGCCTGCTCAGCCCATGGTAACAAAATAGTAAGTAAATGGGTAATAGAATCTGGAGAAGCAATTATCAGCACAGACATGGGCAATAAAAGATAACACAAAATAAGTTTGAATATTTTTTTTATCCTCTCAGTTCTAAATTTGTGGTCTTATTTTGAAGTTAAGAGCAACAATCTATCCTGTTCCTGATTCTTTGAAATATTAGCATGCACACCTAACTTTTGGGTTTTGATTAATTACTCTGAATTTTCTTGATCTTTTTTATATGATCAAGTGGTATATTCTCAATGCCTGGATATTCTCAAGCTCCCTGTGCTTGCAGACTGGAACATTTACACAGCATCTATACATCATATGGGTTTTGCATTTGCAGGAAAGTTTATCGAAGTAGATGGTGAATTAGGCATAAAAATTATCTTAATATGATATTCTCCCAGTACTACTATTTCAGAGAGAACAGAAAAAAAGAAGTGAGGTAACAGAAAAACAATACTTTCCTCTGGAGAACCCTGACAGTTGATGCAGTGTCATCCTCACAGCTGCCTCAAATCAAGCATTCTATGAGGCTATAACTGTCAAATAGATGTTATCATTACTACAGTGAAAGAGAAATAGTAATTCCTTTAAATATCAGGAAAGTGTATCTGTCAGAGCTGTAGATAGAAGTGCCATATTCTGTATCAGAGAACCTTGCAGAACAGAACTCTGATTTGTCCAGAAATAAACTTAGTTTATTTATTCACAACTTGTTGATATAAAACTTCTTAGTTCCTTATATGAAAAAAACATGAAGTCTCCAAAAATTAGGAAGGATTCAAGTCCAGTGACAAGAAGTAAAGAAATAATCTGATAGTATTCATAATACATCAAACTGTTGACATACGAGACTTCATAGGTTTCAAAGGACATTTTATATTTTAGGCAAAGGAATCTCTGTGGATTTCTAGAACAAGGCTATTTACAGAACATAAGTAGAAGTCTAGTGAGAATATGTATACTACGCCTTGTAATTTCACTGGATAGACTACCAGGAAAGAGCTTATATATGGCTGTTAATGCTTCACCATGGTTAGCAACTGCTTCGTGCTCAAGGTGCCTTGCCAGCATTTGCTATATTTGCATTTGCAATAACCATCAGAAAAATGATTAACCAAATATATTTTCATGCCAGTTTTACAAAGTTGATGTGGTTTGATGTGTTTTTTTGATGACTCCCGGTCAGTATCAGTCTAAGCAAAGGATCAATCAGTTATTATAATTTTAGAGAGAAAATAATTTTTCCACTTTTCAATGTCATCAATAATCTAGTACATAGTTCAATTTTATTAAACAAACAAACAATAAATCCCATTCTGATTTTTTTTTGTTGGGTTTTTGTTTTGGTTCGGTTTTTTTGTTGATGTCATATCATTTTTGGCTTAAAAACCCCTCATTGTATACAAGAAATTCTGAACATTATTAGTTCTGACTTAGCAGTACTACCTGAATACCTGATTCATAGTACCTGGAATTTGACTACACAATAGGACTGTGACAAAGAACTTAAAGGATTTTGATCTGAAATTATTACAGTTGTCCTGGACACCTCTTTTAAACCCAAGGAAGCCAGTCAAGCAGATAAAAGGAGATGATAAGAAGCTTAGTGTGAATGATTTGTTTATGAGTGCAGTGTTTTTCATACACCACAATTTATTCCAGCTGCATTCCCTACAGGATATCACATGATTCAGAGTTAAAAGTTCTGATGTACATTTGATCAATTTTAGTTTGTCGCTTGGAGGAAAAGCTGTCAAACTGCCATTAAACTAAGATCCTCTTTATTCTAAAGTACAAAAAAGTAACACTTCAAATTATATGAGTATCAGAAAAAGGAACTTGCACTGTAATAGGGAGTGATGTAACCAAAGCACCCCAGAGTACTGGTAATTGTGATGGGACAAAATAACAAATACCGATGAATCCTGTCTTTCAGAAAAGCATTCATGTAGGTAGACAATAAAAAAGAACCCACAGCAACACCAATGAAAGCAATTAATTTTCTTAGTAAATTCCTAGAGGTTTTACACACTTATTTAGAGTTCTGCAAATCATTCTCCAGTGCTTTGGTGTTTCTTCAACAGTCACACTGCTGCAGATCCTAAGAAAGGTGAGTGTGCAAGACGGGGTGGGAAAGTTCTTACATAAAAGAATGATAAAATAATTTGACAGCAATGTAAATATTAAAGAAAGATGGGAAACCTGGCATTTCAGATGTTCCACTCTTTAAGACAAATTTTGTTCCACATTTTAGTCTACCTTGCTGGTGCATTGTTGGATGCTATAGTTAATTTATATTTAAAAAGTGAAATATCAAAGTGCAGCTGGTGGTCAATGACTAGCAGTGCTCCTCTGGGATCAATGGTGGGACCAGTCCTGCTTCATGTCTATATTAATGGCATGAGTGATGGGATGGAGGGCCAGCACATTTGAGGATGGTACCAGATTGCAGGACAGGGCTCATATTCAGGAGCTGGTCAAGCTGTAAAAAATAGAGTGACTTGAACTTCAGGAAATTTAGCACAGGAGAGTTCTGTACCTGGGATCCCATGCAGCAAAACGGTCCAGCTAGAAAGCAGCTTTTCAGCAAAGGACCAGGCCCTTCTGATCAACAAAAATTACACATAATTAGCAGTGTACTCTTGCATCAAAAAAAAAAAAAAATGTATCTTATAGTGGTCTACAACTACCTGAGCAAAGACACACACATTGAGGAGATAGATTCAGAGGTCCAAAATGGAAGGGCAAACAATGAACACAAACACACATACGGGAAATTTTGACTAGATACAAGGAAAAAATGCCTCTGCTCTGTGACTGGGGTCTGAGGGAGGATGAGAACCTTATGGAGTATCAGGGAAGTGCAACAGAGAGAATTGACTGGAATCACCGATTATTTTCTCTGGGACAGGCCCGACAGGCAGACAGGATGCATGATATGGAGGATTCAATTTTCTCTGTCCACCTGACTGAACACAGTGACCTAAGAGATGGGGGGAATGGTGTCAGGTTCGTCTCCTCTGCGACTGCCCCACTTCCCCAGGTGCCCTGACAAAACGGGTCTGAGGCTTTGTGAGTGGAACCAAACAGTAAGGAGGGTGATGGTTCATCTAACTTGGTGGTGTCACCAAGGTTAAGTTGGTGTATTTCCTGGATCAAAACTGCTTCCATAAAGAGAAAAGGTGCGTCATTATCACAGGACACTCCCTTATGAAGGGAACAGAGGGCCCAATATGCAGATGGACCCACTTCTTCAGGAAGCCTGGTGCCTCTCCGGGGCCTGGGTTAATGATGTGAAGAGAAAGCTTCCTACCCCAGTGCAGCCCGCAGGTTATCATCCATTATTGTTTTTTCAGGGAGGTAGTGATGAAGTTACCAACAAGAAATCTGAGGGCATTCTCAAGAGAAATTTCGAGGTCTTGGGACAACTGGTTAAGGAATCAGGAGCACAAATATTTCTCTCCTCTGTGCTTTCAGTTGCAAGAAATGATGACGGAAGAAACAGAAAGGTCCAGCAGATTTATAACCTGGTTACAAGCCTGGTGTCACCAGCAGAATTCTGGGGGCATTGATCATTTATTTCTGTACATGACACCAAGCCTGCTGGTGACAGACAGGATATACCTGCTTCAAAAGTGGAAAAGGATCTTTGCACAGGAGTCAGAAGAGTTCATTGAAAGAGCTCTAAACTCAATTGCAAGGGGGAAAGGGATAAAATCAGGTTTGCTAGAGATAAGCCTGGAGGCAGCAGGACTATATTTTAGGGACTGTGTGCAAGCAAGGTCCTTCAGTCTACTGTCTCAGTGGAGAAAAGGGATAAAAATCCAAGAGAGCAGCAGAGACATGAGGGTTATTGTTCTGTTAGAAACCACAGAAGTACCTGGGAACAGTCATGCAGGAGCTAGGGCTTCTCCTCCCAAAAAAGTGACCAGATTAGCAGCCCAACTGAAGTGCATTTATACCAATGCACACAGCAGGAGCAACAAACTGGAGGAACTAGAAGCCACTGTGCAGTAGGAGAATGTTGCCATCATGAAAATATGGTGGGATCACTTGCACAACTGGAGTGCTGAAATGGATGACTGTAGATTCTTAAGCAGGCATACACAATGAAGGAGGGGTGGTGGGGTAGTCCTGTATGTTAGGGAGTGTTTTAACTCCCTAGAGGTTAATGATGGTGATGGTAGGTTTTAGTATTTATGGCTAAGAATCGAGAGGAAGGCCAACAAGGAAGATGGGAGTCTGTTACAGACCACTCAACCAGGATGAAGAGGCAAATGAAATATTCTATAACAGCTGGGAGAAATCTCAAAATCACTAGCTCTTGTTCTCATGGAGGACTTCAACTTGCCAGGTGTCTGCTGGTAATAGATTATAGCCAAGAGGAGTCAGACTAGGAGGTTTGGCTGGAACTCAGAAAAAAAAAAAAAAAGAAGAGTTTATGGTCTTTGGACAATGCCATGGGTTTATACAGGGAGAAAATTAGAAGAATCAAAGCCCAACTAGAACTTAATCTGATTACTGATGTAAAAAACATTTCCATAAATACATTAGAAACAAAAAGAGGTCTGAGGAGAATCCCCCCCTCTTCTTAGATATGGGGGGAAACAGCAACAAACAATGAGGAAAAGACTGAGCTACTTAGTGCCTTCTTTCCTTTGTCAGCTCTAGTAAGTCTGTCCTTGGTAACTGAGAAGAGGCATGGATTTTTTTACTGAATAGTAAAATCTCACAAGACTGAGAAACTACAATCACCAGGTAAAACAAGGTAGAGAGGAAGGGTTCTGGGTCATCATGTCAACTCTCTTTTTAATAGAAACAATCTAATGTAATCTGTATCAGAAAGTTAACCAGTTTGAAGGGATATTAATGATAACTTCTTCAAGCTCGACTTTCTCCTAACCAGTCTCATAGTTTGATTTCATCCTTCTTTGGTGCTTTTCGGGACAGAGATTGAGATTTTGCTGTGTGGAGTTCTGAGTAAATATACACTGCAGCACTTTCGTATCATTATATGTGTTTCAGTTGTGATCAGAGCTAAATTTCAAATGACGCTCAGCATATTCATCTGTTGAGGCCGTTCATGAGCAGGAAAACTCTTACTTGTAATACTTAGTTCTGTTTTAAATAAAAAATTCTGCTTTTTCTTTTAAATTAACAAAAATTGCAATTATCAATCTTACAAAGGCATTGCTATTATGGGAGAGGATTTGTCTGATTTCTCCAAGTGCTGCTTGGAGTGACTGTATCAGGCCTTTAATTTTCCCGATTTCCAACCAGCAAAATGCCAATGAAAAATCCAGCTAATTTCAATGTTTTCATCTATTTTTCACTAATCCAGCACTGTTCTGTAATTACCTACTTTGATTAAGCCACAGTGGCTTCACCCCAGATTCAAAAGAGGGATGGTACCACTACAGTAGAACTGATCTGAAGCACTGAGTTGACATGAAGCTCATGTAGGTTCTAGCCTGTGACATATCAATACTTTTCTTTCCTTGATACTTTAAATCTAATGTTCCTACACAACGGTTTTACCAGAAGCAACTTATGAAGCTCAATGTCTCTATACTTTACCTTCCTAAAAAAAATTATATTATAATTGATACTGTAATTTTTTAGTTCAACAATCATAAACCTGGTTTAAAAAAGAACCAACACAACAATATACTCTGTTGGGTGGAACATGCTATGAGACTACCTAAAATGGATTAATGGAAAGAGAAATGTCAGAAGACTGAAAATCTCTAGTCCTGACTCATAACAGAATGTAAAAATTTTTAAGCATCCTGATAGTCATTATCTTCAATTATGCCTGAAGTTAAGCATATCATTATTTTGCTGAACTATTCCTTTTCAGTTTTTATTATAATCCTGTTGCACACAGACACGTACATTTATAGTTTGTATTTAGGCATTTAAATCTCCATGTGTTTTATTTATACAAAACATATAGTACTACTGAAAATTCCCCGAAAAAAAAATCTTTCTAATTTGTTATTATTGAATATCAACAACAATATAATTTCTGTGAAGGTGTACTTGGGAAAACTTCCATTTTGCTATTTTGGGGGCATAACTATATTAAACACAAAGATTTGGAGGAATAGAATGGTCCCAGAGGGCATGATCAAAATGCTTTTCCACACAAAGGAATGTTTGTGCTTGACCTTTTTCATTAGAAACTTCAAGTAAGCTATTTAGCCTGGACAGTAAATTTTTAATATATGTTCTGTCATTTTCTAAAGGTGTCTTGAATCTCAAGTTATGTCTTAGGTCTCATAGATTAAAGAAAATATATTAAAAAATAAAAAGTCATAATATCAGCTGTGCAAATATGACCGCTATCCAGTTATACATAGACCTTTACTATCAACTCAAGGACTAGAAAGTGTTTTGGGACTGAACAGAAAGTTGAATTACTGAGATATTAGATATTTGTAGTGTTGCAATGAATGGATTCCATACCCACCCTTTTTTTTCCTCTCAGCGCAAACTTTAAAAAAGTGACAAGATTTTTTCATTTAAGAATAACAAAAAAAGCTGTGACTGTAAATTTTGATCACCATTGATCCTAGAATAATTTTGGAGATCTAGCAAAAATGTAAGCCTTTCTTTTAAACTAATTGTAATAGTCCTCTACTTTTAATATTTTTTTCCTGCTCAAAATTTTGATGTTTTATAAGTATATTTAGGAAAGTTTTTGTAAAAGGATTCTGAGGGTGGAGGAAAAATATTGCCTTATGAAATGGAAGCATGAGGAAAGAGATTAGATTTGAAGATGAGTCTACTGCAGATTAGCAATTAGCTACTTCTGCACTTACAAAAGAATAGGTGTGCAGTGATTTGTACATGCACACTCTCTTCGTGTAGCTGGAGTTTGTTTAAGGAAAGGGATGATATTGACCATCTTCAATTATTCAGTAATATCTTTGGCAACTTTATCTGTAATATTTGTAAGAAAGAAAGCAACAAATTGTCTCTTCAGAGCAAGGGGCAAACATATTTCCAGAAGAGATGGCATTTCTTTGCACAGAAGTCATTCAGTTAACTGAACCATAAGGTGGGTCCCAGCATTCGTTTATTTATAGACAATGACTGAATATTTTCAAGCTGATTTAAAGAAAATTACTATCTGGTGAATAAAATAACTTAAACTTCCTTTTGTTTTGACATGTTGGAGAATAGTACAGAAATTCAGTCACAAATTTTTAATATCTCCAGTGATATTTATGAATTATGAATACCTGTGGTCTAGGAATGCTGGTGCAGTTAATAAAGAACATGAGCCCTAACAATGAGCCAGTAGCCCTACAAACAGGAAAATGAAACTGCTGCAGAGATCCATTTTTAGCATAGGCTTTGCCCTCACATTCTATGTTTGATTCCACTGAGGTTAAGAATAATTTGACTGCTTAAGTAGGCAGTGAAAAGATGTTAAAACCATTTGCAGAAGACAGCTAGTGACTTTTTTCTGTTCTAGGTCCAGGGAATTTTCTTCACCAAGTATTAGAAAAGATGGCTTTGTGCACTAAAACAGCTAAACAGCACTTGGCTTGCCTGAATGGTAGAAGAAGTAGTGCAAGATATTCTCTTCACTGTACTCCCCAAAGAATAATTCTTCAAAAGTGAATTGCCTAGAGATGCTACTCATCTAATTCAGACCCACTTTTCTTTCCTGGAAAACAGCTGCTGAAGTTTCTCCTTTGCTATCTATTTGCATCAGTATATAAAAGTGGTCCATAACTGCTGAGGGCACAGTAAGTTATCCTGTGTATTTCTTGTACATTTCATTGCACATTTCTATTAAGTTACCAAAGAAATCCTGGGATAAATCAGTGCCCTTTAACTCATGTACTATAGGCTTTCCCTGTATTAGTTTGTTTGGGGACAAACACAGATATTTTTTTCTTTAAAGGTCCAGTTTGGACTGAAAAACATCTAGTTAAAGGGAATTTCAAAAGTCTTTGATTGAGTGATGGTCTGATTATTCTCCCTGTTAGAAGTATGTATCCTATTCTTTGATATAATATATTTAGATTATTTTACCATTGCAGCTAGTAGCTGGATTTTAGGCATTTGTCAATCTGACTAAATAACCCTCTTTTATAAATTTCCTGGTTTTCATGCAGCTACTTATAGAACCATTGGTCTTCCTTTTATCAAGCTAAACACCTTTGAGCTCATGGAGAGAATTACTATTAGGTTTATTTCACAATACTTAAGTTATTCCATACATCTTCTCTGTATCCTTCAATTTAACAACATTGTTTTGGAACTCTAGACACCTGAAAAAATTGCATCACTAGGCAATTCATCTACATTGTTACCAAGAGCAAAGGCGATATGGACTTTCTGATCCAATATAAGATTGTATTATATTTATGCAGCAGAGGAATGCATTGCTTTTTCAGAAATACGACTTAATGTTCATTATGCACCTCTAATACTTTCCATGATTTTTCCCTTTTTAATAATCTTTGTGGCATCTACAAGCAACATTAATTATGACTTTTTGTTTTCTCCCAAAGAACTGACAAAAGAGTTGCACAGAGTAGAGCCAAGAGGAACCCAGCAAAATGTTCACTCTCTAAGATTCCCATTTATACTTGCATCTTAAAACCCATCAGTGAATAAAGTTTTAATCTAATTAATGTCTCCTATGCTCACTTACTGTTGGCTGAGCCTCATTTTTAATAACCCGTATCTGCAGAAAAACTCAGAAATTACTTCAGCAATGAACAGTTCTATCAATCTTACATTATTATACTGTTTTTCAGGTTCACAGAAGCCTCCTATAAAACTTTGGGATATCTTTAAAAATAACTACGGTTGCTGGAAACTGCTATTAAACCAGTATACACATTAAAAAAAAAAAAATGGTTTGTCGAGCCTTTGAATACTTAGCTCATGCCATTTGTTTATCTGAACTCCTAGCAAACAATAGTCAAACAATAGGTCTCAGAATTTACCACAGTCCTAATACTTGCTTAAGTTCAACATAGAAGAATCTCACATATACTTTAAAATTCTATGAACTAAACAATATAGATCCACTAATGAACACCCATTGGACAATTACTCACAGTTATTTTTGTTAGTTCTACTTGTTTAGTTTTACTAGTTCTAACCCATAAAAGCCAACATTATTCACACCTGAAGTCACAGCCTGTTGCTGAATCTCTGGAGGGTGGTGCAGTTTCTGGTGCTGATAATGTATGTGCAGAATGGGTTTGAGAAAGCAAACCCATTCCTTTCCTGTGATCATATTATCATGGTCCTGCCACTAGCAATGGAGCTTTTCCTGAAGATTCCCTGAGGTCTCCATAGAAGATCATGCTCCTACTCATACTTGGGAATTAATTAATTGGCTTGACTCTATGTGCTGGTGTGGTGGCACCTATGCAGAGGCTGAAGGCTGTTAATAGGAAGGGCATGTATACAGGGTATCTGAGTGGCCTGTACTGTGGGCATAAACTTATTAGGTTGGGATGATTTCATTGAGATAATCCTCAGGAGCATACTAAGGGCATGGAGGCTGTAACGCTCAGTTGTAATTAGCAGCCTAAAATCCATTGTTCTGCGTGTAGCTTTATCCACTGCATTTGGCCCACCTGGGTTTACCTTCCTTAATCTGGTGTTATTGTCAGATCGCTGATAATGGCCAGTTCACATCCATTTCCAATGGTGAAGGACAGGATTTTCCAGAAGTAGTTTTAGTCAAAACAAGGATTTAGTACCCTGATTAGCTGCATGCCATTGACAGATATAAATTTATCCATAAGAGACTAAGATGAGACACACTATCCGCTTCTAAGCTTCACAATAACTACAGCCCCATTTAGTACGAGGTATTCAGTTGTATTTAGTGTATACTCTTCAAGGGCAGTCTGAAATACTTTGCACTCTTAATTCTACTGAGTATATGGTTTATGGTTTAATTTCTTTAATGCAGTACTATCCTTCTGTTGTAGAAAGGCAAATATTTTTCAGAATTACTTTATGTAGGGGTTAAATCTACCTCAGTCATTTCATTTTGAAGTGACCTTGTTTGTGCTGTGTGGGAAAAAACACTTTTTATGTGTTTGTTAAACTGCAGCTGTGTGCTCAGCATAATAGGAGTCTGGATCTCTGCCTCCAAAGATTAATATACTTTTGATTTGAATCCAGTGAGTCTTAAAATGCTTTTTGTATTATATTATTAAATTCTGCATAAAATTTGGCCTACTGAAAAAAGGAGACTCTTCTAATAGAAAATATACTTACTTTTCTCATACCCATGTCTTTGTAACCTAAATATTGGAGAAATCAACTTAGAGCTTGAAAAGCAATATCTGAGTGACACTAAAAATATTTTATTTAAATAAACACCATGAAGAGCAATAAAACTTTTCAAGGGCACTGCTAAATTGTTCGAGCATCAGATGTAAATGTGATTAATGCTTTCTGAAATAACTTTACATAATGTACAGAATTGAGGACACAAGTATCTTCAGCTTTTGTCTTTCATTTTTATCAATGTGAGTTTTTTCTTTCAAATTTCTGTTTATGACCTACTGGACCTATTCTGTGGTATCATTTAGTATCACTGGTGTAGTCACTATGGCAGTTTGAATTTAGTGAGTTTTAAATAGGCATTGCCTAGTCTGAAGGTGAACTCTAAGGGTTATGATCTAGAGTTATTATATTAATTGTCTTGTGAAAGGAAAACAGGATGTGGTCTCAAACTATGACATTT
This sequence comes from Pipra filicauda, assembly GCF_003945595.2. NCBI lineage: Eukaryota > Metazoa > Chordata > Aves > Passeriformes > Pipridae > Pipra > Pipra filicauda. The sequence continues at coordinate 804,938 of NW_024104475.1, forward strand.
AGATGGACCCTTCAGAAACTCCAAGACTGGAGTTTGGCAGTCCGATGTGGAGTTCTGATTTTGCTTAATTTAACAAAAAGGTCTCTTCGTAAAAATTGTATCTGAATTCACAGTCCTATTTCAAGTAATCCACAACTTTTAGAAGGTTATGTAGATTCAGGAGCTTAGTAAAAAATATATTGTGGGTTGAAATATATTTTTACTTTCAGTTCTCAAATAATTTTACAGTCTAGGGACATTTGGGGGGACGGGGTCATAAATGAAAAAAAGGCTTTAATTGTGGCAAAGTCAAAACTACAGCTGTTCACAGGGATTATTTGCTTCCTAAATTGAAAGAGGGGAAGGAGAATGACTTCTGCAAGTGAAAGGCAACCATCAACATAAATTGCATTGGTTCAAATCCTGTGATTTAAGAGACGGAAACAAATAGATATAAAACAACATATATTAACTACAAGCTATATCTTAAATTTAATCTTTCTTCTCAGCTTTATTTTTAGATGCCTACATCTAGTAAGCTCTTTCCTTACTTTGCTGTGAAAGAATTGGTGTTGTTATTCAAAAACATTATGATCTGTATTTACGAACTCATAAAGACTAACTAACTACATATTAGTGCTGTTACTGATTGTATTTCTTTAACCTGAGTTTATGGAGAAAATAATCCTACTGAGTGCACACACTGTAGTCAGATGGCATTGTTAACTTTGCATTGATCAAAAGAGCAAAGAGAATTTCTAATCAATGCCTTGCAGCCCTCTTTTAGCTGTTTGCTGGTACTGGCTTCTGGCATTTATCAGTTCTTCAAACAGCCTTTGTTGCTTACCCATCTGACCACTTTACCCAACTGATTTTGAAGAGTTAATAATGTCTGTCAGACCCTAAAGGTCTGTATTTCTGAGAAGCAAAAAAATTACTTTTTGAAGGGACACATTGATGAGCTAGTTCGCATATGATTTGATATACAAATCCTGACCAACCCAGTCATTAAGTTATATCATATGTTGCATGTGAAATTTTTTTCTGTAGTGGCTTTACTGCAGTTTTGGGCTCTGGACTCCAGAGCCTCAGATACTGTAAAAATATTTTTTACATAGTGTTGATAAAGGAGCCAGCTAGCTCATGAGGAGGTATCAATCAATCCCTGACCCCTATAGTTAAAATTTTCTGTTCCTCGTGCCAGAAGTTATGTGCAAAACTAGTCATCACTTCTTTTTGCTAGCTGTGGCGTCTGACACATCAGTAACAACAAGCTACGGATGCATACAGACTGAGGCAAAATGATTGTACTAAAGGACATTTACCCCTCTGGAGTATTAGGCTTCAAGAGAAGAGTTACAGGCAACACATGAAATATTAATTTGTACTTGAGTTGTCATTTTTCTATGTCCCTTTATATATTGCTGTACTGAGGCACTGACTATACTTCTCTGTATTTTATCTCTTTGTATTTTGTCCAATATAATCACTATATTTTGAGTTAAAATATTATCTTCTCTAGCTCTTTCCTTAGAGCAGTTGATTTGTGGAGATTAGAAACTCATTAAGCATTCACATCCCATGATGATGGGTGCAGCCTACACAATCAAACAGACAGTTTATTGGAAATGTGTATAAGGTGTAACATAAAACATATTTAAATAGCAATTGAATGTAAATATTTCATAACAGAAATCAAGTGCCAAGTCTGAATGCTTCTATCCAAAGAACTGACTGCATTTTTTATATTAATTTCTCCTTAGCAGAACCTAAATAATTTTAAAATAAAATCAACTTAATGCAGTCCTCTCATGTAATTCTCCGTTTACATATCTATACAAATTTACCCTATTACTAAACCACATTACTGCTTTCACAAGACAAGCAAATATATATATTTAGGAACTTGGCATACTAATAATATTAGATTTCAAATTAGCTCTTAGGTTAACAAAAGTAAACCTGGTTGTTGTTTCTTTTTCTTTTGCAATGTGAAATAAGAAAACATTTCCTAATGAAGTCCCACAGGACACAGAAAAATTCATATCCCGTCAAATTACAGTTCCCTAAACTAGGGTAACTTTCTTTTAATTCTACATTGAGATAATATTTTCACTTGTAAAGTAATGTGCATTACAAATATATATTATGCCTTGTTCTAATATAATGTAATGGATATATATATAAGTTTATACAAACACGTATATGTATATCTGTACATGTATGTGCACGTGTGTGTGTATATATTTATATATACAAGTGAATGGCTTTAATTACATCCCTGCATATCAGAGCACTCTGAAGTCATACTACAACTCTCAATGTGATTTCTGTTAAGAAGATACAAGATTTCAGTTAATTCAATTTACTATACATATGTTCATAACTGTTTCTGAAGGAGACAAACAAGTACTTAATAAAATATAATCTAAAACATAAGCAACTTATAGTGATATTGTAATTAAGATAATTTGTGAGGGACAACCACTCTGTTATCAATTTACCCAGTAAAAACCTGTAAAAGGTTTAGCATTATTTATACTGTATAGAAAGGCAATAGTTATCATTAATAACAGCATTAATAACTATATTATCACTGTTGATATATCCAACCTTTCTTCCACACCACTTGTTGCCTAGCCCTTAACGCACAATATGTTTTAAAATGCTACTTCCCTCTCCCCTCAATGTATGCCCAATGTATTTCCATATTCATAATAATCTTAAACTTCAAAAGCCATGACTCTGAAACATCTCTGGTAGCTTCTTTAGTGGCACTTTTTCAGTGCCCTGGTGCCAGGAATATAAAGAGCATGATGTACAGGGAGACCACACTGATAACTTAATTGTTTGTGAAATGTCCCAACTGGTGTCATCAGTGGTATGAGAATACTACACACAGGAAATCAGCCTTCTCTTTACCACGTCAAGCAAAAGCATAACATTTCCTAAATACAGATGAAAAATCTCTCTGTAACAATACTTTGCAACTGTTAAACTGGCAAAATTTTAGGTCAGAATTTTCCAAGAATGTATGTATGTTTTAGCTCAAAATTTTTTAGCTAACATGTGCTTCTGCTTCTGGATTTGTATATGCAAACCCTACTAGTTTGGGTGAATTTTCTTTATATTGGTATGATATGTTGGTTGTACCTGGAAGTGTTACTGTGAGCTATTGCTTATGTGCAAGAGACTCAAGTCTGAGACTTTTTCAGAATTGATACTAAGTACGTTCCTTTTTCTTTCCATTTAATATTAAATGACTGTGATTTTAGTGTCAGCACTGGGATTTCCAATTATATGATTTATAGTGAGGATATTTTAACTGCTGCATAAACTTGTTATCTCATGGTTCATTGCAAATACACTGTAGTTTCAACATGCATTAAAACAATACAATTTTCAATTAAAGTCTGTAAATTAACACACCCATACACCTGAAAATCCTTTTGTTCTAAGCAGGAACTTTGCAGAATTTAATTCCATATTAGATACATTTCTTAGGAAAACATTTTTTTAAAGCCATTTTACCCACAAATAAAATGACAGATTAGTTTTGTTTTTGTTTTTGTTTTGTTTTGTTTTTTGACCTGGTTTTATGCCAACTTAACTTTTTCATACATAAAATCAATACATGAGAAAATCTTGAAAACACTAGTCAATGTGTACTATGGAATACTGAAAATTTGCATGGAAATGGGACACAACTAGATGAGACATTTTCTTTTTCCAACTTTTTTCCAAATCTATGTAATTACAAAAGGAAAAAAAAACTGCACATATACTGCATCAGAGAATTTACATCCATTTTGTAAATCTCTTCAGATTCAATCTCTCTGAACACCTTAAGCCTGACTACAGTGACTGCTGCATATGTTTCTGTGTGAGAGGGCAGCAATGATAAATCACTCCTTGCAAAGAGAGTCAAGCTCAGACAATGAACACAGTGAGAGTCCAAACAGTGATCAAAAGGCAGCACGGCTCAGTATCATAATGCTCAGCAGTTCCAGGCTGTGTTAAGCAGTTAGAAATGGTAATGAGAGGCACAGAGAGTGCCAAAGACTCTCTTTACTCACCCACCACAGTATGATAAGCTACTGGTGGCCTAGAACTTTATAGTCCAATCATGAGATACTTAAACATTAGATCTTGGTAGACTTATAAAAAGACTACGCCCTATTAAAAGAGAAAAAGTAGTAGCAATGAATAGGAAAAATGTGATATCACTGACCACAGCAGAATCCAGCTTGACACTGTAAAATATGATCACCTCTGTTCTGGCAGATCTCTGAAGACCTAGCTACTAGCCAGTTTGTCTGATTTACTGAGGAGACTCGAATAGCCCTAATATTTTTAATAAAATAATTTGAAATTGAAGTGTTGCATTAATTATACTAGATGAGTTAATAAACCAGTTAGATAATGATTTATGGTTCTTTGAAAGAAATACATCTAAACTGTGCTGTAGCATGTATGAAGAGTTGTGAAGACTGTCAACTATTTCAAGAAACAGACATAAAGAGGTTATTTTGCTAAAATTTTCTGTCACTGCTACCACTGATTTCATGATACTTCTGCAAACAACAAGTGTGCTCATATGGCCAAGACTCTAGGAAGTACTCTCATCCCTTCAGCACCAAGGAGATTAATAGAAGCGTGCATCAGACTGCAGGTGATAGCAAGTCATCCACAACATATCCCCACTTACAGAACTATTGTATCTTTAAGAACAAATGAATAAAATTTTGAAGATATTCATGCCACTGACTAAACTGAACTTAGCCATGTAGGTTAGCTGGTAAATTTTCCTCAACTCCCTTCAAAACCAATGGAAAATATTTTACCTCTTCTAGAGGGTCACCTTAGGGATGTTCCATGTTAGACTTCTCCTTTGAATTTTCTTCTGGAAGAAAATACGACCCTGTAGTGACTAATCAGAGCAGACAGAAGACTAAAGGGCTGATTTAGGCTCCTGAAAATATTTGCCAAGACTGTTTTGGGTAGATGAGGTCTGAGGACAAACCTAGGCTGTATTTCATGAGAAGTGTCTTTTTAGCCGCTTCACAAAATGAGACTTTTTAGGCTTACTTTGTATGATGTGACAGTTACTAGCACCACTAAAAGTTTATCACATGGCAAGAGTGTGGTTTTACACATTGAAAAGACTAAATTCAAATACTTGCTCAGAAACATCTTTGACATTTGTGAGAACTTTCCCTAATGAGGAAAGAAATTAAATACTTAGAGACTTTGCACTTTACTTTTTAATGTATTTCAATAGACCCTCTGGTAATAATTGCCCTATGTTACATGGTTGTTACCAGTCATAGACAAGAATCATTTTTGTTGTTGCACAATTAATAGCAACTTTTGTTGCTACTATGCATTAGATCATTCTAATACTTATAGATTTTATGGCTGTAAAAATATCCCATGAAAATCCAAAATCAGCGTCAGGTGGTCCCCAAAATATTTTCTTTCTGTTTCATTATTCCAATACAGAAATGGAACAAAGTTTGACTTCTCTTAAGGCCTTCTGAAAATTTAAAAGCAAAAATTATCCTTTTCTGAGTTTGCTTCATACACTGTCACTCTCAGAATGAAAAAATTGAAGGACTTAAGTGTTTGCGATACACTGGTAAGACTAATGGCTCCAGTGTCCTTTAACTATTGACGTGATGAGGAAGACACATTAGATTTAAAACAAAGTAAGCAACAGAACAATATGTTTCTCTTAGCAGTAAAAGATGTAAACTTGTCCCTTGTGAAAAATGTAGTGTAAAGGAGAGGTCCAAACACCTGGGAATTTTGTCTAGGCCATAGAGTTATTAGCAAGTACAAGGACAACATAATCTTTTTTTTTTCATTTTCTATAGGTGAGAATTTTTTGTTCAAACTGTCCTGAGGTGTCTGAGAGGTGCCTCTGTTTTTCATTCTTGATCACAGGGGTTTTGTTTTGAACACTTCTCACTCCAATATATAGTTCTCTTTTGCATTCATAGTATCCCTTATTTTAATATATGAACATCTGCAAAAAAGATCTTGAGTCACTGATCTGACTTACATAGGGGATTTCCTTTGAAACCTTAATTGCTGACTTGTGACATGGAAAAGAGAGTTTTCATATCAAATACAAATTCTATATTACAGATTCTAACAGTTTAAAATGTACATTTATTATTGTTTTAATAAACCGAAACTCATAACTTTTTAAACAACCACTAACTTATTCACTACCAGTTTCTATGTAGAAACAGTCCTTTTTCTTAGAGTTCTGTGTAGTTTCCCAAAGACAAAAATTTAATCATGGGTTTTGTGCCTTCTCACTCGTCCTATAAATAAAACATGGACTCATTATGAAGAGAAGAGAGGCAAATTTTAATCAGTTAGGGGATTTTGATGAACGTGAAACAATTTTTAGTTTATTTTATAAAAAGATAAAATACACAGGAAAATTCAAGGAATCATAAAAAGAGCTAAAAGTGTTATTTTTATTAAACATTTCAATCTTATTAAGTTTATGAGCTACATAATTTAAATAATATTCCCTAGTTACTCATAACTGAGACAGTACCTACTTTGTGTGACTTCAGTTAAAGCAGAAATTTGATACACATTCTGGAAGACAAATAGTTCCTGACCTAGTGAAATCTGGTCTAGGTGTGTGTCCCATTTTATATTTCAACACAGGGCTTTATGACTTTTTTTACCACTTTAGTTGCCCATTTTCTACAGAGCAGGGAACTTACTTGATTTTCAATTCCCTTCATGGTTTTTAAAGGATATTGAAAATTGCATAACACGATCTATAAGCTTTTTTTTTTTTCTCCAAAGGACCATGAGGTTTGTAGAAATAAACTGTCCAGGTATCATGATTTCCAGATATCTAAACTGCAACATATAATTAATTTTTATTTGTTGACTAAGTAAATCAATTGAGAATTAAAAAAAAAATGATAGGCCTATTCATAGGCCTGTTCATAGGTGGTGTATTTATAAATAAGAAGTCACAGTTCTTGTGTTGAATTTACAACAGAGGCTTTTCAGATACACCTACCTGCTTCCATAAAGATATGCATATGTATAGTGCAAATTGCATACGCAGTAACATGCATGTGGAGTATGATATGAAAACCAATATCATTTAAGAAAGTATCATTGAGTGTAAACATGCAAGAATCTGAAACAGGCAAGCTCATACCCCATTACAGCTGTGGCAAAAATTTCAGGCAAGAGATGATTTCAAAGATAACTTAAGCATAAATATTCATGTACAGTAACAGGAATGTTTGAGTATAGGTAAGTAAATATGTACACTCAAATGTATAGTCTATCACCCTCTGATACTACTCAGTACTTTCTCTTGCTTCATTGTTGAAACATAAATAATCAGGATTGACAAGTCATAGTTTTATAGGTAATATGTATCCACCTAGATTTTGATTGTACTCAAAGTCTGACTGGAAGACTTTTCTAAGGGGGTGACATTTCATACCTGATGGGTACATAGCATTCAGAGGAATGAATATGCTTCTTTCTGTATTTTCTCCAGTTTGGTACTTCATTTGGTCTAGAGAAACATTCAGGAGTAGATACTGGGTCACCCCAGACACAGGTGCTGCATTCCTGAAAAATAAGACCTTGTCACTGAAAAGGTTCAAAAGATACCACTGAAGACTTTTTTTTTTAGAGTAATTTCATATTAGATGGCCAGAGAACTGATTTCTCACAGATGTACTGCTTGGTCGAGAGGCAGCCTCTTTTTCCTCTTCTTCTTCTTGTGCAGTGACATTTTGTTTCTTGCCTGCAGAGCAACTGATGCTTAGTACACACGGTGAAGCTACTAGGCAATGGTTGGTAGTGGAATAGTATTTTGAATGTCCTGAAGGTATGACAGGAGTTGAACAGAGCACTCCCGTCCTGTGTCTGACTACTTTAATGAAAGTGGCAGCACCATTTCAAGAATTACTTCAGCTGCCTTCACTTTGTACATGACTGTTCTTGTGTCAGGCATGTAACAGCTAATGCCTTACAACTTCATGTGTTTGCTTGTCCTCAGACACTGAAGCTGGCTGCCCAGACAAATCTCAGGCTGACAGGTAAATGCCTCATGAGCTTTAAGTGGGTCAGGGATAAGGTGACTGCAAATGATTGCATCTTCCAGGTACATTTTTTTGTACTTACGCATCATAATTTCATTAAAATTTTATTTTAAGTATGAAAGAAGGTGCCCTGAATCTCACTTCTCATTTGTCTCAATGTATGTCCTTGTGCTTTTCCATACACCTGGGTTTGTCATCTCAGCTCCTGCTTCTGTGTAGTCTGGTTGCAAATAAATCAAGGCACAAAATTCTTACCTTGGCAATGATACAGTCCTTTTTCTATTCAGGACAACTTAATCTTAAATAAAGTTAAGGTGACATTTTATTCATCATCATGATATGATTCTCATAAGTCAACTTAAAATATTTTATTGAATGAATTGTTTGTATTTGCTCGGTTCAGGAACTATATTCTTATTCTGAGAGAAATACTGGTAGGCTGTGGGATCTACCACAGGCAAAGAACAAGTCTCTGATACTGATACCAAGACAAAACCTAGTTTTTGTTTTCAAACACCATTTCATTTGCCAAAAGTGAAAAGAAGATCATCTCATTCCTACCCTTTGCCTCTCTAGTGTCCACATGCAAACTAAAGGGAAACAAAATGATTCCAACAGAATGAAAAATGGAAGGTTGCTAATCTTGGTGCCTGATCTTTCTGAGTGAGGCGCATGCTGGCTATGCTGAGTGAGCCCCAGGTCATGGGGCTGCTCTTGGTTGGTGGCCAGGCAACAGACCCCACGCTGCACTCAGCCAGTTGGGTTACAATTATGGGGCTGGCGTGTGGGAACAAGAAGGTGGAAAAAAGAAACAAAAAGGTGGCTTGAACAAGTTCCCCCTGACATTAAGAAAGGAGGATAACTGCATCATGATGGATCACAGCTGATGCTCCTTTTTCCTCGAAGGGAAAACAGACTGCACTCCAAGAGTGCTTTTGTTCAAGATGGAGCCAAGCACTGCCATTTGCTCATCCCCTCTCCAGGCTCACCTTGAGAAGCAGTCTCATGGCATGCCACTTGCTGTTGTTGAGCTGTGTCTTCACTTGCCCAGGCCACTTTGGCTGCCCTGGTCCAGTGGTTGTTGCAGCTACCATGGAAACTACAAAAAAGCGCTAAATTGTCACACTCCAGCATGGAAATAGTTTGCCTTTTGGAGTCCATCTGTTCCTACTGAGCTGTCTGCTGTCCTTCTTCCTCTGATCCTACCTATCACTGTGTTTTTGATGTATGACAAGGGGAAAGTGGGAGTTAATTACCAACTAAGGGCAGAAACAGGGAGCTGACTTCAGTAAAAGCAAACAGTGTTGTGTGCTGAACCTGGAATATTATATCTGGGTAGAAACTCTTCCTCTAAAAATAGTCTTACAGTTCTGTGTTGGCTATGAATAAAGTACCTATCTGATCCAGATATCTAACTGCAAGGTCTGTGCCCAATTCAACAATGTCTTTCCCTCAAAGGGTAAGACATAAACCAGAGGATTGAGGCTTCAGGAATAGTCTATAAAAGAATTTGAGAGGCATGAAAAATTTCTTCATACAATACTTTTCAAGAGTTCCTGGAGTAGAAGTGGGAAAATCTCAAAAGAGATTAAACACACACAGCCAGAAGGTGCTGTAAAAGTTCTCTGCTTTCTTAAAAAGCTATTAACAGTAAAGTAAATGTGGTGAGTCCTGCATTTTTACATTGCTGATAGAGTAAGGAAGAGCTCAGAAAATAGGTCATGTTGAAGAGAAAGATGTCCTCACTGAGTACTCTGTAGCATGTGATAATGCTCCATTACCATTGTCCTTTGCTATTCACCACCATAGTGACTCCCACTCTCAGGTTTCAGCACACAGCAAGTGAGAGAGAGAAGGAAAACAAGAAGATCAAGGAGGACAGTCTGAAAGCCTGAAGTGTCCACTGTTGCTCCCGTGGAAGGAATTGCTGTAAATTTGTTGAGTAACTTCTCTTACATGATCTATTAGATCCTGGTTGTTCCTAGATGGACCATGGTGCAACAGGGAAACCAAAGGAAACTCAAGAGTCCTGGATATGTTTCCCTTTATTACCCATATGTTACTATGATATTATAGTCTTCAGATTTATTAATTTTCCTGTTGGAAACTTGTAAATCTAATTAATACTATTTATCTCTTTTTAGTGCAGTGCCAGAAACGTGGTTGGAGATAGTGAGGAAAAAAGTGGAAGGTAGTTATTGAATAATTTCCATTAAAAAATTTGGTTCTAGTTTCAGCTGTTCAGTGAGTCCCAGACAGGTTTCCAGCAATAAATCAGCTTTCCTAGCAGGAATGTGATTTCTGCTCTTGCTGGTCCCTGCTTAGGGCCCTAATTCCAGAGTTCTGTTCTGGACAGCCAGTAGGCATACTACTTCCAAGCTGTGGGCTTCAGGACGCTACTAGCTTCGCTCGCTTTCATGCAGAGTTTTAAATTCGGGATTTTTTTCCCCTCAATTTAAAATGAATCAAACTTCTGTACATATTGAACAGTGAGCAAAACTACCTTTCTCATTCCACATCCAGCTGAAATTATGTTCATGTCTCTTTTTCTGTGTTTCTGATACTCTTTTTTCTTTTTCTTTTCTTTTTTTTTTTTATTATTTTTAACATATATTTTCTTCTTTTCACAGCTGTAATTATTCAGGCCCTCTCCTCGGTGAGCATCTCATGGACTCTGATTTTTCCTCTCAGTAGGCTGTACTGGGAAGGATCCAATTAAGGTCTTTTTAAGTCCTCTAAGGAACACTACTTGCTTGTGGTTAAGATTGCCTCTGTAAATTTGCCCAATTTAATACAGTCCAAGTTTTGATGATATGAACTTTGTTCCTAAGGTTTTAAAAGATTTCTTAGTCTTTGCTTTTATAGTTACTAATGTGATTTTAAGAAATACGCCGGTGTCTCAGAACTGCCTGTTAACCCATCTTCTTTTCTCTTTGAAAGTGAAGCAGTTAATCCTACCAATAAAAGGAGGTTAAAAGGTGTGTTGAAGTCTACAAAGCAATGTGAAGTCTGTGGACAATTTCTTATTCCTAATTTCCATCCATTGTGTATGCAACTGTTCTTTCTGTTCACAGTAGAATTGCATATATGTATTTTAGTAAAACATAGAACCTTCATGGAAATTACCTGGGTAACATCGTATATATTTGGTAAGGAAATAGTTATTAAATATTTTAGAACACTTGGCAATTATCATACTCAGCATCATTAATATAAATGAATCATCTTGACTCAGAAACATCCTTTTGAAAATATTCTGCAGTATCTACCAGATTTAATTAAATACATGGGAAACAGAAACTGTGGGTACAGTTGCATGTCTTGTTAGTCAGGAGACAGAAATTATATTCTCAGCTTTCCCATAAAGACAGCCTATAACAAGCTGGAAGTCTAAACATTGCCTGGGCATCAAGAGCCTCAAACAGCCAGGTGTTCAGATAGGAAGAGATGGGTTAGGTGATGATTACTGCTGAATCTTAGTAGAAGATGATCCTGATTATTTCCAGCGCTAAAGGAGTGGAGAGTTTCTTTGCTGGAGAAGAATGACATTGACAAATTAGCTTGAATGGACAACAACATAAAAGCTGCAACTGAGATGGAGGTGCCAATGTTTATTGTGTTCCAGTCACTCAGCTTCCGACGGCACTATGTCTGACAAGACTGGAGTTTTGTGACAGATTTGCCCATGAAATTAGAAATGTGTGGTAAATCTTTCATTCTGTGTTATGAATTTCATTTCAAATATTCAAGAAAAGCATATAGTGGCAATAACTATGAAAATAAAGTATGCTGTTCAACAGTGAACTAAATGCTAAGAGGTTAATACTGCATTACCACCTAATCCAAGTTAATCTATAATAACATGAGATATAGGGATGCCTTACTTTAAGAAAATTTTGAAGATTTTTCTCTGTCAAAAATAACAACTCTTTAAACTTGCTTAATGGACAGACAATTTCATTCAAAACATTATTACTTTGAGCACCATAGTGTTGACCTGTTCATATATTCACATATACTTCCTGTTTTCTTGATACTTTGTGCTTTAAATTTTCAATATTACTTATGAGAATTTGATATTTTTTTAGCAAAAGTAACACATCTAGTTAACTTGTTAATCTATTTAATTTGGGAATCGAATTAGCTTTCATCTGGATTAAAGTAATTTAGTTTTGGTTTTGACAATTTTCCTATTACCATATGTTGATTGATTAGATGGCTAAGATGTGAATCAACTATGTCTAACATACAATTAAAATAAATGTTGTTTAGCCACTCATGGGGATTAGCTACTATGAGATGGTACTTAAAAAATAGGTGAGTCTGAAGTGGACATAAGACATACAAATAGGGATCTGGGATAGCAGGGTAAAGGTAATAGACAAAAAGGAAAGAATTAATGAAAGACTCCTTTCTTTTACAGGCTGCATCTTTAGACTGTGAATATTCTCTGTATGGCATTTTGATTTAAAGCTATCCTTAGACTTTTACAAACCCTTGGTGCTGAGGATGCAAATGCACAACACTGTGTATATCAAGAAAACTGAATCCCATATACAGCAAGTCAGGATACACTGCCCAACACTGTAGTGTTGGTATTCTCTGTGCTTGAATCATCGGTCCGAATTGATTTCACACCTTACAGCACCAGTAATTGTTCCCAATGCTGCCTTTCAAACCAAGTTTTGTGTAGCCAATATGTAAGCTGGCAGAATTTCAAATAAAGGAGAATATATTTTTCATCTTCTTGTTCCTCCTTGACAAGAAATGTTGAGATAATGCTTTGTTAACAAGGATGTTCCAGGAGGAGGGCATGTGGGACTAACAAATATAGATTCCCTTTTGCTGTGAGAACTGCAATGTCCTGGGCAGAGATAGAGATTGGTTATGAGGATGGACTTGAAAATATAAACTATTCAGTGATATAAGGTATTTACTATAGTTTTCTTTAAATTTCTGCATATTCAAAATTAGACACAGCTGCTGGCAGAGAGGTGCTTTGGAGACAGCTGTGTCTTCCTCTGTCCAAAACTGGAGAAGCAAGAGCAAAAAGATATGGGAAGGGATAAATATTATGGCACTGTCCTTCTGTAAGTCAGCCACAAAATGAGGCCAGTGGTGAAAGCTGCTGTGTACAGATACCTGTGATCCACAACTCTTATGTGGAATAGAGGTCTTTGACTGCTGACTAGAACAGGGCTAAGCAGATGATATTTGGTACAACAATGCAAGGGGGATATGTGTAAAAGCTGTTCAGTGTAGAGGTAATACCATCTTACCATAAAATGAAATACCATTGTTGTATTTAAATAATTTGGGAAGTTCATAACAGATAGTTCCGTACACCTTTTGTGACCATGTCAACACAGATACACTTTTGTGAAACACGATCTTCTTCTCAATCTTGTTTCTGACTTGGAGTCTGTACTCATAAGGAAAGTTCAAGAGTGCTGATGATGGAGTTGTGTCTCAGTTTAAGGAGATTGAAATGTTTTGCTAAGGAGGACGATTTATGAGGTAGACCAAACTCCTCTGTCTCAGCAATTGTAAATCCGAAATTAAGAGTCTCCAATCGAGGAAGTATGGAAAAAGGAAAAATAAGAACCCTTTATTAAAGGATATATGTATATTGGCAGAACTACAAAAGAACACAAAAACAACTAAACAATAATCCTGTAACTAAAAGTCCCCTTCAAAAAAGGAAACAGTTCAATACTTCCTGTCCTCTGGCACAATTCCAATCACGATTGGCAGGGGCACTGTTGGATCACTGGAGGTGCAGAGCCTGCAGTGCTCTGTGTTGCTCAGCAGGGAGCGCTGTTGGGCTCTGGCGGTTGCCCCATGGGGCCCTGGTTCGCAGGAGAAGCCGACAATGGAGATTTCCCCCCCACCAAGGAGGGGAAGGGAAAAAAGGGAGAAGAAGGGCAGTTTCTTCCCATGAAACTCATGCTGTCTGCGGCTGGTTGTGGCCGGGACTCCCCCCTTTCCTCGATGAGCACAAACTGCTGCCAAAACACGGGATTGGAGGAGGGAAAAATCGACCCCCTCCCCAAAAGGTTCCTCTGCAGGATGGGCCAAACCTCTCTGATGAAATCTGAGCAGGTTCAGCTGGGGACAGAGCAGAGTGTAGGCAAGCCAAGGCCAGAGAACAGCCAGATGACCAGGTCGAGAGCAAAACAGCCTCAGAGCTTTTCCAACACACACCTTGCCCCCATTAAGGCAAAAAAGTGAAGTGTCCCATTTCCAAGGAGAGGAGGGAAAAAAAAACCAAAACAAAACCCTCATCCTCATATTCCTCCCCCACACACACCCCAGCCTTAGAGAGGGCCATCAGCCTGGAATGCAGTTCTGCCAGCTAGTTCTTTTGTGTAGGTCAGTCACCCAAGGTAAAAAACTGCTCTCCCCCATTCAACACCTTTCTCTTACAGGGAGGCAGGGGAAAGAAAATTCCTGTTTGGTTTTTCAGAACAAGTAAACCTATGACAAGTTGAAATGTCATCTTTGTCACAGTAAGGACTTTCATTCAAAATGCAAGTACTTCGGTATGTATGTTTCTGTGGTGATTTTTACCCTAACACTTGCAGAAATGAAACAAATGGTTTGGACAGAGATTCATTATTCCTATAAATATCATGGTAAAGGCTGAAGATTACAAGAGATCATCTTTCTTAGAGATCTGTCTGGATTACAACCCAGAGATTGAGATAAACCTACTGGTGCCCAGCACTACTCCAGAACTTCACTACACAGTGTCTGCAACCTATAACTGCAATTCATGGGCAGGAAAAAAGAAGAAAGGAAGCAAATTGTCTTAAAAGTTAAATTATATTTGGCAGAAAACCTGTGTAACACAGAAAACAAAGAAGCAAAGGCTGTAGTCCCACTTTCTAGAATACATGTTGCCCAGTATCCTCCAGGCAAATATTTTCTGTATAGGACAAATAAAAGTGTAGTCTTAAGGAATGAGTATGTCAGGAACTGTTACCTACTTTTAAGGGGGTCTAAGGGAGAGCATAACCTTCCCCAGATATATATGTGAGAGCATAATCCTATTGATTGAGAAGTAGGGAGAATGAACATGGTTTTTGTTCTGCAGTGTTGAATAGGTTGAAATATTGAACCGACTGTTCTGACCAGATAAACCACCATATTGCAGTTCAGAAATCTTGGTTTAGGTTCAGTAAAAACACTGTAGCTGAACCTTCTCATCTGCCCTTGCTTGTCAGTTCCTCTCTGACAAGCAGCAAAGAGCTGTCACCAGCCCTTGGATGGCCAATTGCTCCTGTTCAGAAACTGAGTTGAAATACCATAAAAATTGTCACTGGGATCTTCCCAGGCTCTGGTCTAGGTAAAAGCTTTTGTGTCTTGTTCCATCAGTACACATTATGATAGGAAAATCAGGTTAAATTCCTCTCTTGTGGAGATGAAGAGAATGACAGTTTAGTTGCTCTGACTGCCAGCCAGATGGCTCAAATGACACATAAAACATAAGAATATAAAAACTTGTCTGTCTCCTATGGTCATTTTTAATATTCAGAAAAGTAAAATCACTTTTTGCATTATTCACTTTTTTCTCTGTAAACTATCAGTTGCAGACTATTTACTCCTATTTCCTTTGTGTTATCTCCGTAGAGATGGAAATTGTCTTCACTGTCAGATATAATACATATACTATATTACAAATCCCTCACATGTATTATACGGCAAGTAGGTAGCTATTGTGGATCCCTACTTATTGTATAGTGGGTATTTTGGACCTCTCAAATGACTGTGTCTACAGATAAAAACTAAAGGAAATTTAAAGCCACTACAAGCAAGTTACAGTCAATATTTCCATATTATTCTCATTGTATATGGCGGTAATAGTTAGAAAAGAAGTCTTAGTACTAACACAACAAAATGTTGTTTGAGAATATTACACTTCTAGATTGGTCAGGATTGCTCAATGAGGGTTTTGAGATTGATTTTAGATCCCAGAACAAGTTTGTTATGCAATAGCATATTTTGAGGTCAAAGAGGAACTGAGGTCCCATACGCCCTGGTCTGTTTTTCTCACTGACACACACACAGTATTTATTCACTGCTTTTTAATCCTTGGAGGCTTTATCAGAGTCAATGTATATAGCATTTTGCAGTTTTAGAAAATTAACTGGTGAATGACCGCATGAATTTTAGATAAGGCAGAATTATAGACTACTTGATACAGAGCTTATTCCTTGCATAGTTAAGAATTAATTAGGAGGCAAGGAAAGAATTGAATTACAGGTATTGAGTTGCATTTGGACATTACTTTCCTCAGAACTTCTAAACCCTTCCTGAAGGGAAAGAAAGAGCTTCAGAAGTGAAGGGATATTTTACTTCAAAGTTGGATAATTAGTCTTTGTGCTTGGCTTGAGCACAAGCACTTTTGCTGTAAGGTATTATCACAAGATGTTTTTGCCGGGATACTGCTTTTAGAGTTCTCAGAATGCATTAGTCTGCAGTGAGCTGCAAAGAAATCAGGGGGAAAATCACTTTCTTCTTTTCTCTTTCTTTTTTTTTTCCTCCTTCTGCCCACTAAAATCTTGAACTGTCTTTTGAAGTACAGATTATGATAAAAATGAACATGTTCTTGGACAGTCTACTACAATGCAACGTCTGTTTCTAGCTACATATATGTGTGCTTTTTAAACTGCATCTTTCTAGAGAAAAAGAACTATTAAAATTAAATGCTATCAAATAGTATATGAGTAAATATACTCCTCAAATGTCAGGGTCCTCTGCCACTTCCATATACCAGGGGAGGAAAAATAGCCCACACAAGTTGTACAGATGTAAGGAAAATGAGAGCTGGGAGGTGACATCCATGTAAGAAGGGAATGGTAAAGAAGAGTTTTAAACTTACTTGATTTAAAGCAGTAATTGAAATGTGCAATATAATAAAAAAATAAAACAAACCTCCACACACATATAAACACACAAAAAACCCAAAAACTAAAAAACAAAAGGCCCCAGAGATGGTGTCCTTTTCTTCCACAACTAAAGATTTTTGAGGGAAAAGGGTCAAAAAGATTTCTCTTTGCATTGTTTTAACACAAAACAACATTGAAACATTCACTGAAACTGGAAGGCATTACATTTAAAAGGAACTACTTTAAGTCAGTGTATAAATAAACCATAAAATTCACTGTAATAATATCATTACATATACAGTTTTATGGAGCTGTGAATATTGTTATTTATATAAAATATGTTTTAAGGAGTCTCTCTTTTCAAAGGAAAGATAAGTTATCATGCTCTGGGGCAGAAATCAAACTCTAATGAATGGCCCTTAGAAGCTCTCTTCCTCTCCTAATTGTGTCAGATAACTTTATTCTTGGGTTTCTGCAATTTTGGTTGTTTCCAATACGGTGGTTCCAGTGCATTTTTGATCAGAATTCTATTAACTCTTCTGATGGCCACACTTCATTTTAACAGTGCAAGAAATATCTAGGAAGAGTAGGGTACGCTTACCTGTGGAGTCTTAAACACTTCTGAATATTTGATAAGACTATGGATCAGTATGAACTTGGTATTTGAAGACCCCAAAACTGTGTTGAATTCAAATATAGTACAATAATGATTGAATGTTGTTTATTATTTGCAATTTTCCTGTCTGTTTCCCTGGGCAGAAACAAAACAAATTCAAACCCTAATCAAAACCTGATGCAGAGACTAGAAGCAATCATGTTTCCATTGCATACAACAGAATAATTCATCATCATCATGGCTAGGCTTCGCAAACAAAGATCTGGGAAGGGCTCTACCCATGTTTGTTACAAGCGCGCTGGTGGCTAAAAAGGCCAATACATGATAGACATGTCTGGTTGCAAAAGGCACAGCAGAAAGACTCCTTAGGTGGTATATTCTGCAAGACATGATTCTTTCTGCGTTGCCTTTTCTCCTCAAGAGTGATCCTGTGTGCTTTTTCAAAAGCATCAGCAGCGTTATAGATGGTGTGTCTCCAGGCCTCACGATTTGAGACCGGAGCAGACCAGTTGTGTCGATCAATATGGCCAAGGTTGAGATGTTGTTTCAGGGAGTCCTTGTATCTCCTCTTCGGGACTCACCATTAAAGCAAGATCTTAGGGAGGTGGTGGTCCTTCATGCTTGAGACATGCCCTGCCCATCGCAGCTGTGTTCTCAGCAACATGGCCTCAATACTTGTGGCTGCTGCTTGTTCTAGAACAGACATATTAGTTACATAATCTGACCAGTGGATGTTTAGGTTTGTACGGAGGCAGCGTTGACAGAAGCGTTCTAGGAGACGCAGGTGGTGGCGGTAGACAACCCATGATTTGAAACCATATAAGAGTAGACAGTACAATGGGTCTGCAAACACTGATCTTTGTCCTTTTCTTCAAGTGTTTATTTCACCACACTCCATATCGCAGCAGCTATTTCTCTGTGTTAGTTAAGAAAACAAATCATGATTTCTGAATTAATGATGACCCACACCATTTGGCTCAGAGTGTACAGTGAAATGACACAGAGAAATAGCTGCTGCGATATGGAAGGAAGAAAATTTTTGCTGTATGAGAACCAGTGCAACGCAATGTGATCACAGGGATGTTGCTACATTATTCTTTTAGAATAAACGTACAGTGAACAAATTTGAGACAGCTTTTAGCCATAGTATATACCCTAAGAAAAATTACATGAGGGGTCACTGAGTCCCCTACTGTCTATTGGATGCAGCTGTGCAACTGAGGCTGACAGCAGGTAAAAAGCCTTTCATGTTGTTTTTGTCTTCATCACTTTATGAAGAAGGTAGAAGTTTTATTTACACACTGATTTAGAGACTTAGAAGCATGTATGTCTCAACCAAACTAATCTATTAATCATAATGTCTCTTAGAGAATGATCACCAGAGCTTCCACATGCACGTTTTAATGCGGACAGTAGGTCTAACTGTACCATATCTTGCAGTACCTCTTCCAAGCCCCATTCCAGTGAGTAAAACAAAAACCAGTGCCTCCAAGGAGGGCCTGTGGCTTTCCAGGACAAGTTTAAGGGCATTTAGAAGGTGTTTAGGTAGTATGATGATACTCAAATATATGAACATAACATTTATTACAGTAAAAATGGCAACGTAGATTGAAGTTTTAAGAGCATAATTATCAGAATGGGAATTTAGCTGGCAAATTAACTGGGTTAATGCTCTTCTTTCATTGAAGTATAGCAATTTCTGAAAGAGTTCATATCTCTTATGACAAGTGTTGTGTGTGGTATTGAGGTGTTTATTTTCAGGCCAACAGTTCTTTCTTAAAACCTGTATCCCCTTCTTATGTCCTTGATGTTACGAGATGGCACTGTGAAAACTTACAGAGCAGGAAAGTAGTTTCTAAACTATTTCTCAATTTTATCAGTAAAGTACAATCCTTCTTGAATTTCAGTAGGCGTTAAGGTTGCCCTGGAGATTTACTGGAGAAGTGTGTTAATATGACTTGTGTAGGTGTTTTGAAAAAGCTTCCAAAGACCAAACAGATGTTTTTATTTGTCTGGGGACTCACACATTTTAAAGATGATAAAACTGTATTCACTACAGTTAAGAAGTTTAGCATGTATAAAATTTCACTTTCCTGAGGGCTCTTTCAAATTGTGAACAAAAGACTGTGTGCAGCACATGAGTATTAACAGGTCTCTAGATCTGATTGAGCAGGTATTGCTCCATTTGTTATTTCCTACTCTGTTCATCTGCACACACTGCATATTCTTGCATCGCTTTCTGTTTTTTCTCAGCTGTCTCTTTCCACACAAAGAACAAACTTGTAACAACTCTTAATAGGCTTGTATCTATAATGGAGCTGAGCAGACAAGGGAGGGCTTTTCTCCACCTTTTATTTATTTTCTTGCCAGAAAAAAGTCTACTTTTTTTGCCTTCAAGAACAGTGTAATTTCCTCTTTATACATAAATATCACTATAACTTAACTGAAAGTGATTTTCTCTAATTTCTTGTCCAAAGACTTGAGAAAGGGAATGAATAAATAAAAAAATTAGTATAGAACATCTACAATTTGACCCACAGATTTCAGCTTCATCTGGGCTCTTAAGGTTCCTGTCCTGAGGAGCTTCAGGTCACCAGGAGACTGATGAAAACCATTTGGAGTGACTGAATCTGTCAGCCACCTGGAGGTGAGTTGAGCTGTGCTACTTCTTGCACCATGTGTGTCTCGAAGGAGTCCCATGTCCCAAGGAGTGTGCTGTGAGGGTTATGACATGAAGCAGTGCTTGCAGTCTCCCCATGGGCCTCTTTCATGTGATCCAGCATGCAATTATTGCACTATAAGCTAGGTAGATTTGGTATTTCTCCCTTTGGAATGGGTGCAAGTGGAGGCGTTTGGCTTTCGTTTTGTGTCTGTAGCTGTGAAAACTAGCTTACCTGGATTTTAACTTTTTTTTTTTTGGTTCTTTTTTGTCTCATTAATACTTTCATCTTTTCCTCAACTCTTTCTTCTTGATAATGTTCTGCCCCATATTAGAGGAGGATTCTTCTTGCCTTCACCTGCTTCTGCTTTCAGATATCCTTTCAAACATATTCAATCATTTTCATCTTTAAAAACTCTGTTCTCTGATTTTGCTCTGTGGGACTCACTGCTCCATTACTACATATCATACAGTGATAAGTAGTATCATTGTCGTATGTAGCAGTTTATGTGACTGGATTTGAATGAAAAATGTGACTTGGAGGGTACACGTGTATTCAGTGAAAAATCACACCAACAGATATATCGAGCTATATCTGTATTAAAAAAAAACAACAAAACAAAACACCCAAACAAAAAAAAAAAACCCAACCAAAAAAACCAAAACCAAAACCAAACAAACAAAAAAACCATGAAACAAAACAAAATAACCAAAACCAAACCAAATAAAACTCAAAGCAAACAAAACACCCAGGACAGTCATGTGGTGTGGTTATTGGTATGA
This sequence comes from Pipra filicauda, assembly GCF_003945595.2. Taxonomy (NCBI): domain Eukaryota; kingdom Metazoa; phylum Chordata; class Aves; order Passeriformes; family Pipridae; genus Pipra; species Pipra filicauda. The sequence goes on from NW_024104475.1 coordinate 825,968, forward strand.
GCATGCTTATTTTTGACACTTAGTATTATGTCTTAGATTAAAAAACCAGCAACTGTTTGGGGAAAAAAATCAGTGGGTATGTATTAGAGTTCATGAACTTCAGCACGCTTTCGCCAGCTGTCCTTTGAGCTATTTATTTCAAATTAGATGGCAGTGCTAAAAGTCAAAAATAGTTGATAATCAACTTCAGCAATTAAAATCTTCATTTTGATCTTGAGGGAGAAAGAAAAATCCTTTCTTATTCTCCTTTGCTCAAAGAACTGCATCTTAAAAGTCCAAGATGGTTTGTACACTAGTTCCCCATCTTATTTGACTTATTTCCCCATCTTAAATGCATACATAAATGGTGACAACTCTACAAGTACTAAAATACTGCCTGTAGTGTAGCACTCCTTTTCTCTTGATTATCTCTTCTTTCTTACACAGTAGCAAGCGATGAGTGATTTAAGGTGGTAGTGATGTTATCATGCTTCAGTTAATCTTAGTTTCTACCCTTTTTCTACTTTTAGAACTTAAACTAAAATCCTACCAGGAATTTGTATTCTGAAGCTTGTGATCTCAAATATGTGGAACCTGCTCCTTATCTCAGAGAATGAGACCTTTGTGCCACTCATTTTCCATAATTTAAACTCCATAGTCTTCCTCATTTTATCACTAAAAAAAAAGAAAACAAAACAAAACAAAGCAAAAAAACCCAACCAACCAACCAACCAAACAAAAAGAACAAAACAAGAAGTTACATTCAGCATGAAGCCCCTTTTTTTAAATTTTCATGAATACCTAAGTATCTTCAAAAGGTCTGCTACTATTCAGTCCTAATTGTCCTCCAGGCTATATCAAAGAGCTTAGGTCTAAAGTGGACTGTTTTGAAATGGTAGTTTATCACCATGCAGGCTTTACACTTCTACTGAAAGTATTTCAGACTCACAGTTAATAAAATATTATAGTAAATGTCTGTTAGGAATTCTGCCAGTCTGGTAGTACAATACATTATGATGCAAATAGAGCTACTAATTTTCCTCCACATTAGTGCTAGAATAGATTATATAGAACCAGGTTTAATTGCTGAATGTAATTGACAGCTCTTTCCTGAAGCTGAAGAGGGAATTAATTGTCTCTCATTTTTACTTCTTACTGTCTACATGTATCTTCAGGATTGCAAACAGGTAAAAGAAACTGTACTGTAGTGCACGTGCTTTTCTCTCCTGATTTAGCTCCTGTCTAACTTTGTGTTGCTGCTTCCAGTCTGAGATACTGAACGTTCTTGGAATGGTAAACAGATCTATCAGCCTTGTACTTCTCCTGAGTGAGTGAGTCTTTTGCTGTGCTGATGTAAAGTGTGTTAAGTATCTGGGGGGGCGGGGAAAGCAGCTTCACTTTTTCTCTTGGAAGAAATTCATTAACTCACCTCTAAGAAATAGGCCAGGAGGAATACTGAGAAACAGCAGAAGTGCATGAGACTGGATAAACTGCTAAACAGTAGCTATTAGCTTTGCATATGGTGAGATATCCTCCCAGGAGAAGACTTTTGAAATGGAATTTTTATTTGCATCATTATGTCTAACAGTCTTGGATGGATTTATTTATTTTTTTCTAACTGAATACTTCATAAATTGTTTCTTAATCCCTTTAATATTTTCTACCTCTACAGTATTTTATATCTTCTGTTTAATCTGCTTACAGTTGTTGTTTTCACTAGGGAACTAAAAAGTGTGGCTTGAGAAAAAGTATTTAGTGATTAGTCTCAAAATCATGTGTGTTATACAAACACAGGCTGTTTATTACTCTAAGATTTGATGATATCAGTGGACAGCATTGCTCTTTGTGAAGTTATAGCAATCTCATCTTTCTGACCAGTGTGCTACTTCAGCTTATGTGTATGAATACCTTTCCATTTGCAGCTAAAAAGAGCAAGTTTTTTCTGCATTCACAAGACAGTGACTGTCTAGTGGTCGCTTAAAGTGACCTCACGTAAGACTGTCTTATGAAGGTGAACTTAAAATTTGCTATTTGCCTAAGCAGGAAGATCTGAACTTCATAGCAATTCATTATAAACCTGTGAGAATTTAGTCTCTTAATGTCTTAAAGGTAAGGCAGGTGGGATGCTGCCTTGTACATTAATCTTTATAAGCTGTCTTCCTACTAGTTAAATGGTTGTCAAATTGAAAAGAAATGTAGGTGGTGGGAAAACAGAATAAGTATTTAAATGGAGATCTCGGTTCAACTGCCTTACACAGGATATTTGAAATACTAATAATACTCACCTGTGAGGACTATGTTGTCAGCTTTATCTAGTTGATTTCAGGGCAATGATGCAGTGAATACCATTCATAAGTACTCTCCATGGAAGAGGTCCAGAGAGAGATGAGATAAAATGTGAGGAAAGAGCTGAGCGCTCTCCCTAGAGAACTAGTGTGTGTAAGGGGCATAAAGAAATGTACTGCAGAAAAGGGTATGTGAGGATATGTATTAAATCCACCTAAGACTCTTATTTTAAAAAGTTAATTAATGGTACAGGCTTTTTAAATGTGCATCACTCTTGTGAAATTCATGATTTAGTTTCTCAGGTGGCTAGTGAAGATGCATTTTTTTATGCATTTTTAGTTCTGGGGTGAGGTGGGGCAGGGGGAGAGAAAAAATATGAGAGTGTGGGGGCCTGAATGCTCTCTCACATTAGTACAACCTGGTTATAAATAGTATTATGCTCCACTGAGTTTATATTTAATATACAGATGGAAATTGAGGTCTGGCATCTCTTCTTTCTTTATGTTTGAATTCCATATGTAAAAACCAGTGTTTCTATTTCTAGTTGGTGTGGAGACAAATATTTGATATTGTCTCTCGCAGCATCCTTCTGGACAAAATGTCCAGCATGCAGCTGAATAACTATGTTACATGATGGATGAGCAACTAGCTTACAGCTCGGGTACAAAGAGTTATACTGAATGGGGTAACATCAGGCTGCATTCAGTCACTAGTGGGTTCCACATGGTTTCATCCTTGGCCCACTTTTCTTCAACATCTTCATTAACAACTTGGATGCAGTGCTCAAAGGAATACTAAGTCAGTTTTCTGACAACACTAAATTGGGAGGAGCGGTCTACTCCCTCAAGGGCAGAGAGGCCCTGCAGAGAGACTTTGACAAGTTAGAGAAGTGGGAAATCACCAACTGTATGAAGTTTACCAAGGGCAAATGCCGGATTCTGCACCTGGGATGGGGAAACCCTGGATGTACTACAGACTGGGGAAAGAGCAGCTGGAAAGCAGTGTTGCAGAAAGAGACCTGGGGGTCTTCGTCAATGGCAAGTTGAATATGAGTCAGCAGTGCCCTGGCAGCCCCGAGGCCAACTGTGTTCTCGGGGGCATCAGGCGAAACATTGCCAGCTGGTTGAGGGAGGTTATTGTCACTTGGAAGCAAAAGTATGAAAACAGAGAAAAGAATGAAAGAAAAAAAAACTTCTGGGGGAAAAAAGTGAATAAAAGAGCCCCCCTTGGGTTCTTTTTGTCTTTACTTAGAAATTCACTTTGATCTTTCGGAAAAGACCTGGGTCCGTAGGCTTGGAATTGGTGGGAGAGGTAGATATGAATTTTCTTCAAGTGTTAAATTGGTAGATGTGTTCTGGTTGCTGACAAACACCTGTAAGAACAATACATATTTCATTTGGGAAAGGGAGAAAAGCTAGAAAGAAAGGAGAAGTATATAAAATTCCCAGAACTAAAAGGTTTATAGCACTTTGGTATGCTTCTCCAGATTGCAATATGGTTTGCTCATGTTTTGTAAAATGTGTGAGGTCTGAAGGGTCTAGTAAAAGTAAATTTGTGTAATTTTAAACTTATATACAGCTGAAAGATCATCTGTTGAGCACAAAAATATAAATTCTGATGAAAGAAACTGGAGCAGGGAGAAAATCAAAATAAACCATGAGTCAGCTTCAAATAGAAAAAAAAAAAGAAAAAGAAAAGAAAAAAAAGAAACAAAACCAAAAAATGAGGCCTAGTTTTCTTGTGTGAATAAGCAGAGGGGTTCTTTTGGTTTTATTGTGGGTTTGTTTGGGTTTTTCTTCTATTTGAGAGACTGAAATCTTAGTTTTTGCATAAATGTACATTTTCATTTAAAAGTAGTATTTTAGTTTTAGCTATCTGCAAACATGATATTACCTAAAAGTGTTGTTTAGTTCTTAGGAAAGAAGACTTAATGTGATCATTCCTTCTCAATTCTCCCCTCAGTATTTAATCTGTTATTGCAAAGAAATATGTGCTTAGCCCTTAGACACCACAGAATTCCTCAGCTGCCTCCACAGGAATTGAAAACTTATACCTTATTAGATGTCTAGGCATCATACCATGAGACAAAGCCATGCACAGTATGGATTTTTAATTCTGCTGATTACAGTACTTCTTGTGTAGTTTCTCCAAAAGCTTGTGACAGACTGGTCCCAGAGGTAGGTTACCCAACCTATTGCAACTGTAATTCCTTGCTCTCAGAAGTACATAATTAAATGAATATTGGTCTGACTTGTGAATTCTTGTAGGCAGAGGTTTTTTCAGAAACCAGAGCAGTTGCCATTTCTCGGAAACCGGCCTAGTTCAGAAATAAATAAAAAGTAGAGAAACTGAATAGATCTGGCCATTTTAACTTTTGTAGAATAGCTTGCTGTCTTTTTTCCTTCCTGATTATGACCAGACTAACCTTTGGGGGAAAGGGTGTGAACATCCAGGGAACTCACATAAAGAATACTGAAACTGTCATAAAGCATAGTGAAAAGGTCAGTATCACACAGAATTGTGTAATTCAAAAGATGCAGTTCATAGAATGGCATTCAAGTTAGCTCAAGAAGAGCTGTTTTCCATCAGCTATGGAGAAAATAGTCCTCTCTGAGGTATTTTTCATTTTTTCTCTTCCCTTATTTTTACTCTTCATGTACACGTTAGTTTGGTGTGCTGTTTTGTAATCATGTTCCACATGGGGCAGCCTCATGCTTGAGCAGTGGAACAGTTTTATTTTTATTGGGTATACACCTTGTCCTATTATTATGAGCTAGAATGAGACATTCAGTTACAAGAAGATCACAGCCACCTATATAATAGCTAGTGTTTAAATGAAGTGGGATTCTTCTTACATCAAATAAAATAAATTTTTGTGACTTGCTATATCGTTCATTTGGACATCTCTACAGAAAAGAAATTCTTCTGAACTTTCTACTTTTAATAGTTCTACAGTTGGTATTATGTTTTATTATCTTCAGGCCTCCTGAGAAGGAATGATTCTAAAAGGGACAAGCCAGGTTTGAACCATTGGGCCAGTCATGAAGCAGGAGATGGTGTTTGTGTGTGTTTCCAGGAACACTGACATATGAAATTCAAAAGGTTTGGAAGTTCATTTGAGCTTTTATATCCCAATCTCTTTGATCAGGAAATCTGACTCAAAACTCTGAGAATAAAATATTTTCTCTTGAGACTTTCACTGATCTCCAGGGGCTATGAAAGTAGTTATACTTTCTGCGTTTTGATGATTTAGGAGCTTTGAAGAAGGCAGAAATATGTTGTGGGGTTGGGGAAAGCACAGGGTGGTAGTAATACTCTAATACTGTTCCCATCAGTGACCTCAAAGATGTTCTGCAGTTAAACTTCAGGAAAAATTCTGGTTTTGTTTTAGCAAATAATTTTATTCCACCTCTTTTGGGCTTAGCAAATGACACAGAAAATAATGAAGTCTATTGATTCTAAGGTGTCTGGTGTATTAAAAAGCTGGTAAATGAAGAATATTTCCTTTTATGTATGATATTATTGAGCATCACTCTTGTCATTGGTGTTATTAAAGTTTCTAGCTTTGGTTTAACCTAGCCCATAGCTATTAAATATAGAGATGACAACTTTACCCTGAGACTAGGTGTCAGGAATGATGTGGCTGAAGGGCAGGGCAGGAACAAAAGTCTGACTGGCTTTTGGGGAACATTTATTCAAAGGAGAAAGACATTATTGCTAGGCATCCTGTGGCAAGTGATTTTTTTTTTTTCTCCCCTCCTTCAAACAATCTGTGTGCATATGGAGGGAAACTTTCAGTGTGACTGTAAAAGTTTTAAGGCTCCAGAAGCCTTTCACAGTTCCTCTAAGTTCAGCCATTTTTACGTGTTCATTAATTTCCCCTTAAATCCTGCTTTTCTAAATGGAACAATGTTATTTCCATGCAGATTTTTAAAAGAAGTCAAAACAACAAACACATATGCCCAACTCAAAGGATCAGTGGTCTTTGCTTCTCAGGGAGCTGGTGGGGAATCAAAGAGCAGGGAAAGAGAGAAAGCTTGTTTTTCAATGGTCAGCTTTCTTGTTTGCCTTCTTTACTCACTACATTTAATGTGTGCACATCTAAATCAAACAATTGTAATCCTATATTTACAGCAGTGTCAGCTTCCAAACTTCTTGTAATTGGTTTCTATTTTATGTTTCTTACTGTATTGAGAGCCTTGCTAACTACTTTAGGTATTTTTGGTGTTGGTAATGAAATAATTTATACTTTAATTAAACAGAGCTGCTACAAAATATTACAAAGGAAGCTGGGAGTATTTATCCCTTGATTTTTGTCTCCTTGAATTTCTAACTGTGTGGCACTCTGAAAAGTAGCTTTTACTGTCCACATTTTACAGTGTGTCCAAGCATTGCTGTTCCTTTCATCAGATTATAATGTTGCTTTACACTTTTTGTACTTAGTGGCTCTTACTATTTGTCTGAAATATGTAACTAGGTGTACGGCACAAACAGTACATCATCTGTTTTTCAAGTACAGTCTTACAAATCAACATTACAGGGCAGGTTTCTCGTTTTTTATTATTTTATCTTCCCTTGTCAATTTTGTGTGCAGTAATGGTGGTAAAAACCTCATTCTTCTCCCCCTGCCCCTGACCCTTCAGGTAAAATCAGGTTACTCTTGTATGAATGTTTTTTATTATTGTCAAACCATCACATCATCTCTACATGTACAAGATCTTAATTTTAGACATGCATCACTTCTGAGATGGTTTAATTCAAAGTAAAACAAAAACTCTGGATGCTTTCTGACCTTTCAGGAAGAAAAAAACAATTTATGCAGTCATGTGTTCACACCTTAGAAAAGAATTAAAATAGAAAACACAAGAGACTGGAAAACCCGTAAAAACTAAAACATAAAATTTTTTTCTGTGAGTATGAAACAAGGAAATGGGGAATAGCAATAATTTTAAGAGAGTGACTATTTTAATTTTGAAGCTAAGATGTATGCTGCTAGATTCCCCCCTGAATTGTTTCATTTTTGGTATATTGCTAATTTTTATATCCAGTCACATTGTTGTCTGATTTGATATATGGTGTTAAAGAACTTCTGCTCTGCGCAAATATTTTGAGTTAAAGCTTAAAATTCTCCAGCCATGCACCTTATTAGTATTTCAGATAATTTCTGCATAATTTACTATGCATATCATTCTGCATTTTTGGATGACGTTGTCAATTTGTAGGTTTACCATTGTAAATATTTTTGTGATTAAAGCTACAATTTTCTAAACATTTTTTATGATCTGAGCACTTAGATGACTGGATTTCTGTCTTAAACACCCTACATTTGTTTTTAAATTTCTTTCAGTTGTAAAATATTGTAAAATGGGACACTGAATTAGACACTGCAATTTTTTGGCTTATTTTAGAATCTGTTCAATTCTAAATTAATGAGCATATATCTCATGATAATGGCGTCCAGTGAGAACTTGTTTCTCTCTCTTCACCCCATAAATGTGTCCTGTATGAATAATGATTTTTCCTCTTTACTTGCTATGTAAAAATAGTAAATTTTATTGCTGTAGTATGCTACAGTGGGGATCAGCAGAGAGTAGATGAAATGAAAACACAGGAAAAAGTTCACGTGTATATACATTGACTTGGTTCTCAGTATTGTTTTGCCAAAAGAAGGGCCCAGATACAATATTTAAGTCTTTATCCTCTTAATTTTAAAGTAGAATATCATAAAAATGGCCCTTTTCATGCATATTTACTTTCACCTCAATTTATTGAACCTCTTATTGTGTTCTGAGTTAAAGCTTGTTGTAGCTTCAGTGGTAGTGTTAATCTCCTTTAGCAGGTATAAATGAAGACATGGAAGAGCTGTTTTAGTAAAGCCAACTGAGAGAGATTTTCAACAGCGGTGCTGAATCCTTCATCAGGATAATAAAATGCGACATTCAAAAGATGACTTGAAAGGTGTGATAATTAATAATGGATTTTTTTACATTCTTGGGTGCTGCATCTTAATTAACAAAGCACTTGTTCTTGTCTCTGACTTAAAAAAAAAAAAAAACAGAGTGCATACAGTCTAATTGTTAGACTTCTGCACTTAAGAAGACAGAATTCTTTGGTTGGATGAGAGACGTACTTAAACCAGATCACTGACATGCATTTCGTTTGTCCGCAGTAGCAGGAAATGTTTCTTAATGTTTAGGTTTAAAAGGAGATGTATTGCTTCTACAGGATGAAGTTGAGGCCATACTCTCAGTGGAAGAAATCTGTTCTTTCTCTCTTGGAATACAGAGCCTTGGAGCAGCCTATCCAGCCCGATTCATACAGTATGATTTCTTAGCTCATGTTTACTGCTGACAGAATGACTGTGCCATCGACTGATGGTAGTCAGGCAAAGGAAGGGGGAAAGCAAAGTCCACAATGCTCAGTCACTTTGCATTCCTCTGCTTTTATTCAACTACTGTGCAAAGGCAATTTCCATTATTTACTCTCCTTCTGCCCAGTCCTGCTGTTAGGCCATCAGGTTTGTGACATTCACCTGTTCCAACAGAACATTGTGGTATAAGATATTTAGGATCATTACACATTCAGCACAAGATTCAGTTAGTAAAGAAGGTGGGCTGCAAGTCTTCAGATACAAACACATCACAGCTAATATCAGAGTATGCCAGGAATAATTACAGAGATTGAGTTGGAAGTAGATTTGTCTTAAACATTTAAAACTCTCCTGAAGCCTGGAAACCTACATGAAGAAGGTATTCTCTGAGGGACTGACGTGGCCTTGCACTTACTCAGTTTTTTATAACAGCACTTACTATGCTATTTTAATGGTGCTATTATCTCTTAAGTCAGTGGCATGTCCTTTGTATTGCTCTAGCGAAAACAGGATAAAATACTGAGTTTTGCAGTTGTTTAGCACCATCACTGATTCACATTGCTGTTCCCGGAATAAAGTAGACAAAGAAAATTATCTTTTTTCTCCTCAAATTACTCCTTTCTCTAATTTTTATGCACCAATTAAAAATCTTATTTTCAGTCCTCAACCTAAATTTGTTGGCTCTGTGATTTCACAGTAATTTCTGAAAGCTCAGTCTTTCTCCTTCACCAAGAATGCCTGTACCACACAGTCCTTGTGAAGTCTGCAGCATAGGACTTGGTGTGTGACCAGTCCCTTGGGCACAGACAAAGGGTAGGTGGAGGAGAGGATTTCTTCGAGACTGGAGAAGCTGAGCCTGACAGGAATTCTCTAAGTGCTTGGGATGAAAGGGTTAGTTTAACAGACTAAAACTGTTGTTAACCCTGTCTTGATATCACCTCAGTTTACCAAATCCTGTTAGCAGGGAAGATTAGCCAGTCTTCTGTTTTCCTGCCATTGCAGTAGCTTGGCTTTCTCCTTTCCCCAGAAACAGAGGAGACAGGTACAGGGGCAGCACGGAGGCTGATGACGTTAATCCCTTGTGAGAGAATGTAGAATGAATTCCCTGTATAGCCTGTGGCATGGCTTCAGTAACTACAGGAGTATATGTTGCACAGCCATCACTGCTCATTAGCACTTCTGCCCTCCTCAGAAAACGCTGGTGACAAAACCCCAAAATTTTATGGTCAGGTTTGAAAAATAAATTGATGTGTATAAGGATGTTCACCTGATTTATTTGACATAAATGCAGAAATGCCTTTGAAAACTGATGTGCACTAAAACAGCTGCTCTCTCTTTTTGAGAAGAAACTTAAATGACTTTATGTTCTCAAGGTTGCCTTCACAAAGTTTATACTTTGTTGTGTTTGTTTTGAGAAGAAAAACTCCTTTTTATTGCTTAAAGGTCATCTGTGAACAGAGTTCTCTAATAAGTAAACCCCGTCTTCTCCTTCCAATGGATGCCTAGTAGTAGGAGTGTTAAGTGGCTAAAATATCATTGAGTTTCCTATAATCAGGTAGACTTGAAAATCTTCTGAGGAAAATATTCCATCTATCAATATAATATGATTTATTTAATGCCAGATATTTTAATTCTTACTAGTTTACTTTTTAATTAAAAATTTGTGGGAACCAGATTGTGAGCTACAGACAGCTGTCTAACTTGCTTTGCTATGCAAAAATATTTTCTATTCTCATTACAGCAGACATGTAAATTATAACTATTTTTATCTATTTTTCTTTGTAGATAGAAGAGGCACAAGGATAAGACTAGTTTGTAGTGGACATGGTTTACTGCTTGCTTGAAAATTTTCTCTTGTTTATTTGAAGAAAATGGGGAAAGCACAACAATTTTTTGTATGTGTTTTACTGAATATTTACTATTATAAAAGCATTTTTTAACAATATAGAAATTTTTCCAGAGTAGATGTGCATTTACATCATTCCTCACAATGTTTACCCCATCAACAGTTGCTGGGTATTAATGGAATTCTCCCCAGGGAAAAGTCTGTTGTCTCTTTGATGTGAACAGATCTTTTATCAATGATGATTGCTAATAACATTGAGGGAGACCAGAGAGGCTGTTAATTATTCTGTTTGGGCGTGCTTTAATGAAGTTATTGGCAAAGTAAATCTGTAAACTTTCTTTTACAAAATAAAGCTTGAAATAAATCTGAAATTAGATTTTAAAGGGAAAAAATGCTGGTATTTTTGCCTGCAGGTGGATTGCAATGTTTGTGAGCATGTTTGTTAGTTTAGCAACAATATTCCCTAATGTGATTCATGCAAGATAATTTTCATTTTAATAATAACCATTACTTATGTTGGTAGCTTCTTTTCCTGATAAGTAATGTGTTTTTCCCCATCAAATTTTTTAACTGTTGGTATTATTTCAATTGTCATGCCTTTCCTCAAGGCAATGTCAGCAACCAAACAGATCTGACTCAGATAGTGTTCAGCAGCAAACACTATTGATCCAAAACTTAAATTCTGTGACAACCAAGACTGTAGATGACAGTACAATTGCCTCCCTACTCCCATTTTCTGTCTTTTTCTCTGTTTGCACATCCCAAAATTTCTTGAGCCCCTTGACCATAACAGTGGACTGGGGCTTCTGTCACGATTCATGGTTTAAATCTTTGTGCAACCCCCTCCACTCCACAGCAGTACTTCAATTGCACAGCTGTGGTATTATTTTTCAAGGGTTGCTTCTATTTTGTCAGCAATAGAATGCTGTTTTAACAGACTGGAACTATTTAAAACAAAGGTTGTGTATAAATACAACATTTGGAAGCTACTGCTGCTTCTGGCTGGGGTTGCACTATGTAACTTAGTTGCATTAGCATGTGCCAAGCTTTAATTACAGAAGCCTAATGAGAAAGTGTGTAGGTCTAGGCTCTCACCTGACCTGTGAAGTACCATGATACCACATTTCATATTGACTGACCTTTCATTATAGTATTTACTATTTCACCACTCTTCACGCTTCACAAATTTTTAGGAGTTTTATGGTTCTCTAGAGATACCTTATTAAAATATGAAATATTAATGGACTTATTAGCATCTCCTGTGGGCACCACCCTCCAATTGGAAAGTTGCTTTTCAGAGGGAGGATCCAAATCTGAGATATAAATTTTTTTTATAAGATCTTAAATGCGTAGCTATATAATTGTCATTTTATTAATAGTAAGTGAGGACTCAAAAGGTTTACAGTTTATATATATCTTAGGAAGAGCTGTTGACCAGAAGAATTTCCACAGAAATATAAAGCATATTAACTTTGTTTTGCTAAAGACCCCTAAGTGTCAAATTTTTCAAAGTTTTGCTTTTTTTCTTAAAAAAAAAAAGTCGAGAACAAAAAACCTATCAAACAACAGCAACAACAAAAAAAATAAAACCAAAAAACCCCTACCATCCTCCATTTTAAAGTTAAACATGGATAAAGGAAGATATTTAAATGAAAAAAATTTTAAAAAAGTATTGTTTTGGGCCAATTACATTTTGTATCACCAAAATAATGTAACCTCTGAGGGCAGGTTTATTTTAGTCTCTGCTGTAATTCTGCTTTAAGTGTGAACTAATCAAGAATTCATCAAACTCTATTCTCTCCCTGCTAGCATTGCAGTTTGGATGCTGACCTACATTAAAAATTACCCATTTGTACCTGAAGAAGTCCAGTACTTTAAACTAATTAGGTAGGTGTCATTTGCTATTCCTTTCACTCTTCAATTTTATTTCAGATATCGATAAGAAGGGTTTTATACAATCTTTGCCACTAATATCCTCCTAACTAATTCTTCGCCTGTTAGTCAACTGCAGGGAAGAATGATACTGATCTTCTTCTATTATTTCTTCTTCTGTCGAAATCAAATTTTATTGCCCTTTTCACTATGCCTTTATTGCTCAGCTCTGCTTTATAACTCTGGACTATATTTTGCAGCTTCTGATGCCTCAGGGAGCCACATGCAGATTACATTGACAGTATAAAAAGAAAACAGTGATTTGTCAAAATATAATTCCTAGCTTTGAGTTAGTTGGATTTCCCCAAGTCATGAAGCATGAGGAAGGAGTAGTATGCATCTTAAATAATGATCTAGGTTGGAAGGAAGCTACAGGTGAAATCACTGCCCTGGTATCTTCCTTGCCTTTTCCAGTGCAATTAAGTTGTTCAACACTCATTCTGTAGACTTTTACAATTATCGAGAACAATTGAATACTTTTACTTTAGTAATTGTGAATAGATACTTTTCACAAAATTCACTTTAATGTCAAGGATACCCTGACAAATTGTTCTATCTGTCTGACCTTCAACTTTCCTATGCACAGGCAACAAAAATTAGCAGAACATCCATATCACAAATATAGAAGTGAATCACCCACAAAGCCATCCTTCTCTGTATTTTTGCAAACTAAACTTGTAGGCTGATTTGCTGTGAGGAAAGCTACTTTGTGAGCTAAATTCTGAAGGGCTGATTTCAAGTTGTTGGTATCCTGCAAGCTCATACTTGTGATATATATTTTGTACTTAGTAATAAAGTATGCTTCCCTGGCTTAGGCACTCTTTGCAAAGCACTTTTTCTTGGTTTTGTGTTTCCACACAAATGTAGAGATCTGTGTAAAAGAATTGAAGGTTACATAAATTCCCTACTCTTTTTTTTCTTGCAGTGCAAACTCGCCACAGAATTTTTGATATCATCTCATGTAAAATATGGGGAATTTAGTAATAGGCTGAAAGAAAGGAAATTCATTCTGCATTGAGTGCAGAGACAAACTATAAGTGTTGAGGGAAAATAAACAAGTATTTGTAGGACTGAAATGGTAATGGGGTTTTCTTGGAGTGGGGAGGAGGTTAACTGTGGTTTTAATTTATTTGTTAAATTATTCAACAGTTTAAAATAGATAACGGAAGAAATAAGATAAATATGTAAAAGATAAGTTTGTTTTGTGAAATTATTGTCCCATAATCACCTATTTGCAATGCCTTTGAGCAGTGGGCAAAAAGTCTACTTATCCCTACACTCTGTAGCCATTTATAAGAATGTATTTCCTTTGGAGTAATTTTCTTTGCAATGTCAAAGCCAGAAACACATATTCCCTCAGTATGAATTTAAGGAACATAGGATTACATGACCCACTGGCAGTAAATAATTCTGCCACCTGCACTAGAATGGAATTTCTGATGTCTTGTTTTTAGTCTCTGCTCCTGGTAACTCACTATGGTATTTTTTTCAGACTATAATGCATATGATAATGTAGCCTTGCTTTATCTATGAGGTACAGTCTATGTCACGAACAAAGACATCTTTTTTGTGTTATTAATTGAATTCCAGACTGATCCTAGTGCAGCACTCAATCCCCCACACATCACATTTCTATGGACTTCAGATGCTTCTATAGCTATAATATTGTTTTCTAAAATTGAAAAGACCAATAGAAGTGTGTGGGGTTTTTTCCCCTGAAAGATACATGTGATATCATGGAACCAAAACTGCAGCCAAGAGATACTGGGTCAACGAAGAATGGATGGTAATAGAATTATCCCAAAGGTACTGGTAGCAAAGAGGGAATAGTTGAACTGTACATCATGATCATGAGTGTCTTCAGACCAGCTAAAAGAATACACAAAATGGAGAAGCTTGTTTTCAGCTAACAATGTAATTATTTTTCACTCTTCCAGGGATTTTCTTTCTGTTTTGTACCATGCTATTAGAGATGGAAGTTCTTGATATAATTGCTTGTAGGAAAGCACCTGTACAAAAATATGTACTGGAGTTTCCATGGCTGGAAAAGGAAAAGAAGGCAAGATATGTATGTTCTTTTAAAAGCACACTATATATCACATAATATAACCCCACTGTGCACACTGGTGTATGAACAGTCTTCTTAAGATGAGGATTTGGCAATGACCTATCAGTCTTCTCAAAAATATATCAAAACAAGAGTCATTATTAATATTTTGAGATGATGGATATCTAAAAAATGAACTCTGATACACATTATGGCACTGATTAGTGGTTGACTAGCAATGACACATGACTGCAAAGGCTGGTGAAAGGAAGATAATCTGATGCATGAGGAGTGGCTGAGAGAGGTAGGATTGTTTAGCCTGGAGAAGGGAAGGTTCAAAGTAATCTAACCCATGCAGATAAATACCTGCTGGGGGTGGTAAAGAAGACAAAGACAGATTCTTCAAGTAGTACCCAATCAAGACAAGAGGCAATAGGCTTAAACTGAAATACAAGAAAATTAATTTTTAAAATGAAAATTCTTTTTTCTTTTTTTTACAGTGGTCAGGGTGATGAGACACTGGAACAAATTACCAAGAAAGGTTAAGGAGTCTCCAGCCCTGAAGGTATTCAAATCCTGATTGAATATTGTACAATGGCACTCTAAGTGATGTTTTTCTAAACAGGGGTTAGAACTGCTCAGACAGTCTTCAGAGGTCTCCTTCAACCTAAACAATTCTGTTATTCAAGTGACAGAGGTATTGTCTCTGGCTATGTAACCATAAGCTTTTTTGAAGGCTTATGAAGACAATGAACAAAATTAAGGTTTTTGTTCTTACTCTTATTAGTGTTTCTGCATTCAACTTCACAATATAAGCTCCCTTATTGCAGCAAGAGTCTTGAACATTTTAAGATATACTGTCAAGTGGTTTAGTTTCACCGTTCCACAAATCTTACTTTACAGGCAGTGAAAAAAAAGTATTTTTTTTCCAGAACATCTTTGTCTTCTGAGAGGTGAACTAGGTTTCCTATTCTGTTCTTTACCAGTGGGATCCCAGGTAGAAAATTCCATATTGTTAACTGTCAATAAGGCTAACCTTGCATTTGTTAGCCAAGATTTTATGATGGGAGGAAGGCAAGGGAATAGATAACATGTGAAAATAGAAAAAGTAACACTTGTTTTCAGAAGTTTAGAAGAGACCGTTTTTCTTGACTTTTGCTTCCTGACTTGTAACAGAAATATGTCATTCATGGTAACCATGAGAATCAGTTTTATCTTTTCACTCAACAGAGAAATCTAGTGTTTTGTAGCATACTGAGCTATACTGGGTCTTTTAAATGGAGTTTATGTGGAAATAGAAGTGTCATTACATCTGAGGCATGTGAGGGGCAGAGATGTACTGGTCCACATTGATCCTGAGTGTGTCCTGGTAGAGTAGGCAATGCCAGGTTATGCTTGTCTGGGATAGAGTTAAATTCCTTCATAGTAGTTTGTAGTGTTTTATGTTCTGGATTTGTGCTGGAAATGGTGTTGATGATTCAGGGATATTTTCATTACTGATGAGCAGTGCTTACACAAAGTCAAGGTCTTTTATTCCTCTTGCTCCCCCTGGCCACCACTGGGGAGGCTGGGGAGATGGGCACAAGGAGATGGGAGGGGACACAGGCAGGAGAGCTGACCCCAACTGAACACAGGGATATTCCATACCATATGGCATCATGCTCAGTATATAAAGCTGGGAGAGGAATAAACAGCAACCAACTTCCCATATCCCTCTCCCAGCCACAACAGGTGCTTTGTCTCATCTACCTTACACAGAAGAAGAATGTGTTCTACTGAAACTGTGCAATTGCACCTGGTTGTCCTTGAAGTGGGGATGGGGAGGACAACAGATTGAATCACTTGTGACTGATGTTAGTTGCCTGCTTAACGTGCTGTTGGAAATTACACAAATATGATGACATTGCAATTAAGACCTAATATAAAATACATGACCACAATCTGAGGATGATGCTCCTTTCTAGGGTCTCTTGCCTATGCCTATTTCCTGGCAAAACATAGCAAAACTTCAGTCATTTATGTGGAAACCTATAGTCTTGAAGCTTATCAGTAATTATTAAAATAATGAGAGAAAGATGAAGAAAATACTTATCCTGCTGCAGTACACTTTGGAGAGAATCTGAAGTAGTTTGATGCAGATGAGAGGCTTGACAATAAACAAAATATTTTTGTGGTTCAGACAGAGGCCTTTTGAGACTCACCTTCAAAGACCACAAAACCAGAATTTTTATTGCAGTTTCTTTGAAGCCCCATCAGCTATTTAAATCCCACTCCACTTCTGGATAAAAGCATAAATAAAATCATTTGATAAACAACCCTCTTGAGCAGTATAATCTTTTTGTCACTGAGGTCCAGCACTTCTTCTAAAAGCATGCATCTTCCTAAGACTGTGCAGCAGAATACAGCATATGTTTTGAAAATATTTCCTTTGTCTTGAGGTCTTTCCTAGTCCTAGATCATTCTTTCTCTTAAAATACTAGTAATGAAATTCCAATCTGGAAGACTTCATTGAACTAGGAATGACCCATACTAAGCCTGAAAAACAGTTCCTTTCTTGTAAAACTCATTTTAAATGGAGAAAATGTAAGCAGAACAATGTCAACCATATTTCTAAGGTAGGAAATTAAGTGACTTCCCTGAAGCCAAACTAACAATTTAATTTTTTCATATTCTGAACCATAGTACTATTTGATTTTTCTTCCTTTTCTTTTCTGCACTAAACCAGGCTGATGAAGAACTAAAACTGATATTTACTGACAACATCCTAATGCTCAAGTCCAAATTTTGTTCAAAGGCTTTTTAAATTATTACTCGTAATTAAGAATTTAATCTTTGACTTTTAATTTTTCAAAAATTATCAAAGATAATATAAGCAGAGTCTACTGCTGATCTCTGTCATTCTTCTTCCTTATTCATCTTGTTATCTAGTAGAATCTATAGCAGAGATTTATGTTTGATGCCTGCAAAGTTGGACAGCTAAAAATAGGATGGCAGAAACCCCCAAATGTGTGGATTAGTTGGAGGAGGGGTGGATGTCACCTAATGTGTCCAAAAAGAAGCAATCTAGATGAGTCTGTCTTAGGACTTGCCCTTTCTAGCTCATATATAGGCAGATGTTGAACATAGTAACTGGATTCTCAACCTTGCATGTTTAAGTCTTTAGAGAAGGCTACATCTTCTTGTTAAGAATGGATTCAGGTCTTTAGGATGGAAGGTAATATCATTCTCCCTGGTTTAATGAAAAAAAAAAAGAATTGTAGCTTGGTCCCTGTGGAGTTGTTTTGATAGTAGGACTGAGTTCATCCTATTCCAAAAAATCTACTTTCTTTCCTTTAGTATACTTCATAGGAAAGGTGGTACCTCACAAGACGCTCTTGTCCTTGGATCACCTATGTTCTTGGTGATGGCTTTTATTTGAGCTCTGGGAAAAGGTGGAACAGAGCTGGTGCTTGAACAGGCACAGTAACAACATCTGAGTGGGCATAAAGAACTGGTGGAAATGAACATCACTGTTTAGGATGCAAGTCTTGCTATTCAAGCATTTTCTCTCTACACAACATGTAACAGAGGAATTTGCTTTGCCTCTGTCAATGATGCAAATTTAAGTATTGAATCTTGCCTCTGTTTATTACCAAGCCTTGAAAAACAGAGATTTTATGAGAGGTCTTTGAATACAGAAGAAAACTGTGAGTTTCCTAAGATAAATTGTACTAATTCCTGTGAAATATCCGTGGTCTGTCAGACTTCCCAGCTCTCAGGATTTCTAATTACCAAGGAGATGAGGCAAAGTGCTGCTGACGAACCATCTGGACAACCTGCATAATGTAACAGACTTAAAAATGCATGGTGAAGAAAATCCTCTCCCTTTTCCTGTGGCAACTCGTAGGATTTCTATGGCTTTGCTGCTGTTGGCAGCATGATTACTTCTCCTCAGGCTGTATGTGACTTGGAGGGTGGAAGGAAATGGACAGAATGCTGAGAATTCCATATTTCATTACTGATATCAATGGTTTCTTACCACGGTCAAGCAACTTTAGTTTTCCGTTCCAGTGCCCCATCTACAAAATAGATACAAGGAAAACCTGTTTAAGATGTTGGGATTTAATGTTTACAAAGATACAGTGACGTATAGTTGCCATTCACTTAGTCTGTGGACTACATTGATTTCCTCTTTCTCTTACTACAAAAAAAAGATCAAGGAAGGCCCTGTTAAACTTTATTTCAAGAGATGAATGCCTCCATTTTATGTCAGCAGCAGTCATTAATTTGAGTTATATTTTGATTTTATTCTTGTTTCTCTAATGAAAACTGGCTCTAAAACAAAGAACACATTTGCCAATCGCACAGCAGCAAATGCTGAACATCTTTCTGCTAAGTTGACAGATGATGAGCTCATTCTGGTACTGAAATAAGAAAAAATCAGCCCTTGACCCACAGAGTTATGCTTTTTCTTTTCCTCTGCCCACTCTTACACTGTTCCTCTCTGTCCAGCACACACACAGCAGGATGCTGGTATTCAGGCCCCATTAGGTTACTGACATCTCCTGTTCCTTGGGAACCGCCTGGGATCAGAATAGTTGAACTCAACAGTTGAGTGTCTATAGAAATATCCCTGACCTTTTGCCTTGCAGTCAGTGTGGTGACAATATGTGAATGCCAATTAAGAAACCATGGGTGTTTTAACTGAGGGAATTGCAGAGTAGAATTGGGTCAAACATAGCTTTGAGGTTATATAATTCCTTTTCTTATAAACTTGTGAAAGTTGGAAGTACAGAACCACTCCTTTCCAACCTTCCCTCCACCAATGCATTTTTATTCATATTTGAAAGACATATTCTTTTTTTTTTTTTTTGCAAAAGGAGATCATGCTGATTATGCAGCTACTTTCAAATCCATCAGTACAATTTTTACTCTCCTGGAAGAGTTTTTTGGTTTGATTTTCTACAATAATAAAATTTTGGAAATGGGAATGCTTTTCCTTCTCCTGTCAGCTAGAGTAAGCTGATGAGAAGATGAGTGCACTGAGGGTGATGATAAGACTGAAATGAACACCTGCTCACAGTTCTGCTTAGTTCAGATGCTTCCTTAAGGTGAGCTGACTTTCTAAATTGCAGCTGTTAGACTTTCTGAATTAAGTGGGGAAATTACAGTTGTATCAAGTAAGAAAACACAGTGGCAGACATTGAACCAGATGAGCAAGTGGCTGAGGAAATAAGGAAGGAGAGTTCTTCATCTGAGAACTACAACTACAACACCTGCACAAGCAGTAGGGTGTGGAATTGAAGCTTGTGCTGCATAACTTCTGTACCAAGCCAGCAAATTTGCACAAGGGGACTGCTGTTATCCACAGGGGCCAGCAGCAGAACAGCTTTAGTGTTTTCTATCTCATTTACTGAAGCTTAGTCAGCTTTGCCCTAGGAGTTTATGAGGACCCACTTACACATTTCCATCCTGCATTATTTTGTGATACATCACTTCCAGTTTTAAAGAATAAATGACTAAAATCAGATTGTTTTGTCATATTGCTGGTGTGGTAAGACTTTTCCTGGTAAAATGAAAAATGGTAACAAAAGAAATTAATGCAATGGTCTCTCTAGCCTCCATTCTTATCTTGTGTTATGTGCAGGGAGGGGTGGAGAAGGCAAAGATTTCACTAGAAAATATAGGAAAAGAAAGGTATGGTAAACAATAAACTAAAGAAAATGGAATAGTTCAACTAATGCATCACACAGTAACACAGACAAGAAGTCTGCTGAAATATTCCTGATGAACACTCCAAAAAAATATACTGTGAGGAATTAAGGGAGGAGAAAGACATGCGTGAGGGAATTCAGAGGATGTGCATGTGCTGGCACTGAGCATAGAGAAGGCTTCATTAGAAGGAAGCAAGTAAGAAAATGGAAATGAAGGGTGAGAAAAGAGAGCATTTTCATAAAAAAGTGATGCAAATTCTTACCAGATAGTGGGTTGATCTTTATAGGAGACCTTTAGAGCAGCTGAGGAAATTTGTGCGTGCCAGTTTTTGGAGACTAGGGGTAAAGGTGAGGGAGGTCCGGGAGACTTACTCTCACTGTGGGAAAACCTCATTATTTGTGAAATTAACACATCCCATAAAGATGTCATTTCTTGATTTTGGCTGGAGATGAGTGTTGGGGTCTATGAAGGGTTTCAGTGCTCTCAGAATGACTGGGTTCAGAAGGGACCTCTGGAGACCATTTAATCAAACCCCCTGCTAAAGTAGGTTCACTCAGAGTACATTGCACATGTTTGTGTCCAGACAGGTTTTGAATATCTCCAGAGAAGCAGACTGCACAGCTTGTCTGGGCAGCCTGCTCCAGTACTGTCACCTTCAAGGTAAAGTTTTTTCTCATATTCAGATGGAATTTCCTGTGTCTCAGACTGTGCTTGTTGTCCCTTTTCTGGCAATAACTCAGCCTTATTTGTAGGCTGCTCGTGGAACACAATTCTGAAACTGTGTGTTTCCATTGCATAACCTCTGTTGTATAGTCCTCTGAAGAGCTGCATTATGAGAGAATATTCAGTTTGGAGTTAATGAATAAAGAATTTACTTTGGTAATGTATCATTTTGCTCATGCTAAGAGAGAAGCTCCTGAAAGCACGCAGTGAAGCTTAGCTTGCCAGGAAAAGCTATTTTGCTAATTGAGAAATCTCATTTGAGAGGTAAATTCTTGCCAGACTACTACTGCAATATTATACACAAAGCACGTATGGAAGTGATTACATTTTAATCTTTGGCCTTGATGGGGGTCTGCTTCCTAAAGCCTTTCGGAGAAAATTCTAGCTTGGAAAACATACAGGCTCCCTGTAGAGTGACATTTATGCTCTTGTTTAACTTCTTGTCCTTGCGGCTGGCAGCTTGGGTAACACTGTTTCTGGAAACCCGGCATTTCACTAAGAAAAATCTGAGTCTTGCCCTAGGAGCAGAGAGAAAACACGATGTCCTGCACACACCAGTGTTCTGACTGCTGGTACAGTAACACTTGAGAGGAGCAGCAAACCCTGCACTATCAATGTTTCGGTGGTTCGTTTGATGACTTTTTTTTCCTGTGGAGTCATATAAGTTGTATCAGAGAAGTTGTGGGCGCCCCATCCCTGGAAGTGTTCAAGACCGGGTTGGACTGGGGCCTAGAGCAACCTGGTCTGTGGCAAGGGGATTGAGATTGGAACTGGAGGATCTTTAAGGTCCTTCCCAACCCAAACAACTCTATGATTCTATGATCTGAAATGGAATAGATAGAGCTGGATGCATATATAGTCTGCACATTAGGATCTATGTAAGTGTTGTGTCGATGGTGGGGTGATTAAGAGGCAGAAAAAGCCTCCACTCTGTGTAAGCACTGCTCAGTAATTACTAAAACAGCCTAAATTATCAAGTGTTTTGATTAGAAATCCAAAACATATCAGCTTCCATGAAGAAATTTAACTCTATCCCAGCCAAAACCACAGCAAGGAGCAGGCTAAAGGACAGAAGCAGGAAAATGGTTTGGTTTTTCACATAAGTCAGCTATCAGCTTGCTAGGAGTCGGTTAATGGCAGAAACAAGACATTTTTTTAAGTGGTAGTGCTTTTTTGCCTGTTTTAATTTCTGTTTTGTAGGAAAGGAAATACATTTGTAGTGTTCCTTTTGGGGTAGATGATGTTTAGATTACACAGACTTTATAATTATGTTATATTAGGTGATTTTCATAGGTCCCTTCCACCTGAATCATGGTATTGTATTCTATGTCCATTTGTTCATTACCACATTTTAAACAAGCACCAAATAACATACAGCCAGAAACATACTGTTTTGAGCTGAAATGATCCTTCTTTCTCACTGGGAGACACTGTGCGTAATCCTAAATTGTGGAAAAAGAACAGGCAGTTCCTGCCACCTTGGGAGCAGAGTTATGAATAGTTAATGACAGAGTGCAAAGGCAAGTTTGGTTTGTGGTTTTGGGTGACTTACCTACTTTTCCAGTGGTTTTCTTGGGAAAAGGAAGGAACTCAATTTAAGAAATGCAAATATAGAAAATGGAGAAAAGGAATACCTGTCAAAGCAGGCGAAAAAAAATCTATTTAGAGACTTCAGTTCTTTCATTCGTCTGGGGACTTGGATTATTCTTCATGTTTTGTTTTTTTCCTATAGGAATCTAGTGTCTGTTATTTTTCCAAAATCTAAAAAATAACATACAAGAAGTCTGCTGGGAAACAGATAAACAAATCTGAATTAGATCAGAGCTTTACCAGCTCATCACATTTTTTCCTTCCTTTCCATTTTGTCCAGCTTCAACATCCAGTTTTTGCCATTGCCTCCTGAAGATAACAAGAAATTCCTTGCATTGTTGAACTGTGATTCCCTGTAGTGAGACGGGGCAGTATACTGAACAAAAGAGATGTAGATGAATGCTGTGGTGATATTGCTGAGACCAATGGAACTGCACCTCACCTGGGTTATTCAATAAGGTCGTGTCACAGGACCCCTCTCCTTGTAAAAGTTACAGGGAAATCTGCTTCTACTGTGAGTGCACAACAAAAAGTCTTCCCTTCCTTTCCAAATCCTTTGACCTCTTTTACAGTAGTGGTTTGAAAAGAAGGTGTTCAAATGTGTCTCGCAGTCAGTTTGAAATAAGGGGAAACACTGCTTCTGAGCAGTATTCAGTCACTCAGATGGTGGATTCAGCACTTACTTTTTTCTGCCAAATTTTTTGTGTGTATTTCTAGCTTTGAAAAGTTGCTGTAAAAGCAGTCCATGAACTGCCATATTTATTCCTTCTAAAGAATTGGCAGATCAGATTCAGAACTGTAAGAAATACAGTGGGTTGCATTTTTGGTTTTATATATGTTTCTAGTTGCCAGTCTTATCTATTTGACCTGGATTGTGGAAAGCTGTCCAGGTTCTTTCTGACTCATGTGTTGCCAACTGAAAGATTTTGCTGGTGGAAATTACTTGGATCTTTCTCTACAAGGCCAAATACTGCAGTCTTTAGGAAGCAACTACTGTTCTTCTAGCAAACATGTCCAAATAGCTGAAGCTTCTTTCTTCCTAATACCTCCAGGACTACTTGAACTTGTCCTTTTGTTGTCTTTCTCCTGACACACTTTTACTACTCAACTGCAAGCAAATTTCTGTAACAGTTTAATTCAAAGGCCAAAAGTTTTAGCATGTCAGTCTTGTTGGAACTATACCATGAGGCTGCTTAGAAAACATCTGGTAACACTCCACAAGTCCTGTGGAGATACCTTTTTTTTTTTTTTTAATCAATCACTGCCTGAGTTTGTCTAGAGCTGTTTATGCCACCTACCTACTCCTCTTTTTCAGTAGTATATAGTAGTTTGGGGGTTGGGTTTTTTCACTCTTCTGAAAAATTTTTCTCACTCTTACAATTTTAAGTGGAAATTTAAAAAATCAACAAAATATTCACCAATATCTTAAAATATTACCTAGTTCTTGTGACTGAGAAGGGGTTGGGGAAAGGAAGTATTTTCTGTTATTATGGAGAATCATCATCAGTGCTTGCTGGCTTGTTTTCACAATGGATACTGACCTATGTTAATGCCTAAGACTGCTGGACTTTGCTTCTTGCACTGTCACTGAAGCTCTGAGGGCTGTGTGCCTCCGAAAGAGAGGATTTAAGTTGTTCTGTGAATGAAAATAAAACTTGGTGACAAATCTGTAATTATTGAACAATATTAATTTAGCACTGTTCACCATTGTTCTCTGGGAGATTTATGAAATGAATTATCATTTGCTTATTGATAGAGAAATTTAGTTGTAGAGTTAGAATTGCTCATCTTTGTTGGCAAGCTCAGTGGCTGTGAATTGAGAGCTGAGTTCCTGATATTTTTAGGGCCTCTCGTAAAACCTTTTTCTTCTGATACTTTCACCAGATCTTATCTAAGAGTAGTGGCAGTTTATAAACTTCAGAAGTTCAGAAACTTTTCATGAGCATTTTAAGGCATACACTTTAGAATTAAAAAGTGGAGTGATCAGACATATCAAGTTATCCTAATTAAGTGCTAATTTTAATTGGACACTCCACCTGAAGACAAAATTCCTTTGTAAATGTAAAAAAATTGCTATGTTGATAATTTCAGTAGCTACCTATAAAGAATATGTTGTGGTATATCTATAGGTATTGTGGAAAGGAGCAGTAGGGAGATTAAAAGATTTTAGAACAAAACCACAGCAGATCTTTTAGACAAGTGCAAGCTGTGTATGAGAAAAAGTAGTTGTCTTGCAGGTGGGATTTTTACCTATTAGGTGAGTATGCTGTATGATTATTGAACAACTCTTTTTAGGGAATTCCAGATTCCTATTATTCAACCAGTTCTTATGTAAAAGACAGGGTTAAGGTAAATTGGAGTCTTTCATGCAAGGACAAGAGAGAAAGTAAATGCATATATAGTTAAGTGTGTACAGCATATACAAGTAAAGGCATTTGGGAGCATTTTTTTAAAAAAATGTACCAAGTACTCTTCTTGGTTTGTAGGCTGAGCATAACTTGGTGGGAATGACATGCCTCATTTCTTCCCTGTGCTCTAGTTCAGACATAATTCCTTTGTTTGCCTTTTAAATAGTGCTCAGTTTATTTGAATTACTTCTGATTGAAGAAAACAAGGCTGCCTTAAAAAATTATTGTGGTCATTCATTTCAACAGTATTAGCTATATACTTACTGCGTGTTTTAAATCTCAGTTTGTTTCATCTGGTTAGACTGCCACTATGAGAAACTTTCATCCTCAGAGGCAGAAAATAATACATGGATGTGCTCAGTTTTTGAGAAGTCACTGTCCCTCTCACAAATTATAGACATTAAAAAAATTAGATAAACTCCATTTGTAGCTGAGAAAATGCATATGTGGAAAGGATTTACATGATTTGTTTGTGTTAATGTCCCATTGACAATGAAGTTTCCAAGAAGAAATTTTCCCCAGCTGAAGAGCTAGAACTGGGATGGCTCAGAGCATGGATGAGTAGGCATGCAATTAGATGTACCTGGCCAGGTGCACATTGTTTCATAAGATGTAATGGGCCACGATTTACAGGGATGGCCATTGGTCCTGACTCTTACATCCCTAGTTCATGGGAACCCAAGCAAGATTCAACCTTAACTTCAGTAACTGATTCAAGCCCTGCTGAGCGCTAGATGATGCTTCAACTATTTCCATGCAACTGAAATTTGAACAGATACGTGAAGGTGTACAAACTATATGTAGCTGGGGGAGAAAAGCAAAACAAGGACTTTATTTCACTGAAATAATACCTGGGAGCTCACATACAAGTCCTTTACATTTGCTTTGTTCTGTTTTGCTGCTTTGCTGTGATTCACAGATGAGCATATTTGGTTGTCCTTACATGCAACTTTGACTTGTAGTAAACTCAAGAGAGCAACATGATGGAAAATGCTTATGCAACCCGTATCAGAGAAAGTTGCTAACATGAGTATAAAATAGCCTCAAACTACCACAGTTAAAATGAAGTGCCCTAGAAACTTTGTGGCTTCACTTGAGTAACCAGCCTGAAGGAAGGTCACATCATGCTGGGAGGTGATCTGGCCTGACATGTTGAAACCCTTTTCAGGCTAAAAAATAGAATTGTACTAAGCAACGGAAAATAGAATATAGTTTATGCTAATTTTCTTTGTTTTGTTCTCAGTGGTGGGCTTGCTTTCCTATAACAAACTACCACTGATCCAAAACCCAAAAAATCCCTGTCTGTGGTGAGGACATGCAGTCAGTTACCAAACTGAGGGCATTACCTCTTCTTTCTTACTTCATTTCTTTAAATACAGGAACATATATGTGTATTTGTACATATGCATATCTAAATAGGAGTGTGTGTATGTGTATACATATTTTGTGTGTGTGTGCATTTACAGAAATAAAATTGTGCCGTGCTACAGACTGACTCTGGGGGAGAGTTTATCTCCATTTTTAGAAAATTTGAATTTTAGATCTCATCACATTTTAATTTTCTCACCTTTTAGGCAAGTGGAGTGTATGGGAATAGGAGCAGAGATTAGAAACAGCATTAAGAATAAGAAAAAAGAAGATGTTTGTGTGTAGCCACACACTGAAGAGTACAGTTTACTTTTCACTTGGCCAAAAATAATTTGGACATTTCTATAAATAAATCTTAGGGCATGTGCTGAATACTCCTCAGTGCTGGTTTGGGTTTTGGCCTTGGAGGGCTTCCTCTATCCAGCACTCCAATAGATCCAATGCTGCCTCGGCTCCATGTCCCAGGTCCAGCCAGTAGCAAGGCTGAGTATGTATTTCCAGTAGATGTACACACACACAAAAACACATAAGTATTTACACATACATATAACCAGCCACACAGATCAATACAGACAGAGACTCTCAGCACTCATACAAACAGCACTGATGACCTCATCCTATTCCTCTCCCAGGTTGATGAGGATAAATGTTCATTATTGGGAAATATATACACATCCCCAGTGGTGACTCTTTAGTCAGTAGGTGATCTCAGGACAGGGTCTCCTCCTGACTCAGAGGTTCCCTCCCTCCCAGGTTTGGGCTGCTCTGCTCCTTCATGCCTGGAGAAACCAGCTTCTTATGACACATCCTAATGAGGCTGCTGTTCAGGTGCTGATTTACTGCCTAAAGTACTAGCAAGGTTTTGCTAGTAGTCTCGAGCAGTTTTCAGTAAAAACTATTTTCTATCAGTTCATAGTTTCCTGTTTTGTTATTTTAATTCAACAGTTTTTCATGACCTAAGCAAATATACTGAGGTGCTGTGTGGTATTAACTAGTTACTTTTCTTCCTCTAAGATATGTCTATGTATCTGTTGTACTGTAATAATTTGCATGTGCTCGCAAAATATTTTGGAACCTAAAAGTACTTGTATAACTCACCTCTACACTGCCTCTTCTTCAGATGTTCATAGCTGACTACTTAATAAAAAAATTAATAACTACTATTTTGTGTTCAAACTCAGTAAGAAAGATGAAGGATTTCATGATCACAGGCTTCAGGTCAAGTGCTTGTGCACTTTAAAACAGCATTAGTGAAATTAAAACATACTGCAGTCATTCACACTGAATGAAACCTTCTTTCCCCAACTCCTTGAATTAATTTTTTTCATGCTCATTACTGAAATATAACAACCTCTTTTAAATTACTCCAAGAATTTCCCTTTTTCTAGGTTGTGTTGATAGGCATATAATTACAGTCAAAACAATGGTAAAATACTGTGATTTCCATTTGAAATTTAATTGCCTTACCTGCATAATCAGTGCAGTGTAAATTAGGCATAGGTGTAGAGCAGACAGAATGTTTCTTTTACCTAAAATTATTTCCTTTCTCTTTACTATTTTGAACAGGTGCTTTTCAGTTCTCCAGACTTTTAGAAGATCTTACTTTATGACAGGAGAATGTGTGCGCATATTTTTAATTGATATAGGCAATGATTTATTGCCAGTTTTCTTTGAAATGTCTTAGTAAAACATCCCTTTGCTGGAAATGTCCCTTTTGCACTGATGATTCTGCAGCTTATTTATAGAATCCTGGAACTCAAGGTTTTGGTTTTAATCAGGTTTGCTCTTTAAAATTAAGGCAGCACATAAATAATCTGTGGCATTAAATCAAAGCAGTTGTCATGCTTGTCAAATGTCTGTAGTCTGCACAATTAAAGGCCCTCGGAGAAGTGGGGCTGGGGGGCAGTAGGGTTTGAAAGAGAATTTACAATGAAAAAGAATCTTCTCTTAAACAATAGACAGGATGCTAATGAGGTCAGGATAAGCAGAAAAGAGAGGATATTTTTGCTTGGTAGTTTATGCAAGAATGCTTTAGCTTTATCAAGAAGGAAGTAGGGACCTTAAAAATCTACTTGCTTCATACATATGGAGATTGGTCCCTCTTCAGTACTCTGTCACACTTTCCCCAGGGCAGCTGTTAGAAGGTGGCTTGTCCCCAGAGTCCTTAATTAAGCTTCATACCCTTAATCTGAAATCTAAATTTATATTCTTCTGAGCTTTTGAGGGGAGGGGAAGGGTTTGCTTTTTTTTTTTTTTTTTTTTTTTGGTAATGACCTGGGTTTTTTTTAATCTAATCTAGAACAAACTTTCAGAAATCATTATAAATAAAATATACTTTATTTTATTGATGAAAAGCAGGCAAATTAAATCTTTCATAGTTTGTCTTGGAAATTTGTGTCTCTACTGGAAAAAAAAGAGGTCTTTCTTAATGTGGCAGCCCATTTTTCAACATATAGGATATACAATGAGTATTCGTTCTTTTCATTTTTCTTGCCTCAGGGATACTGGATGATAATACATAGTGGAGCTGTTTTATGATCTTTTAAGGTGTTCAGGGACAAGTACATATTTAATCATTCAGTTGTCTGACTAGACATGGCAGAATAAAATGTGTTCATAGAAGATATGCCTTCAAATACTTAGTGTTAAACAGGATATGCTGTAGAGAAGGTGGTCATCTTATTGTTAAATAACATCTTGGGAGGCATACTTAGGAATTGCAGCTGCTGCCTTTTAAAAGTACGTTTATATATATACAACACATACATATACACGTACAAAATATACTTATAAATGTATATGAAGAGAGAAATCCTTTACTATATGATTCTACGTGGAAATGCTTTATTTTTATGTACACATACAAGCAAATTGTCAAACTAATATAGTTAATAAGGAGGTCTATACCACTTCAACATAGCTTAGGTACTCTTAATTTTGGAGACAATGCCAATTTCCATGGGGTTTTTTTGGCAGTGAAATCTGTCCTGCAGCTTCCAATGACTTTAATATTTATTAAAATGCACATCAAGAACTGATTTTGTCTGATTACTGGTCAGTTATTCTTTGAATACCATTGAAATAGGGAGAATCAGAACATGAGTAGTTATTTAAGAATAGTTAAGCATGTTTATTTTATTTAGGTTTTTTTGTTTGTCTGTGCATTTTTTTTGTTTTTCGTTAAGCTTTCCTAAAGAATATGCTCTTTTTCTATGGTCAAAATGCAAATTCAGTGTTAAGGGCAGATATTTTGAAAACATATATATTTCAAGCATATAAAATTCCTTCTGGTCATCTGTCTAAAGTAACACAAGACATAAAGCCTTAAATAGCTACATTTGTGAATACGAGCAGTTTGAATCTATAGGTCTTCTTTCTCAGGCTCCAAGGCCTCTGATCCTTTACCACTCTCTCCTGCCGCTGCCTACTTTTTTTTTTCTTTTTTTTTCTTTCATAAATTATTTGAAGAGATCATATTACTCATTTTCCAGGTCTGGTATTTTTAAAGGGCACAATTGTTTTCTGAGGATAGAGATTATATCCTGAAAATATGGTCCTAGTAGAAGTTCTAGAGGCCGTTTGTGTTGTCATTGCTTGCATGATTACAGCCAGCCTTTGTCAGCATGTTTAAATATGATTCTGAACACTTAAACTAGTGATCAATGGGCTTGATATATGGATAGCTGTCACAAACAAGCACAGTCTTGAGTCAGACATATTGAGCATTAGTATTCTTAATTAATGCAAATTTTTAGAAGTAGGCAAGCCCATTGAGAATTTTCAACGGTATGATATCCATACTCTTAATTCCTGATCTCAACCACATTCCTCCCTGTTTGATCACAGATGGACAAGTGAGCAGGCGCAAAGAAGGAAAAATTATAGATTATATGCTCTTGTTTGTAAATGAGTGGGTATATTTCATCCTTGTTTTGATTGATGGAAGCTTTATTCCAGGAAAGGTTATTCTCAATTTGTTATTCATATTTTGGATGATCAGAGTAGCCTAGAAAATGCTTTTCCAAACAAGCTTACTCTATTACCAGAGCCTATATGAATGAATTTTCAGGCTTTAAAAGAAGAAAAGGGAAAGGGAGGTAAGTGTCCAACACAGATGTTCTCATCAGTGTGTATTTAACCTGGAAGAGCCCCCTTCTTCAGAAGCACACTTTCACAGGACATGGATGAAGTCATAGGTTTCTGCTCTGTATTTGAGACCTCAGTTTAAGCTTTGAATCCATAAGCGACTGCAGTCTATGCACAGATTTAGAGGTTTACAGCTCCCCATGTCAGCTTTGCTGGAATGAGAAACTTATTAAAATACAAAAAAGAAGTAGGTCCAATGTTTGTGTTACTGTGTAGAAATAAATTCAAACTTAAGATACTGAAAATCAGATTTTATTTTTTTTCTGAAGCTGAAGATGGTTTTTTTATCATTATTCATCATTACTATAATTGGCTTTTTTGCTTTCTATCTGAACACTGAGTCAATGACTGTAGTAAAAACTCTCAATTTTGAAACTCAATAAGCCCATATGATTTAAAAATGTTTTTGATACTGTAGTAGAATTACATTTTATGGGCTTTATGGGAGGAAACTGCTAGTATTTTCACAGACCATAAAAGCAAACTTTTTCAGGATAGTGTCAGCTTATTTTGCAGCCCTTTTGAGTTTCCCTGGACACA
Source organism: Pipra filicauda (assembly GCF_003945595.2). Taxonomy (NCBI): domain Eukaryota; kingdom Metazoa; phylum Chordata; class Aves; order Passeriformes; family Pipridae; genus Pipra; species Pipra filicauda. The sequence continues at coordinate 856,897 of NW_024104475.1, forward strand.
ACATATCATCTCTCTTCAACTTCAGGCAGCAACTGTCAAAAGCCGTGCTGCAGTTACGTTTCCTCATCAGTCATTTCTGCTGTTTCTTTTCATCTCCGGCTCATCTGTTTCTTTTTGTACAGCTTATAGTCCACCATGTCCAGTATTTTTTAGACACCATTGGCCAGGATGGTCTCCAATACCAGGCAGAGATGGAACACTTTGGGGCAGCTGCAGGTATGCCAAAGGACGGCAGTGGAGCATGCTGGAGCATGGTGCCTTCCTCAAACACACCAAAGGGCAGTAGCCACCACAGTCGGTGACACACAGTGAAGCAAACCAAAGGAAATATAGCTGGAGTGTCGAAAGTTTAGTCAGACTCAATGATCCTTGTTGGTCCCTTCCAACTCAGCGTGTTCTGTGATTCTGTGAGACATGCTCTTGGAAGGAGGTACTCTGTGCTGTATGTCTCTGAGGGGCTGCAGTCCTGGGCAGCCCACGCGAGGGCAGGTATACTCCTGAGGGATGGCAGAGTTATACCTGGTTTCCTCCTGTAGCATTATTTTTTTTATTTTTACTTGTAAAGTTTTGAATTCTAGACCACCCCAACAAATATAAACTCTGAAATGTCTTTTCCATTAACTGCTTTTTAAGTTGCCTTTTAGCCATAGTTCTGCAGATCACATTCATTTTTTAAAAAAAGTGAGAACAGCACACTTTCACACAGTTACACATTGCAAATGAGCATTCATATAATCAGATTAGTCTTTGCAGAATGTTGTGAAGGATGTTCTAGTACAAGTTTTAACTTTAGTATAAGTAAAGAAAGAAATAAAACCATATATTACTGTATCTCCTAATGTAAGTCTCATCCAAACTTAGCCATTTTTGCAGTGGTCAAGATGTCTTAGATTTTCCTAAGCCTTCTGCTAAACAGTAGAGCATCATTCTTCCCTCACTACTCTTCTGTCAACTTTGCATAAGTAAGCAGTCAAGTTCTTGAGGTGGCATTTCTCTTTCCAGCTTGTCACCTCAAACAGCTGAAGGTTCGTGTTGTAAAGACATTGTTTTTCCAGCAGGAACACTGGCAGTCTGGAATTTCCATTTATGCTCAGCTGGCTGCCTTACCAGCTGTAGTTTGATAGCTACTGCAATTAATTTACACATAAAATAAAGGCTTCACTGTGCACTGCTGGGACAATTTACACCTAGCTGGCAGAACAATCACCTTTCTAATTACAATGCTTCCTGCACTGCCATGTCTGACCCTGCTGATAAATCTGAGTCAGACAAGTGTACAGGAACCTGTATTTCACAAACTGTCACCATTTGCAAACTGAAATCAGAATTGAAACTTTCATTGATTTGAAAGGGAAAATTCTTCATCTTAATGACTCAAATGTAGCTTTTGGTCAGAGAGAAAAGAATAACATGCGGAAAATTGGCCTTCAGACATAATTTCTTGTGGAAGAATGCATTATTTTGTTGTCTCCTAAGTATTGGTATTGGTTTAACTAATGCTAGGTTTATAAATAATGGCTTGAACCCGAAAGCAGATGCATGACCTGTAAACTACCATCTATATACTCATACTTAAAACAATGTAACTTCTTTTTCTGTGTTGTATATCTTCTGGATTTGGAAGGAAAAAGTACTGTATATGATCATCTGGTGTCCTATAATGTAGTTAGCCCAGATTCAAAGAGGAACTTTTGTGTGATTATGTGGACTTGATTGATAAAAAAGTTCTGCATAAGTATTACAACCTGGTTGTCAGAGCATTTGGGTAAGTTACAGATTGTATTTACCAGCACTTGATTACTATGGAAAAAACGCAAAGGATACTGGAAATAAAAGAAGGAGCAACCTCTGGATACCTGACCAGGGTGTTTGTTAGGGCACTTGCATAAGATATTTTTCATTTATACCTGTGCTTCTAGGGTACCTCTCCCCTCTCCACATGCTTCTATTGTTTTTTATGCAAACAATATTGGGGTAATGCTGGAGTTATTCCTCAGGATATGTTCCTGGAGTTGTTCCCAGGGTATGCCTCTTAGATGTCCCTCACAGATCAGGATGCCTAATTTGTGACTCTCAAACGGCTTATGTACAGCATGAGGGCTGTTCCAGTTGCTTGGATGAGCAGAGGATGTACCATATTGAACTTTTGAATGCTTGTCCCAAACTTTTTGGACATTTAACTAAGATTCATAACTCATGATCATTATTTACATCAGGCCACTCCTTTCAAGACTGAAATGTTAGGCACCTTGAGAGGGTAGTTTGACCCACATGTGATCTGAACTGCTATCTAGCTTGTATCTTACTGACATGAAAGACTCTGATCATCTGCCTTGCTTAAATCTCTAACTCCTATGAGATCTCTCTATGTTAGACATTTAACTCTGAATTTGGCTTCCTATATGATGCCCTGGCAGAAACCTTGGAGGCATACATTATTCAAGAATCAAGTGAAAAGTGAAAGACAAGTTAAGTCTAACCAACTAGAACTAGATTTTCCTAGGTTTCAGGCTCTTTGAGAAAAGATTCCTTCACCAAGTATTTGAATGTTACCTAGCAGACAGACTGACCTTGGCAGGGGCTTCTTGACTGCTTATAAGACCTTAAAGGTTATTAAAACCAGTAAAGAAATCACTAAATGGAGATGCACAATTCTATTCTCAGAATCAAACCTCTGGAAAAGGGCTTGTCTGGATTTTACATACTGTGAGTCACTGCTATTCTATGTTGAATCTTGAATATCTGACTTCAAAACAAAAAATCTGAATTGACGTAAATTGTGAACGTACTGGAAAAGCTACCCCAAAATACACAAAAAGCCAAAAAAGCTTGCATAAAAAAATGCATGATAATTTAAAATAACATTAAGTCTTCAACAGGTTTCTGATGGGAAATGACCCCAATTTATCTCAATAAACTTCTGAAACAAATTTTATTTTTAAAATTTTAGTGCAGGAGAAGGGAGGCTATTTTTGGTATGTAAGACCAAGATAGTCTGAAAATGCTATAAGAGAAAAAGTGTCTGCTTTCAATTTTCAATTCACTTTTCATTTTAAGTGTCTTATTGTAATTATAAAATAGTAAATGGTTTCACAGCAAATTTGACTGCAAGTTAAATTTCATAAATTTAATTTTCTATCAAAACAATTCAAAGCATTTCCCAGTTCTAATAATAATCTTGAGCCTTGATAATATAATTTCATTTTCATCTTGTGGATGAATAAATTAACTCCATATAAAAATTTTAAGTTTTGAAATATGTGCAGGAGAATCCCCAGATACTGAGGTAAGAAGAAATATTATGATGTGAGGAAAGCTTGTCAAAGACAGTTACTTCAAAAGCAGTGATGTTTGAAATTATAAAGATCAAATCTAAATATTGTGCCATTAAAGAGAATTTTCTTTGCAGTCCTGGTCACCATGCCTTCAGATAGGAAGACAAGAAGCGGCTGTGAAATAATACGTATTTTTATCCTGAGCAGTTGTTCATTTAATGTCTTATTTTAACAGGTATAAGACAGGAGTTATTTTAGAATTATTTCTTATAACTAAAGTAGTGAAAAAGTCTGAACAAAAGTGGAACATAAGTAAATATTGAATACGAATTTAAAACTACAATAACTTACCCAGAATTAGTTGGTGGTAAGACTTTTAAATTTTCAGGATGCTTCTAGAGATTTATTTTTTTTTCTTTTCAAGTATATGAATTATGATGATATCATTCTGACCCAGGATTTAGAAGAGAAAATAACTGGTTCCAGAGGTAAGTTCAGTGTCTTCTATCTATAAGAACCTCAGGAGTATCATGTGGTTCAATTATAATGTGAATGTATCTCTGGAAAAAGGTTAGCCTGTCCTTCATGATTCACAAAATATATACGTGTGTTTCCTATGTGTGAAAATACCAAGAACAGGGATAACCTACTTAAAGCAAACAGGAAAAGAACATAGCTAGTAGAACTCATATTGGCTACTAAAATAATCAGGCTCAAAGAGATCCTATCTTACAATAATGACATTGTTGCTGATGAGTTATTTTGGACATATACCAGACTGCATCAGTCTAGCTTTTTCATTTCCTTTTAACCCCTTTTACCAACTCCAGGTACTGAACTTTGCATGTTAAGAGATGGTTATAAGAAATAACTTTGCTGAAAGTACTCCATGCAGTACTAAAGTGTTACCAAACCAGCATCTCCATGGATTTTAAAAATGCATAACATTTTGGTAGAGCATGATCTGTTTACTGGCACTCTGGTAACCTTTACTGGACACCTAAATAACAGGCTCAAAATCAATGTGGTCACCTGAATTCAGGCATAACGACAGCTTATATATCACAGTAGTGTGCACTTTATTTGAGGAACAACTACTCTTATATATCAACATAGATGTGGGTGCCATGTACACATCTGTATGTTTCATATTAACAGTGTAGAAGCATACAGCTTCCAATGTTCTCATTAATTTTTTTGTCTTTCTTCATCAGTTTCCATCTCTGAGACCTATTCCTCAATGTGATATATTTGAGATTGTGTTGTTTGGGTTTTTTTCTTCAGATTCTTTACCCTGAGCACCTTGCTTATTTTTCTAGGCAATTTTTCTTCTAAGTCATCATTTTGACTTTTCTTCCTCCAGCTCTTCTCTCTCTGCCTCCCTCTTTCTAGTGCACAGAATTCCACACTGATTGGTGTCACACTGCTTTGCTTCATACTATCTGAATAAGGCAGAAATCACAGAACTAGTTTGTTTACTATTAATTTAATTTCATAAAACTGACTTAAAAAAACAAAAAACATAAACTTATAGTACAGTTCCATAGTGAAACCCTTAAATGTGATAGAAAACTTATTGTCCCACTGTCACATAAATCAGTGGTCATCAGTAGTATCTAGTATTTACAAAACTGAGCATCATATGGAAATGTTAGAGTTCTGGATCCACTGTAGAAAATTATAGGAATGTTATTTTCTATGAACTTCTGTAAGATGGAGTTTTTCTCTCACATACGTGGACTCTTTGAGCCGTGGTTTGGTTTTAATATTTATTATTCAAGCTCTTTGCTCAGCATTGCTTTTTCTCTTGCATCCTATTTTATACTGGCTGCCATGACATTTTTTCATACTATACAGTAAGGATGTAAATTGTATTTCCTAGACTCAAGTTGCCAGTTTAAATGAAGTTTTGAGTATGTACCAGCCAACAGCTACTTATCTATCTAGCAAATCACCAACCTAAGGGCCCATTCAGCCATCACCTCCTTCAACTTGTTTATATAAGCTGTAGAAAAGCTATCAGATAATGAAGTGGGCTTTTTTCTGCTATATTTGTTTTGACCTTAACTAGTAACTTGAATGCACCACATCTGTTCTGACTGAGTATTCAAAGTGTTCCCAGTGGAGCAAAGAGCTCACATATTTCAGTAATGTAGCTACCAATTATCCACTGGATGGTGCAAACACATATTTCATAGTGAAGAGAGGTTTGCTTCCTATGTTATTTCTTTCAAGTACTCTTGATCTAGATAAAGCCAGAAGGTGAACAACTTGAGCCATTAAACTCCAGGCAAGAGCTTTTATTGAAACCTGATAAACCGCTTCTGATCATACCTCTAGTCTGAGGAGAAAGGAATATAAATTCTCCCATGCAAATGTTGAGAGAATTGTCTGACCCACATTATGTCCCAGTGAGTTGTACAGAGCCTGTGTGATGGTGCTCAGACACACAGTTGTGACAATGTAGATAGATATAGGTTACCATTGCATTGTCATGCATCTGGGTTGGGGCAATCCCAAGAACAAACACAGGCTGAGGGATGAAGGGATTGGGAGCAGCCCTGGGGAGAAGGACTTAGGGTTACTGGCAGATGAAAAGCTGGACACAAGCCGGTAATGTGTGCTTGCAGCCCAGAAAGCCAATGCTATCCTGGGCTGCAACAAAAGCATTGTGGTCAAGAGGTCGAGGGAGGCAATTCTTCCCCTCTAATCAGCTCTCATGAGACCCCACCTGTAGTACTGTGTCCAGCTCTGGGGTCCTCAACATAAGAAGGATATGGACCTGCTGGAGTGAGTCCAAAGGAGGGCCATGAAGGTGATCAGAGGGCTGAAACACTTCTCCTATGAAGACAGGCTGAGAGAGTTGGAGCTGTTCAGCCTGGATAAGAGAAGTTTCTGAGAAGACCTTATTGTGGCCTTTCAATACTTAAAGGGAGCTTATAAAAAATGTGGAGGGAGACTTTTTGCCAAGACCTGTAGCATCAGGACAAGAGGCAACAGTTTTAAGTTGAAAGAAGGTAGGTTTATATTGAACAGAAATTAAAACTTTTTTTAAAATGAAGGTGGTGAAACACTGGAACAGGTTGCCCAGAGAGGTAGTGGATAAACCATCTGTGAAAAATTTTAAGATCAAGTTGGACAGTGCTCTGAGCAACCTGATTTAGCTGAAGATGCCCCTGCTCATTGCAAGGGGGTTGGACCAGATGATCTTTGAAGGTCCCTTCCATCCCCAACCATTCCATGATTTTCAAACTTTACTTTTTAGTTTTCACGTTTAAATTCAGTATAGTCTTACACATAGTGCATAAATATTGAGCTTTTCTGGTGCTGCTGGAGAGGATGAAATACATGTTTTGTGGTGCATGAAAGGCTCCTGTGGTTGTAGATACTCCTTTAAGCACCTCACACATATTTTCTTCTGGTAGATGTGGCTCCAGTTTTTTGATGGACTGTAACATACTCTCTGTACCATACTCTCTGGTCTAAATTATGGCAGAGCTGCCAAATGAGAGTAGTTCCACAGAACTCTTTGTCATTATGTTGTCTCCAATAGCTTTTTGTCTGGAAATACTTACAGTAAGAACTGAACTATGAATTATATATCCACATTCTTGAAAGTATTAAGGATAATTTTCTGTATCAAATCTGCTTTCATCTTTGGACCCTCATGTGTTGACCCTATCACTGACAGTCTGCAGGGCACAAAGTGGTTTCTGCACATGGTTTATACAACATCAGATGCATCAGAGAACAGGATTGTCTTTCTGCTGCTTGAGGCCTTGCAGCTTCATTGTATTTGTTTTACCTCACATAAGTACAAACTCGACTAACTGAAATAGAAGAATTAAACTTTTTAGAGTGCTGCAGGTGGAGTTTTGAGGTGCTGACCTACACACTATCGAATCTAACTCTTTAAGTATATATTATGTGCAGAGGTATTCCCCTGAGAAGTACTAAAATGATTTCTCTAGGATTGCACTATTTTTCCCTTGTTTTATACAACTAGAAAAAGTAAAAAGGACAAATTGATCACTCTCAAGTGTTAATTATGAACATCTTAATTGAATTAATTTGTCTCTGTACTTACCATCTAATTCTCATAGAATCTCCTGGCATTTGTAAAATAGGCACAGCAAAAACTTTTCTGCAGACGTTTGTGGATACATCAGGAGGTAACTGCCATAAAGGTTGCATTAAGCTTTTCAATTAAAACAGACATAAATTTCTCTATTTCACGCTATAATGATCAAATGTAATCTTCAAAGTTTCTAGTAGCCATTAAATTTTTCTAGAATGTTTATAAGCTAAAACTGTTCCATTAGTAGCAGAACTAATGAAACTTGCTTTCCTATTGTCACCAGTCCTTGCACACCAGCCCACATTTGTATATTTTGTCATGCAACTACCACAGCATGAGTGTCATTTTTCTGGAGCTGTGCACCTGCTTAATGGATAATAGATTTTTTTTCTGTATGTTGGCTGCTGCCTCTTGAAAGAGATTTGGAGTAAGCTCTTTCTGATTTTCCTTTACTAAAGAAATAAATTGTATCTTTCTTCTCCCTGGAAGTAAATTTCTAACAAGGGGGGAAAAATTAATACTTTAATATCCTTAAAAATTTGTCCACTTTGAAATGTGAACGAAATAAGCCTATTGAGGGGACAGCAAAAGTATAATCACTTGAGTTTTACTTTTCAGGAAAGCTCATTAAATTTGATAAGCTCTATAAAAAAATGAGATGGAACATGATTTTGAAATGCAGCTTTAAGGGTATCACTTCAAAGTTTTTGCTTTGGTCATGTGTCTATGTCCTGTCCTCTATCTTGTGGAGTACTACCTTTCCCCCCCCCCCTTCATGGATTTAATCATAAATGAGCAGAAGTTTATTCCAGTTGCTTATAGAAATCACAAGCGAGGGGGACTGTGGTATGAATCAAGGGATGGAAGAGAAGCTACTTCACCTGATGCCTGGCAGCACACCTGGTGTGAAGCCACAGTGGTGTGGATGCTGTTGCAACTCTGGTTTCCCCAAGAAATATATTTCTGCCTGAATCAGTGACTCTTTTATTTCAAGTAATGATTTGTGCTGCGGTAGTTACTTAAAATCAACAGTGACTGCATGTGAAGTAAACTGATAAGAAAAGCAAAGATTCAAAAACCAGAAATTAAAGAATTAATTTTCCTGGAGCCTCTGTACTGTGAAATAAAAGTTCTGGAATAACTGTCTTAAGCTTCTTGCAATTAGCTTCCAACAACTTTGTAGACACACAGTGCTATGTAAGCAGTTGCTATTTGCACTGTGAGTTTTTGTTTCTAGAATCAGTGCAGCAATTAACAGTGGTATTGCTGTGATGGGGGGGCTTCTGTTTTTGTTTAACAAAAGAACATCCTTTATTACTCTGGCAGATGTATAAGCCACTTCATCACAGTTTTCTTTGAAAAGGAATCAGTGTGTTCTGTTGCTTTGCAGAAAGCAACTATGACTCAGAAGATAAAAGCAGTTATGAACAAAAGACATTCATTTACATTCAGGCATCATTGCTTGCACAAGTATGTGAAAGAAATCTGCTTTTTAATATGTATTTCAAAACTGAGCAAAGAAAAGCAATATTATCCATGGATTTAAAATGTACTCTTGTTAGTGTTGAAGAAGGAAGTAATTTAAAACGATGATGAAGTTTTAAATTCTCTCAAATCTCATTTGCTGGTGCAATCTCTGATGACAGTCCTTGGATGGGAAGTCGAGATTTTAAAACTTCAGGATGGATGGGACATGAAACCTTAAGTTTCTGACAAACTCCAGTCAGAGATAGATACAATTGATTTGAAATTTAGATCTTGAGAGTGAAGTGCTTGAGCAGAAGAGATTCCAGACCCTGGAGGAAGACAGATATAAGAAGTGATTTCGACTTGGATACCACCCTCAGACAAAAACATAGACTGTGATTTTGAGATTTAGGACTGTCTGTGCTTAAAGAATAGGAATGGTATTTTCTTTCAGCACATGCTAGAAGGCAAGGATTTTGAAGTTAAATGATGACTGGTTTTCCTTTCGGTGTGGTGATGGTGTCCTGATGTGGTAGTGAATTTTAAAAGCTTGGGTTTTCCCTTGTCAGAAGGCTTGAGAGGGAAAGAAGGAACTATGACACAGCTGGTGTTGACACTATGACACTCCAGTTGTTGACTTACCAGTTTCAAGAGTTTATTTTGAAATACAAATCTCCTATGCTCATTAACATTTTAACTTCAATGTTTTAAAGAGTGTCTTTCAATGTTAGAAACTAATAGCAATGTAAAAAACCAAAAATGTAACCCTGTTGTATTTTAAGTTTTCAGCATTTAAATTTGGATCAAAGTCTCAATTTCATCTGGTTTTCTCCTTTAGTTGTAGACTTTTAAGGCACTGTAATTTAATGTTTTTTCTCACTGCTATCTTGAAATGTGAGGTTAAAAATACTACAATGACTGGGAAAATACCACACCATTCTTATAAAGAGTTTCAAGCCCTTTACTTGTTTCTTAATATCTGTGGTTTTTGGTTTGAACCAGCTGTTCCCACCTTACTCTGGCCTGTAACTCAAACATGTGTTTAGCCTTCTTTCATTTCCATACATATATCCAATGTCTTGATGGTAACTCTAAAACAAATCACAAAATGATTTCTTATTTTTCAGCCTTCCCTTGAAGGCAATGTGAATTTTGATATTTACCTTTGAGGTAATTGTCATCAGGTCATGTGTAAGGAAAGCCACAATACTATCCAGACAATATTAACAGGTGGATGGATCCTTTTAATTTTTCTTTTTACAGAAGCCTAATTAATCTAAATTATGCAGAAAAACCTATGTTTATAAAGCTAACTTTTTAATCTTCATTTCCTTTTTCTCTTTGTGAGGAGTGCAAGTTATCTCATAACAAACCTGTGGGATATCTAAAAATCTAGTTAAGGGAATAAACTCGTGGAAGTACTGGCTTTAAAATGTGTAAGCATTGACATTCAGAATCTTTATTAGTATTCCTTTGAAATTTTTATTCCTTTTCTATTGAAGTCATGGAAAATAGAATTTATCTCCCTAGAGGTAATCTAATACCTGTGAGCTGCCGTAACAATTAACTAATAAAAAAGTACCCTACTGGCTAATGTAACACTTATGTAATGTTTATAAATCTGTGAGTTCAAATTTTATTGTGATTTTCTTAATTTAAAACAAGTAAATGATTTTTTTCACATATTTTGCAACCACTTGGTACGTGTAAAATTCTTTTACCTAAAGGATGTTTGCATATTAAGCGTGGCAGTAATTCATCATGCTACAGAATCAACTCTCTATATTTTATTTTTTGATTGAAAAATTTTCTTCTCAGTCATAATAAGTTTTAATAGTGTTTCTCCCTTTGAAAAGGGTAGAAGGTGATTCTAGGTAGAATCCTAGGCCTCCCATTCTAGGTAGAAGGCCTAGAATGGATCTGTGCTTTTATGTTTCTTGGTTCATGATTCTCTAAGTAGAAGCTTTACTGCTGGATCTGTAGGTCTAAATTAATATTATTTGTCTGTTTTAAACACATTTCAAAAGTGCTTATCCTATACATGAGTGTGTATTCTTTATCTCTAGTGTGAAAACAACACAAACAATCTAAACAATTCTAAATTTCTGCATGTTGTAATTAAGGGAACACATTTCCTTCAATTAAGAAGCAAAATTTCTCTTGTGGTATCTGACATATTAGTTACAAAGAAATTTCAGTTTCCCATCCAATATTAAAAAAAATCCATTTTACAGTTGAAACACATATGCAGTATTTTGTGTTTTTATTTCTGTACAGTACTGCTGTCATCTTCAAATGTATAATTCTTTTGAGAGACTGTATAATAATTCACAAGCCTCTGTACATTCTTGGCCTGTGTTCAAGTTGATTAATAGTTGCATCCTTGAAGAAATTTGATGCCTACAGCCAACTTTTCTCTATTCCAGAAAGTCTTAACAGAATAACAAATATGTGTAAAGCTTTTTATCTCAAAAAATATCGACAGAAAGATTCCGTCTGTGTTTGAAGAATGAACTTTTGAAGGGTGTTCCCGGTGCTCCTTAGTATGATCTTACAGAATACACTGTAGTTGACTAAACTTTTTAATAACTTCTCCCTAATTACTGTATGTAGTTGTACATAGACTGAAGGAAAAAGCACAGGAGTGTCTTGATTGAAAAGCCATTGTAACATATAAGAAAGTTGATAAGAAACCATCACTAGAGGCTGGGTTTACATGTTTGAACCAGGCCTAATATATCAAAAACTCTCATTAAAAAACTGACAATCACTACTTATGCACCTGCCAAGCTTTTATTACCAGCATGGGGTTTGTTCATGACTTCACTTCACCGTCATACCTGGAGTTTCGGCCAACCTCCTGCACTATACTGCAGTATTCATCACTGGCAAAGATTTCTGAGACGCAGTCCAGCCTCTGGAAGAAGACAGACTTTTCATGTGGCCTTATCACATTCACGGTCCTTATAATGTAACACAATGAGGGGGTCTCATGCAGAAGCCAAAAAGAAAGCTAGGAGGTCTATAATTGTTATTGAACTCAGAGTTTGCATTAAGTTGCTCCTCAGCCTTCTGCTGCCTGGGATCACTGTAGACCAAAGAATGACTGCAGGAGCTGAAGCAAAACCAAGGAATGCTGGCCAGGCTTAAACAGCCAAGATGTACTTAACAGATAGGTACATATATATGATGTACCTAACACTGACACATATAGAATAAATATTAGTAAATATGACACTTTTATATTCTATTTGTTAATGTTAATGATTTTCAACGTGTTGTAGAAGAGTACTATTCTAAGCAGAGTTAGTGTGCTGAGACTTTGTGACTACAGTGCTGTTTTGAGGAACATTTACGAAACACATACATAATCTGCCCTCTAAAATAGCCATAATTTAAAACGATTAAGTGGATTTGGTATGCATGTCACTTACTTGTAGTCTTTATAGAAATAAAATGTGGTTACACTAGTCTAGTGGTTTAGACAACCAGAAATCATTTCTGTGGAGATACAGCTTATTAGCTAAGCAGATAAATATTTTCCCCAGCTATTTTGTTTTTTTCTTATTCTGTTCTCGATATTGACAAACGGTGTCTTGAAACACATGGCACCCCCATTGTTTTTATGAATGTTGCATGAATGAGTGATCTTCAGACTTCTCTTAGGTAGGATACTTAGTTGCATGAGAAAGACAGCTTTATTTACAATTATATCTCAAAAATTGAAGAGTTTCTTGTCTCAGGAAGAACCAAGTGACACAGCTCACACTACAGGGCAGAGTATTTCCCTCTCTCCTCTCTTTTCAGCATCCTCAGCAATGTCTCAAGAGGGTTTGGATAACCACTAGAATCTTCACTCTTGTCAAGTGTTTCTTTTAATGTAAACTTAATTTTGTTCAGACTGGAAGTGTATGTTTGCTCTTTGAAGATGTAGAAACTAAATCACTTTTTAATGTTAGTACTACAACTCTAAAGCCTGTCAAGTGAGTCACGTTGCCTTGTCTTGAAAGCTGCTGTCACACATGAAGGCCAAGAGCTATGTCTCTACTTTCATCAAGCAGACTGTTATGTTCACCAGGTGCTAAAGTTAAGCAAAGTTCAGAAGTGTGAGTGATAGGCACACGGGACAGATGTAAAGCATAGAGGATTTGGAGTACTGTACAGGCAAAAGTAATTTTGCATGACCTTTTGAATCTGTGCATGGAAGCATACCACTTCATTAATAACCAGGGAACAGCTGTTCAGAAGAAGACAGTGCTAGTAGATCAGTTCATCAGCCACGTCTGAAGCCCTTCAGCAGATTGGAACATCTATTATTTTGTTTTCCTTTCTCAAGTATTTTTACTAGTCAAGGACTGAGCAGTCATACAAAAATACCTATGTGTCCAAGAGGAGTTTCAGGAATTTTAATAAGCTGTCAAATACCTTGTAGAAAATTCTGTGTTGCTATTATAACAGATAAAGCTTTCAGTGAAGCTGAGTATTTATTAAATCTATTTTAAGAAATGCAAATTTTTGCCACTTTTTCGTAATATTTGGAGTAGATTGAAAATTTTTTAAGTAGTTTGATAGGAAATAGTAACGTTTATTGAATTTTACAGACTGGTATAATCTGAATCTAAACCACTGAATACGAAAATCTTTATTCTCCAAATATAATGTGCTTGAATTTAAGCAACTACAGCATTTGGTGCAAAACTCTATTGTTCCTTGAGCACTTTCATACTGGCTTTAAGTCTTGCTTTTTTCTAAGCTTCAGTCCTTCACTGTTAACAACGAAAGTTAGACTTTAAGAAACTGTAACTGAATACAGTTGATATTTTTATGTATACAGAAAAAGATTCAAATGTGAACCCTGATGATAAACCTTAAACACACTTTTGTAACCATCTAAAGATAGAACATGAAACATAAGCGATAATGAGATTCATGGTGCGTAACATCAGATGACAGGATCCTGTCTGTTCATTCACATTTCACAGGTCACTGACTGACAGAAATTCACTGAACTCCATAATCAGTATTTGATAGGCATGTCTGATCAAGAAGGCATTAATTATTGATGTGAAGATCATCATTTACCACTTATTTGGTTAGCTTGTTTCAAATACTATCCATTTCTAATTTAAAATATGCTTACTTTTAAATTGGAATACTTTGATATGTTCTTCCAGACTGTAATAACACCGAATGCTTAAAGCACTGAGGAAGTAAAGGATGATCTTTCTCAAAGTCAACCCTAGAGAAAAGAGAGAAGGGAAATTTTCGGAGCTAAATCTGCATGGGTGTATTGGATGCCCTTTGCAGGGCATCAAAACTTGACCCTAAATTCTGGCACTTAAATCATGTGCAAGTACATAATCATGTTGTTTTCTGAAGAAGTTTAGAAACGTTTTTATGCAGTCTTTAGAAGATATCATGTTAAAAACCCTTTTTATTTTAATATAGATTCACTTTTTCTGTGTGTGGACTAAGAAATATTTTGCCTCTAGTTACAACAGAATGTTGCCTGTCCTAATGTTTTAATCAGTGCTAAAAAAGTGGGGCAGATTTTCAGTTAGATCAAAGGCAACCTTATCAAAATCATTGGTATCATCTGATCTCCCAGAGAGCTAGCTGTTCTATTTGAAAATCTGGCTGAGTGTATAACCTGAAGATGTTTCTTCTTTTTCTTTTTTTAAGACTTCCATTTTTATCCGATTATGTTTTTTGTCTATCATGTCTGTTAACTGATTTTCCCCAGAACCTCTGAGGAAAACAAATAAACAACAAAACAAACAAATCAACACTGTTTATAAGAAAATACCTTTTTGTTCAAATTGATTTTCTACAGTGACTTAGTGTCCTTTACTTTTCATCATGATAACACTCGTGGCAGAGGGGACAAGTGATTTAATTTGGTTGAATGTATCTTTATGTCATAGAGCTATTTGAAAGGGAGGCACAAGTGCTCAACCAGTAAAGAAAAGAAATGTAGTAAAGGTCTCTTGAAGCCAGGTTTCATTAAAAGTTCTGAGTAGAAAAGGTCTTTTGCTTTTATTGATGCTGTGCAAGTCAAACAGGAGAGGACTAAGCCATAACATGAATCAATGGAGGAAATGAGCTTTACTAGAGTGAATTGATATTTGAAAGTGTGCAACTGGTGTGACCATTTTTTCCAGCATGAGCTTAACATGTGCTACTGGCAGAAAATTCTTACTAGCACTCAATATTTTGGAGATTTGACAAATTATCTGTTTGTAATCCATTGATGATGTGAGATCACCCGTCACAAGATGTTTAAAGCCTATTCTTTTATGTGATAAACAATCAAATATGAAGTATTACAAGGTGTTTTATTTACAGAACTAGTATTTATATCATAGACATATATAATTTCATTGATACAGAAATCATGATCAAGAAAAACACAATATTCTTTCTATGGTACCTACTTCCTGCTCCAGATTTTTTCCCCAGTGCTTGTAAACATGGATGTATTTGTGCATGCCAAATATATAATCTGGAATAAGTTTCATTTAGGGCTATGTGATTTTATTGAAACACATTTTTACTCTAATGTTGTGCTGGAGTCACAAAAAAAATTGTGTATCACAATTGGCAATGATCTAATACTTCAAAGATATTCAATTAGGTAATTAGCAATGTAACTAGGGAAGTAAAAAGAGTTAAATATTTCAAAATAATATTTACAGTAGCACTAGAAAGATCCCTTGTTATATTGCCATGTTGTTTAGATCAGCAAAGAGCACAGTGAAATCTTGTTGTGAATGACTAATGATTAATTCAAAATCAGTTCTTCTTAACTAATTTTTTCTTTCTTTTTTTTTCTTTCACTATATGAAGTTAAATACGTGCGCCTCCGGGACATTTTTTCGCATGGTCCTAAAGGGCTCTTTTAATTCAGTGAATCAGGCGACCTTTCAAAAAATAGCCTATCCCCATTTTTAAGAGTCTGAGTATTCAGGCATTTTGGAAACTATCTGTGACTGGACTTCATGTAGAGCCTCTCTGTTTTGTAGAAGTCCATGATTCAGAAAAGTTCATGGAAGTTGTATAAGTTATTATTTACCTGAGACAACAAAGAACAAAGTAACACAGAAGGAAATACAAGTAAAATATAATAGTAGGCAATGTTTTGGCCTCTGTTAAAACTGAAAATTTATTATTTTGTATTTACATTTTATTGTACTGCCTGTGAATGTATATATACATCTGTATACCTCCATTTGTTTTATAATCAGTGTGTGAATCAAGGACGAGATGCAGGCAGGATTTGAGCAGGATTCTTACAGGGCTTAGTTTACTCCCCTATACAGAATCATTACCTGCTTGTGGCCCATGTACTCAGGGCAAGCATAATAACCAGCATTTGCAGTTCTGCTGCAGTTTATTTTCCAAGTTGAACTTTGTATCCTGGAAGTCCTTGTGGTGCCATACTCCTCTGCTGTCACCACACTTTAAGACTTTCCAAAGGGACCAGGCAGGCATAGGAGGGTTAATCCACTATGGTAACACTGGTAAGGCATTTACGTTTCAAAAGCAATCTTCAAAAGGAAATGTGCCTCACCAACCTGAAAATTCAGATGCTTGAATGTTTCCATCAAGAGGAGTGGAGTGGTCTTTGAAACAAGACTGGAGTGAGTCTTGTGATTGTGTGACCAGATCAATACGTGAAATATGCTGCTATCAAAGCTTCCTTTTCACCAAAAATGAAAACTGTTGCTAAGCTCTGGGTAAAGGAGATAGAGCAGCAGTTTTGTAAAGCTGAGCTCAGATGTAGTTGTGATAAAGAAGAGGATCTGATCTCAAAATTTGCTTGTGCTTTTAATAGTCCATTTTAAAAATAAACAATAGACATTTGCCACCTAGGAGATCTATGTGAATGGGGGAAGAGATATACATCTAGACCTCAAAAAGTCATTCTCTGCCTAACTGTAGTTCCTAGGCTTGTACTATAGACTCCAAAGTTCTGCAAACAAGCAGATGAACTCTGGGTGAGAAGTAAAATCATGTAATTCCTAATGGGTGCAACTACAAAGCAAACAGTTTTGAGCTGGGCATTGTATATACTCTTTAGTAACAGTGTCTCTGCCCACTTTGTTTTGTGTTACCCTATTTTACCTCTCTGTCACTGCATCCATATTTAGAATGAGAGTAATATGTGACACAATTGAGTTTTTAATAATGTTGCTAGGAGAAATAATTATTCAGAGTGTACAAAGAGTTCTGAAACTGTAAAATTCTGTATGAATTCGCAGATGGCATTTGATTCTACATCTAGAGGGAAAGATGTGTTTCTAAATATGCTACTCAGGTAATTATTATCAACACTTTGACAACATGAGTAATATATTAGAAAATGTTTAGGTAATACCAAAGGAACTATTATAAGAAAAAAGGAAAAAATGACTGCTAGTTCACTACTTGGAAAGGACTTTATAACTTATTACAAATAATAGAAAAGGTTAATCTACGAATTACAAAAAATAACATACTGACTATTCCTCATATGCATTACATTTTTTAATTTGTTCTAATTTAGTGACAGATTTTTGAGTCTGAGATGTTAGACAATTACATCTGCTTTCATGATAAAGAAACAGAATGTTCTCATGCAGTCAATAACCCTTTGTATAGTATAGGTTAAGCAGTTTCATGATTTTGACGGTTTCATAAATCATTCAAGCCAAGGTACTGGTGAGCTAGTGCTCTTACATGATTGTTTCAAAGTGACAGCCCATTGCTAGCTGTGTTCTTCCACTACTCTGGGAACTAAAGACTATAAAGAAGTTTGCTTAAAGAATGCTTACTGCTTCTTTTAGCATAGAGAGTACTAATGTGCCATTGAAAAAAGACTAAAAAGTACAGAGACTTGTTATCATCTTGGGGTCTGCAGTGAAATTATATCTCATGAGAAGAGACAGGGATTTGGGGACACTTCTGCAAGAGATGTAAAAACACTAAATGGGTCATAAAGCAACCGACAGTGGCAGCCATATATGGGACTTACTGGTTGCTTTAAAGGAGGATAAGAATAATTATTTTCACATGTAGCATCAGGAGTTAATGAAATGGTGCCTTAACTCCCCATAGATAAATCATTGAAAGAAAATAGCTGTAAAAGAGGCCTGAGATATTTTACTAGCTGAAGGTCTAAGAGCAATCCTTTCCTAAGGAAACCTGTTTTTTCACAAGATGAGTCATTTCAGACAAAGGAGCAATGTATGCCCTTGCACTAGTTTCCCTGGCCAGCTACTCCTTCTTTGCTGAAAGGTTACAGAGAGACCCCTATCAGCATTTTGTCTATGCTTCTTTCCCCATATCTGCTCCTTGACAGAGGCCTAGAGCTAAGAAGGTCTCTATTCACAGGTTCTGCCATTCATATATACCATTTCAGGAGGTAGTTTAATGTTTTATATCACCCTTTTGAATAAGACAAGTAAAAACTTCATCTACACTTGTGGTTATAGTTTTCAAAGTTTCTATCAAAGGCAGCAAGCAAGATGTTTTTAGAACCATTTCAGAAATTTTAAAATTTTACTCTTGCATTTCCCGTCCTTGAACCTTTACTGACAATATGATGTAGTCTTTCACCTGCCTTCACCTAAAAAATTAGTCATGCATAAAAAATTTGTCATGTTACTCAGACAGCTGATTCCTTAGACCAGGGCCTGCTGGAATTTTTGTGTTGGTTTATTTTTTTTTTCTCTGCTGATGTTTTTTAGTTTTCCTCTAGCTAGTTTAGTTTACATTAAATTAAGTGGAACTCTAATGCTTTTTTCTGTCTCTATTTTGTTTCTCTCGATGTTCATCAGTTTCATCAGAAGATGTTCTAAGAAATTTCTGCTTCTTTTTAAGGTTTCCTGAGTCACTTGCACACTAATAAGGCAGTGTAATTTCCCCTTGTGTATCTCAACATCTAATTCTCATTTTGACAATTTTTACACAGCCTGTGCAATACCTTTGAAGAAAAGTATAGAATAATTTTAGAGTTAGACATATCAGGACACGTTCTCTAAAAGAGGAAATAGGGCTCATGGGTATCTTGCCTGTCATTTTCTCCTAGAAGGCTTTTCTTTTTGCTGCGGCCCTAAATGCAATTCATGTTGGACAGCTGAAATAATTTAAATCAGCTGTCTCATTTAAATGCCATACTCTGGAAATTCTGACAACATCCAAAAGACAGAGCCTTTTTGGCCTGAAAGCTAAAGCATAATATTTTATTTGTTGACCCAATAAAAGGTATTGCATTATCTACCTTGTCAGTAGACCCTGACATTCATAGTCCTGGCCCTTACCCTGGGACGCAGGGTATTTTGATAAATTACTTATGAAAAGGCTGGGCAGAAAACAGGCACACTGACATTAGCATATCTCTCTTCCCTACCTCATTCTAACACGAGAGACAGTGTGTTTAGTTTTTCCAGTATGGAGCATTTCAGAACAATTATACTAATTGAATCTGGTAGCAGATATTGTAAGATAGCATTTTATGTTTTCTGTCTTGATTCTTCTGTAATGGCCCCCACCTCTTCCCACCAAGAATACCGACTGAGGTAATAGCTTTTATGTTTGTTAAGGAGTTAGCCCTTAAAGTGCACATCACACCAGCTTTTTTATGTGTGTATTGACTTCTCACAGAATGTCAAGAGAAAGCTGGGGATTCATCATTGTCCAGACTATTTTCAAAGCCATTCCTTCATACCCAGAGTTTCAAGGTCGAAACCTTGTCCCAAAAGTTGGCTCAAGCAAAGGGGAGGTTTCTACAGGAGAGTAGAGCTTGGCCATGAGGAAGACAGAGCTCACTGGCTGCTGGGCCAATGCAGTGCAGGAACATTTTGAACTGGTCATGGGCAGGGTTTAAAGTTCAGCACCCCCTCTCTAAGGAAACCCCAAATCCAGGCCCAACTAAAATAAAACATTCTGCAGCCACTCCCCTGGCTACTGGTGCTCTCCAGGGACTTCTTTTATAGGTGTTGGGGTGCTTGGTTGACATTGCTTCTGGCCTCACCCGGGTCTCATCAGCCACTGTGGCATGATCTGTGGACTGCTGGCAGGTCTCTTTGCTCCCCTGAGGTTCCCCTAGATCAGGACACACCCCTGTGCACCACACTAGAGTGCTCCACTGCAGCAACTGAGAACAGATCTCACTGGGAAAAAAAACTATCTTGTTAAATCTCTCAGGTTTTTAAGGTTAGATATGGATGACATACTTGCTTTTCAGAAGTCACTAGTATTCCAGGTGAAATACTTATAACCTCTTTAATGTTTGTTTGTTGTGGTTTTTTTCTTTCTGAAGATGTTTTTGTTCCTTTTTCCTCCTCTACATACTTTAAGCAAACAAGTGAAAATGGTATAGAACTTTAAGATTGTTCTTGTGCTCACACCATTTGGATGAATAGGAATGCTGTGGGCTTTCTTGGGCTGGAAATACCAAAATTCTTTTAGTACACAAGGGTTCATCTAAATGACATGATAGTGTCTTTAAAATAGGGCAGGTTCTGTATAAAAGATTCATATGTCCTGAAGTTCAGGAATATTGAGGTTTAGGAAGAAATTTTTGTAAGGAATCTTGGGGTTGAAAGAATGGGAATTAATGAAAGTATTAATCAGAAAACATGACAGAGCGAATTAATATAATCATGGTGTGTTGCCTGCAGGAGCTGAGGAAAAAAAAATAGTCTGATGGGTCCTGCAGAAACCTCGATGTGCTTTCAAAGAATCTCTGATCCAATACAGTTTCATAGGTTGGAAAGTCATGAACCTTAAAAAGAGTGCCTGTAGTCTATGAGGTACTCATTTCAGTACAAAAGAAAGGTCGTATTTAGGTTGTGACTTTTCTTTTATCTTTTTCTGGTCTTCCAGGCCTTGCCCAATAAGTGTGCAGGTATGCAGAATTTCATGAGAGGAAAGTCCTGCTTATCAAACCTGATTTCCCTCTATGACAAGGTAACCCACCCAGATGATCAAGGGAAGCCAGCTGATGTAATCTTTTTGGATTTCGGTAAAGCTTTCAATACTGTCTCTCACAGTATCCTTCTGGACAAAATATCCAACACACGTCATAAACATATCATGCGGTGGGTGAGCAATTGGCTCACGGGTCAGGCACAGAGGGTCATAGTGAATGGGGTGACATCGGACTGGTGACCTGTCACTAGTGGGGTTCCAGAGGGTTCCATCTGTGAGATCCTGGGTCCGAATCTCACTGAATTGTTGATATGGGTCGGAACCAACTCACTGTAAGTGTGTGTGCACATGGGGAAAGGCTGGGCCTAGACCTGCAGGTCCATGGTAAGGCCTGCACATCAGGCCTGCGCTGAGGGCACAGGGCAGAGCTGAAGGCAAGGCCTGCTGCCCACGCAGAGCACACGGCTGAGCTTCAGGCCCTGCAGCCGGGCTGTCAGTCAAGGCAGAGCTGCCTGGTAGCCCGTCTACAGTACGCACCTGCAGCCTGTGACTGCTACAGCACTACTCACTCTGGCCTGGAGGGCACTGACCAGATATCCTGCCTGGGAGGGAACACTGAACTCTGTAAATACATGAGACTCCATGCAGTCTCTCTCCAGATAGTACCATGAGAATCATTGGACCTTGTCGGTAACTATTCTCCTCTCCTTTCTCTCCTTCTCTCTTCTTTCTTTCTTTACCCCTTAATCTGTTTTCTTCTTTTACTCTTTTTGTTCTCTTATGGGTAACTTAAAACCAATGAACTGTGTTTTACTAAAGCTGGTATATGGATTGTTTAAGTGGGTGTTTCCTATGGAATGGGTCTTAGTGCTGAATGTTTTAGTGAAATGCCTTTTTCTTGGTTGTATTTTACACCTGTTAAAAACCTTTGCCAAAATATCTTATTTTTCTTACTAAATTAAAAAGAATTTCTCTTAGAGAAGACTGTATGACTCTTCCTCTGGACACTAATTAGAGGTTATAATGAATCAAAAGGCTTTTAAAAAGCCTTAAATAAAAAATGGAACCACTCTGGGCAGTTTATGGCTTAATCCAGAACACAACACCATCTTAGGCCCTGTGCTCTTCAACACCTTCATAAATGACTTGAATACAGGACTAGAAGGGATACTAAGCAAGTTTGCAGATGACACAAACCTGGGAGGAGCTGCTGACTCCCTCAAAGGCAGGGAGGCCCTGCAGAGAGACCTTGACAAATTCAAGGACTGGGCAATCACCAACCATAGGAAGTTCAACAAGGGAAAGTGCTGGATTCTGCACTTGGGATGAGGCAACCCTGGATGTACATACACACTGGGGAATGAGATGCTGGAAAGCAGTGTCGTGGAAAGGGACCTGAGGGTCTTGGTCAATGGCAAGTTGAATATGAGTTAGCAGTGCCCTGGCAGCCAGGAGGGCCAACCCTGTCCTGGGGGGCATCAGGCAAAGCATCGCCAGCCGGCCAAGGGAGGGGATTGTCCTGTTCTGCTCTGCACTGGTGTGGCCTCACCTTGAATATTGTGTGCGGTTTTGGGCACCACAGTGTAAGAAAGATATTCACTTATCAGAGAGGGTCCAAAAGAGGGCAATGAAGATGGTGAAGGGCCTTGAGGGGAAGCTGTATGAGGAGTGGCTGAGGTGACTTGGTCTGTTCAGCCTGGAGAAGAGGAGACTGAGGGAAAACCTCATTGCAGTTACAACTTCTTCAGGAAGGAATGGCCTGAAGTTGTCAGAAGAGGTTTACTTTGGATATTAGAAAAGGTTCTTCACCCAGAGGGTGATTGGGTACTGGAATAGGCTCCTCGGGGAAGTGATCACAACACCAAGCCTGCCCAAGTTCAAGAAGTGTTTGGACACTGCTCTCAAGCACATGGTGTGACTCTTGGATATGGTCCTGTGTAGGGCTAAGAGCTGGATTCAATAATCCTTGTCGATGCCTTCCAACTCAGCATATTTTGTGACTCTGTGATAGTTTAAATTTCATTTGAGTTCAGGTAGCATGTTTAGTGCTAGAGTCTCGGACTTACCTCTTACAGTGGAAGATAACTTTGGAAGTACTGCACAGGAAGACCAAGCCCGTAGCAAATAAATATTAGAAAATACACTTCTGCTTGTGTTTTATTTCTTCAATCCAACTAGTTGTCCATATCTTTTTCACCTCTTGCAAATGGAGGGGGAGATTTTCAGCTAATCTCTCTTAGAAAGAACTAAAATATTAGCTATTACTCCTCTTTCCTTGGTGCATGAAATGTTCTAGAGTGAATTTCTATATGTTGTTTAATAGACTAAAATCTTAGGGAACAATGTTTCTTGCAGAAGGTTTTGTCAGAAGAAAAGTCCTTTAACTGTACTACATAAAATGCCTCTTAGCTTTCAAATATTTTTTTTTTCTTTTCTGGAAATAATATCTTTGCACTTATCTGAAAGGCCTTTACATTAATTTAGTCTCATAATTCTCTTATAAGGCAGAAGGGTATTATTCTTCTGTCATGGACAAAATGTAACCATTAAGTTTAAGTAACTTCTATCAGGTCATATATAGAGTCACTTCAGAGTCACCATGATGCAAGATTGCTGAACATACTCTTTTCTCTTCATCTGTTGTGCCTACTCTCACATACAGACATTGCCCCCAAGGATCATGGAGACAGATATATCAGTGGGAAGCTTTATTGTCTTATAAGTGGTAGATAAAATTTTGGAAAATATGCTTCACTGTGAAGGATTAAAAGAGGAAGATTAAATTTCTGCCCTTCAGAGCAACAAAACAAAATGTTTGGCATAGGAGGAATCCTATGAGTAATTAAAACCAGCAAGCATTTGTATAAGACAGTTTTCTTTTCATGAAAGAAAATAATACAACAACAAAAAATGAAACCAAAACAAAAAAACAAACAAACAAAAAAAGGAACCTAGAAACATAGTCCAAGCTTTCTGAGGCATGAGTAGGAATAAGAATAAGATATGTGTACAAGTGGTGTTCTGAAGGAGAATTTCTGATAGCGTCTGAGTTAAAAAAAGGGCTGCAGTTTGGGCAATGATTTCCATTTTATGTGCGTACATTTCACAGATATGTGTTAAAGCCCTCCTCTTGTAAGTTCGTGTATTTAGAAATAAATTTTAAAAACCCTCCATGTTGCAGCTGTGAAATGTATCTTGAGATGACAATGAGTTATAGTAGGTTAGCAGTCCACTGTGAACCATTGGCTCCCTCCTGTGCTAGAACAAGCATGGTCTGTGAGTGCAAGAGCAGGAATCTATTTAGAACTCAAATGTCCACAATGGACCACACTGAAAACTTGGAAATGGCTTAATAAAGAAATTAGGAAATTTTAGCTCTTGGAGAAAGAGAAAAGAAAAAAAATAGGAAAAGAAAAACTCAGCAATAAGAAAAAACAACTAAAAATCCCACTTTAGTGAGAGACGTAACAAAACCAGTCAACTTAGTGTTTATTTTAATTTAAAGTGACATTAAAGGTAAATCGATTACAGTGCAGAGGTACCTAGCAATTGGGATTTCTAAAAGTGAGTAGCTTATTAAAGTATCAGAAAAATGCAAACTGCTAAAGAAAGGTAGAGTTCAAACAAATATATTTCCATATTTTCAGCATGACGACTCTGTAATGCTTGAGCCTGATGTTAAGATTTAGATTTAGATCAAAGAGGGTGAGGTGTGTGGTCTGTGCTATGGTCAAGTACTTGATCATAAATCACTTGTTTAGCCTAAAGATTTGTGGCTTTTCTGTAAAAGCTGTTTTCTTATTGGTGTTTTAATCCATACTGCCAAATATCCCTTAATCCTCAATTTAACCTATAGCTAGGTTTGTTCAGAGCATTTATGTTGTCCTTTTAGGAATGCTTGAATGCTTACATTTTAATTCCCTCAAAATCCTCCATCCACCTCATTCACACTTTTGAAGGTGGGAGTATATGGTGTGTATCACTGGATGGGTTGGGGATCGAGTTGCATGGCTCTGACTACACAGTGGTTTGGGTTTTGGGGCAGAGATGATGAAAGGCCCCCACAGAGCAGTAAACAGACAAGTAAACCGTTGCCTGAATGTCCAGAATCAGAGCATTTTCCCTGTGCAGATGTTTGCAGTTGAAGTATTTGATGTCACATCTACTACTTTGATCTTAGGTAGCAGTAAGTAGATCTTTTCTTATTATGCGTGTTAAATTTTGTTGGTGAGATGTGAAAGTAAATGTATCATAGTCCATCTCTTTGCTATCAACACGGAATAGAAAGGGAACGTTATGGATGGTGGGACTATGTAATCGCTATGCAGAGCATATGGACTGACAAGCAATGCTGACAGAGTAGATGTTGTCCTTTTATGCCGCATTTTGTCCATGTAGATGATACAGATACATGTCTGTCAGTGACTAAATAGGACAAGACTATGTCCTTTTATTGATATATTTATTATCCAACTGCAACAATAAAAAAGGTGACTGCAGACAAAGCTTTCTGTGAAAGTGGGTTTGTTTCATACCCAGTATCTAGGGTTTCATCTTAACAAGGACATTGTCACATTTCTTTACACAGATGGTATGTGTCTGTCCATCAATGGAGTCAGTGTGGGTCACAGATATCATGGCCAGTCTTCGCGAATGAAGATTTTGGGAAAGGTCATTACCTTTCCAGCCTGCGCAGTGGAGTTTTTAGGTGAGACACAGTGTGCACTGAACTGAGCCCACCCTTTAATCCTGAGATTCATCTGCCGGGGCCGAGCAAGCTTGGACAGTGGCAGCGAGGTCCTCAGGATGTAGGTTTGTTTAGCGTGACCTTCTCTTAGATGGATGGCCTTACAGGGCTGACGAGCTCCATCTGCCCAGGGAAGTCCCCTGACCGGGAATCGAACCCAGGCCCCGGCAGTGAGAGTGCCGCATGGTCTCTTTTATCATTTCATTTAGCTTCCAAATGATGAGATTTTGCTAGTTTTCATTTCATTCCAAGGTGAAAATCTTGGTTAACCACACTTCGATTAGAAGAAAACTACTCACTTTGTTTCTGACAGAAAAACTCAGCAGGGAAGAATGATTTTTGAAGTGGTAAGAACAAAACAGTCTGTGCCATCTTTCCTCACCCTAGTAAGATTAATTTGTGGCAGATCTATTCATTATAAATCCAGAAGCAGAACATCAGTTCCAAAGGAAACCAAAAACAATGAGCAAGTCAGCTTCACTTCCTTACAATCCTAGCAACGTATAGTGGCCTCATTAGCTAAATCAGAAATGCCACGTAACTCTGAAGTCGTGACATTGTTTCCCCTAAAAACAGTAGGAAATCACTTGCTTTTATAATGAAATATAATTTGTGATGTGGGCTGTGCTTTCTAGATGCAGAGTGAAACAATTTTCATAGTGGTTAAAGTGTCTATTTATTGAGCGTAAGGGAACTAGAGGCCAAATGCATTACATCTTTTCAGTTGAATTCAATTTGTGGTTCTAGAATGGAGACTAGATTTTTACTTATAAGGCTTGTAGTGAGAGTAAGAACAGAAAAGATAAGTCCTTTGCTCTTTTTGCTACTCATTTCTGGGACTGAAATGTGAAGTCTGAAATTTTATAAAGGTGCAGAACAGCACTTCAGGATTTTTTAAATAGCCTATTCCTCTTAATGGGCTTTTAAAAAACATATTCTGGGTGGTTTTGAAGTTGTAGCTTATTTCAGCTTTTATCTAGCACTTCTTCCTTTACTCCACACTAACTGCATTGTGATAGGCAGAAACTGTCTACATTATATATGTGTGTTTCAGGGCAAGGTAGATAGAATATCTATTTTGCTTTGTGAGTTTTTGTTTTGTTTTGTTTTTTTACCTAAAGCTTCACATTTTTTATTAGAATACCACAGTATTTACTTGTTTATGTATCTTCAAATTGTTTATTGCTAAAACCAGTGTTCAAGTTCAATCCTCACTGCAGTCCTAGGAGCAGATCCTCATATGGGTTAATTTTTGTAGTTGCCAGATATTTTGATGAAACACTGACCACTTTATTTCAGCAGGGCACTGTCTCTGCTCAGATTTAATGTTTCATCCATCTTGCTGGAAGTTTTCTCATCTTTCCTTGAAGGAAAAATGGAGTTATAGGAAAGAGACAATATCCTCCATAACTGTAAATCATTGTAGGATTGATTTTGGAGGGAGGAGGAGATGGGGAGACAAAAGTATAAGAGGTGAGATATTTGGCCATAATAGGCAAACAAAATGGAAATTCATTGCAGTGCAGTACCATATATTGCTTCTTTCAGGAAAGATCTTTCTCACACAAAGGTGGCATCTGTAAGAGCTGGTAAATATCCAGCCTACATGTACTGCAGTGGGTGACGAAACTGTGAGGAGGAGTTGCACTTAGACATATCTGCCACCTGTATTCTGCCAACAAATGTCGCCCTGGGAGGACAGTGGGAGCTCAACGTGCTAGAAAATGCCAATGATCTGAATTAAAGTCAGGAAAGGATGATTTCTGCATCAAATTGTGCTAGCCTGAACAGGAAGGCATCAGTATTCAGAATGAGCTGATAACAGGTTTAAAAGATGTAGTATAATCAGTGCTGCCAGGAGACAGCATAGACGCATCATTCCTTGTCTGCTGCTGAAGAATAGAAATTACATTGTCCCAAAAGGCTCTGTTGAGATAGAACTTCATATCTGTGCTTTGTGCATTACAAAAAGTTGTAATACTTGGAGATGGGTAAACCAAAAGTTTCTTTTTTATTTTTTCATACTTATCTGAGGAAATAGGAGAAGTTTTAGTATAGTAATATTTTCTAAGAGAAATTGTTGAAGGTGTCCGCATACTGTAATGCCTACAGCAGGAAACAACAACTTAAACAGCCTTAGGGAAGGCTTTTAAATGGACTCCAGGATACCCAATAGGCTCTATTTTGAGGGTTGCTCTTGATTTGCCTGAAACTAAAGAAAGAAAAGAAAAAAATTAAAGGAAATATTACCCAGTAAAAGGTCTTTGAGAGGGCCTTATAAACGTCTTACTTTCCAGTCTCTACTGAGTGAATAACGAGGGAATCGACACTGCCAGTCGTCATGCATGAAGAAATAAATAACAAAATGTGAAAGAGAAACAGTTTTATGTAGTTCAGTTAAGACTCATGACAGTTACAGAATAAAATGAGGCATGTAGAAATCTGCCTGGTTTCTTGGAAGAAGAAGCATAGCAAGGCACTTTTTTTCATTAGGTCTGCTTATACCTCTGACTAGTTTCTATGAGTACAACAACCTCATTTGAAACCCACAGTCACCTCATAATTCTGGGCTGCAGTGGAGTGTCACCTTCGCATAGGTCAGGTGGATGGAGCATTGCTCAGGAAATGTCTCAGCTATAAAATCTGGATCCTTAAATGGTGATTCATAAGAATTTTTAAGTGCCTGGGAGTCTTTATAGTTTTGCATAGTATCAGCTCTTCTAATGAGATAAACGCGAAGCCATAATTAAGCTTCATTGTTATTACAAAAATAAATCAGAACTTACTTAAAAATAATGGAAAAAGGTATGATTTCTCATTCTTCCTAAAACGCTAAAAGTGTATAGAAATTTTCACTTGTAACTTCTGTTAGAATTGAGGAGGGTGGGAAATTTTAAAATTTTTGATACTTTTAGCCATGTACTGTAATGGACTGATCTGCATGCACTGATCGTGTCCAGAATCATAACTTCTATTTACAGAAATGTAATCTTTCTATATATTTAGTAAAGACCAATCTGATTCTGAGTGAAGATAAGGATGGTTGATCAAATGAGAGTCAGTTGTGTGCACAACAAATAATGTTGTGCAACTTGTAAATGAAAAGTCCATGAAGCATGGCATCAGTTCTTACACAGACAGGAAAGCAATAGGAACAGTTCCTTGTTTTCCTTGTTTGCCTCTTTAGCTGTCTGTCTTAGTTTTGCAATACCAAATCAATTTATCAGCAGTGAGATTCTGTAAGAAGAGCCTCTTTGCTTGTCAGTCATGCACAAAGAAAGCTATTGTTCAGGACCACAGTGTCAGGCAAAATGGCCATATTCTATTTTCCCCTTTTCTCAAAGTGTGAGCTTTTGACAGTGGCTGTTACTTTCTTAAAAGGGATTAAGTTTCAGATATTTCTGAAAGCCTGGAGAATGATCCTAAATACCTTAACGAGGCTAAAGCACCAAGTCAGTCTCTATCAGTTGAAGAGTGATCAATTCTTGTGACCAACAGGAACCAAATGTCAGTTTTCCCTGGCACACTGCACATACAACATTGATATATTGCTCATAAAATCTCCCTTCTTCCTCATTGCAGCTATTAGATTACCAGGCACCCTCACAGAAGAATAAACCATTTTATTCCACATCATAGTGTGTAGTAAACTTATGTGGGATAATATTAAAAAGCCTGGAATGAATTAAAAATCTGGGATCTTCAAAAATCCAACCCTTGGCAGAGCTGACCTTGTCCTGGGTACGGGTATGGCATGTTAATGTCTGTCTGGTTCAGAGCTTAGGATTCAATTAGAGCTAAACATTGCAGGTAGCATTGCAGGACAGTGAGAACAAACAGTGACATACAAATAAAACAAAAGAAATTTCTGCTAAATAAGGAAGGATTGAATGACTGGCTAGGTGGTTTTTTTTATTATTTTGTAATTAAAAATTTGGATTTCCTATTGACATACTGTTAAAACCAGTAGCATTAAAGTGGAACTGGAATGTTAATAATTTAAGTCTTTCTTTCTCATACTTTTGGCTTAATGCACCTTTAATTAATCTTTTATAACAAGTGCTTTGCTTTTCTTGGAAAGGTGAAAAAGCTGTTGGTAATACTCCATTCTTATTTAGGGATTGTATTTTGTAACAATCAATGCAATTAATAAAAGTTACTTGAATATTCTGAAGCAAAATGAAATGTTAGACCTTTGCAATGCTTTCTGTACTCTTTTTACAAGTGTAACTCTTAGCATGCTGCTAAAATAGCAAAGTGATAACAATAAGATGATTGTTCCTTTTTGTTAATTTTCTCAGTGCTTTTCCCACAGCAAGTACTGCTGAGCATGCGAATGATATGCCACTAAATCTTACCTTTTACATACAAATAAAGTGGAAGAACAAAGAGTGAATTATTGATGCTGTTGAAGTCAATGGGAAAATTACCCTGACTTTATCAGAGGCCAGCGTGAACTTAGAATGAACTCTGTATGTATGAAAGTTCAGTTATGACAGTAGGCACTGAAAGCGCAGCTGGCTGGCCAATAACCTCACCGTCTCACGAGGGCCTATTCACTTGCTGTAACTTTTAGTCACAGCTCAGGCAACAGTCGAGATAGGGTAATGAGCTCGGGTAGGATCTGCTCCAGAAGAGGTATATCCCAACCATTTGCTATTTGTGTGGGGACAGTGGGGAAGGGAAAGCAGAATTAAAAAGGAAGGAATCAAAACCTTCTGATTTTTCTAAGGGGGAAGAAGGTACATAGTGCTTAATGGCTGATGGTAGACTCCTAGGCTGATGGGGTCTAAGAGAAGAGTCTATCTGTTTCTATTAAAGAATATAACTGAGGAATTTTTTCCACTGCTCTGATATCCATGGAAAAAGATAAAATTTGCTGGGAATATTGCTGACACAAAGGAGCTTCTGTTCTCATTAAAGTTCCCCCCATGCTGGTATATAACTCAATTTCCTGCTACTCAGTCTTATTTCAATACCTGGCATTTGATGCATCAACAGGGAAAGAATCCTCCTGAACTGTAATCAGGGGCCTATGGCAACGGATGATGGTAATGACTCCCCTGGGGCTCTGTTTGTGGACAGAATTAAGATCTTCTGTGACATACTCAGTATTGCTTTGCTTGAGATAAAATAGTTTGCATGAGTAAGATACCTTTAAAACAGAATAATTGGTGTCCAATGAGACAACATTCGTTAGATATTTCTGGTTTTTCCCAGACTAGTGTGGTTGGATAGACCCCAGCTGGATTCCAAGTGCCCACAGAAACCACTTTATCACTCCTCCCTTCAGCTGGACAGGGGAGAGAAAATGTAACAAAAGACTTTTTGGTGAAGATAAGGACAGGGTGTTTTGCTGGGTGTTTTGTGAAACAGAAATTCCATTGGAACATCTGCTTTCTAGGTACTCTTTGCTCAGGGACATCAAACATTGCTCAAAGTTATTAACTGCTCATGGGCTGGGGAAGTTTTTACTTTTGGGAAACTACATTTTTTCATGACACTATAAATGATAATAAATGCCTGCTTTGTTCTGATAGATTCTTTTAGTGAATCACAGCTATACCGAATGAATTTTCAGCAGCCCTATAATAAGCATGCATACTAGTCAGCAATAAGGTGTGCTGATATTCCACCTCAGGGCAAACATAATTTAGAATCATTAACAGTGTCTAATGACAATCCTGGAATGGTAACAAAAGCCTTGAAAGTATAGCCGCGGGACCATGAGAAGACCTCAGACTACAAACACAGATGAATACTTATTGATGAGTCTGGAAGCAACCTGGAGACAAACTTGGTTTAGAGCATAATAAAAAACTTTGTTTGGGTTACCTGTGCTGACTGAAGAGGCAGTAGTGGAACTGAGATGTGTATTCTAAATAGTGTTGAAAACAGAGACCCCCTGCTGGAAGAAACTGTATATTGTGAAAAAGGGTAAGAAAAAACAGTAAATTTCCGTTAAATCTTTTGCCAAGTACTGTATACAGGGTTCAGGTACCTTAATCATAAATAGAATTGTGCGTCCACCTGTGAAAATTTACCATAACTCATTACAAACGTATCTTTAGATTGTTTCTGCAAGTCTGAAGACAGATAACTGAGTTCACTGTTTCCATACTTCAGGAATGAACATGCAGAATTGATCAGTGTGATAGTCTCTACTGTACTAATATACACACAAGTATTGTCACTGAAGAAAATTCTACCTGGGTATTTGGTTAAGGTTTAGTTGATTATGTTTTGATCAATTAGTTTGATCAATTAGTATGCCTTTGAGAACTGGGTATTAAACCTGAAGGCAACAGGACTTTGGGAAGGGCTTCAAAATGTCAGTCTGTATTCACTTTCATAGATATATTTCATATTGGAAATATGCCCTCTTAATATAACCACTGTGGCAAATCCTGCTAGTTATCTGTTCAGCTGGTCAAGCATTACAATTTGGTTTATCCTTTCAAGTGGCTTAGAATAAATGAGATTTTCCACAGTTGAATTCTTAAATTGCCTGAAGCTGAATGCAGCCATGGATGATGCCACAAAAAGGGTGAAAGTTGCATCACACCATTCATCAGTATACTGGGAAAGTAACCATCTGAAAGCATGGGAATTAAGTAAATGTTATCTGTTAAAAAAAAAAACAAAAACAAAACCCAAAACAATTACATTATTTATTCCAGTGTTACAAAAATGTGGAAAATACCAGAAGTAGTTGTTCCTTTTTTTGTGAGTGGAAGAAAAGCTAAGAAGTTGTAATAATTAAAGACGAAGTATTTGATTTCCTCTTAAAGCACAGGAAATAGATGATTGGTAATATCAGAAAAAACCAGTTTGTGTCAGGTTGACCTTGGTCAGCTGCCAGACAGCTGCACTGCTGGTCTCTCACTCCCACAGAAAAGGGACATTGGAAGGAACAAAAAATAACTTCTAGCATATGCTATGGAAAGAGGGGAGGAAAAAAGCAGGCAGAAAGAAATTATAGCACTCATTTATACAGACACCTGGAAGGGATGGCCAAAATATTCTCTCTGTTTTGTTCTTGGTGTGGTTCCCATGGCAGGCTGCTGGAGCACTTCTCTTGCTGCTTTTTGATTTTCAAAATATTAGCTTTGAATGAAAAATACCAAGCTCAGTTTTGGCAAAGATTCAGAAAGACATTTTATCAAAAAACTAAGGACTTATGTGTTTCAAATGATCTGCAGGTTTGAACCCATGTTGGAAGTGGCATATGCCATCATGGAGCTCCTTACAAGTTGAGCCTCACACAGCCTCTGTCTTAGCATGTTCCCACCTGGCTCCTGGAGATGAAGTAGAAAGAGGATGGGGAGAAATGCTACTCAAATAAGTGTTTGTCTAAGTGCTAATATGATTTTGGGTGGGCCATCAGTTACAAAGCTTATGTCAGAGAACTCTGGCCTGAAATTAATTAATCTCTACTGCTTTAAACTGCAGGTATTTATGAGCTTGCTGCAGCCCTGGTGTTATGGGCAAACAGGGCTCAGGGGAAACTGGAGTAGTACATATAAGGATCACTGTCATATGCACAAGCAGTACAGAGAAAGAAGTGAAGTTGAGAAACTGTTCCTAGTAAGCACAGTGGCCTTAGGTTGTGAAATAACAGATCCTTAGAGTTTCTTTAGAAATGTTATACATGTAGCAGTAGTAGTTGGTATAAATTTCTTTTATTGACTTCTTTTGTGCACAGGGAGGCAGGCTGAGATTATACCAAAGACTTAGGTATTATATGATACAGATCTAGGAATTATAGAGGAACTAGGTGTAAATTTTAGAGTTTGGGTTCAGTTTGGAGATCTCCCTGTCTGAAATTTCACAGAAATGTCTACAGAGTTAGATCAGGGATCAGCAATAATTTGTAAAAAATCAGAGGCAGATTAACCAAAATATTGATAGGTATTTGGGTCTTAATTCTTTTGGTATTATGGGAAATGGCCTGTATTATAATGTTATCACAATCATAAAGTGTAAATACCTTTCTCTTATTGACATTAGACAGATGTGTGGAGCAGAAGAGAGTGAGCAAAAGGTCACTGTCTATCCCCATTTTTATTTATTTGTAGTGGTTCGAGGACTTGTTTGGGGTTCTTTTCTTTCACTCCTTCCTTCTCCAATCAACTTTTGGTGTTTACTTGGAAATTTGAGAAACCAAGATATTTTGTAATTAATTCCTCTGTATTTGCTTTTTTTGCAAACATCTCATCTATATCAGGTTCTAAGACTGGTGTTGCACTTTCAGTCTAACATACAGCAAGGAACATGTTCCCTGTCAAACTGGGCATGGACTTAGTCCTTACACTTTTGTTAGTGAAGGGGATTAATTTTTATCCCAGTCTGAGCTCCTCTTTAATGCTTTTGCTGCTGAAGAGGTTTTGTACTTTTCAGCTCTGGGCCAAGTAGAATGCTGCATGGCTGCATTTCAGAACAGACTTTTTCTAAGAGTGTTCTTTATTCACAAAGAAGTAAATGGCTCTTGCAGAGTGAGGAGAGGGGGTAAGTCACAATTTGAAGAGAGTCAGAAAGAAAGCGGTCTCCTGAATTAACACAAGTAGTTGAGATATAGATTATTGGTGGCTTGTGGATAAAGCCTGAAGAAGATCATATTGTAAAGCAGCTAGATATTGGATGGTAATATATCAGTGATGTATATCTGCAGCTGACTGTGAATGACCAGAATATCGCAAAGAAACTGAGCAAATTCTTAGGACACACACCCATAGCTGGCAGTGAAACATCCAAACATCATTTTTAAAGGCTTAGATCCTTCTAAAGGTATAAAAAACACCTTCAGAAGGATGTGAGTACACACGGCAATTAGAATGCCTACACAAAGAATTGGATGCCAGGTGTTAAGTGCCCCAAACTTTGAAACAAGTAGGTTTCTTTAAGCTAGTTTCCAGGATTTACCAGCTCTTGTAGTGCTGTTGGAATAACTTTACCTAAACAAATGCGTACAGCTGGAACTTCCAGTTGATTTTTTTTCCTGATTTAAAAATCTGGAACTGTTTGAGCACTTCTATTTTATAAGAAGGTGTTCAGAGCTTGCAGTTTCTCAGTGAGATTGGAACTGGCTAGGTTGACATGGAGATGTGCAATGATGTGGTAATTCAAAGCTGATCACCCTTGCCTGAAAGTTGTATGGACATAACATGGGCACGTGTCCATTCATATCTCTGAAAGGCTTCCCAACCTGGACTGGGCTGTGCCTTGTTAGCTTCCAGCCTGGGCAACTTGTCTGGTGTAACCAGATGAATATCTTCTTTGCTCTTGATAAGGTTGCCACCACTTTCACAGCAGCCAGACTGTAAGAGTAGGAAGAGCTTGGTTTCAGGTAACGCAAGTGGAGTTTTCAAAATACCTGCTGTGCCTTTATGGAAAACTCCTCACTGTAAGAAATTTAAAAAGAGCTGCCTGAAGCCAATACCCTGGTAGTTTTAACAAAAGGGTCCTGTCAAGAAATTGTTGGCTGTGTAAACACAGTGAAGCATTGCACAGAAAACACCATTCTACAGTAGGGTAAGAACTCTGTTGATTTCATATACCCCTAGGGGCTGATTATTGTTGCAAGTGGAGGATGCTTTCATATCCATTGAAACTGCAGTTTTAAATTCAGATGGTCTCTGTTGTGCTCTGATTATTTTATGAAGGGCCTTGCATTCCAACTCCATGCTGGCATACTAATTTGATAGTTATTTCTTTTCTAATTTCTTAGTCTCAGACCTAATGTTTACACTCCTAATTGTTTTTTATTATTACATTTACTGTTTTAAGTTCTGATTTCTCTGTGTACCTTAAGTAGCTCGCTGCCAGTGCATCTCTGCTACACCACTGTGCACACAGTGTTCATTGCCTGTATTTGCATAATGAGTTAATCTTTGTTGGCTGTTTACTTTGTGGAAAGAATTAAACATTTAACTGATAATAATTGCAATCTATCAAACTGCATGGTCACCCCACAAATTATCAAAGTATGTTTGCTAAAATTTGTAATGAATATTATGAGCTCTCATTCTCCATATTGACAGTCAACTAGAAAGTTTATCAGAAGAAAAATTGGGAACTTATTAGGTCAGTTGCTCTGGAATTAAT
This sequence comes from Pipra filicauda, assembly GCF_003945595.2. Classification (NCBI taxonomy): domain Eukaryota; kingdom Metazoa; phylum Chordata; class Aves; order Passeriformes; family Pipridae; genus Pipra; species Pipra filicauda. The sequence goes on from NW_024104475.1 coordinate 892,481, forward strand.
AAAAGCAAAATATTTCTAAAAAAACCTCAACAAACCAAACCTGTTTTTTGTTAACAATAATGACTTATCTTAATAAAATGATAATTTGAGGCCAACAGACAAAAATATGTACTTTTCCAAGCTATAGTTTAAATTAAGTGCCTTGCCTTGAGTTCACTGAGCTTATAATGCTAAAATTTTCTTTGCAAGCAGAACACCCAAAGCTTTAATTTCTTCAACCAGATTAAATAACTCTAAAGTTACATAATAACTTAACCATCACATCTAGTCTAAATTCCTCAATGTACCTTTGTGTAGAAAAGACTTATCAAGTCTTAGCATGGTTTTCTCTATTTATAGATGAAACTTTTGAGGTTGAATTTTCAAATAGCTTAATCTAATCTCAGTAAAATTATCATTCGGATTGAATAAAACAAAAATATGTCAGCATTGGCCTTTACCATACGGAGGAGCAGAAAGCGCAGCTCGGTCTCTTGGTCTTTGTGAGCAGCGCATTCTTTTTGTGGCTGACTTTTTCATAAACACAAACTATGAGTCCGCTACTGTATTTCAAGGGATTCTTCATACATTCTATTCCATGTCTTGAAATTGCAATAGAAACTGCTAGGACAAATACTAAGGAGAAGGCTCTTTCCTGCAGATCTTGCAGGAGCTAAGGTGGAGGGGGACAAACATTCTTCTCCATGTTGTACAGTTGTGGATCTGCAGCATGGAGAACTTGTGATTTGCATGCCACTGCCCATGAGCAGGGATGTGAAGTCAGGAACTAAGCGCAACTCTGCAGACAAAAGACCTTTGGAGACATATATGTGTTTTCTACACTGTTCATACTTTTAAGTAACACTCAGACACTATATTTAGAGTATTCTGTTTGGGACAAGCTTTCAGGCAGATTTCTATTAGGAGCTGTGACAACTTCTAAACAGTAGCAGGCTGAGCAAAGCATTGTGCAAAGAGCCTATGCCTAGTGTCAGGAGGCCATTTCCAATCTCACTGAGAAAATGCAAGCTCCAAGCACCTTCTTAGAAAATGGAAGCGCTCTAATGACTGTATCGTCTTCAACCTGGAATTTGCAAGTAATGGTTCAAGTACCCCTTTAAAGTTACTGGTTTCAGTGCATCCTTCTACTTGAAGATAACAAACCCTTTAAAATAAATTTGTAATCTTATACTGTTGCAGTAATTGTGTAATTCTGAGGGTTTTTTTTAAAAAAGATGTAAGTGATATGAGTATATGAGAACCTTAGAGATAGACACTGGCAACTGTGGTAGATAGTTGGAAGACCAGTTCTGACATTTACCTTTAAAGTCAAGTCAGACTGTCTGCTTACAACCCAGACCACGCTATACCATAAAGAATGTTAATGTATTTCTTTAAATCTTTCAAACTTCTTCAGTAGCTGAAATTTATAGTGGGATACGTTCATGTGGGGGGAAAATAAACTATTCTTACATTGGGGTTTTGACAGTTTCATCTTCTCTACTGTAAAAAATGACAGTTTAACTGCTCGTAACACAAGTGGAGGAGTGATTTTTCCATGTGTACACTTTTACTCATGTTACAGGTTCACCTTGCAACCTTGATGGGGCTCCCACTCCCCACCTGAGCATCTAGAAAACAACCTCCACAAAATAAAATGATGTCTCTCTACTGCTTTAATGATATAAACCAGGTAGTGGAAGGATCTGGTAAGAATCAAAGCGGTCGGTGCAAGCAATGGGAGTATTTAACATAGGGGCAGGGATTATAGAAGATAGCAGCTTGTTGTTTTAGCTATATATAAGAGCATGTTCTTGGAGTTCTTTATTATGCCTTTCTGCAGTGAGTATATTTTAAATAATTCCTTGTTGTTTTGGAGGGCAGTGCTGATAGAGAGGGGGACTATTTTTATGGGAGACATTTAAAAGACTCTGAAAAGAATCACTGTACTTTTGGAAAACGCTTGATGAAATTTGTTGTCATGATTTTGTTGAGGAAAACAGTCTCATTATTACTCAACACAGAGAAAGAGCTAGCAACTTCAGGGTGGAAGATCTTGTTGCTTTCCTTGGCATAGTGTGTTAGTATTGCATGATGTTAATAGCTGTTTGAAACTCTATGCTGACAGAAGAAGAACAACTGACACTAAGAGCAGCCATAGTGGTAGGCTGCAGCAGTGTTGCAGCATAAAAACAGAACAATCTTCTTAAACACTACACTGAGATTCTCCCACTGCCACAGTTCTGGATGCTTTGGAAGCTTCAAATCTACTGCATGTTGATGGTGCAGGTAATTACTCAGGATATAAAATTAGTTTCTCTAAAGGAAAAAGCTGCAAGACTCCAAGTGATTTGCTGAAAATTCATTAAAGTTAATTTTCACAGGAGTCTGAAAGGGTTGGTGTATCTAGAGACCATGGTTTCCCCTCACTTCCAGGTTCTGTACAAAATGAATTTCCTACAAATATCTGAATGACTCCAAAGTGATTTAGACAGATGGTCTAACTGGCTTCATGGGTCTATAATTTCCCTCAGAAGGAATTCCTTGCCAAAATTGTATTTGTTCCAAACTTTGGGTTTCTATTTTCTAGCAAGAGGCTTTTCTCTCTTGATTTAGAGCTAGAGGAAAAATAACATTATAACTAAACACCATCCTGAATCAACATGGGGAATAAGTTCTTTTGGACCGGAAATCTTTACCTAGAAAGTCCATGACAGAAATTGTGATACTATACACATTATGGCATTGTTCACAACAGTGGATTTTACAAATCAAGAAAAAAAAAAACTTATAATTTACCTTCTAAGTGAAAACTATGCTGCAGGAGGTAGCCTTGATAACTCCAGAAAATTTACCTTATCATTTACCTTATCAAGAATTTTGAGGAGAGGGAGGTTCAAATGGAGTGTTGTGTTGGCTTATGAATGTCTGTATTAAACTCAAGCAGTATTTTAAAGGCTGAGTCCATTTTAAACTAATTCCCACAACATGGATGAATCTGATACCAAGATAGGCTTAGAGTTAGAGCACAGGACATACCAAGAGCAGATGAAATCTTTTGAGAGAGTAAACACCAATTTATTTGAAATTGTTAATTTCCCCTGGAGTTTTTATTTCTGTGGTGTTTGTTTCCTTAAAAACCTACTCCAAAAAAGCCTGCTTTCCCCATTCATCATTCCAAGCGAATTTCATGTATTCTCCTTTCCTCCTATTGTTGAGCAGGAAACTGACTTGATGAAATATTAGTCAAGTGTCAGTTCCCAATTTAACCCCATCTAAACTAATTTTTCAAACCATATTGATACCTCCCTATGCACCACTGCACTGTATATTATGCTTTAAGGCCTTTTGGTTTTTTGTGGTGAAACAAAATCAAACAGCATTATGCTCTGGAGCTATGGGGCTTTTTTAATTTAGTGGTGGTTTGGTATTGGAGGCACAGGGAAGGTGTTTTTTCCCTGATACTTTGCTGAGTATACAAAACTTTCTGAATCTGTTAGATGAAGTAATAAAACTAGTACCTCATTCATGATCTGAAATTTAAAATATTGTTCTCCTTTAGGTCAGATTTTGAACAAAAGTGAAATCTGAAAGGACGTGATCTGTGTATATAAAAATGGCATTTTAAATTATTGGAAACTACACTGAGTAATTTAGTTTTGAAGACCTGTACCTCTGTCTACTTATGTGTGATTAGTTAATATACAAACTGCCAGAAGAGGTGTCATGAATATAGTCCACTGATTTGCAGAAACAGTGCAAACACTGCAGCTCTCCAAACAATTTCTTTGCGGGAAATAAATACCAGTCACTTCTTCTGGCACAGATACAATGTTACATTTCAAACAAGTTTTGAATTTTTATCTGCTTAAAATAGTCAAAATTGTATCTTCAGTTCTAGTCCAACGTCATCATGGCTGGGCTTCGCGAACGAAGATTTGGGAAGGACTCTACCAACATTTGCTACAAGCATGCTGGTGGCTAAAGAGGCCAGTGCAAATAGCTAGTCCAATATGGTATATAGGTATATACTATACTTTAAATGGGAAAATGTGTGCTGTCATTACCATTCTTAAATTCTTCAAATACCTTTTTTTCACTGTTCTTCATGAGATTGCTCCATTTCTACTTCCTGGTGTTGGTTTTGAGGGGAATTATTTTTTATGATTTCCCTAAAATATATCAAAGAGAACTGCAAGAGACCATATCCCATTGATACTAACTGAATTATTTTTTTAAAAGTTACTGTAGCTCCTCATTCCCGATCTCCCACATTCTTGTTGGTGATATGCTTTTCTTGTTTGGTCGGTGGGGTGAGGGGGAAAATGTCAGGCTAGATTAAAAAGATCTTGTCAGAAATCTCCACATCAGACAGTCACTAAATCCCCTTCTAATAGTCTAACCTAGCAATCTTCTCTCCAATGGAGTTAATTACAATGTATCTCATAGGACCTGAACTGCATAACAGTTTCCTAGTATCCATCAGTTCTGCAGTCATCTGGAAATGTTCTGAGAGTGTTATAATTTCACCCACTTCACTGGATTTGTTGCAGTTTCTGATCCTGTTGCACTGCAACTCCTGTTATGTGTTCTTGCACTGGTATGGAAAAGCCTGATGAACCAGCTCTCTTTTCTCAAGAAAGGAATTGCTTGCAGTTGTTGGTTTTCAGTAACAACGGCTAATAATGTACCTTTTTTCTCAAATGTTTACAGGCTCATAATTTCCTTCCCTGGGAAGATGCTGCTGTAACTCACTAGTGAGTGAGGGACCTGCAGTAATCTGAGCATTGCTCTTAGTAGGGACAGAGAGAACATGTATCCTGAAACTGTATGATGCTAACTCCATTCTGCTTGCCAAATTTCTTGCCATCCTTGAAGCATCATCCCTGTAACAAAAATGTAAATAATTGAAAGGAGTACATGTTCACCACTACTTATCCGGACAAGCAATAAAGGATGATTCTCACGGTGGAGGTGATGAAATGCAGATTGGCCATAAAGCAGTGTCAGTACTGTGCATTATATGACACCATGGCTTTGTTTTAGTCTGGCATTTCCCAACTTCTTTCTGAATGTCAACTCAGTCATTCTGCTTTTATTCTGTATTGTGATCTCTTGCCATTAATGATAGCCTGCTATACTGAAATTCAGCCTATTTACTGGGATCTTTTAATGTTATTCAAACATAGCTCCTCTAGAAATCTATGGACTATTGCTATGGATTATCTAGAAAGTACTTTAAGACAACACAAAATGGATTAGAGAAGCTGAGACTGTTTATCTATTGACCTAATGATTGAGTTGGACATCTTCAACCAGCTAAACCCAGAGTTTAGAGTATAAATATTTACCACTGATCTATTCTTTTTCTTAACACACCTATAATATTTTGTTTTAGAGCTTAGTTGCTTTAGTTGCTTCCACTGCCAGTATTTCTCTTGTTGCATGAACACTATATATAGTAATGGGGAAATCATTCACATCTGCAGAAGTAATTTGTACAAAAACAAGTAAGAATTATTGGTTTTGGCTTTTTTTTTAGACAGGTGCTCAAAGTTTCCAGAAGTAAAATAACTTGTCAAAAGACAACAAGGGCAGACATCATCAGGTGAAAAATATTTTTCTATATTCCTGCTGTTTATCCGAAAAGGCTGAGTCATGCTGCAGAGCCTAGCTGAAGGAAGTAGTCTGGAAAATGCACGTCTTTTGGAAATAACACAGATGTTTCTATTCAGTATGGCATCCCAGCCTATGGTCAGGGAGATATGACAGACAGGCAGAGGCAGCAGTGCTTAGCTGCCTCCAGTAGGAGCCTGGGTCAGGACTGCTGACAGCTTATTTGGGAGTATCATCTTCCTATAACTGACTTCTCAGTTTTTCCAAGCTGGGGACATATTTAGTGTCTGGGGAGGTTTGCATGATTATGTTTATTTTACCTCATGTTTAATTACACATTTTAGGGACAAGCAAGGAAACACTTCTTATCCTTTAGTGCTTGGACTGTCAGTGGGGATTGGGAACAATGAGACAGCTAAAAATAAGAGAGAGAAAAAGCCTGAGACAGATACAATCAAGATGGAAAGCAGGGAAAAAGAAACTGGAAGAGGCAACCAGGAAAATACAAATAGATTTAGAGATAGAAACTGTCTACATGTCAGTTAAATAGTTCCCTGAAAGAAAATAGGGAGATGAATGGAGAAATTTATATATAAATGCACAAAACAGGATGAGGGAGTCCTCAAACTGGGGGTAATACAACATAATGAACATGTCTTCAGGTATCTGTTGTTAAAATGGTCATTTGTTTTTAGGCTGTCATTGATCCAAAGAAGATGAGATTGGTTTCCCTGATTACTATCACTTCAAGCTCTATTTCAGTCTATTTGTAACATGTGTCAATGTCCTGTTTCTGTCATGGGGTACAATGGGACTTTATATTATTAGCAGGTATTAAGATTTAGCATTTGCATAGAATTTTCATGCACTAAATGTTTTACGATGTTCTCTAATTAATCATCTCAGCACCTACATAAACTGTATGAAAATGCAGCTATTTTGCAGATGGGGAAACTGCAGCTGATTGAATTGCTGGAGGCAATTCAAAAAGTGCTTTTATCAATGCCAGCACTTGGTAGTCAGGCTGTTTGCTTTTGATTTATTTGTATTTGACTCCTCTTCCCTGTTATTGTGTACTGTACCTCTTTGGATTAATTTGATGCAATATTGATGAAAGTTGTTAATATTAAGGGTCAGCTCTGAAGTGCCTCTCTCTTCTTTGCTGGGGGACAAGGAATACAAAATAGTAGCTATTTGGGTGGCAGGAGTCCCTGGGTTACTCATAAGCCTAGCATAAGAGCCAATTTTCTTGACAAACTTCTGCTGCTGCTAAAGGAACTGATGACTTCGTAATTGGTTTTCAACCATGGTCTCTTTAGAAAAGTGCATGGCATTTCTAGAAACAGATATATATTAGTGTTCTAGTGTTAGTCACCATCCAGATGTTTGTTATTTGGCTGTTTTGAGATATATTCCAAAAAATGTTACCTTGAAAAAAGAGAGACTGCTATTAAGGTTAAAAGAACAGATATTATGGAAGTCATAACATCCTTTGGCCTCTGTGTCAGGCAAATACTTGGTTCCATCAGTTCTTGTCATAATTCTTTCCTCATCCTTGCCAGCTTCTTTTATTAATGTAGGTGAGATAACACAGTTCACAAAAGTCCAAAAATACTTAAAACATATTTTTGCTAGACAGTGAAAAAAGCTAAACTCCTGAACTTATGAAATGCACAGTCAGTAAAACAGATATTAGTGGCAAAACCTTAGTTTTGTGTTCACTCTTAGGTTGCATATAATTTCAGAAATGTTTCCGCGTGTTCTAATGTGTTTTATAATCTGAATTCGTGTATCTGCTCAATTTCTGTATGGATATTCTTTTTATCTAACAAAGTTGTTTTTCAAGAATGTTTAGTTTATCTCACAGGAATGTGGTAACAATATTGAATAAGTCTAAATTCAACATTTGTGGCTTCTGCTAGACTTTGAAAAGATTTATTCTATCATGCATTCTAATAAAAATATTTATTAGACATAAAGACATAAAGAAAATAGTATTGCAGGTGTTGACAAAACATAGCATTTTCCCTACTTTTCTAATCAAATAAAGAATTACTTAATGCCTAACTTGCACTATGTAACACCATCTGGTAATGTTATCTACATAACTAGGATGCATTTGAAGAATTTATACTGCTTAGTTACTAAACAAGCTACAGCAGACACATGATCAATTATGCTGATTACTTATGCTTCACAGTATAAAGATGACTTCATCTAAAAATACAGCTAGTAAGTAACTTTTTGCTAGAGAAGCTAAATCTTGTTTCTTTGATAAAGAAACAATTGGAAGCATCAAGATACTAAGGGTCTGATATTACAAGGTATGGGGCAATTTACCAACTTTTTATGCTAAATAATTACCAAGACCAAAAATCTCTTTAAAGGTAACTGCAAAAACGGGGCCTTTCACTTCAATTTAAAGTGGTGCAACTATTACTTGGGCTGAAATAAAACTGAAATCCTAAGAATGCATAGATCTAATAATAAAAATATATATTCAGTATTTGTTTTTTAGAAACTCTGGGTAGTTGAAGGAGGAAGCACAAATGCCAAGAAACTTCAGAATAATTGTTGTAAATTTACTCAGGGAAAATGAGTATCTTGTGATAAGAACAGGTATAATGTTCAAGACCAACCCAAAAATAATCCTGTTTACAAAAAACTGTTTAAGAACTTGATATTGATGTCACTAAAGAATCACTTGGTAGTTTTATGGAAAGACTTTGTAAATCCAGGAGCTTGTAAGTTTTGATTGAGGACAGGCAAGCAACAAGACAAGCTCAATCCTCACACTGAAGTCAGAGATCATCAGTCAAAACTATCTGTATGAATGAATGAGTATCACAAAAGATCAGTACAGTTACTCTGAGGGGAAAGCTGTGGGTCAGAACGCAACAAATGCCTGTTCTGTATGTAGTGTATTACAGGAGAAAAAAGCAGACAAGCGTGTCTCACTTCATGCGTGGATGCCTCTGTTCTGAAATTTTCCTAAAAGTTTTGCTCCAAGAGAGTTTTTGAACCTTACAGAATATGCTAAGCTGGGAGGAACCCACAGGGATCATCAAGTCCAACACCTGGCCCTGCACAGGACACCCCAAGAATCACACCATGTGTCTGAGAGTGTTGTCCAAATGCTTCTTAACTCAGACAGGCTTAGTGCTGTGACCACTTCCCCGGGAAGCACGTTCTAGTGCTCAACCACGCTCTGGGTGAAAAACCTTTTCCTGACACCTAACCTATTGGCCTTGTAAACCAAGCTAATCCCACTGACTGAATTCTTTCAACCTTCCCAATACTCAGGCAGTGAACTTGCGAGTAACTCATGAGACAGCTTTGAAACAGAAAGTTCTACAGGTGAGGCGGTATATGAGAAACAGACCAAAATCCACTTCACCATAATGCCTCTTGTAGCAGAGAATGAAAAATACAGGGTAGAGAGAAATGGGAATTATTGCATCTCCTGAGAGAATACCTTTAAGTACAGTTGAAAAGTCCTGAACAGAAGAAGCCAACAAAATACAAAAATGAGGAGGGGAAAAAAATCTTGCAAAATTAAAAGAACAAACAATCTAAAAATAATATAGAGTGGGTATGAGGGAGAGAGAAGACATGTCTAGTGATGGTAAGGATGAAGCAAAACAGATCACAGTTTTTCTCCATTTTTCCATATAAATACATTAATACACGAAATTTAAGAACAAATTTTAATAACTGTTCTAATTTGAGATTTTTTTTCCATGTGAAAAAAAAATTTTTTCCACATATGCTCTCCACATAAGTGAACAAGAAACCCTTGAGTGACCTGCTATTCATATCTCTGAAAAACAACAATAATTTTTAAAGATTATAATTTCATTAAGACAGGAAAACTAATTATGTTTTATAACATAAAATTATTTATTTTATTTTTAAAAAGACAGGAATATAAAGTGTTTTTTCATTGCATATATTTGAACATCCCGTTTTCTCAACATTATCCACAAAGTCAGAACAGAGAATTTGTTTTTCATTTGTTGACTTCTCATGTACATGAACACACAGTTTTTCCTAAATAGAAAAAAAATTCCCTTCGTCAGACCCTAACAAAATATGAAGGTTTTAGGACTGTGCTACAAGGAGATGACAATGATACAATGACTTGGGAAGAGGTTCAAGGCTTTATAAGATCAAGCATCCTACACGTGGGTTCTGAAGCTGCCTTCTGCTAACTGAAAATGAGACTGTGCACATAGCCTGTATGGGAAAATTTGGTCATCAAACTTAAGGTACTTCATTTTGAAAAACTATATTCTGAAAACCCTTGCTATTTTTTTTACAGTATGTACATTTAAACAGCCTGGTTGATTTTAGGTGAGGCTGATGTATCAATCAATCAATCAATCAATCAGCATCCTTTTAAAGGATGTAACCAAAACTGGAAAATAAAGTGTTTGTTTGCTTCATCTATGTATTCTGCACTCTTATGGTCCTCATGTCTTTCAGCAGCATAGGTCTGTAGATTGCCTCCAACTTTTCCATGTAGTCTAAATAATCACTCACTCGAAATCCATGGAGTGCTTCTTCCTGAACAAGTACACACAAAAAACATTTATTAGCTAGGAAAAAAAGATGCACAACTCAAATTTAATGAATTCTAAGCTTCTAAAGATAGCCTATTTTGTTCTGCTTGTCATAGACTGGATGTGTAAAATAGATTTTCTTACATTTCATTTAGAAATACATATTTGGCAATATCTGCTTCCAGACAGTTATTTCTAATTGCAGACTTGGTATCAGATAGTTTTATTTCATGTGGACATTGTTTATCTCATTTTTGGAGAACATAACATTAAAGATCTTTAAGAAAAACAAAGTAAGCTTTAAGAAGGGAAAGCCAGGTACTAAAATATTCTTTTGAAAAAAAGATTTCTACACCAACACAGGGCATGATAAGTGTGGCTTTTATATCCAGCTAGATTCTCAAGAAAACCAAGAGATTAATAGTAGATGCATATTTTTAGAATCAGTGATAAAGGAAGACCTTTATCCAGACAAAGTATTTCTGCATCACCACAAGTGAGTAATTCTTAGCAATTCCAAAACACAGAGTAAAAGAAATTGCCCTGAGAAAAAAAAAACAAAAACAAACAGACCATGTTCCTTGTAATGGCTACTATATTAGATGGAGAAGGTGGATGCACCATGGAAAGCGGGGTCCTGAAGAACAGTTAAGTGAAATGGGTGAATTTGTTGCTGTTGTGTTCCCCTCATCTGCTAATCAGTATTACCACTGCTGGCACCATGTGCTGCAAAAAATTCTCTGCAGCCAGACAGTCCCTGTGGACACATATTGTACCTCTGGTGTACTGACTGTGCATCTCTCCTAAGTGGAATTCTCCTGAGAACATATATTCAGGCTTGGAAGGCTGCACTTTGGCAGCTGAACAGGAATTCAAAATGGTCTTTGTGTTTCTCCTCCCCTACACACAGGCAATTTTACCTTTCAAGTTGTTCTTCATGCACTGTGAGAAGGCTGACTACAGTGGAATATAAAATATATATATCATATATATAGCTGAAATTGAATGGCATGTAGTGACAGGCCAGGGGAATGGCTTCAAACTCAGAGTAGGTTTAGATTAGATATTAGGAAGAACTTGACTGTGAGGATGGTGAAGCACTGGCACACGTTGCTCAGAGCAGAGCCTGAGCATGCCCCCCCTGGAAGTGCTAAAGGCCAGACTGGATGGGGCTTTGAGCAACCTGGGCTAGCTGAAGGTATCCCTGCCTACGGCAGGAGGTTGAAACTGGATGGTCTTTAGGGTTCCTTCCAACCCAAACCATTCTATGGTTCTATTTTTCCTTTTTTTAAAATTTCTATTAATTAAGAGCTATCAGAAGCAAGACTATGCTATGATCTTTTTTACTGCAATGGTCACTCAATTAATTGTAGATATTCCACTACTGCATTAATATACATTTTTTCTCATTAATTTAACAGTACCATGTCAAATCTTTGGCCTGTTTATACTGTAAGTGGCAACATACAAATTCTCTCTTCTATAATTTACATATACTATCCAGTAATGCCATAAAGACGTAGCTTTTAAGTCACATTGTCCAAAACCAGGGAAAACTAAACAATACATTCATTAGACTGTGTACCAAACATTTTCAAGGAAACTAACTGAACTGACATATTATTCACATTTAAGAATATCTAAGTTGGATGCAAACTAGTCAGAAAACTACTATTCTTAGGACAGACTAAGATGCAGTTCTCAGAAGAATTTTGACAGGAGAAAAAAGACCAGAGAAAACAGCAAAAATGTCTCTGTGAAGAAGAGTAAAATATTGTATCCATTTGTGACTGCAGCTACAGCTAAGCAGTACCCTGCAAAAAATCAAAGAAACCCAAACATAATTTATAATATCGAAAGAATATGAAATTGTGTGGTTGGTTGTACAGTAATTGCCATCTCATCAATATGAAAGCTCGCTGAGCTTGTTGACACATCTCTTCAAGCTTCAGTAAGAGACCACTGTGTAAACTCACCTTTTCTGGAGAGCATCTATTTTAATGAGATTGGGTCCACATACATGACTTAATGTGGTTATTTACTTTGCTTATGAAGGGAACTGATTAGGACAAAACACAAGAAAGCTATTCTCTAGAAAATACTATGCCACAGTTTCCTGCCAGGGAACGAATCAAATTGAAGTATTATCCCACTCACTTAAAATAACTAAGTGAAACTCAGTAAGAGTTCCAGATTAAGTATGTTTTCAGTATTGAGAGCCTTGCTTCTCCTCAGCAACTGAAAAATTAAAAAATAAACCATTACTTTAAGAAAAACCTGAAGATCTTGGGCTTCAGTGTGCTTCAGAATGTCTTGCTGTAGGTGTCTGAACACAGAAATACACATATATATTTGATAATCAGGACCAAGTAAAATACAGATAGCAATGTAGTGACAGATCTCACTCCAGTCCAGGTAATTCCAGAAACACTGAGTTATCCACTGCAGACAAATCTAGATGAGAATGAAATTATATACAATTAAATCATTGTAGACATTCAGTCATAACTGATCAGCTTTATCTCTTTTCTATAAGACAGAACCCTTTTCCTATAACAATTAAAAGGATGATGTACAAAAGAAGCCAAGAATCACCATTTTTAAAGCACAGCCTCTGAACAGACTTCTAGTGAGTTCAGCTAAACTTAACACTTATTTGAGTATATTCCAGCAGCTCCTGAGGTTGAGACATAAAAATCAAAGTCCAAGGAAAACAAAAGTAATTTTTTTCAAGACTTTTTTTTAAATGTGGCCTAAAGGGCAATGACAGTGATGAAGGTGTGTTCAGTGTGGTTTTTCCTTTATAAATGAATATTAGGCCCTTCCTTAAGACACATTTTCATTTAATGAAGTGGGTATGGAACACAGTTAGTGACTCCTTTTTCCTAAGGAGTTAGTGACTCCTTTTTTGTTCTAAATTACAATGTATTAAGATGTATAGTGGACATTTCATTTAGTTCTAGACCACAAATCTTCTGCTAATCAGTCCTTAAAGTGTTTAAAAACATGCAGCAGGAGAGATACCAGGATTCTAATTAGATGACAACAGCCGTACTGTAGCAGTAAATCTGTTTTGAGGTATTTATTGATGCACGCAATCACTTAAAATACATCAGAACTGTTTCCACAGTTCAGAGTTTGTTTCTTTTTAATGCTGCAGTAGAACTGCAAAATCACACAAAAGATACAGTGGCGCCCACCAGCGGCATTTCAGTAGCGCGATAAATAAATGAAAAAATCCTTGCCAGCAGTTTAGAACAGTAACTAGTTTATTACTGAGTGCACAGAATTAAAAAAAGTGTAATTTGCACAAGAGTAGGTGAAGAAGAAGTGACTCTCCCCATGTGTTTTCACACCCCAAAAGAAGGAACCTTATTATAAGCACCTCATTCCTATGCTGAGATAAATTTCCTCATCTGCCAATCTTCTCAAAGACCAACCCCAAGCTATTTTAAGCAATGTCTGAACCACACTGGCATCCGCCCCCATTAAGAAGTCTCTTCAGCTGCAAATCTTGCAGCAAAAAGGAATTTTGAAGGCGTAAGATGAACAACATTTTCCTTGCCTCGGCACAGCAATAAACTTTCTTTCTGTGGTATGATGTCTTCTGCATTGGCCTTCTAACTCATTACTACATGAAGCTCTTTACGCCTCATCATGATTGCAGTCTTTATAAGTAATGTTTCATACCAAAGAATTGTTGCAAGTACACAAAATGAAAGCTATCATTATAGATAACTATTCTTCTTTAGTAACATCTCTTTACTATAAAAGAATATTGCATTACCTGACTGTAACAGATATGGTAGCTCATATAAAATTAATTTTGCTCTAATATCACCGGAACTGCTTCCTATTATATAACTATTCCAAATTACTCATTTCCCACCTATAGAAAATTTAGAGAATTATTCCAGATACTCAGTTTAGTTTTAATGCTAAATCTGAGCATTAAGTATATATTATTTTTATCAAGTTTTCCGCATGAATATGTAATAGAAGGTCATCAGCTTCAGTACACTGTCATTATTCTACCAGTCAGGTGCTTTCTATCTTCAGATGCTCTAAGTCATTATGTGGTCAATACCATCTCTCACCCCCAGTTTCATAACCACTACACAAGTGCTGCACAAAAAAACCCACAGTAGTTCCTCAGCGTTCTTGATTTTGTGCATTTAAGTCAAAAGGTTGATGATACTTCAATACACTTAGATCAGTTACCTGGGATGGAGTGAAGCCAGACATGTGGAAGGCTGAACAGACAAGTGGCAACTCAGCTTTCAGCAACATTTCAATGTGGTGAGCACTGCAAAAATAGACTGGATGGATGCCATATTCCACTGTTGTAATAGGCAGGTGAATCTGGTTAACAACATAATCATCAACAAAAAAATTGAGGAATAGGATCACAGACTACAAAAATTTGTTTTTTATAATACTTCGCTGAGAACAATATATAAAAATATATACTTTTACATGTAAGATTAATCATTCTGATTATTTTAGAGACAGGAAACAGAATAAACAAAAAAGGTCATACTACCATCAATAAAAACTTGTAGTAAAACTAAAGAAAAGTGTTGATAACATATTCTGATTATTCCTTTTAATTAGAGTCTAGTTCTTTACTGTATATAGGCTTTAACTGTCGAAGGGTTGGAGAAACCATTGTTATATTTTAAACAAAGGAACAGAAAGAAAAAAAAGACCAATTTCTGTTGGATTTTTTTTCCCCATTTACTGGTGGAATGGAACTTCTATGGTATTTGAAGTTTTTTTCTGTAAGCACATTTCTTTGTAGGACGTGTGAAGTGTATGAGTGAAATTCTATTTTATGCAGCAAAAGCAGCAGAGGTTTTATCCCTATAGAAGGCTCTGGATATTAATGCCCAGCTTCTAGGTAATGAGTCCTTGGCACCAATGGTTTTCAGCACAATTATATTGACACAATGGAGCAAATTTCAGCATGAATTTCATTAGGTTGGAACAACCTCAGGGCCAAACTCAGTGCTGTGAATGCACCAATACGGTCATCCGTTCTAGTGACAAGACAGATCTACTGATATTAATGCCTACATTATTCTACATGTACAAGAGGTATGGAATCTACTCCATGCATCTTATACCCCAGAGTTCTCTAGTAGAGACTACAGTTGGTTTAGAGTTTATGTTCACAACATTCAAGGCAACTTGACAATGTACAAAGGGTTTTATTTTAAACAGATGGAAACAGCCTAATGAAAGATAGAAATGACGTTTTCTATACTACAAACTTGATCCAAAACACTGATAACTGAAAATCGTCAATCACATAGTATTTTTGCAGTAAGAATGTTTAAAATTTACTAAATATATTCTAATGTATTAAGTAAATTTCAAAACTGATACTTTTACTAAAAAAAAATCAGATGGATGGACTTGCACACTATAATAATTAAAAAAAGGTCATTCAACAGTATTGTAGCCTTCGCACAGAATTTAATGGCACTAACAAAGTTTGCTTTACTGCCAGCTTAAAGATTCAATAACATTGTCTTTACTATCAGTCCACTTGCTATTTCACTCCTTTTAAACAACAATTTGAGCAACTGTCAAAACTATATTTTTCTGAGATAATTTTCCAGAGTTACATATTTAGTTAGGGGGCTTTAATGTAAACCTAATGCATTAAAAAAAACAAAAAAAACCACACCAAAAGTAAGGAAATTAATCAAGTCTCCTTTATAAACTTTCAAAGCTGCCTTTCAGAAAGACACAGATTTAAAATTCTTACAGATAAATGCAGTCTTGGTAGCCAGAGAAATGCTGAAACAAGAAGACATGAAAATTGCTGAAGAAACGTCAGCGTCCTCTCCCTGTCCCCTGACATTATGAGGAAGATGGAAGATGCAAACCAGTCATAGCCAGCATAGCGCTCCTGCAAGCAGCCTGAATGAGAAGGTTAAGGAACTCAGACAGAGATCTCCTCCTCACTGCCCTCCAGGAACTACAGCCCTTCTCCTCCCCAGCCTGTGCTCACAGAGGTTTTTTAGAGATGGGCCAAGGGGAATATAGCTGCACAGAAGGCAGCATCTTGAGACACAGTTGTCTCTCAAACTGAATTAAGAGAAATAATTTGTTTTCCCCATACACTAATTTTCTTTCAGTCCATAAGTAGTCAAGCTAAACCAACAAAAGTAAACAAAACCCAAGCAAATACAAAAAACTCTGCACCAAAACAAGTGTGCTTATAGAGTATAAGAAAGGAGAACAGTGGAGAACATGAGTTATTAAAATTATAGGGGAAAAAAAAGAAAGTAAAAGAAAAGCTTTAAAAACGAGATTAAGCATATTATGACTAATATTATCTTAAGTGTATCTAACAGTGATACGCAAGTCTAATACATGAAGAATCGAGCAAAGCTTGTTGGAAAGGTGTATCTGTTTTGTTAAAAAAAAAAAAAAAAGTTCCACATTAGATCTAAAAGAGTCAGAAGTCAAAACGTTCCTGGTGAAGGCAAAACCATTAACAGTGCTGATATTGTGGAAGTACCACAAATACTCATTAATGTTCAAAGCTGTATTGCTGCAGACTCTTTATAACACACAAAGATGTGATCCCACTCCAAAACAGTTAATGACAAAAATGAATGAGACTTGCACTTCTAAAAAAGTATGGGAACAAAAGGGTGAACATTTTCTTGGGTGCACTGGGTGTGCATTTTAACTTATCAGATTTTCAAAGTAAAAGTGCTGCTTTTTAAAAATTGTTTTCTGTAAATAGTACACGTCTATGCCACTATCAAAAGCCCAAAGCAAGACTTCAAATTCCATTGGCATTTTTAGGCATTATAATTTATACCATCAACAAAGGATACAAAGTGAAGATACCACAGTTCTTTGCTGTTGTTTCAGGAATTTCTCACAATTCATTAACACGAAACACAGCCCATTTTCAGCATCTTCTTTTAGCAAGTTTAAATATTTTCCATATCTAGCACAAAAAGTTCAAAACCAAAACAGTTTAAATACTTTTTTTAATACCTAAAAGCAACAACTCATATTTAATAAGCCTGTAACAGTAAATCTGTCATAGCATTGTTAATTACTGTGTTGTATATGTACATATATATGACTAAAGAAAACCTATTATGCTCCACCTAGGAAGGATACACACCAAACATCTCCTACTCAGTGTTACAGTTCCTCACCTAAACTCCTTTTAGTTCGGTTTTGGAGACTATCATGGGGAGGAGCAAGTACTCAGACAGGACTCAGTTTCTTCACATACAATATTTAGAATTTGATATAACTATATTGTACACGTAATTATTATAATCAGAATTCAAATATTAATGCTAAAGATAGCAACCTGTGAAAGTACAGACATCTTAGCTTTTTCTTCATCACAGCTCTGAAAATTACCAGCCAAATAAAATGTTTAAATGGCATATAACCAAGCTTAGCTAAACAGAACCATTTAGAGAAGTAATGCAAGGGAAAAAAAGACACTTAATTCAGGATAATGCAATTTTATGGTAAATCTTACTAGCAAGTTACAATTAGTCTTTACAAAAATGCAGGATAATAACATATATAATCTGTAAAGATAATTTAATTATGTGCTAATACCTTTTTTAATTTACAGTTAGAATTCATTTTCTTGAAGTTTATCTTGGATTTAGATAGTATAAAGCAATGAGTTGATGGATTAAGCATCATTAAAGTCATTCCATGAAAATCAAACAAATTTAGAAATACTCTAAGGAAATATTTTAATACCATGTACCTGACTGTCATTTCAACACCGAGCTGCTGCACAGATGAAAGGCTTTCCTTCTTCACATCTATTTCCATGGCTAAAACAAAAGGAAATAAATTAAATAAAGTATTATGGGAAATATGATTTTAACTGAATATGAATGAAAAGCTTCTTTTATGTATGCATACCAACTCTCCAGAATTGTTTCTTTTTCGAAATTAGTTTATCAGAGTTTGGAAAGGATACATCAAGAAACTGCATTCTTCATATATTGTTTTTTATGAAAATCACCGTCTTTATAAAGAAATCCTCACAGTTAGAATGGTTATCATTAGCTTAACAGCATGATGTAAGTGAGCAATGCCTTTTTCAGTGCCATTTCTTAGTAGCACTTTATCATTTTTTGCCTAGAAATCAGACAAGGCAACATATTCTGATCTACTTTCTTCCATTCCAGTGGCCTTAAAGTCTCTTAGCTGTAATTCCAACTTTATTAAAGAAAGTTCTATTTTTATATGAATCACAGAAAACTTTATAACTCATGGATTTTAAAAATCCTGTACTTCTATGCATTTTTTTAACACAGTAACACATACTCCATTTTCTGTATTTGTTTAAATTAAAAATCCAAGTTAGAAAAATTAAAGAAACCTCTGCTGAAGTATTTTCTTAAATTTTAAGTTCTAAATTCAATTAAAAATGGGCATTTTTTCTATCATGAACATGTATTGTCTAATATAACTATACTTCAGACAAACATTACAGTCTAATAATATTACAAGTTACAAAACTGAGGGCTTAAACCTTTAATATAATTCTTTGAAAGTGCTACTTAAAAAACAGCAACAAATGAAACAAATCAAAAACCCTAAT
The DNA here is from genome assembly GCF_003945595.2 of Pipra filicauda. Lineage (NCBI taxonomy): Eukaryota > Metazoa > Chordata > Aves > Passeriformes > Pipridae > Pipra > Pipra filicauda. The sequence goes on from NW_024104475.1 coordinate 911,252, forward strand.
AACTCACATTTGTTAAAAATGTAATAGATACGGCAGCAGAAGTTAAAATATATTCATGTAAATGATAAATGTAAAAATCTGATTAAGCAGATCACACAGTAACTTAATATGTATTTTTTCTATATCCTCAGACAGACAGAGAAATCAAATGGAAGGATTCCCTTGCTTCTCATTCAGGTAAACATTCTATGTTCCTGGTAAGCAAACAGGGACTAAGGGATTAAAAATGAAATAGGTTCAGGAAGGAAAGCCCCACCAACCCCCCCACCAAAAAAGGCACTCTGATCAAACGAGTTGAGGTAAGTTGAAATTTTTATGAAGAAAATAATACAACAAAATTACAAATTACACTTAACAATGAAGCAGTAAAATTCAGCAGAGGAAGTATGGCAAGAAAAAAAACCTCACTCTGTTTTACAGCTTTCACAGAGGACAATAATTTAAAGTGTTAAGAGTAATGAGAAATTACCTTGTAATTTTGACAAATACATTTATGCATAAGAAAAATCAACTGATCTTCGAGTAAAATGAATTTATTCAATAATCTGATGGGATTGAAATATAAACCCACATCAGAGAGGGTTTTTTTACCCAAAGAACAGAAGCTCCAATACCTTTCATATAGCATACCAGCAATGCAATATTTGGAAGAATACTTATAAAATTACAGGGCCTTTCAGTTAAAAACCCAGAGATAACTGAAACAGTTCTTAACTTTTTACAGCTCCTGTTCCAAGTTACCTGTTTACTCAGTCTGCAATTACCATACTAAGTCAATTCATCTTCAAGTTCCTGCATGCAAGCATGAAGGCAAGAGGTATACTTACATCTTAGAAAATAGGGGGAATTTGAATGAGTTGGTGATGGCTAATGGCTAATTCAGTCCTAACACCACCATTTATTTAATGGCAGGACAGATGCAAAGGGTACAACAACCTCTAAGCCACAATACAGCTCTCCCTCCATTCTGAGATGGATCCTCTTGCGGGTGGTAATGCAGGAGCTCGGATTCCAGTCCAGCAAGGGTGTAATGAGGAATAGCTCAATCCACAGTCTGAGCCCACTTTCCATTTTGTAACTGTTTACAAGTACTGAATGCTTATTTCCCACTAACATTAAAAAACCACAACTGACTTCACTGATTCTCATTGCCTTTTCTTCTCTGTTGTAATAATTTGTTAGTTGCTGAAAAGGGTTTTCTCCCTATCAGTTTTCCTTTTGATATTTTCCCCTGTATTGTGAAAGAAGATAAAATTAACATAGAGTTTGGACTGAATAATAATTTTCTATCACACGGTATCTTATCAAGGTAAAAACTCTTGCTTTCAGACACCACTGTATTTGACATAATCACAGCTCTGTACTCTGCTAATCCACAACTCACGATGGGAACATGTAAACTATGGTTCTTTGTCCCGTGTAAAAAGTTTTTATTTTCCATTTTGTTTAACACTTAAAAGAGTGGGAAGACTAGGCTTTAGAACACTATAAAGTAATTTAGAATACACAAAGGACAACTTCCCGCTGATTAAAAACTGGACCCAGAAACCTTAAATGCCCCATTAAACTTAGAAAAATGTTATTAAAAACAAGTGGAATATTTAAATACTGCATATTCCAATCTATGATTAAAAAGCTGACTAGTAAGCTTGGAGGAATATGTTGTGACTGTACTATTGTAATGATGCCCATACCTCTGAATCAATACACTCAGTTAATTTTCTACAAAACTTATCTGACGGATATTTTTTAATACACCAGATATAACTGCCTTGAAACACAACAGGCTTCATAACAAAAGGCATAGACATATCAGTTTTCTAAATAAGAATGCCATTTATCCTCAAAGGCCAGAACACCTCTCTGAACTGTGAATTAATAACAACATAATACAGCACTCTGGTTATTATTAAATGGAATGAAAAACATGCTTTGGCAGCTACCTTTTTATTTATCTAATAAAACAAAAAAATCTATGTTGAACAGATACTTTACACTTCTTTCTTTAAAAATGTAAAACACTGTAAACTAGAAATTGAGCCAAACGAGCGACTTGAAGGATACCAGAATTCTCTGGGAGCTGATGTACAATTTTAAAAAATTGTTATAATAGAAAGCACCTCAATGGGCAGTACTTTTCAGAATGTTTTGTAGCATTCAGGAGCATAAAACCAAACCACCATAAGGCATGATTTCCAAAGGTAACTACGTATAATTATTGAAGTTGATCTATAGCTATAAACATTTCAGAGTAAGTTAACTGGCATGCACAGTCCTGTAGTATTCTCTCTATCAGACTAGACTTCAATCAACTTTACAACTTATATGGAAGACTGCTTTCTTATTCATTTTCCCTCTTACCATGATGAATCTTTTATGTGTTTAAATCAGAAAACAGGCTACACTGCATTCATACTGAAATGACAAGATGCCAAGCTAAAACAGCTTACAGCATATTTCAGAGAACTTCTATAGTCTTTAGATAATATTTAATTTATTTGCCTGTTTAAAGTGCTATTACCCCAAAGAAACCACTGGCTTCCTTTTGTTTAAAGTGAAGAAGATTATTAAAGCTCTCACATTATTAATTTAGCTTTTTCACTCCCTGATGCCCTGGCCAAAAGTGTTTATGTCTACATAAATGATCTTTGGAAAATGCTAATGCATGCTGAATTTTAACTTCAGTGATGTTCAGAAAGATTAGTTTTCTTTGTATGGATGGAAAAGACTTTTGATTCAAAGGAACTATGCAAGTAACTATTCTGCAAGCATTCTGGATTCTGAAAATCCCATGATAACCAGGGTCACCTGCATTATTCCTGCAGATGCTTCAAAAATCTTACAAGTATGTAGTAGGTACATTTGCTATCAGATCTCTAGTCCTTGGTTTGGTCCATCTAAACTGAAATTGTGGAACTCATAATTTTTTTTTGTTGTTGTTAAAAAAGAGCAGGTTTTTTCTTATTCTTCAACAGGTACCTAAACATTGCCCATGCACACCTGCCCAAGCAGTCAATATAAATCTTTATGTTCTGTCAGTATCCATCCTCTCTCTGATGTTCTTATGAAAGTTTTCTATTTTAAAAAATTATTTGCACTTGGGACACAGCAAAAGTCATGAGTTTCTCTATGTTCTGCTCTGTCATTTGCTACAATTTTTTGATGGTGTCACCTCCTCCACCAGGCTACTCATCTAGAGTTCTTCTGACAGTCTGAATCTCATATTCCTTGTTAGAATATATAATTGTCTATAAAAAAATCTTGTTTCAAAGAAAAGTATTACTATGTTGGATTTGAACTGTGAACGGAGACAATATAAACAACATCCGAGAGTACTTGCTGGAGAATGTTGTTGGCTTCTCAGAGATAGGTAATCTCATGTGCTATTCCACCCTGAGTATTGAACGTATTATGTTATGTCATCAGTACGCTTGTCATAACAGTACAAAATCAAAATATTCATATTAGAGCTTCTTTATGCATTGATTATAACAAATACTCAAGCTATTTTTGGCAACAGCCTCATTAAGAATGACCCACACTTTCAATCCATTACCTAAACTGGCAGTGGGAAAAATGCTTTCTGCTGACAGCATCTTTAAAGTGGAGAACAGTCTTTAAAGAAGTGGATTAATCAAATGACGCAGGAAGAATGTAAGAATGCCCTTCCTTTTTCTTCCCTTTAAGACCAATTTGGGGTTGAAAACCTGTATTTCTCATTTGCTACTCCTTCTGAACAGCTCTATACTGATACTTTCCCACTGGTGTTTTTAAAATTTTTTAGTTCGTTACTCAACCCACCTGACCCTTCAAAGATTAAGAGCTCATTAAATGGTAGGAAATTCATATGAGATTTTGTTCAGTTGGAGAACTAAGCCTAATCTAGAAGAAGGAACACAGCGTGACATTTGAGTGTTATGGCCAAGGCCTGAAATCCCTGAGGTTCTGTCCCTTTGGCAGTACATGGAGGAGTTGCTTCACAAAGTCCAGTGGAAAAAGAAGACTTAACTGCAAGGGCATCTGCAAAAGTAGAGCTACCAAAAAAACCTGCCAATCAAAAAAGGTTGCAGCATTCCCAAGTTTGGGTAGTCTGCAACATATGGTGGAGATCAATTAAAAAGCACAGACACCAACATATTAAATGACTCTGCACATGGAATTTCTCTGATAAATGGGTTTGTTGAAACCTTGAGAAAACTTAGACATTTCCATAAAAGATTTCTTTTGCATTGAACTGGAATTTGCTAACAGAAAGAGCAAGAGGCTGTTTTAGGAACTTCATATCCCTAAGGCATAATGCACAGTATTTTATACTATAGCAAATTTCAGTTTCTTGCCATTCTCTTACCTATTACAGCTACGCATCAATGATTTGGTTTTCAGTATTTTGGGTTTTATTAAGAAGAACGAAAAATGAAAGCAAACTAGAAGGTATTAATTCTAGGAAAGGGAACAGACAGAGATCATTAACATATAACACACAGATTCAGTCATCAATCCACATCACAGCAGTGTCATTGCTGCTAGCAGCAAGTAAACTTCATGTAAGATTTTTGTTGGTTTATAATTAAAAATTGCAACTGCATAGTGGTTTATCAGATTTTTCCTTCTCTCATCTTGAAAATGATAACAACCCAAACTAATTTGATTTTTCCATATTTGTAATTTTATAATAGACTGAAATCCTGAGGGGTTCCACAGTAGATGGATGACTGTGTTATTCTAATTACAACTAGCCACACGTTTACAAAGCTGTCATTTTTTAAGATAATCAATTTCTCATGCCAAGAAATATGATAAACACTGAATATCTTCGTGCTGTACTGAATCCACTTTCATGAAAAATGTGACTTGTCTTCATTAAACAACTATCAGAAACTGTTTTCAGTTCCTCAGACCCAAATTTATTTCAGAGAATGGTGGACACGTGCAATTGCCAAGTGCATGTTTGGCTTACTTAGATGTGGAGCTAGGAAGATGTTACCTTCTTCCTTATTAACTTTACCTAATACAGAAAAATGTCTCTACTGTAACAGTAGTTTTAGGATTTAGCTTAGACAGCTCTTACACACGAGCATACAAAAAAGATACTGTGAAATAATATGTCAATCAATAATTCTCTATGAAGAAATTGCAACGCTTCATGAAGATTAGCAGAAAACTGTGGGAAATGCACAGAAATTTGATCACTCATTATTCAATCAGTGATAAACCTAATTTTAAACAAATAAGGTCTGATAAAAATTTGAGTGTGTTTTGTTTGTCTCTCCAGTACAAATATAGGAAGCATAATGCAAACTTGAGTACTCAAAGTGCATTACCCTACCTTCATAGGAATGCCACCCTGTATATTTTATGATGTAAAAGAGAACCTGAAATGAGTGTGAATTTAGCTATACAACCAATTTTACAATCAAGTCCTTTTACTATTTCAGAGTGGAGTACGATCATAGATTCAATTTTAGAGCCAGACTTTTGTTTCATGTCAATCAGCATTAATTTATTGGCCTAAACTAGCTTCCCTGGTCAACCCTTATTGCTACACTTCTCTGAAAAAGGTGCTATGAAATCTTAATAAATATTTTCCTATAAAAAACTTAAAAGAAACCCTTGATGAAACAAGTGCTGTTTGACTGAGTAACATTCTCTGCTGGACTGGAGAACTCTACACAAAAAAGTCTGTGCTAATGGTGTTGCTGACAGGGAAAGAACACAATAAGACACCATGAGCCCTTTGCCCACATTTCACATCAGTTTCTTACCACCAGATTACTGACTATCCTTGAGAGGACTTCTCACTCTCCTATTTCCAAGCCTGTCTTCATTAAAGCACATATAATATGAAAAGCATTTGCACATGAAAACTGTTCATCAGACAACCCTTTAAATGTTGCAGCCTTTATTTGATATTTGAGTAGGCAGACTTATCCAGAATTAGTGTCCAATGGTGCCTGAATAATGCCCATTCAGAAAACACAAAAAGCAGTATCAGACAGACTGAGTTGTTTATCATGAAAAGAAAAGAAAATCTGTCAAGCTCAAGAAAAGCAAGAACTGAGGCTTTCACTATGTTATCTCTGTCTCTGTATCTATTTTTTTGGGATATTTCATCCTAAAATATTAATTCAATGTATGCAACTGTCATGGGATTTTCAAATGCGGTCTTTCTTCAAAGTTGGCATTAAATTTTACATAAATAATGCACCTAATAAGTGGTTTATGGTGAAATCAGTTAAATAGAAGATCTAGGTTCAACCTTCCTGAACGTGTTTTCAATCCTAGCTTTGACCAAAATGTTAAGAGTGGATTAAAACTAAGGTATTCAACAACTAAGTGAACAGAGTAAGGCCTACTGTTTCTTTTCCTTAGAGTTTTTTCACATTGTATGGAGTATAGAGTTTTTTCACATTTTTCACTTAGCTATCATGATTAAGAAAGAGCAGAATTGCTCTATTTGCTGGGCAAGGCAAATAGAGCAAGGCGCAGATGTTTGTTCTTCCTCTAGAAGGTTAGTTTTTCCCTTATTCAAACCACATGGGTTTTCCTGTTTTTTTAACAGGAAACACTAAGACAATCTTGCAAAGTTAGGTCTGCAGGCTATACTTTTCTCCAAAGAAATGAGAGATACGCATTCCCCAAGGCAGAAAAGAAAATCCCGCCTGGGCCTTCAATTTGACTGGTGAATGTGTGGTACTTGGAACTAAAGAAAGAGATGCATGTCAAGGAGCAAGAGGGGCAGTCTACGTGTCAGATAAATAATTTACAACATAAAGACATTGTGTGAGCTTTTAAAGGAAAAATCAAAATAATTGCTTGAATTAGGATGTGTCAGAAATATGTAATTAGTAAGCCTTATGAGTCCATGAAATTATTTTATTGATCATTCTGACTCAAAAGAAATTGAAAAGTAAATGACAATCTAATGCAGGACAACACAAAACACTTCCAGGATCTTCTAAGAAAAAATAAAATTGTGATAAAATGTGTCACTTCAGTAACTCTCTTCATTAAGCAAATAGACATTCTCAAACAAAATTGAGGGTATTCTGTTTCTAAGCTTTCAGATGGTAAAGGCCACTACATAAATGAAAGAGAGCCTCTGAATTACTAAAGGGGTTTTATGCTTTGAAACTTCAAAGGCAAGCCTGAAGTCTCCAAGGATACTATATCTGCATCCTATGGATAGGAAAATAAAATATCAGTATAAATAACAGACTCTCCCCAAAGCAGGCTTGTTCTCCACAGTTAGTTGCACAGTAAGTACTCTAAATGGCTGAACTACAACCTAAGAGGAGTCCTGGACAAACAGTGAAGAATGAAAAGTGCATTTTCCAGCAGATATTAACATTGCTTCTAAATCTTCTAATTTTGCCAGTGCTTCAAAGCATTAAAATGCATTACTTTACACTCAGAATAAATCAACTTTATCATTCATCCTTTGTTCTTGGCTGTAAGCATGACATCTGTAAAAAACTAACACTCAGATTACTCTGACAACAATAACAGTTCTTTAACACATATCCTTTAATGCTATATAAATTGCATACCTATTAGTTGATTATATATTGTGGGGCTTTCAAAAGGTGTGCCAGATTGCTTACACCATGTTAAATATTTATGCCACCAGCTTTGCAAATCATGTTATAACAGCTGTCAACAAATACTTTGAATCATAATCTCACCTGTTCTGCATCTCCATTTTTCCCTTACACACATAGAAATGTGAAAGCCCATCACTAATAATTACCTCTACTCTTTACTCAAGTACATTACCTTTTGGTCCAAAGTGAGATATTTCCCACCAGTTAAGTAATGAATTTCTGAACTGTGAAAGAACATTTTAAACAACTCCCAAAACGCTACAGTTACATTTAGAAGGAAAGTAATTTAAATATGAAGAGGCTGTATGGCAATAAATTATTAGGAAACTGACCTTTATAGTTTCCCGTGCTGAAATAACAGTCCGTTCGGCTTTCAGAAAGATGTGACACGAACTTTTCAATTAATTCTGCCAAAACTGCAAAATGTAAAAACCCATTAAAACATCAGAGGCAATGAACAAAATGTGGAACTACATTACTTAAAAAAATGACAATATGTGAGCAAGTAAAGCTATTTAAATTCCTGTATATTTATTCATGTTTTTATGGGGCAACAACTCAAAGCACGCATTGTGCTTTCGCATTCCTAACACCATTCCTAACTTAAATTAAATTTTAATAGCTTCACTCAAAATATATTCAGTGTAAACAGAAAGAGAATCCCATATTATCTTTATATCCTCCAAGGATTACTTCAGAATTTGTCACATGGTTTCAATATGAAATGAAAATTAACTATAATTAAACTATAATATTTTACCATATTTGTCTCTGCATGTAGACAGGAAATAAACAAAACCTCAAATAAAACCAACTCACAAACAACAAAAAACTGACACCACCACAAAATTATGCTAACAAAAGTACATGAAGTTTTAAGGGATGTTTACACAAAAAGCCAATATAAACCCCCCTCAAGATAAACCATCACAAGATAAAAATTATGCACTTAAAATTATGCAACAGGAGCACTTCCTTTGGGGAATTCTGTATTTAGCGATGACAGTGAAGGTTCTTATTCAGTTCTTGCTATGGAGTTCTTGCTATTTGAGTCTGCAGATACTGCATAGATGAGTGAGATGCCGACATCTGTTCACTATGGGAGGAAATCTTATCTCCCACTTTGAGAGGAAGTGAGCCAGGAAGTTAACAAGAACTCTCAATGACAAATCATTATCAAAACTGTTCCTGATACCTCAATTCTGCAAGTCTGAGGCTACGGTAACTGAGCACATGACGTCATACAAGTTTAAACAAAGGATACAAGGAGCCTTTACTCATACTGCGTGGAGGAGGCCCGTAGAAGGTAAGCTTTATTAAGAATTTAAGATAAGAACAATAAACAGCTGTTATCTCGACAAACAGGATTTAAATTTTAGTGATATAACCTTCTTTTCACAATAATGCAAAGCAAGGGAGTGTATTTAGAGTGCAACAAGTGCTGCTACTTATGAGATTTCCTGTTTACAGGCTGCATGTTACCATTTCCTTGGCAGCACCTCAATTTAATAGCAATGAAGTTTCAGCTCCTGTTCCCCTGTTCCCGCACATAACTCCATGCACCCACAGGTGGTTTTGCTGGTCTTAAATAAGTCGTAGAATCATAGAACGGCCTGGGTTGGAAGGGATCACCTAGTTCCACTACTACTAAGCAAATAACTGTATGAGCAGCTGTAGCAGCACAAGTAAGGCATAACAATCTGTGGTGGAGGTGCAATGGAGAAAACTAGAAAACTCTTGAATTTGCCTCGCTGTCAGGAAAACTATCACAGGAGACTGCAGAGCAAGTTCTTTCAGGAATGAGGAGGAGGAGAAAGACAGAACCTCTACCCACAGTTTGATGCTTGTTATGCCAGAAAACCAATTAAAAAAAAGATATCATAAAGATAATTAACTCTTCTTCCAACCATTTCTAACTAACATACTGACATTTAATCATGATTTTTTTTGTTTTGATTAGTTGTCTAAAACATTTACAGAAATTAATTCACAGTGAATGACTCCATAAAAAGTTTTTAAAAGCCTGACTTTTGGTAATACTAAAGAAGTTTCACTACAACAGCTAAACATGAATTTACAGTTAGAGTTACCAACCCAACAGTAACAAAATTAATTTTGCATTGCAAAGGACTATTAATCAAAACAAAAAAAAAATTACACGTGTAATCTATATTCTTAAGCAATCTTATAGTGAAAAGAAACTGCTAATTAAATATAACATAGCTATTTTTAATCATGGTTAATAAACCACATAGGGCTAGGAAAAGCAATTTATTTTACAGAAGAATAACAATTTATTCATTTTGGGAGAATAAACAAGCTCACTAATCTCCACTAATATGCTTAGTGGAATTTGGCCCACAAATAATATACCAAATATTTGTGTAAAATGAGCAAACGTGTCTATTCCTGGAGCTGTAGATAGTAAAAAGCAGAAATTAAATTTAAAATTTTTAACTAGCTATATGTTTACTGTATGACTATTAGTATGGTGATTACTGAAATATGCCATACTATGATAATAAACGGGAACTATGTTAAGACTAAAATACCCCATAATTCAGAAAATTTAAAACCAAGTCAGGACATTGTACATTTCTTCCCTTTTTGTTGGAAGATATCCACAAGCTTGACCTAGTACTTGAATACTTCAGTTTAGCCCTTAAGTTAACAAGAAAAGCAACAGCACAACTGCTAAGCAATTTTTTGAAACTCAAGCACTAAACTGATTTCCAGCATTTGAAAGTATTTATCTAAGTGCCTGTCAGGATCTTTGAAAAACTTTTAATCAAGTTTGAGAGAGGAAGACACAAATAAGAATTTATCAAAAAACACATGGTTCATACATAAATAGAGCGTTTTCACAAGACAGTGTCTCTCCCAAAGGAATGTCCATGTGAAATGACAAGTAGCTATTTTAATTTTTGTCTTCTAATACTAAATCATTTAGCTACCATTTGGACACTATCCTGGAAACTGTTTCACTGATTCTTCATATAACTGGAAAAGCAGACAAAAGAAATTTCAGCAGGTTCATTGTACAGTACAGTCAGTATTGCTGTAAAAGCCCAAATTCTCATGCAGAGTTTATGTGGCCTACCAACTCGGTGAAAATGTTGATTTTCTTAAATTATGGTAGCTTGGCTGTATTAGTGTTGAACTTTTTAGGAGACTGGCAATCACTTAATGCAAATTTAATTCACACACAAAATAAAGAAAATTTTAATGTAGGAATGTATAATCATATACAAAATAAATGAAAGAGTTTTAAATCATTGCACTATGCTCATAAAATATCCAAATTCCTAAAGGATTTTTTTTCTTTGGTACAAAAGGAAGGTAATTGAAATGGTTTTAAAACTGCATAAGAACACTGATTGAAAAAATTGATGCGATTAAAACTGTTTCAATAGGTAACGACCATGAGAGGTTATCTGATCCCTACTCTGAAAGTTTTAAGTCAAAAAGATCAAAAACTGCAAAAAGCATCAGATTTTTTTGAATCCTCTAATGTAATTAGTGTTACTGGATCATATTCTATGATCATATTCCATGATCCATACTGGATCATATTCTATGTATGATCCAGATGCTTCAAAGGAGTTTAAGGGAAAATGCAAAAAACCCTCTCTTAAGAGTTAACAGTAGTTCTGCTTGACTTGTGTTAGAGGTTAAAAATTCAAGAGTGAAAATCTTGGACCGATGATTTTTTGAGTAGTGTCAGAAATTTTCAACTCCATCAACCATGCTTCAGTATAATGAATGTACGAAAAACACAGTTAACAATTCCACTCTTAATGGCAAAAACAAGGAGGACTTTCAATTACTGTACATTAAAATGACAAAGGAACAACCTACATTTTCTTTGAAAAGAAGAAAACAAGATAATAAGAATTCTGTCAGTGATTCCATTAGAGATAAAGGTTGCAAATCTTCTTTATTAATGGAAAAAACAACCTTTCAAATCCTACCCAAATGCCATAATCTTTACACACCTGCATGCACATTCACATGCACTCACATGGTTTACAGGATATTAATTTGGAAATGGCTCCAAACTGGTTTGGGGGACAGAAGAAAGAAGTTTTGATCTGCAATTGTTCTTCCTCTGTAACATGAAAGACCCACTGTTCCACCCTAATTCTGACACAAGTTTCCTTGAAAAATCAAGGACATAAAAAAGTAAACAACTCTTTTGTATTATTCTAAAAAATTCTTTTGCAAATACAGTATTTTTAAAACGGTCATACTGAAAAACAAGAACAGACCAGAGGCAGAGTCAAGATCTCAGTGATCTTCAAGGTAGAAGATCTGGTCCACATTAAAAAGCACCTAATTGAGCTCAGAGAATCTGTGTTCTTCTTACAGAGAAGAATAGGCTCCTCTGAGGATCAATTCAGAATTGAAATCTAATGCAGTTACCCTGATGTGTTTTTTTTTGAAATCACAACATAGAGAATTCTCTCTCATACTTAACGAGGTAAGACTATGGAAGACTAGAATGCAAGAACAAAGTTAGTCAAATCTTCTTTAGCTAGACATAATAAAGACTGAAATTAAATACTTTTCTTAAAAAAAGGAACAGCATCATAGAATGGTTTGGGTTGGAAGGGACTTTTAAAGGTCATCTAGTCCAATGCCTCTGCAACGAGCAGGGACATACTCAACTAGATCAGGTTGCTCACAGACCAATCCAACCTGACCTTGAACATTTCCAGGGATGGGACATCTACCATCATTCGGGACAACCCGATCCAGTGGTTCACTACCCTCATTACAAAAAATGTCTTCCTTCTGCCTAGTCTACCTCTACCCCCTTTTAGTTTAAAACCATTACCCCTTCTCCTATTGCAACAGGTGCTGCTAAAACATTTGTCCCAATCTTTTTAATAAGACCCCTTTCAAGTACTGAAAGGCCACAATAAGCCTTGCCAGGCACTGAGGTCAGGCTGACAGGCCTGTAGTTTCCCAGGTCCTCCTTGCAGCCCTTTTTGTGGATTGGTGTGACATTTGCCAACTTCCAATCACCTGGGACCTCCCCAGTGAGCCAAGACTGTTGGTAGATGACGGAGAGTGGCCTGGCAAGCTCTTCCACCCGCTCCTTCATCACCCTCTGATGGATCCCCTCTGGTTCCATAGACTTGTGAGGATCCAAGTGGCTCAGCAGGTCACTGTTTCCTCCTGGATTACAGGGGGGGCTATTCGCCTTCCTGTCTCTGTCTACCAGTTCTGGAAGCCAGGAGTCCCTGAGGACAACCTGTCTTACTGTTGAAAACTGAGGCAAAGAAGGTGTTAAGTATGTCAGCCTTTTCCTCGTCTTTGGTGATTATGTTCCCCCCATGTTCAACAAAGAATGGAGGTTCTCCTTGCCCCTCCTTTTGCTATTGATATATTTGCAGAAGCACTTCTTGTTATCCCTAACAGAAGTGGCTAGATTGAGTTCAAATTGTGCCTTTGTCTAATTTTCTTTCTACATGACGTAACCATATTCCTAATCTCCTTATGAGTAGTCAGCCCTTTTTTCCATAGAATGTAAGCTCTCTTTTTTCCCCTAATTTCCTTTAAATTCCCAGCTCGCCTTTCGGTACATTGGGACAGCCTGCTCCTGTGCGTTCAAGGCTTCCTTCTTGAAGCAAGTCCATCCCTCCTGGACCTCTTTGTTTTCAAGGGCTGTTTCCCAAGGTATCCTCTGAACCAGTCTTCTGAATTTGCTGAAATTTGCCCTCCGGAAGTCCAGGGCAGAAGTTTTATTGATGGTCCTCTTTGCATCCCTGAGTATTGAAAACTCTATCATTTCATGGTCACTGTGCCCCAGATGGCCTCTGACCACCACATCTGCCACCTGCCCATCTCTGTTTGTGAACAGCAGGTCTAGCGGGGCCCCATCCCTGATAGGCTCATTTACCAGCTGAAGCAGGAAATTATGCTCCATACACTCTAGGAATCTCCTAGACTGCCTCTTCTCCGCTGTGTTGAGTTCCCAACAGATATCTGGCCAGTTAAAGTCGCCCACAAGAACAAGGGCTGGTGATTTTGAGACATCTGCCAACTGCTCGTAGAATAAATCATCACCCTCATCATCCTGGCTGGGTGGTCTATAACAGACTCCCACCAGGATGTTGGCCTTCCCCTTGATTTTGATCCACAGGCACTCAACCTTATTGTTACTGACTTCAAGTTCTACAGAGTCAAGAGACTCTCTAACATACAGAGTCACCCCTCCACCTCTCCTACCTTGCCTTTCCCTTCTGAAGAGCTTGTAGCCATCCACGGCAGCGCTCCAGTCACGCGAGTCATCCCACCACATTTCTGTGATGGCGACTGTGTCACAGCTTTCCTGCTGCACGATGGCTTCCACCTCCTCGTTTGTTACCCACACTGTGTGCATTGGTGTACATGCACTTCAGCTGGGCTGCTGGTATCACTTCTAACTCGGGCTTTCCACCCTTAGGCTCATCTCTGGAGAGCCTGGTTTCAACCCCTTCCCCCAAACTTAGTTTAAAGCCCTCCCAATCAGTCCTGACAACTTATCGGCTAGAGTCCTTTTGCCCTTGCTAGATAGATGAAGCCTGTAATTCTTAAGGAAATGGAAGCCAGTAATTTCTGAAAACACCTAGCTTCTTTTTTGCTGCTCAAGTTTATATGGTATTGCAAGTCAATTATTATGTCTGATCACTGACAATTTATGTCATATGTTTTTGCTTTGGCTGGTTTGCTTTTTTTACTGATCTGTACCAATGCTCCTGCATGACCGCACTGGTCACTAGAAAATAATATGAAAATTAAGAAAAATGTGAATGAGTGAGTTCTTTGATGTTTAGTATGGCTTAATTATGAAATTTTTTAGTGAAACTGGCTTTTAATATAATTTCCCAACCCATTTTAAGCCATTCACTGATCTCTGAGAAACGTGTGTTTTCTTTCAGGTTCTCTTTTTCATTTTCTCAGCATGTCAATAATAGACCCTTTAGAGATCTAAGACAAAAACTCACATTTGAGTCCTCTTTCTGTGACAAATTTCACTTAAAACACAGAGGGATTATGGTCATAAAGACATAAAGAGAGAAAAATAGGACATAAAGCACAAACCCTATTTTCTTGGGAAAATCCCACTGAAATAGTTTCTAAAATCAATACAAAATTTTTGGCTACTTGTACTGATAATTAATCCTCAAAGAAATTTTAAAGAACAGTTGCTTACTAGTGGTCTTCTGTTTGCTTCCTTTGTTAAACTTATTGAGTTATACTCACCTGGTCCACTGATACTATCCGATCTGGCTTTCATGACTTTGCAGAACTGTTTTCTATAATTTTCTGTCCACCCGGTTGGCTTCTCTGGACTTTTCAAGAGTGTCAAGAGCTTGTCAAGATCGTTATCTAGAAGAAATTAAAAATTAGTGTTATTCTGCAATGATCATAGAACGATAGAATAGTTTGGGTTTAATGGGACCTTAAAGGTCATCTAGTTCCAACCCCATTGCCATGGGTAGTTTTGGCATACCTCATACCTTTTGAAAAAGAAATGACATAAATATGCCTTATCCTAAGAGAATTTTTAAACTGGAGAAGCAGTCCTAAAGCTGATGACATTCTGCTTTATACAAAACAGAAATATTCATTCTACCTACTGATGGCTTTTTGTGCTTATTTTGGCTGGGGTAGAGTTAATTTTCTTCACAGTGGCTAGGATGGGAGTATGTCCTGGATTTGTGCTGAACACAGCAATGATAATATAGAGACATTTTTGTTACTGCTGAGCAGTGCTTAGACAGAGTCAATGACTCTTCTGCTTTCATACTGCCATGCTGGCCAGGAGGCTGAGGGTGCATTGGAAACTGGGAGGAGACACAGCTGGGACAGCTGAACAAAGGGATATTTCACATGATATGACACCATCGGTATATGAAGTGGGGGGAAGAAAAAGGAAAGGAGTGATGTTGACATGATTATAGTTGATATGGTGGTATTAAGTCAAAGGTTGGACTTGATGATCTCTGAGATCTTTTCCAACCTAATTGATTCTGCAATTGCATTTGTCTTCCCAAGTAACTGTTACGTGTTATGGGGCCCTGCTCTCCTGCAGATGGCTAAAGACACGCCTGCCCGTGGGAATCAGGGAATTAATTTCTTGTTTTGCTTTGCTTGTGTGTGTGGCTTTTGCTTTCCCTATTACAAAATCATAGAATATACTGAGTTGGACCGACAAGGATCATTGAGTCCAACTCCTGGCCCTGCACAGGACACCCCAAGAGTCACATCATATGTCTGAGAGCAGTGTCCAAACACTTCTTGAACTCTGCCAGGCCTGTTGCTGCGACCACTTCCCTGGGGAGCCTGTTCTAGTGCCCAACCACCCTCTGGGTGAACAACCTCTTTCTAATATCCAAACTAAACCTCCCCTGACACAACTTCAGGCCATTCCCTTGGGTCCTGTTGCTGGTCACCACAGAGAAGAGATCAGTGCCTGACCCCCCTCTTCTCCTCACAAGGAAGTCTCAGTCTCATCTTCTCCAGGCTGAACAGACCAAGTGACCTCAGCTGCTCCTCAAGGCCCTTCACCATCTTCACTGCCCTCCTTTGGACACTAATAGCTTACTATCTTTCTTACATTGTGATGCCCAAACTGCACGCGACATTCAAGGTGAGGTCACCCCAGTGCAGAGCAGAGAGGGACAATCCCCTCCCTCGACTGGCTGGCAATGCTTTGCCTGATGCCCCCCAGGGTTGGCCCTCCTGGCTGCCACGGCACTGCTGACTCATACTCAACTTGCTGTTGACCAGGACCCTCAGGTCCTTTTCTGCGGCACTACTCTCCAGCCCTGCATTCCCTAGTGAGATGGCAGCACAGTTTTTAGAACATGAAATGAAGCATGATAAGATAGCAACACAACAGTGTTCCACAGAAAATTTCTGCTTCTTTCTGTAAGAAGGTTTCCCTCAGATGCTGCTGCTTTGGATGTGTATGCCTTCAGGCTACTAGGACACCTATCAAGTAAATTTGCCAAAAATATATTGGGCTCCTTGTGTTATGAGAATTCTTGCAATGGCTTTGCTGATAATCTCCAGTGTTTCTCAACATCAGTATAAGGACTTAAATTTGGGACAAAACATTAGACTAAAAGTATACTTCTGCTGTTGCTGAAATGTCCTCTTGCAAGTTTTGTGTTAATTTTTAGAGAAACTCAGAAATTTTAATTAAGTTTTCTGAAGAATCTAGGTGTACCCAACATGCTCCAGCCCAGAGCCACAGGTTTTTTGCTGGTCCTGTCACAGGCTGAAACAATATAATATAAGCATTCTTTTTAACTTCTGAACAGTTGACTTTTTACCTGAGCATTATTAAAACACAGTCTTTGGTATAATTGTTATATATGAGGCACAAATATAATGTTTTTCATTACATGTTCAGCTTGATTATTAAAGAAATTTGTGGGACAGTTTATGAAAAAGATTTTAATGAAATATTTATTTTTAATGAAAAGAAAGAATTTCAAAGATTGCTCCTTAGTGTTACTCTTACCTTGCTACTAAAGACACATTACCTCTTTACAACAGGGAGACATGCCTTCGAAGTTAAAATTGTCATTGATGCCATGACAAAAGGAAAGTATGTTCTCTTCTCTCTTGGCTAGAACCGATTTTTTTCACTTCTATGTTCTACTGAGTTGGAGGAAATTGCACATACTTTACCAATTTTCTAGAATAAAATCTCACAGTCTCTGGAACTCAATTTCACAAACAGCTGACGCTCACAGAAGTTTGAAAACAGAACCATAGTGAATGTTCTGTGAAATGCAGAACTACCATGTGTAATCATACAAGACAGTATTAAGTTGGCTTTCAACAGTATGATGTTTGTACTTAAAGCCTTAAGAATTCTTTATTTAAATAAAAAATCTTATGTAACCAAAATGTCTATCTTGGAATTCACACTGAACAATGAACACTAGCAAGCTACCATTAAGTGTGATGACGCTGAGCACTGAAAATTATATGCAAGATAGCAATTAAAATAATGTATACATATGCTTTGGGAAATCAAAGAGGACATAATTTCTTACCATAAGCAACATTTGTTTAAACATTTTAATATTTTGGGAACGGCTGACTTTTTAAATTGTTTTTCTGAAGCCAGAACAAATTTCAAGTTCAAATGCCAAGTAATTTTATAAAGTAATTTTATGCAAGATAAAACTGATCAAAATCCTACAAAATGGAAACAGTCAATTAGACTGCCTCTTGTTAGGCAGCTTGGTTCCCAGAGTACTTGATGCTGCTATGAAATACTTTCTGGTCAACTTGAGGGGAAAAATAAAAAGACAGTATCTGTGAGAAGGTAAATCCACATGCACTTGCTCCAGCTGTACACACTCCCTCTGCTGTGGGACCACGCAGTTCCCATCATTATGAAAGGACTGTAGCCGACACTACAACTAAGGAATGAAGGTTCTTCAGACCTTGCAAGCTCTTCTTTGTTCTTTGTTTCTACATTTTGGGCACTACAGAAATTAATTCTGTCATGAAACATAACAATTGTTTGAGCCAGTCTATGGCTATTTAAAATATTTGCTGTTACTTTCTTCTTTGTAGCATTTCAGTTTTAAAATACTATTTTCAAACTACCTTATTCTTTAAAAATTACTGGAATATTTTCAATAGAATTCCAATTTTGCATATAATTTATTTTAAGCTCATCTAAGACCCTAATGATTTATAATTAGTAAATTGTATCCCTGTTATTGGAAATTATTATACAATTCATAACATTTCAAAATAAGTTTATTATAGTAATTATTATAATTAATAACGATTCCAAATTAATTAACCTGAAATGTCTCTGTTATTCTCAAATAACTAGTCCTCAGTCTCTTTCCAAATAACACACACTGACTCTTAGAACAGCCTATTTATCAAAATTTAATGTGAAAAAGAATTTAACTCTTACAGTATTGTCAGAAGGATTTCTAGTTCTTTTTCTGCCCTTTTCTGTTACTTCTGTAACAGGTGAATATTGAAGAAAATCTTACAACTGCAAAGCAACACTCCTCTGTACAACTTAAATAGTTATTTTACTTCCTAATGGATTGCATTAAATCAGTTTGGCAGACAAGGACCAGAAACTACAAGCTAAGATTTAATCAGTCAACTCACCAGAGACAAGGGTCAAACTTTGAATCCTCTGAAGGAAATAAAACTACTAAAAAGTATCCTCTCAAGAAAGCAGGATTTCAAGTTCATGGCATCTCTGCTGCCCCCTCCTGGCTTCTTGGTATGATCCCTAGATTTTTCTTTGCACAGTTTGTGTCTCTAATATTCTTCCTCTCCTATAGGTTTTACAAGCTTAAATCTTTGTGATTGCTGATATGTGCACATGCTACTATCCAGCAGTGTCAATGAATCCAAAATTGTACTGTTTAAACATGTAACCTTCTACAATGTTCATTTATGCTCCAACAACAGGATAAGGAAACAAAAGGTTGCAGGATTAACTATATTCTGAACTTTTGCTAAATACCATGGACCACTGTACTTGCCTTGAGGTTCCTCTGGGAAGGTAATATTTAATACAAAAGGATCTTAAGCAACTTGGAAGATAACCAATGCAGATGGGCATGTGTTCTGCCTGTCATTAGAACAGTGAGTGGCAAGCAACCTACTGAAAATAGGAAATAATTTTTATATAACCAGTGGACTTCCTCTCTCTCAGTCAAGGAGGATGCAAGACTTAGGATCCTCAGAGAGAACACAAGAATGTTCAAACTCAAATGACAGAGAAACAAACTTAAGATCCATGCAACCAAGATTCTGTAGTGGTCATGTATTTAATACATCCATTACATTCTGTAACTGGCATTATATCGTGGAAACTTGCTGCTTCTCATTTTCTTCCAGGTAAACCACTTGCTCCCCTAACTTGTCATTAAATGTCGACTACCACTTCTGCCAGCAGGTCATCATAGTACAAAGGAAAGAAAGAAAAAGGAAAAAAAAAGAGAGAGAGTCTTGGGAGGTTTTTTGAATGAAAATTGCTTCGAAAAACCTCACGATAGCAAATAAACATCAGCCCACTTTCGCAATTTAGAACGCAACTATAACTTGTCCAACGGTATTATCACAGAGCTGGAACTCAAACAACCACACAGTCCTGGGCTACCCGTACTACTTGTTACGGAGCATGGGCTTTCACACTACCACTAGAGGTGTTCTAAACACACAGCAATGCCAAAAAAAAAGAAGTTTTGCTTTTCTTTATTCTCTTTTCTGGTATGTCATTAAATGAGTTCACTAGTTATTCCAAATTAATGACTTTACTTTTTTTTTTCTGGAAGAAATATCAGAACTGCTGAATGGGGTAAAGGACAGAAGGTGAGGGAACAGCAGAAGGAAAGGAAAAAAAGTCAATAGAAAGAAAAAGTGAGGAAGAAAAGGAGTAAGACCTTCCTCTACTGATGCTAGTGAGCTTTTAAATATACCATGAGTGAAAAGAAACTAATGTAAATTTAATTAATCTGCTGCACTTCTGCTTTCTTCCTCATATGTGGTTATATTTTGCCATCCCATCCCTTGTTTTGTGCTAGCATTGGTTGCTCTGTGTAGTCATGTGAAAAAAAAAAAAACAAACCATCACATTTAC
Organism: Pipra filicauda; assembly: GCF_003945595.2. NCBI lineage: Eukaryota > Metazoa > Chordata > Aves > Passeriformes > Pipridae > Pipra > Pipra filicauda. The sequence continues at coordinate 931,487 of NW_024104475.1, forward strand.
CAGTTTATGAAGCTATGAAACTGCACTATAAATAATCTACATTTACCTACATGTATGAAATCTGAACCACCACACCATAACTGCAAGTTTAAATTGACCTCCTTCCCTGAAAGATGTTGCTTTATAATTCTTCAAATAATTCTTCAGCTAGCTTTTGTATCTAAAGCAAGTAAGACCTAGGAAAATTCATCAATGTTTTAGAAAACATAAGAAATGCAACAAACCCTTTCTCATCTGATTATGCATTGTGATAAAAGTGCTTTTCTGTGACAAAGAAACTAAGATCTGTAAATCCATGTGTCTCTTATTCAAAATCTAAATTGAGAGATAATGAATAACCTGACGATATTGTATTTGACTACTACAAGAAAACAAATCCATATAAGGATATATAATTTAGGAAGCCCCATGTACAGTTCTCATAGACCTGTTTACTCACTGCTCTTTTATCTTTCATTAACTTAGTGGACTTAAAAGCAAAAGACAAGAGTCTCATACATGAATATTGAGAGAAATATAAAAAGGAGGACAAGTCAAAGAAGTGCAGGTGATAAAGATGTTTATGTGAAATTACAAGGGATAACAGGAAAGGTAATATAGCCGATTCTTTGACAGAGAAAATTTAGAATAAAAATTAAGAAGCAACTGCTAGTTTCCAACAGGTATTAAAAAAACAGTGCTGAGATCAGATTTAAAAACAAAACCCAAAACAAAACCCAAAACAAAAACAAACAAACCAAACCAAACCAACAAACCAAAAAAGCCCCCCAAAAAAACCAACACAGAAACATGGCAGCATGTTCCCATTTAAGTTAGAAGTACAAAGCAAAGAACTCAGAGAACAGTGGTTGAGATAAATTATCAAAATACTTTAAGAACATTACCAAAGATTTTTGGCAGCAATTCTGGACTGTACGAGTCCAGAAGGAAGTAAGATTAATGTATGGTGGGATACCTAAGTTTAGGGAAATGCCAAGAAGTGAATGCATCATTGCAGAACATTTACGGACACTTCTTCAGCCACACTCATTACCAACTGTCATAACTGCAGAGCTAGAAGTAGAAAAGGAAAACATCATGTGGGCAAATAGAACAGTGAATATTTCAGTTTAATAGAGTTCTAAAGAGTTCTAAAGAGTTTAACTGTTAAAAATCTACACTATAGTTAAAATTACAAGTAAAAAAAATAACTTTTTCATAGTTGTTTCCTGAATGATAAAGAACTATCATTCTTTGAAAACCACTTGATAGTTCTTCCTCAAATTATCTTAATGAAATAATAATTGAACAATTAAAACAAAAGAAAAGCAACAGGTGTCTTGCTGCAGTGTAAACAAGTGGAAATGGTATAATTAATTTCCACACGTAAATAATGATTCACATAAATCATTTGAAGCTTCACTATAAATTATCTTAGACAGAAGTGCATCATTAATATACTGCTAACCAACAGTTTTCAAACTCTGAGTACTGGCTGAAAGAATTTGTGCATATTAATACACAACCAAGCAAGTTTATTTTTCTATAAATCCTTTCCGACAGACACATATACCACATGGACAAATACCTAACATCTGCAAAAACAGTGCAGATGGTTGTAAACAGTGAAGCACTACAGATTTTTCCCAAGTACAAATATACTTTTGGGGTGAACTCAAAGTGTCATCATGAAATGCAGGAATTACTCCAATATCCAATTCAGTTACTAATTTTACCAACATAAATTACAATAAATTAATTTTTGACGCAATGAGTCCAAATATCCACTTGCTAGTGTCTCTGAGTACTACAATTGCACAGAATAATAGCAAGAGTGTTAAAGAAGTGTTCTCTTAGTTGCAGCCTTCAGGCCTTCATGCTGGGAAACACATGTTCTATCAGAATAATCTGCTCTGCTTTTTCTTACAGCTCATTAGTTCTCCTCCCTTTCCACCCCAAACTGAACACCCAGAAAGGTGACAGAGTCACACGTTTACCACTGTCACAGAATCACAGAATCAACTAGGTTGGAAAAAACCTCTTAGATTGAGTCTAACCTTTGACCTAGCATCCCCCTGTCAACCAGACCACGGCAGTAAGTGCCACATCCAGTCTATTCTTAAATACCTCCAGGGATGGTGACTCTACCACCACCTTGGGCAGCCCATTCTGATCCCCCTTCAAAAGAATTTAGAGAGAGAATAAAAAAATCCACCCATTTCTTAGGTTTTCTTTACTGAAAACTCAGTGTGAATAAGTCCTTTTTAGTATCAACCCCTTTTACATTACTTTCAGCATAAGAGTGAAAGTGGCTTCCATGGCTTGTGTTATACTAGACACAGTCAAAGGCTACATGAGGTCTAGAGCTGTGGAAATGAAGCTTCCTGTTCCCTGACCTCAATTCAGCTTACTAGTTCCAAAATATTCAGTATGCAATTTCAGCTTGCACTCAGAAAGACACCTTCCATTAGTTGAGACACTCTTCTGGGAAACAAAGGTTCTGTTATTGCAGCTGTCCCTCAACTCTATCTAAAAGGAGGGTCAAAACCAGCATATCAGCGGTGTTATATTACATCTGTAAACTTTATTATTATTTTTTGACTCTCCCCTGGCCATTTCCAATATCTATTCTATAGATACATTAAAAAAATATCAACTCAGGTTATGTTTTTACACCTGATATCACAACTGTATGATGGATACAGGACGTATTTTCAAAGTAGAAAGAAAAGGTAAGCTTCTCTTTAGGTGTCCTTGTCACATGGGCAATAAGAGAGGAGGCAAGTAAGAGGTCAGGACAGACAGAATAAAACCTACAGTTACAGCTTTTTCAGCCAAAAAAAAACTTTATATTCTTTAACAGTAATAAGAATCTAGTAGACTTAATTATTCGTGTCCTAGAAAAGCCAAAAAAAGAGGACAGGAATGATACCACACAGGTTACATAATGGAACGCTGCAGCATTAAATCTGAACACAGACAGGTTCAAGGAACCACAGAAACATTGTGCTGGCTTTCCATCCTTGATGACAGATACGAAGAAGCAGTCATGCATTCCTTCTCATACGATGTACAAGTGTTTTTTCATGGCTGCAGAATTCTTGCGTAAGTCCGTGTGAACCCTGTCCATCTCCTTGCACTGAGGCAGAATTAAAATTTAACAAGTGTTTTTCTAACCTGTTTTTAAACCTCTGAGCAAGCTGTGCAAGTAACACACAATATGAATTCTGAATATTGAAAACCCCAAAGAAGTTGTGTAAAGGCGCTCTTCTACCTTGTATAAATGTAACATACAGATCTTTATCATAATCATATTTATAACCTCTCTTGTGAAAGAGCACTTCTATCACTGCCATACTGTAGTGCTGAAGAATACAGTTCAGATATTCTCCATTTTCTACTCTTGCTCTTGATGTCTGTTTTCCCAAGCAGCAGAATAGTGATTTATGAATTTTATTCTTTTCATTTTAGGTCTATTTATTCCAACACTTTCTTTCAAAATAACTTACGCATACCGAAAGCTTCAGTCTGGCAAATCATATGTTCACAGTTTTGTGATTTTGGAGAACTGAAACAGAACACTTTCAATGTTTGTTTTCCTTTTTTCAAATAACAAACACAAAATATTTTGACTCTGAAACCAAATGTTCTGTTCATTTTGCAGTTATATAATCTTTTACTTAAGATACTGTTAATACCAAAAATGCCACTTCAAATTGAAATACTTCTTTGATACCATTATTTCAATTATTCATCAAATTCATTTGCAAACCCTTGAAACTTTATTTCAGCAAACTTACTGTGTTAATCAAAGTTTTACCCAAGTTTTCCTAGCTGGTTGACATCTGCAAAAGGGACAATTGTAATCGTTATTCCACTATGCCACTATGTAATGATGAGCAAGAGAATTGCTCTGAACAAGAGAACAGAGAAGTTCTGAGGGATACAATACGATATGCTTTTCCAACCCAAGAGAGATACTACTGCCTCCCTGAAGACATATTTAAAACAACTGGGCACCTACTTTTTATCCGATTGTTGTCTTATGAATATTGCCTTGGGAAGCCTAGAAAAGATATAGAAAACTCCCTTCTTTTATAATTACGTAGCCTTTCCTCTTGTGGGAGCAGGGAATCACCTTCTCAAGTTATTTTTTCCTAGAGATTTACAAACAGACTGTTTTGTCTTCTACAGTTAATATAGAATTTCTACCACTTCTGAAAATCTGTCTCTGCTAAGGAAATCAGCAAATAATTTCCAATAAGTACATCTCAAGGATATAGTACACATGAACAAATAAATAATGAATTATTTATTTACTAAACTATTCATCAGATTCTTTTGCACTGTCTATGCAAACTAAAACCTTAAACAGGTTTCTCTGTGTGAATTAAACTGTTGTGACCAGTCACTTCTTCAAAGGATTCTTCAGTCTGCTCACATTCCAAATTGCTGTTCAATGTGGAAACCAACTATCCTAAAAGCTGTCCATTTCACACACCACCAAGCTTTGTAAACATGGGGAGGTGAAACACGAAAATAGTGTAAAAAAAATCTGTAGCTTAACCATACTGTCTTGCTTCAGTTACTAGAGGGATGATACAAATGTACCTTATGAGTCACCCACCTGACACTAGCCAAAAGGTTAATCTTGACATTTGCATAAGAATTAGATTACTAAACAGAGCTTTGCAGACTGACAGTTGCACAAAACCAGACAAGCAAAACCAAACCAATTTATTTAGCTTGAAATGCAGCCAACAATAAAATATACTTAAGTACTTAAATAGATTATAATCCGTGGGATGTGAGGGGAGGAGTGGAGGGGCAAGGAGGAAGGAAAAGGAAATTTTAAAATTGACCAAGATGCTTGTGTGACATCTACACTGCTTACATGCTTTGTGTGTACCTTGTCTGAATTCAGCTTTCCTAGGAATTCCTGCAAGATAGCACTTTGGCAAAGGGAACGATGAAAACATTGGCCAAGGATATGGATCACTGCCCTAGAAACAGGACCAAAACCAAATTAATTTAGGAGAAGAATTGATGCTTTTGTGCAATTAACACACAAAGGTGCAGTTCCCAGAATTACTACCTATGCATCAAAATGACACTTGATATTACAATTTGCAATGAGATGTGCCATAACTTAAAAAAAGATAAAAAATCCAAAAAGTATTTGAGCCAGAGTTTTTTTATGATATGTACCACTGACAGTTTTGATTTTAGAGCTTTTATTTCAAACACAGAGGAAATTGCAAGTTTTATAAAAATTTAAAAAAAAACCACAAAACACAAAACTGTATTTCCAATTTCATACACTGATCTAGGTGTCTTGGTTGTGCTGATAGTAATTTTCATTTCATCTTTATGAGACTGACAGCCAGTGAGAACTAGAACACTTAAAGGTGTTGCTTAACAAACACTCTAAGTTAGAGCATTGATGAAAGCTCCATGTATTAGATACTGCATATGAAAACCCAAGCATCAAAAAAATATAAAATAAAAGGAAGACAAATGGAAAGCTAATAAAAAAATCCACAGAAATATAAAAGCAAAAAAAATATAAACTGTATTCGCTTAAAAGTAACATCAAAATGGAGCAAAATACACTTGTCATCTGAATGCAGTATGTCCTAGGTACATGCCAATCCCCAGATAGTGGGAACAATTTTTTCAGTATATCACTTCTTTAAATGTTAGCCCTTTATAAAGCTAAAGGTGGTCTAGTATTTCTTAATTTAAGTAATTTTTCACATACTGAATTATCAGCAAAAATGTTCAATTAATGAAGTCAGGAGTTAAGCAAAGAGAAACTGTTAAACTTTAGGTTCTAACCTTATCTAGTGCTCTCAAAGGCAAAATCCTTTCCTGTGGTCCTCCAATCAGATTTATCCTTACAAGAATGTGGTTTCTCTCCACTGACAGACCATCAATTATAAAAACTCTGTGGAAAAAAAACCCAAACAAAACGAAGGGAAACATAAAAAACTCCAAAAATTAGAATTTGATTTACTGACTATTTAATTCAAAAAACTTTTATATGAAAGAATACTTTGAGAAAGACACTGGACTTAAAGGCAACCAGGAATACACATAGACATAAGGAAATAAACAGAAACGTGAAGTATTTTGTCTCTGAGCATTATTCTAACTTTGTATTCGCTACGTATTACTGATTAGAAACATTTGAGCAATTACTGGACACATAAGATTAGAAAATTTACAAGCTTTGTTATGTCCAAGTGTTCAGTAATTAGAGTAAAGACAGTTAATGGACCATCAAAATTTGTTCCTTATTTGGCCTACCAGTATACTTGTCCTGCCGCAAATATGTAGAGTTATTCACAATTTAAAAGACAGCCATCTTGCTGTCTGAAGTCATTGTGCAGGCCAAGACACAAATTTTTTAAAAGCTATAATATCCAGTTTTTATACACCAGGGTTCTTAATAAAACTTTTGCCTCAGTACAGAAATAGTAGGTTTCATCCTCAAATGGTAAATAACTATGATCTATATCTGTGGAGACTTCACCTATACTGATTGATTTATATTCTGTAACGGTCACATACAACAAACAGCAAGAGGAAAATTCTTAACACTCAGCATGCTGTGAGAAAGGAAAAAATGTCTGTAACTAAATGACTGTCCACTTCTGACCCAAAAATATACTTTTCCTTTTGAAAGGATGTGTTGTGTAATTTTACTTAGAAGACAGCAATGGAAAGTCACAGAAGTTGGAGAGTCAACTAAGTTATAAATAAATAAAAAAGCCAAAACCAAACCACAAAAACAAAAAAAACCCACCCTCTCAAAAAAACCCAAAGTACAGATGATGCCTTTAATTCATAAACATTAAAGCAATACTCTAATTTTATAATAAATACATAACATTAAAAACAATACAGAATTAGAAGGCATATTTACATACGCAAGTTATGCACACTTTTTGTTTAAGAAACAACTAAGATTAATACAAATCAAAAGCAGAAAAATATTTGCTTTTTTATTTCTTATATTTTTGGTGTGGACATGGGAGAAAGAGAAGACCATTGTATCTTTTCATAATTTAAGACTGCTGACAAACCTGCACAAGGAAACCTGCGCACATTAATAGCCAGTTTAAGTGAAAGCATTTGTACGTTTGAAGCCACTAAGGCATCCATGCATTTGTTCTCAGGAGAAGAGTTTGACAGTTAAAATAACATTTACATCAGTCAGTTCTTACCCTGGTCCTTCTGAAGCTTCTGTGACGTTTTCCTCCTGAGCAGTTAGTAAAACTTGTGACACTTTATACTGAGTCTCCAAGAGTAAAAGAGTATTGAGCTCACAGCACAGCACATTTAACAACCTGCAGAAGGACACATTGAAACAACAGCACATCAGTCAGGAATCCAGTAATGCACAATAAGACAAAGGTGAACGTGTTTATGAGATCTCACAATAGAAAGGGAGGGGGAAAAAAATCAACAAAAAAACCAACTTGAAGTATCTGAAAAACACTCAGACAGAACTAGGTCAGGAACACTCTTTTATATCCTTTTTAGCCACTCAAGTGGCACGACTGTAAGCAAGCAGGGAATGATTTCCAACAGATTTTTTGTGTGCATTGAACAACCAGAGAAAATATCCACTGGTCAGTTCAGTCTGCTTTTGATTTTATAACACAGAGTAACAAAAGTGATGCAGACTTAGTAAGACATTCCATGTGAAATGTAAGGAAATTATATAATAATAGGCTGGTAAGGCAACTTAGAATCAGGTTGTCTGAAGGGGAAGGAAGGCAGAAAGAAAAAAAATATCTTTCCTTGAGAAAATAGGTTTTTAAGCCCCTCTGTATAATCCAATTTAACACAATTCAAAAGCAATAAAAGATTTAATGTGTAACAAAACCAACAAATCTTCTGTGTTCATTTTTTTCCAGAGAAAGTAAAACAATGGTGAATTAAATTAATAATCACAAGAGCACATGACAGTATATTATATACAATTTTCTTTTACTTCAGGACAACTTAATGGTGAAAGTACTCCAAAATATTTTCATATAAATCTGACACAGAGCAATCCAAATCATGCAATTTTTTTTAACTAATCTATTCACTCTAAGACCACAACAGAATAATTTCATTGAGGGCTTCCTGTTCAAGAAAAATACTATGACTAAACATTCTTTTTACTGTTTTATTTCCTGTTTTATCACAGTCATAACACACAACAAATTAAGTCTGATCAGTGTTATATTTTGCATTCACATAAGACTTGATATGAACTGGAAAATACATACTATTTTAAATTTGTAGTCTGTTAGTCAGTGCTTATTTTCTTCCCTGTAATTCCAATATGCTTCTCCTAACAACAGCAAAAATTCACAAGCCATTCTCTCAATAATTTAACACCTGCAAATTCAGACAATTGTGGCCAAGGATAAAGTCAAGATGAAAATATGTCTTTTTTCCTGTTGTTTTTAATACAACTTGAGCTGCTCAGTTTCAGTCCTCTTCAGGTTTTATTTATTATACATTAACTATTTTGTGACATTGATTTGTTTCCAGTACTTTTCTAAATCATAGAAGAAGAAATGACAGCTCAACTATAATTTTTATTATTATTATTATATAGAGGAAAAAATCCAGAAAATAGCACTGAAGATAGATAACTTCTTCTCTTAAGTATAATAAATGGCAAAGATGTGTTTCCAGCAGTTAAAAACCACTTGGAAGAAGACTGGTGGTTGAGAATGCCTTATAACATCTCCTCTGGTAGACAAGGCAGAGCAAAAAAACCCCAACCCAACCAAACATAAGCAAATAAAACTAGGTAGATGGGATAGTGGTAGGATAAATGGCAAAATACACAAGATCTAACATGAGCAGCTGCTGCTTAGGAATTCAAATGAAATCTTCACCTACACAGAAAAATCCAGTTAAAAATGCTATCACTGAAGTACATATATTTAGTTTAAGGTAATATTCCATTATTGTGCCTTCTAAAGTCATAAATGTATAGACTAAAGTTTGCAACTAAAAAAAAATGTCATATTGTGTGTATATTTGTAAACATACTTGAATATGGCTGTGGAGTTTTTTCTTTTTTGGTCCTTTTTCATTACATTTGAAACTTGAGAATTGGATCAGACTTCTCATCTCAATATTCCACCTATACAGAGTGCATGCTTATGAAAATGTATAAAACCTTCACACATATAATACAATAAAATCAAAGCGTATCTTTTTCAGATATATTTTAAAATTTTGTTTGGATGCAGAAGATAGAATTCTCAACTTGAATACTGCTAAAACCTGGGGGCTCCTGGTGGACAACAGGTTGAACACGAACCAACAACATGCCCTTGAAGGCCAGTGGCATCTTGTGCTGTGTAACAAAGAGTGCTGCCAAAAGGTCATGTGAGGGAGGTGACCCAGCACCTCTGTTGGTACACATAAGATTACAGCTTGGAGTGCTGGGTCCAGTTCTGGGCTCTCCAGTAAAAGCATCAATGCAATGGAGAAGGTCCAGCAAAAGGTCAAGAAGATGATAAAGGGTTTGAGCCATTTGACATAGGGGCTGAGAGAGCTGTGACTGCTCAGCCTGGAGAAGAGGATCCTCAGGGGAGATCCTGTCAATGTGTATAAGAATCTGACAGGAAAGTCTGAAAATGGAGTCAGACTTTTCAGTGATAGCCAGTGAAAGGACTAGATGCAATGGGCATGAACTGAAAGACAGGAAATTCCATTTTAACATACTGTGACAATGATGAAATATTGGAACAAACTGCCCAGAGATGCTACAGGATCACCAGCCTTGGCAGTATTCTAAACCAGACTAGACAGAGCCCTGAGTCATGCTCTCTAGTTGAACTCACTCTGAGCAGAGCAGTTGCACTACAGTTGTACTACACAATCTTTCCTCTCCCTTTCAAATCTGATTATATACTTCTGGGAACACTACTAACAAGATATATACCATACTGCCAGGAACAAAGTGTAATGCAGATAAACCAAAAGATTATCTGGAAGTAGTCTTTTATAGAATTGTAATTTTAAATAAATTAAAAAATATTAAAATACATATCATATATGGTAGCAAAAAGTAATTTTGTTCTGAATTCTGCATTTCCTGCCCTATCCCTGTCTTTCTTGGAAGGTGCTCCCTGCATTCTACTACATCAACTACAATTTCACAACTTATACATCACTGTAGAAACGCCTAATCTAAAAAAAAGGCATTCTAGCTAGTACTTGTGTACCTCCACAAACCAACTATCTCCATGGTTTTGGTAGGTGGAATCATAATGACCCCTGTAATTACAACAGAAAAGAAGTCCTTCATGGGATATAAACCAACTATAGTATATAAACCTTGCCACTTTTTATGTTGCCTCTTTTAAAATTTTTCATCTGAAAATAATATAATTAAACTGTCCATGATTTTCTCCGAGTTGCTACAAACACATATTATGAGGACAGCTTATTATCAAACTTCTCAGTATTTTTTCTGTGAGTTCCTTTTAGAGAATTCCCATTTTCTCAAGTTGTCTTTTTTTTCTCCTAATATCAAATCATGTCTCTCTCAAACACCACCTTTATTATGGTAAACCCAATTTTATTTTTCTGCAGTTCCCACTAGACTCCAATACATCAATCTTCCTTACTTTCATAATATAAGTTCTTTCCAAAGTCAATCTGATGCTCTGTTCTCACTTCAAGGATATCAGCAAATGTTCAGCTGGAGGTTAAAGATGCAAGATACTGCTCTTGAATAAGTCTGCAGTAGGTTGACACCAGTCAGCAACTAAGCACCTACCCAGCTGCTCATTCACTCCTCACCTTCCACAAGCAGACCAGTGTCTAGACACTCTCTGAGCAATGGTTACCTTCAAACCATAAACCTCCGTTTTTTATTACTGAGGGGGATATAATATGGTATAGAACATCCATCTGGTCAGCTCAGGTCAGCTGTCCCAGCCGTGTTTGTTCCCAGCCTCTTGCAGACCCCTAGCCTACTTGCCAGAGAGTGGGAAAAAAAAGTAAGCCCTGTTCCTGAGCAGATCCTTGCACAGTGTCAATGGAAACACCAGTGTAGTATCAATACTGTTTTAGTTACAAATTCAAAACACAGAACCTATGTAGAGTACTATTAAAAAAATTAACTCATTCACGGCCAGTACACAGTCCACCAAAAGAAGATAAAATTTCATGCTATAATCAGCAGTCCATCCACCATATGGGAAAAAATAAACTAGCATATCCAAAATAAACTATACTACAATCTCTGTAATGTATGTGTTCATAAAGCACAATGGCTAACTAAACATGAAATTCTTATGTCTCTGCTGCCTGCAAGGTGTTCCTGTGTTGTGATCCTGAAATGTTAAGTTGGTCCTTAGTGAAAGGTTTTCTTTTGGCTTGCAGTTACTGCCTTCTGTAGATATAGGCATGGTTGATTAAGGCCAGTGCAAAATATACAGCATGACATTTGTAGAGAGCTCTCCCCCAGCTGTGGGACAAGGTAAGATTTTTCTTTTCTCTTGCAGAAATAAAGATTAAAAACTTAAATGGAATAAAACAAGGACTGGAACTTCTTTGCAGCAGCAGGATCTCCTTCTTCCTAAATAAGTACATATACCAACAGTGAAAGCCAAAGCAAAACTTTCATTAAACAATTCCAGTATTGTCATCAGGGGAGACAGCCTCAAAATGTTTAACATCAGAGCCTACATTACCAACTGATTTATTCTCTATTATACTGCTTTGAGTAACAACCTGAGCTTCAACAAGAACATGGATCCAAATAGCGAGTGGCAACTACTATCAAGTGCCAAACACGAAGAGAAAGGCAAAGGGCTACCAAAAAAGCCCCAAGGAAGGTAAAAGCTACCTAGTCAGCATTGGAATGCAAACGGCCTTTGCACGCTGCCTTTGCAGACTGAACAAAAGGCATCAGTAACGAGCAGAGAGAAGATGTCTCTACACTTGGTCTTGCTAAAGGATCAAGACTTGTAATTGTTCCACTGAAGGCAAAGCACAGTTTTCAAAAAAAAATATGAGATCTTCTGGATATAGAAGTTACACCTCCAATGTCTGGGGCACTGGAAGCTACTACCTCGGGGCAGTCATGTTTCTCCCAGTGAGAAAACTCAGGGACTGATGTATTCCTTAAGATGATTTCCACATGAAAAGATTTTCAAGAGAGCACCACACCACTTTAGCTACCCCGTGTACCTAGAAATCACATGTCATGTGACTGCCAACTGTAAAAGTTTCCCTAGCTAAACAAAAATGTTTTCCATGAGCATCACTTACAGCCTAGAGGACTCCAAGGAAAAGTGGTTTGGATTTCCCTCAGTGAAGTTAAGAAAAGTAAGTGACATAATCCGATCACAGAATCTGATGTTTCTATTTTATTAATAATAAATTGTTTTACATTAATAACCCTAACAAACTACTATTAACATATAAACTCACAAAAAAATGATCACGGATGATGTGGAAGCATGCCCACACAATCCTGTTGCAAAACGCCATCACCAATAATCACTAGCAATACAGACTCTGTCCTCTTTTACCTTTAGATTCTGCTACTCAGAATGCTTTTTAATAAAGAGAAAGGGAAAGAGAGATTAAATCTAAACAGCACGTTGACCTGAAGAAAAACGAATGATCAGGATTCGTGTCTTCTACCTTTAGAAAACAAGACAATTAATGCTCTCCCATTGTGTTACAATCATTAAAATCGCACCGTCTCTTAATTAACAATACATACATATAAGTACAGTTAAGGGAACAAACTACTTATATACACTGAATATACCTAATTATTAAAATTCAATTATATATAAGGCGTGGTGTTTAAAATGCAGTTGAAAAAAAGAAAGGAAAAGAACACAAGGGTGGTTTTTATCTGTATTTCCTAAACCCAGAAAGTTATCTTTGGCCTATCACACCCTTTTTCATTTCCCAGCTCCTGCAGGATTTAATTCATTCATCTGGATTTCATTGGAGTGCACTAGATGAAATTTTTACTAAGACATACTGCTTTGAGGCAAATTTCAAGAGACCGATTGATTTTTATGTCAGTTTAATATAAGCTATTTAAAGTTTCTTTCCTAAATCTTTCTCTAGTAGTTCTGTAGAGCAACAGAAAGACAAAATGCATTTTTATCATCTTCTGCACCCATTCAGAAAGCAAGAAAACTAGCATTATAAATAAAAAATATATTCACCATGGTATTTTGTATGACAAAGAAAACAGTTGCAATTTGCATATCTGAAAGAACAGGATTTACCCTCAGAGTCTTCCAAGCATCTCCCTGCAGAAAGCCAAATTCTTGAACAGAGTGCTGTCCTGGCTGCTTGACACCCACTAGCACGTGGTGTCTCAGTGAACGAGGGTGTGGCTAACAAAGATTCTTCCAATTCAGAATGTACATACAAAATTTGATCTCACAATATTTAGGAGTTTTACTGATTTATGGTCAAAGTAAGCCACTGGGAGAAAAAAAAGAAAAATACAAATTCGATAGTGGCATATGTATGTATATAAGATAGGCAAAGAAAGAAAGGATCTAGTTTTCCTCTTCAAAGTATTCTGATGGCTATTACTGTCATATTATCACATAGGCATGAAAAAAAAAAGAAAAAAAGGAAAAAAATAATTTCCAGGAACAGTGTACGTTAAGAAAGCACTCTGTTAAATAAAGAAAATTTTTGCAAAGCTGCCTACTCTGATCCCCTCCCACTGCCCTCAGTCCATGCATATTCCCAGTAACACTGTTTCTCCTTCTGCTTTTTATTCAAGCCGACACTGAAAGATTATCTTTGAATTTATTTTGGAGTATTGATATTTTTTAGAGACAGAAGGTTGATTATCAAAGGTACAAATCTGTTACTCTGCCACACTTCAATCCTGCCAACAACACGGTGTCACTAACATTCACAGAAAACTCATTTTCTGAATAGAAAGAACAGCAGTATGCAAATGCCTGAATCAGGCTTTAGGCAGAAGCTTTGAAAATATATATATTATGCATATAGTTTCTTGGCAGGCTGTAAAAACTCAAAACTCGTGGATGTATTCACTGTACTGCAATACTAGCTAAGTTGCCTTGATGACATATAAAACCATAAATCTGAAAGAAAAAGTACGTTACTGCTGTTTTCTTAATTCCTTTGTTAATATAAGTCACAGAAATTCAAAGAACTTGGTCTTGAAAGGCAAGTGGTTAAGACTTCTAGTGTCAGATTTTAAGAAAACTGTTATTTCTCACATGCAATACCTTCTAAGATCAGATCAACGGGAACACTTGTAGCAAAGAAATAAAACATCATTAAATTAAGAAAAATCTCTGTGTTTAGTATGTTAAAAATTTACTTTCATTACTGCTGTCATTTTACTTTCTCTAGGATTTGTTCTCTGATGGCAATTTAAGTTCACAGTCTTCTAAAACAGAAAAAGCACTGAGAATTTTTGCATTAGTTCCTGTGCATCCAGATTTTCAGCCTGTACAAAAGAGTGGTTGAGACAGCTTTCAGCATTCTTTCGTCAACCAATACAAGCCGACTGTGAGACTTCTCTATTCTAAATACCATAAATCTGCTTTGCAGTTGAAAGTTGAACTGACAGTTTGAAAATCTTTCTATACACACATTATTGTGGAACTGAGTATTTTACCTTGATCACACAGGTCCTAGTCTGTATGAATGCACTGAGAGACACTGGCTTTGCAAACCATATCTAGCTTCCCTATGTTTCCCTTTGAAAATGCAGCATTAACACTACAAACATAAATAGATACACCTGTGCATTCTGGATTAAAGAGACTGTGGAAATATCTATATATTTTAAGTTTTATATGTAATTAAAGAACTAATAAAATAATTTTAAGTCACTAAAGCTCAGCATGCACATGAAGAAAAATGTAGTTTTGAACTGAAGAAGTTGTTTGACATTCACAAAGGTAAATCTGTAACTGTTTTGAACAAGAAAAGCAGGACCTTTGGAATATAACCTGTAAGTTAAACAGATATGAAGTTCAGCACTCAGCTCTGGGTGAGGAACATGTACAAATAGAAAGTATATGGCTGTGTAAATCTGTGAACAATTAAAAGAACGTGGTTTTGATTGTACTATTGGTAATAAGTCTAGAAGAAATGTTTCTAGACAAATATTTCACAAAATCATTCTGTTTTTCAATGCTGCAGTTACCAAAAACACGTATGTATTTTATTTCTACATAGCAGCAAAGAGAAATGTAGATCTTTTGTTCTTTCTAATTTCTAAATTTTCAGAGCATTAGCATCTAAAATTATTCGATCTAACTGCTGCTGAACTTGGTATTCTCGATGGAATTTGGTCAAGGAGCAAACCAACTACACAAGGGAAGGTTTGTTTTACAGATGTCTGCAGTCAGTAGCATCCACACGAAAGATCACAGAACTGTAAAATGAACTGTGTATCTCTCATGTTCAGATAATATAGGTTAGGGTTTCTTGTAAGTCTTAATACTGTAAATCCTGAGTTGGAAGGGACTCACAAGAATCACTGAGTCCAGCTCCTGGCCCTGCACAGGATAACCCCAATAATCACACCATGTACCTGAGCAATGTCCAAACGCGTCTTGAACTCTGTCAGGCTTGCTGCTGCTCAACCACCTGTTATTTTAAACTGAAAACCATCTCACTTTCTCTTAATCCTAATTAAATCAATGGAAGTTCTGTCAATCTTTTTATGGAGCCAGTCTAATTCTAAATGAAAAACAGGATTTTATTTTTCATATTTCATTTTAGGACTTCTCATTCCTCTATAAACTAATGATTTCCTCCAAAGCAGCATTTATAAATTGTTCATCTCCTCCATGCTCATCCTTATCAGTGAATTATACTGTATCTTATGGCTATTCATACATAGTATGAAATAATTTTACAAATACAGCTGCAGAAAGCTAATGTTGCAGGACTTAATCAACTGCTCAAGCAAGGTTATCAAAGTTTTCCATACTATTAAGTACACTCCAATATGATCTTTTATTTCAGTTGCACAAAATACGTTCCTAAAAAAATGTCAATGCAAGGATTTATATATTCATCTTTGGAAAACAGAATAAAAATGCAAAAACTGATTTCAATTGATGTCTATGGATTTTTTGATTTTTAGCTTTTTGTAGATTTTAGAAGTAGCTGTATTATTACCCTTAGCACAGTAGTTTACACATTTACCCAACACTGTTACCCCATTCCATTTCACTCTCTCAAAATTCTGTTAGCTTGTTTAGACTTCCTTCAAGGTAGGCCTTTATTCTGTTTAACAACATCTGCACCCAGGCCTGGACAATAAGATATCACACAGGCAAAGTGACCTTCAAACCCAGAACTTTGGAGAAGCTCCAAGGACTGAACGTGCTTTGATGAAGAGGAGGATGAGGAAGAGGGGGTCCGAGAGCCCCCTGCCTCAATTTCCAGAGGGGTGTGCCAGGGGGAGATGCTGGGGGGCGGATAAATCTGGGATTGGATGGGACAATACCTTAAATTGTGGAATCCCGTGGATACGGGAGATGTGTCACGTGTATTCCGGTGGGCCTCAGGCCTGAAATTAAAGGACCTACTCATTTTATCTTATCTTATACCCTAAGTTGGCTCAGAGTCCTGTTTTCTGTGGTCTCTTAAGGCAACACAATGTTAAAATATTATAAAGCACTTAATATTACAAAACATGAGCATGACAGTGTGAGTATATTTTAAGTGTGACTTCAGGTTCTAGAAATATTTGGGATCAAATGGTACTCTCCTCAAAATAAGTTTTGATAAAATTGGTGATAATTAAACCAAGACTTAAAAAAATAATTTTAAGTACAGGGAGACTACATAAACCAAACTCTGATATAAACACAGTAATTTGTTTATTTTAGCATTTTGGTATGATTTTTGTTTTATACACTACAGTGATGTACAACACGCTTTTTATAATCAAGTAGGCAAAATAACATGCAATTTCTACCACTGCTTCTCATATTACAATATAACCATTTACAGGTAATAACATTGAATTCATCACTGTTCTCATTTTGCAGGTCATTTTTCATTTAATCTTATGCTAAAAGAAGCGGGGAATTTCACCTTCATACATAATAAAACCCAAACAATATTATCTTGTCAGAAGTAACACATCCAAGCATGTTATATCCTATTTAGTTAATGTGACCAGAGAATAAAAAAAGTCAAGCAACTTACCTCAGACCAAATATATGTGATTGTTCATAACTGAATAAGGAATGAATTTTAGCTTCTGAATTTAAAATTATAAGCCTGTCAATGATATCCTGTCAAAGGAAGAGAAAGGAGAAAAAACAAGTATAATTTTATATTTTATGCATATAATAGTTTTATAGGGATGTTTACTGTTAAATGAAAACCATTATTGAAATACCCATTGAAATTATTTCTGTAACAAGAGTTGTTTTCCACTCAAAAGTCAATGGTCAAAAGAAACTATATAGAAGGTTAGGAAAAAAAGAAATCTGTTTAAAAATATAATTCACTAAGCATACAAAAAGATCGTTGCATATCAACTATCCTAGTTCTTTAGTATTAAACCACAACAAAAATGTTGAACAGCAAATTCTTTAATATAATACCCTTTATAACACTGGTTAGTACTACATGCTGCAAGACACAGCCATTTATTCTCGATGTAGCAAGGCTTGGCTCAGTTGTCGAGGCTTACACCCCTTATCCTAGAGCATCTCATGTAACAGACAGTGACCTGTGGCTGCTTCCCACTTCTTCCACAAATCCAACCTAATTATCTTCCCCTCTGGTTCACTGCATATCCAAACTGCTTCTAAGAAATAATTTCATTAAAAGACTAAGAAATGCACAAAAACATTCACTGATGTTACCTCAGAAACAGATTGTTGTGCTATGCTCACAAACGACAAGCCCCTCATGAGCTTTATTTAATCTGGATTAAATCAAAACATTTATTTCCTCCATATTTAAGTACAGTTTCAGAGACAGCAGAGAGAGTTATTACTCAACTAGTTAGATCAATGAGTTATTTCAACATAATATGAGAGAAAAGTTAAGATCCATACTTTCATGAAATCAACCAAAGCTCTGCTTTTCAACAGAGAAAACTAAAAATCACAAGTAAAACTGAAAATAGTAGAAAAACAGGTCTAGAACTTGTCCAAGTAAACTGGCTTCATAAAATGCATTCTCATTTAAAATATGGTGAAAGCATATTTCTCCTATTAGATTTTTTGAGGTGGTGAGGGAGACATATTTTTCCACATATATCATTCACAATAAAATAATTCAACTTGGCCCCCAAGGCTGTTCACAAAATTGGTAATGTAAGCAATTGATTTGTTTGGGGTTTAAGACTTTTTTAGATATCTGCACAAACAAAGACTTAAATGCTAAGGGATATTTCTCTAGCAACAACCTCCTTCTCTCATTTTATACATCAAAGCTTGGAGCCTGCAAAAGAGTGGAAAGAGCAAGCACAGTGAGAGGACTACTAAGAAAGGAGACCAAACTCTGTTTTGAGATTTTAGGAAGGAAGATTATGAATGAGATCTAACACACTGTCTCACCAGAAAAATGTGCAGATAGATCTGCACTGCTTAGCTACAGAGCAGTTATTAAATATTACAGGTCAGATGTCATCTACTTTGAACATCTAAGATAAACTATTCTAAATACAAGATTCTCCATAATCAGTGAAAAAAAAGATCACCTGTTTTAATGTCTTTCAAAGCTACAGATCTGGAGGGTACCTTCCAAGCTAGATTCCCTTGAATACATTACAGTAGATACCCTCAAAGCAAGACTGGAGGCAGGTAGGACTCTAATTTATGTACTCCATTTTCTAAAATATCTTTACATGCCAAATACAGTAAAGAGAGATCGTGAATGTATTAGGAAAAATTTTCTAAAGGGCACAAAATAAAAACCTGGTTTTAGTCAATAGTTGAAAATAGTAAAAGCCCAACTAATAATGTGTTCAGTTAATGATGCAACTAGTCAGATAAAAACATAAAGGAGGAACAAATGTTTAAATCCTGTGCATTTAAGAAATAAAGGGTATACAAAGATGATTAAGTTCTGTGCATTATCACATATAGTTCAGCATAAACAAGTCAGATTCTGTGGTAAAGTGACATGATTCAGAAACAAAGGAAAAAATGAAGCCCACAGAGTAATTAGGTCTTCCAATCAAATCTTTTAGTAGCTTAGAAATTGCTTTTACTTTGCTTTCTAATCATAGTTATATCCGGTCAAAATCTTTTATCTTTCACTTTCTGCAATCACTGCCCAAAAACATGGTTCTAGCAAACCTCTATTTCTGCTTAACTGCAGAAGTTTTCTGAGTACTTAGTCTACTTAGTCATTATATGTTCAAGTAACATTAGACAATCTGACAATTTATTTTTTGTAAACTATATAATCTTGGATGTCTATCTTAGACTTACAAAACCCACTGCTGCACAGTAGTTGAGACAAACCCCATAAAAAACATCTGTAACTGCTCAGGGAACTTTGCGCAATTGTATTGGTATGTCTGGAAACTAGAGATTTCCATAAAAATACTGAAGTGCCTCAGAAATGAAAACAACACTGGCTTTCAAAAGTCACAAAAATCATTACTTAAGATCTACCACAATTTGAAATCTCTCAAATATTTATCACTTTCAATATACATCTATCTCCCTTGATCCCAGTAGCTCAAAAAACTTCATGACTGCATAGAAATATCCATTGGTGGACATACTACTCATTCCAATTGAGTAGATTGGAAAAATGAAATTTATCATCCCATTTCCTCCTGAAATCATCAAAACAACATTACAAAGAAGAACTCAAAAATCCCTTCCAAACACAACATACACTATTATGATATACTCTGTCTAAACAATCTAAGCTACCACCAATCCAGAGTTTGTGCTAAACAGACACTTCAGCATAACAGCAATTTGAAGTGCTAGCTCATTAGAAAAAAAATCTGATTTTAATTGCTACTCAAGGTCACAAATTAAACTTTTCTGTGCTTTGTATATGAGAAAAAAAACCCTAATGGACTGTGGTTGGATGATCAAATACAAAATAATGCTAAATACAGAAGTGGTGAAACTATTTTTCTGAAATATGCCTTTATCACTAGCTTTCCAATTACTGATTTTTTGTGTGTGTGTCTGTGAATCATGTGTTATTAAAAAAAGCTGAAGGTATGGTGGTTTTATACTTTGGTTTTGTAGGTTTTTTAAATTCTGTTTAAATCCACGGATAGTGTGATAGAGCAATATTGTATGAAATACAAGTATACACATTTTCCAGCATGTAACTGCATGCACATACAGAGGGGTTTACATATGCCACTTTTTTCCCACGGAAAACCACAATTCTAGCACAAGCTAGAAAAGATGACCTTTAAATTAGGCATCAAATTTTATATTATCTTTAGGATTTCAAAATGAAAATTTAAGTTAACATGAAGTGATATGTGCATATACTGCCCTCATGCTGTATATAATACAAAATGCAGAAAAATTCAAAATCTCTCAATAAGAAGAGAAAATAACTTATTCTATTACAAAAAAATAACATTTTTTTAGGATATATGTCTTCACAGAAGTATTTATTTTTCTTTCAAAGTACTTACAATAACATCTGAGGGTACTTCACGGAATGAATACACTGGTTTATTTGGCATATTTTGTTTACTCAGGAGCTCAAAAACTGCAGGGTAAGTGAGCAAGTTTATCAGAGACAAAAAAGACTAGAGAAAGAAAAAAGGAGGGACAAAAGAGAATATTAACCAGTTAAGTATAATTAAGTATATATTAGCAATTATTTCCCATTTAGATTGTTTGTTTTTATCCTTTACAGGCTGAACTTGACATAAACAGAGCTGCTCAAAATAAGACTGCGTACCCTGGCAGGCATCTGTATAATCTAAAAGGGCAGTAGTGTCGGTGAAATATGTATTATATGTGACATATATGTATTATTTATGACGTTGTACAGCAATTTTGAAAATTATAGTATTTCATCACATAATTCTAACATCACACAGAATACGCTATAACACATCACTCTTCCTGATTGTACTACAGTAATCAGATACATGAACTGATGGTCAGTATTTAAGACTTTCAGTTTTGTCACGATTGTTATTCATTAATTTACAGTGAATGCTTGGCATTGTGACCTGCCAAGCAACACAAGTATCCTTTCAATCATCATTTGATTAGTGTATTACACCAGCTTTGACACATGTGCCAAGAAGTAAGATTAGATGCAATAAAAATTTACAGAAAGATATGTATCATCCTATCTGAAACACAGCATTGTTTTTTTTTCTATGATTAAATAAGACTAAATAATAAGATTAAATAATTTCTCACCTTCTGACAGCTTTGGTCAATAGGGTCAACTGGAGCAGATTTGGGTTGGGTAATCCTCAAATCATCTTTTCCACACTCCAAAAGAGACCACAATTCAGTTACAAGTGCCTTTATAAAGCCTAAAGAAAATTTTTGTTCTAATTATCAATTTCATATTAAAAACATTTTACACTACACTTCTAACTCAGATTCTCAAAATTCTCTACACTGCAGACTAAAATTTCATAAGACAGACTGCCTGAGGGTTACTCTCCCTGCTATTCTCAATCCTTGAGTTAAAACTACTTTTCTACAGTGGTCTGCTTATATTCAATCTAAAATCTATAGCAACACTTTCCAAAGACTATTACATTAGATTAAGACGATATTTATATATTGTCCATATAAATGAGCTGCTGACCTTCTTTAACAAGTTAACTGCAACAGATCAAGGCCTAGCTAGTACTCTCTCTATGGTTCTAAAAATACTGATTTACTATAATTCATTAATAAATTAAAACATACCACAAAGAAAAGGACAAAAAAATAATTTAGGAGAAGCACTACTAGTTGAATTTAAAATATTAAATATTTAAAGAGAAGAGGAAAGATAGCCATCTAACTCTGAAATCTTCAAAGGTAAGTTACAGGCTTAACAGAAACTTTACATACACCACACAACCTCTCAGGGCTGAAAATCAACGCTGTTTGGTCTATCATTTGTCTTTGACGCCAAGGCCCGTAAGAAGCAATTTGGCTGAGAACCTTAAACAGGGCAGATGGGTAACTCCTCAAGTAGATCTGCTCCCTGCTTTCTGAAAAATCCCAGAGGCATAAATAATAAGCAACTAACAATCAGCTTCCTTGACTAGCAGAATTTGCCTGCCTTTCTGACAGTCTTTCAGTCAAGTCATCTTAGTTACACACCAGTCACTTCTACATACTCGGAGAGAAGATTTTCAACTTTTGTACCTCATGAACTTCCTTAGCAACTTAAGACAGTACCTTTATTTTATTGATGAGATTCTATTTTTAATATAATGTCTACTTGGACTGCTGATATGGTAACAGTTGAGTAACCTGAGATTGAACCTGAAGGGACTTTGTGCTATGGGTTGACATATAATAATTGCCAATTCAGACATTTTCATTTACATCTCACTACTGTATAAGTGCACCAACGACATTCAGGCCTTTGAAGTTCCTCGCTCTCTGAGCAGTCAATAACCATGGAAATGTACACACAAATTAAAGATATCAACAATTATAAATTCTGATCTGCAGATCAATAAGAAGCACTTGCAAATTGTTCCTAACTTATTTTTAAGCAGTATAAATGTCTTCACACACATACAGGAAATTTCTGGAAATCCAAACCAATGAAGTAAAGATCTTGCATCATTTCAGAAGAAAAAATAAAACAAACTCCCAAATGTGGCATCAAGATTAATGAATGACTTGAAAGCTGGAGAGAATAAATTTCAATTAAGAAGAAATTAACAGACATTTATTTAAGCAGTCTTTGTTAATACTGTGTAATTATTCCACTCAGTTTACCTTTTTTATCATCTTTCTCACTTTTCTAATATACAAGACTACAGCATGTAACTAATCATAATAACATCATTCTTCAATTTACCTGAACTCTGTAGAGCTACTGCACCCATTGGTGTTGTTGCCATTTGTGTAACAATCACCTGATTACCAAGCTCTTCATATTCATTTGTCTGTTGATAATAAATATAGAAGTACAGTGTTAGTTACTCAGAAGACATGAAACTCTGAAATGATCTCTTAAATATTGATCTTTCTTACACTTGTTTACAGAATTTAATCCATTTCATGATTAGACTTGAACAGCTCATAGATATTACCCTCTGCACACCTACTAGGGTCAGACTCCAAACCAAACATCTTTATCAAGTATCTTTTAAAAATTTAAACGCAAAGACTCTGGTTAGAGACGTAACACCAGCAAATAAAACCATTAGTATTATAATGGTTTTTGCACACATTCAGTAGGATGTCTGTGACATTACTTTTTTGCCCTAAAAATGCATATTATTTGATTTTTTTGTTATATTTTAAGTACTGTCTAGCATATCTAGATTTCAGCATCACCTGTCAGCTTGGTCTAGAAAAATCTGCACTTAGAAGAAAAAAAAAAAAAGAAAAAATATCTTTCCTAGCATTTCAAACTTTACAGTAAAAAGTCTGAGAAACTAAATATATGCCCAGAATTGTGAAGATGAGCAACATCCAACAAACTTAGATTCAGTGTGCCACCAATATCAAAGATTATAAGTTACATTTTACATTCATTTTTGCAAAAAGTAAGTAACAACATGGTTTCCGGATTTATTTTCTTTCTCCTTTCTTTTATTGTAGTAATTAAAACATAAAGAAAAACCATGCACACTCGGTAATGCTTACCTGGATTTTTTTTAATAAACTGCTGAACATAAAGTTCACACAGTCATTCATGGCACCTGTACTATGAAGCAGAAATAATCCTCTGGGTGTCATAGAAAAATTTAGCAAGGCATCTAACAAAGTCTCTTCCCATAACAAACTGCAAGAGTAACAAAATAGTAATTAAAAATTATATGTATAAAAGCATGGGAAAAATTTCTAACTTTGAAAAACAACAGTACTTCACTCACTGAACTCTATGGTTATTTTATAAATTTATGTTATTTTTAAAAAAGCATTTGTAAAAGATATAATATATATGAGACTGTATTTTGCGCAAACACTCAAACTCATCTTGGCGAAACTATTAGGTAGGAACACAGAATAGAAAGATGATGTAATGGGGAACCCAAAAGACCTATGCCATCCTTAAACATATGTATGACTTACTATCTGACTCTATACAGTCTTCAGGTATTAATGTGGAGTTACAAGTTGGCAAAGCAGGCACAGAATTTCTCAGCAATGTAAAAACATCATGAGAAACTCACATTTGAGGAGCTAAAGGTTCCTGCTAGAGATTAGTACAGAATTATGAAGAAAGGTGTTATATTTACATAATAGCTTCATGTATTAAGAGCAGTACATGGAAAATATTTTCTACACACATGGTAGGAAGAACAGCAACTGCAAGAAAAAAATATGATGATACCTTCTGCCCTACAAAGAAAAGTGAAGCAATTACATCATCTATGACTAGGCACCACTCCTGCAGGTATCACTAGACTGTTGTAATCCTGCTTTTTTAAAAGCATTTGCTTACTGGATTCTCATTTCCATTTCTGACACACACATCAGCAAGCAGCACGCAGCTTCTCCAATAGCAGTGACCCATCACCTCAAAATTTAATCACTACTTCTGCAGAATTCCTGTGTGTCATGTTCAGAAGCAAAGATTACACCCAGAAAATTATCAGCATGTCTTGTTCCACAGTTAAATGAAAAACTTAGATGCTAGGAAGACATTGTTGCTTATGTTAATGGTAGAGTCAGAGCTCTGCATCCATAGATCTCTTTTTGCTACTAGATTTGAATTGCTATAACCAGTCCACATGCTACCACTGCAGGCTACAGTAATAACTGTTGAGGAGTCTTTACAAATTATACATTAAATCTATGGTGAAGTATATGTAAGAATCTACTTAACTAACTAGTTTCTGCACTAATATCAACATTGGCCAATGTTACTACGTAATACTTCAAAGGTGTAAATATGATTCAGCAGAAGAGAATTTTAAATTAGCAGCACATCAAAGCCCTCAGATAAACTGACAGCTGTTCTGTTCTATGCTTTCCAATTCACATTTTCCTCAAACCAAATTCTGTAGTTAAAGAGAATCAACTATAAGTCAATTTCATACCACTCTCTAAGCTAAGAAATTCCTCAAAGGTCAGGAACAATTTTGTAACTCTACTGAGACCTATGCTGGGATGATTTCAATCCCTCTACCTACCACTATCATTTTCGCAAAAAGACTGTCCTGGTTTTGGCTGGGAAAGAGTGCATTTCCTTCTTAGTAGCTGGTACAGTGCTGTGTTTTGGATTTAGGATGAGAATGATGTTGCTAAAACTGATGTTTTTAGTTGTTGCCGAGTAGTCTTATCCAAGTCACGGAGTTTCCAGTTTCCCATGCTCTGCAGGTGAGCAGGTGCACAAGAAGCCATGAGAGAGTACAGAACAGCTGAACTGAATTGGCCAAAGGGATATTCCATACCACAGGACATCATGCTCAGTATATAAGCTGGGGGGATTTGGCCAGGAGGGGACAATCACTGTTCAGTGATGAGCTGAGTATCAGTCGGAGAGCGGTGAGCAATTGTGTTACACGTCACTCGTTTCTCTTGTATGTTATTTCTCCTTTTCATTACTATTATTGCTATTATTATCATTAGTAGTATTACTATTATTAGTATTACCAAATTTTACTTTGTTTCAATTATTAGACTGTTCATATCACTCAATCCATGAATTTTAATTTCCTTTTTCCCTGATTCTCCCCCCATCCCACTGGGATGTGAGCAGCTGTGTGCTATTTAGTTGACATCTGGGATCAAACTAAAACAAAGACATGGGGTTACAAGATGTCTCAATTGTGGTTAAAGAAGCAGTGTCTGTTCACACTTGTACCTGTACATAAATTAAGCATAAACTTACGTGTTTTTTGACTCCAGACTTATTGATGAAGTCGAGTCTGCACCAGCTACAGGAGTAGATACTCTTTCTGAAAGCAAATTTGTCTGTAAAATAAAAAATAAATAAGTACCTCCTTACTGTTTATTTACACTATTTTTAAACTCCAGATATTGCTAATTCTCGTGTTATATATTAAAGAAAAAAATAACAGTGATCAGGTTTTAGTTTAGTCTTTGGCACAGAATACACTATTCCACTACATTTTTTATTCCAGACAAGCTTATTTTCTCCTTCTTCCTTGGGTATAAACAATTTTAAAGCTAGTATATTTTTAAAATTTTTATTAGAATTCTTAAATAAAACCTCTTTACTTCCCACCTGGAGATTCCCAAAGCAAAAACTGGTATTTAAAAGAAAAAAAGAAAAAAAAAATCAAACACAACTCCTTACTCCATTTCTGTCACAGGAAATGGAAATAACAGTCTCTGGAGTCGACAATGCAACATCAAATTTATTTATTATGCCACTTTTTATTTATTTATAAATTATATAAATTTATCTATATTGGTATGGAGATAGAGCTACAGACATAAATATATATACCTATTTTTATATTTGATGAAGTTTATGGTTTAAATAATACTTGAAAATACTTGGTGTGAAAGACATTGTATATTTTAAATTAATTATTTAAGTTGTTTTATGTTTCTAGGGATAAAAATCAAATTGCACAATTCAAATGAAAGTTAGCAGTCCTTAATTTACTGTCTTATAAACATGACATAATAAATCCACAAAAGATTCCTCTTTTAAATTATTCAGTGTACTAGCTCTGTTGCTCCCCTTTTATTATCATCTGTATAAATTCTGTCCCAGAATCTGATTCATCAGAATCTGCCAAGAAAAAAATTGTTTATCTGTCAGTCTTAAAACTTCAAGAGACACGTAAATGAAAAGAAAACACATTACCAGTCTAGTCATTTAAAAATTGACACTACTGCTTGGAAAGAGTCCATCAAAGTCCACCATTTTTGCTACCCTATAAATGGTAGAATATTTTATAAACTGCAGGTGTTTTAAAATTGAACAATGACAGAAAATAACTTTAGCATGATGGAGTTGCAAATGGAACTTTCCTGAACTATCTTGTTGATTCCTGAAGTCCTGACTATATTGATACTTCAGTCTCAATTTGACCACCAAAGTGATGGATAGAAATGGCATTTTGTCAGTTAATGATTCTTTTTTTTTAATTCAACACATTCAGTCTACATATCTTGTACGTGTCAAGACAATTCCTCTAAATAATGTTCTATACCATAATAAAGGATTTTAATGTGCAAAGAAGTCTTTTGCATATGTGTAAATGCGTTTTAGAGCAAATAACTGGAAATGCCCATCAAAAGCTTTTAACAGTCTGCCTGCGATAAACATTAAATAGAGCAACGGTTTAGTTCAAGTAAGACTGACTAGTTACACAATAGGAAAGCATAAAAGATGAACAGATTGATGAGTTATGTAAATTACAGCATGATTCAAGTGAACTAAGTTCCTTAATTCAAGAAAAAACCCTCCAGTTTTCAATGTAAGGAAGATTATAAGTTTCAAAACCAACATTCTTTGATGAAAAACATAGTCTACTGCGATATAATTACGATTCTAATTAATAATATATTTATTTGCAATAAAAATGTATGCCTTTGTGACAATATTCATATTTGAAGCAGTGAGAAATACCCACAAGCTGGTGATTTAAGTCTCTTCTATTTATGTTCTATCTTTCTGATATTTTCTGCTTCAGTTTACGCTGTGATTGTACTTTTTAAATGTCTAATCATAATAAAAGCATACAACATGTGACAGGAAAAATAGCTGTTCCATTCTCTTTACCTTGCATTCATTTTCCCTCCTGCTTCCTTGCCTCCAGAAAAAAAAAAAAAAACTTAGTCTTTTAGCCAATTCTTTGTCCCAGCTTGGTCTGATCCTTCTCTAAGAAAATACTTTAGAGTCACCAGAGGAAAAAAAAAAAAACATGGTTCCATTTTTCAGTATGAACAATGCAGTGGTCTTCCACTAAGAGTCCTAATATCTATAGCTTAAATATGCTTTCAGTTTAGCTGGAAGCCAAAGCTGAAGATTTGTTTGCTACTTTTACCTAAATGGTACCAGTGTTATTTTAGATTCAAATGTTTTTATTAAATTTGCTTCACTGTGAACTTTTTGAAAACTGCATTTGAAGGAACTGCTGTCATTTCTTCATCTGAAGTAAACTTTTATAATACATAAGAATTTCCACACTGCATATAGGAAAGTATAATGAATAAGGCAGAGATCCATATACCTTGTTCAGTAAATTCATAACTGCACTGAAGATGATACGGGGACTGAAGCATCTCTCTTATGAGGAAAGGCTGAGGGAGTTGGGCCTGTTCAGCCTCAAGAAGAGGCTGTACATAAGTATCTGAAGGGAGGGTGCCAAGAGGATGGAACCAGGCTCTTCTCAGTGGTGCCAAGCAACAGGACAAGAGGCAACGGGCAGAAACTGATGTACAGTAGTTCCACCTGAATATGGGGATGAACTTCTTTACTGTGCAGGTGACCATGAACACAGAGAGCGTTCATGGAATTTCTGTCACTGTTCAAGAACTGTCTGGACAGAATCCTGTGCCATATGCTCTAGGATGACCCTGCTTGAGCAGGAAGGGTGGACAAGATAACCCCCTGTAGTCCCTTCCGATATTACCCATTCTGTGATTCTGTGATAACAGAAAGCAGAATACACAGAACTGTTCGATCCAAGTTCTTTCTTGCCCGCAGAAAAAGCACTGGACTAGCAATCAAACCAAAGCTGAAAGACAGAGTCTACACTTCATAAGATATCTGTACACAGGTAAGACAAGAACTCCTGCCTGGCACTTCGCATTATGGTCTCTTTTGAGGATAATTCTATGGTGCCTAACTGTTTAAATCAAATATTTGGAATCTACATTTTCTTCTCCATAATTCTCACTGTAACCAACTAGTTTACCAAAAATTAGTAAGAGCACATCTCAGTAGTCTTTCCTTTCAAAATATCCCAAACCAAGAGTGACAACGAGATCTCTGGTGGACAGTGGTTATCATGACATCAAGTGACCTCAAGCACCAAGCACAGTGAATGACAGGTCTACTGATGCATCTTTAGAATTCCTCTTTTAATCTTAAGACATAGAATTCTCAAATCAAGCTTCTGTTAGGTTTACATACAGAAGGAAAGTTTGAAAAGTAGAACTTAATTTTTACATTTTCAAGTACTATCTCACTACTTAAATATACTCAACCTGAAGCAAAGAACAACTATTACACAAGTCGAACCTCTTAGTGTAAGATTTTTTCTAGTTTCCCCAATCCAAAAGCAAGATTTACCTTTCTCCAGGCCTCTGCAATAGATTCATGCAAGCCATAAGGAATTAACATCTGCAGGCCTTCACAAGTTCGGTACATTTGACGACATATAAAAATGAAAGCTCCTTTAACAACTGGCAAAAGCTCGGATCCAGATAAAAGAGAAAGGTCATCATGAAGAAGTTTCTTTGTGAACTGAACAATTACATGAGCAGCTGTAGGACTAGAAATAAAATAACACATTTAAAATGTTGTTTTGCAGTAATCAATAATCCTCGAAGCAAATCCTCTGACTAAACTACTTTAAATTTTTCTATGGCAAAAGAAAATACAGAAAGAGACTATGACCCACTATGGAGAGACAAGCTATAGCTTGCTACACCAGTCAGAAGAAATGTACAGCAAGTGATTTTACTTTGGCTAACAGGTCTACACAATGCAAAAATACATCCATTGTCTTCCATCCAGCCCACATGACCATGAACTACACAGACTGTGTTTTAGAGGAGTCCAATTTTGAAGAGTAACCAGACAATCATTTTTCCTTCTGCTTAATCAGTGTTAAGTATATCACTACAAGATAAAATTTGTCCTTCTTCTTCTTTTTTCCTATCCAAGATGTCCTTCTCAAGTATTCTACATTTGTAATGCCAAGGACAACTCTTTCTCCAAAATGCTATCTTACTACCACCCCCTTAAAAACATAATTCTGAGACTTCTCCACTTAGAAGACATACAGTCCAAACATTTTCAGGACCTGCAGCTTACCTATTTTCAAAGGCTCATCTCAATTTTATTGCCGTTTCAAGTGTTAGCATCAGCCAACAATATACAACCCATAGGATCACACTGATCCTAAATGAGGCACAACACTACACATGGGAGCTTCCTATAAAGGATCGGTCTCTACTAGCTATATCGAGAAGTGAATGCTACATTAAATCTATTCTTTCAATAAATTTGATTTATTTTAATATTTATTCTAAAATCAAAGAAAAATGGAAAAGAGAGGCCATTGGTCTGAACAGTAGCACCATGAATTTACTGGGATTACATTCAGAGAAATGAAAGTTCTCACATGAATTAGAAAAATAAGTAAAACATGGAAATCTCCCTTATTATAAGTATTTCTTTACATTGTCATTTCATCCAGTTCTACACATAAATACTCTCATAATACATTCTCCGAAACACTTAGTACTTTACTTTATAATCAGATACGTTACTCCAAACATAAACAAAATGTATCACATTACAGATAAATGAAAGAAGAGAAAATATGTCTATAAGAATAATGTAATTCATAGAAGTGCTCACTAATGCCATTCATTAATGCTCTCTTACCTATCTTTGGAATTTTTTTCATTTTCTCCATACAGAAGAAGAGAAAGACCATCTTCTGAAGCAGTAATCCTTGCCAAAATATCAGCTACATCAAACAAAGTGGCTTCAAGACAATTTATACACACCTATTTGGAAGAGAGAAAAAAGGAAGTTTTAATTTTAATGTTTTTGTGAAAGCTGTTTTTTCAAGTCTGTCTTAGGTATCTGAAGGTCACCTTTCTAATCATTTCTTAAGGCTTAAACATAGTAAGTAAACAGCCTATGTTCAAATGCCATCAGAGAAATCTGCATCCCAAATGCCACTTTTAATCATTTCAGCAGAAGTTCAAGACTGCACAGATACAAAGAACAGGCATTTCTAAACTTTTTCCCCCTTCCCACCATGAATGTGGAAAGGCTCTTGGTATGCCATTTAAAGGTGAAAGAACAATAGTGGAATCAAGGTGAGAAACATGCTAACTCCCTCCTTGATGCATTGGCAACTCTTTGGCTAGAAATGGAATTCCAGTTCCCAAAAAGATCTTCTACGTCCACCTCGCTTGAGGAAAGCCTCCTCACTGGGGTAAAGAAATAGTCCTCTATCAATTTCTTATTCACTTCGCAGCACTGTATAACAAACAATTACGCTGTAATCAAGCAGACTTGAACATTTAACACTGGTGTTCAGACTAATTGGTATGGTTATCATGACTAATGAATACACTGCCCAAATTAATGTTAAATTTGCCATTGCTTATTAATAAGTGATGTCAGTACTCCATAGGTACACAAGCAGAACTGGGTGCTCCATGAAGAACCTGTCAGGAAGCTCTGCAAGGGACAAGAAGCCAGGAGCTGAACATGGTAAGAAGGCAGGCAAAGGCCTTGTTCGCCATCAGATGGGCAGGCAGTCCCACCATACCCAGTCAAGGTCCAGTGATAGTAACCTGGTGCACCTACCAGTTCAGATTCCCTGTACAGTGATGGGGGAGATCCAAGGTTAAGCCAGGAAAACAAGCTGGTGAGTTAGAGTCAACTCCAGACACAGTGACCAGGATCAAACACAGCCCAATGATCACCATGCAACTGGATTTATAGTGAAAAGGTAGGATGGAGGTGAAGCAAACCATGTCTGAAGGTCAAGATTCAGACCAATGGGACAGTGGGCTTCACTGCTGCCATGACATAGTACAGGCAGGGAATGAGAACAGGACAGAGATGTGCCAAGGGCCTGACAGCAGCTGTAGTTCTGTACGACTTAATGCAGCGTCCTAAAGGTGCTGGGCAAAACTGTTCCTGTCCATATGCCTCAGTAAAACAATCAAGATACCCAGAGCATCCCTTCTCACTCAGGGACTGAGAAACACTACAAATTCCTAGCATTTATGCATAAACATGCTAAAAAAGGAGGAGGACAGTTTGCAAAGTGAGAAGTCCTGTGTGGTAGCTTTCCCCTATCAACACCCAGGACAACAGCGTGAAGTCAACAGTGAGATGAATTTTAGGCAATAGAGAGCTGGGTGAGACTACTGTTTCCAGTAACAGTTGTTAAATATTTAGTATGTCGGAATAGGCAAAAAAGCACAACTCTGCTGAAGTTAAAGTCCACTGCTTAAATCTTTTCCACTCTTCTATTAATCATGAATGACAGCTGGACTCACAAGAGAAATTATTTTAAAATACCATTCAATCCAGCTCCTACTTCTTCTCTTATAGGTAGCTTTATATTTTATACAGTGCACAGAAGAAAAATAAATAGCCTTCCTACTTTAAAATCTAAGGAATGTACTATTAATCCTTGTGGGTCAAGGCAACCCAAGAGAAAGATACAATTTTGGCTTGTTCTTTTCCGTTCAAATTTTCAATGACAGACAGTTAAAAATCTCCCTGACCTTTTATTTTCAGGTCAGTGGGTATAATTCTTCAGGGTCCTAAGAAAAGAACATATTGGGCTGTCACTGTTCCTTCAAATCTGTTATTATTTTACTTTCTCCGTGAAACACCAAAAAAATCTGTAAATAATAATTAAAAAAAAAAAAACCAACACCAAAACTACCATACTTTGTTTATCTAAAATGTGAATGCAATCTTCTGCACCAGGTATGCTTCAGCAGCAACTCAGAGGTTGCAGTCCAAAAGGTCAATATTGCTGCCCACAGACTGATCCTTCTGACAACTCCTGCTCACTGAGTTTCTCCTCCCCTCTCTCCTACAGATATACAATACAACTCTGCTTAAAAGGCAAGTAAGGCTTGCACTTATCCAAGTGAACTCAGAACCCAAATGTAAAATAACAGCATTGTGGTTGCTCATTAGGTCCACCATACAACCAAGGAGCCCCACATGCAAGTCCAGAGCTACCCACTCCCCAGCTCCAGCTGAAGAAAGAAGCGTGCATGGCCTTAGCCTTCCCTTTGAGACAGGCATGGTCCAGAACTAGGATTACTGGGTGTCTAAGAAGTGCCAATGGCTTTGCTGGGAAATAAAACCAGTTCAAATTCTTGTAAAAGAGAAAGAGGGTAATTCTCTCTTTTTCTATCTTTTTTTAGTTTTGGTTTGCCAGATGCAATACAAACAATTTGCACTTTCACTAGAACAAATATGACGTTCCAGATTCACAAGACATACACAGCCTCCTGCAGCTACATTGCATTAAATATTCCTGGACATGAGCTGTTTTTTTATTAGACCAGTTACAAAGTCATAGGAGGGCTTACAATTTGTTAAGAGTTCAGCTACTTAAGAGAGATAGCTGAGCACAGCAGAAACAACAACAACAAAAAAAGGGAAGATCTGAATTGTTGAGATAATTTATTTTTAACTACTAATGTATAACAAAGAAGAAAAGAGTTGTATACACTTTAGAATATCATGAGACCACAAAGATTGCCTGGGGTATTACACAGGCCTCCATGACAGCAAATCAATAAAGTATTGCCTTAGTACTGTTTTCAGATTTAGATATCAATGTTCAAAGCATATGCAGACTTGGTCATTTTTTGTACTTAAAAAAATTTCCACTACGTTTTTGCTATGTACAGTAAAAACTACACAACATTAAGTGTTAGTCTTGCAAAAGCATCCACAGTTAGCCTTATATAAAACGTATAAGTAATGCTACTGTATTCAGTACAGAAGAGCCCACAGAAGAGTTACATTATTGGCATGATCAAGTTTTTACAGGACTATGGTTTTAAGATTTAGAGAAATACATACTTTAAAATATGTACTTGTAACTGGTTGTTTACACTTTTGAAAGAGCACTGGAATATTTCTATATGGGTAAAAATATTTTCAGGATTTAATATGAAGAATCTGTTCCGGAAAATAAACTGTACTGAAAAAGTCAGCAGAAGGTTACTGACAAAATTCAAATTTAAGAACCTAGATGAGATATTTAAGTTCAGGACCCAAACTGAGTTTTAGGACATAAGTTCAGAACTTCTTAGCCAATAATTTCTGTTAAAGTCTCTTCATGTAAGACAGCTCAGGCTCCTCCACGGGCATTTCAGACCCACAGCCTGTCTTGAGACTTACAGTCACCTAGATCAATTAAATCATCTCAGTCAAAACAAAAGCAACAGGACAGACTGAGACTATAACTAGATTTTCAACCACCTACAGACAGACAACGTTTCCCAATATTTTTATAATTCTTACAGAAGAGTTTAAAAAAAAGAACAAAAAAAAAACCCTCTTCCTTTTATCAATTCAGAAAATAGTAGTTTCCCATAAAGAATTAAATATTTTACATATAATACTGAGAACACTTAACTTCAAATTGCCAACTGAATTTAAAAATAAAAATAGGTTGCCTTTCAAACAGCAGGTAAAGCAAATATTTATCCAAGAAATATTGCAAATGACAGAAGAAAAACCAAAACCGATAAAAAAAATTAAGCAATATTTTTGTACAGTCTCACTACAGTATAATTTTTGCTACCATTCACAAGATTTGAAGAAAACCAAGTTTGTCAGATCAATCATAATGACAGCTTAAGCTAGTTAATGCATACCACAATAGCTAATGCAAAAAATACCACAGAAGCTACCATACCATGTGAGTAAATAAATCTACACAGAAAAATGGTAATATTCTATAGATGTAAAAATTTCTTGGAAGATTACTACAAACCTCTGTGCCACTCAGCAAACTTTGAACAGGATGAAGTAGGGCATCTATCACTGCATCTGTATATAAACATTCAGCCACACATCCTGTTTGATCACAAAAAACCTGAAGAATCTCCATAACAAGACCTTCTGGAGAATAACTGTCTGGTGAACACAAGAAATATTTATTTATATTTTAACTTACACAAATATCTATATGGTTTATGTAGTTGCTTCTGAACTACAATTTTGTTAAGCACTGATTTAACACAGAGGGAGGAAGGAAGGGTAAGAAAGGAAAGGAAAAGAAAAATCTGTACAAATAACAGACACAAATTAAAAATTGCAAAATAAGTTATCCCATGGCTCATTATAATTACATATATTAGCAATATAATGAAAAAAAAGCCTTTACCTGTATGTGCTGTCAAAGCTGTCTTTGGGTATCTTGGAGAGTAATAAATAAGCTGAGTAAATAATACCAACATATCGGTTATGGATACACTATCTATTAAAAGAAAACAAATCACAGGAAATTAATCTGCAAATTAAAGTATAACTTTAATTTTCCAAATAAAATGGATTTTGTGAATATATGTAAAGAATGCTTTGCTGTATTGAGGAAATCAACTATGTACAAGTAATAAAGCAAAGGACATGCATGTCCCTGGGACTCTATTGTATTTCATGATCAACTTACAAGCCTTGATCTTAGCTCTCAGTTTAGCCAAGTGAAATTTTACAATGTCTTTCACTGAAACAAATGTCAGCCAATATTTGAGAATGGTCAATATAGGTGGCCGTAGAAAAAAAGCATTATCTTACTTTTAGATTAGCTGAAACAACTGGAAAAAAGACAGGCTGACAGACAACTCCTTCTCAGGTCTGAAACAAACCCAACAAATGTAGCTAAATCCAAGTTGGGAACTATTGCTCCAGGTTTAATCTAATAATGCTAATAAATCAGACAACTTGTGAATAAATAGTTGCTATCTATAAAGCTGAGAAGGACACTATTAAGAAAACAGATAGCAAGATTGTTACGTTTGTAGGGGAGAAAAAAGCAGCAACAACCATCCACGGCTTGAATGGCGTTATACAGATAATCCATAAACAACAAAAGCACTATATGAGCAGATGTTCCTTTTAAGTGCTCTACACTGGATGTATCAAGTCCTGATCCTCAAACCAGAGGGACAAAAGGGAAGGCTCAGAATTAGTATCCAGTAAAGTTTTGAATTCTACACTGAAGTAATAGAGATACTAAAGTAATGGTATACTACAGGTGCCCTCACACACTTGCACAATGTATTACTCTAGGTAGACTTTTTGGATGTCTGAGGGCTCTTCCATCTCATATCTTCTGTCCTTATTAACACCTCTGCTCCATGGGTACCAAACTATTCTTCTACCATTATTTTATCTTAATTAATAGGTTAAACTCAGAGCACTTGTTTTCAATTTGCAATTAGCTTGAAATACCGATTTTGTTTGACACCTGAAAAACAGTTTTGGTCCCTGGACATGTCTCTCTTCCAACCAATTACATCAACTGGTTTGACAGAAATATTATGCACACTTACACGCTGATTCAACTGCCCTTCAACATGAAATTAAAATATTAAATATATTAATATAAATAAATTAAAACTAAATACATAAACGATCTACTCAACCACATCCATCAAAGATTAAAAAACTACGTAGGTGCTCAAAATTACCTATACCAACTTTATGAAAGCTTCCAGGCACAAAATTGAACAGAATGTTGTTCTACAATGTCCACAACATTGGAATGAAAACATATATCAAGTATGGATGAAGTGTTTCTCAACAGGTTCCAACCCTCCCCTTACCTTTTCTATTTTTCAGCTGTACAGGAAAGAGATTCTGGCCTTCCTTATAGATCAACAATCTTCCTAAGAGGCACAGTGAATGAACAAAATAGATGTACTGCAATTCTTGTCCAGTGTAAGAAAAATTCTGCTTATCACCTTTAACAATAAAGCAAAAAAATTAGAAATTTACTCTTTTAGTTTCCTTCACAGTACCTAGTTACTACCTGCAATACAAGTGGATCATTTCGTATATAAAGACAGCTTAAGTAACTAACCACTGCTACTAGTGTCCTCTCAAAAGACAGTCATATAAGATTTTGGGAAGAAAAACAATGGACGCAATGTCTTCCTCTCGAGGGAGCACGTTCAAAGACCTAAAGAATGTGGATATATATGCATATTATGCGAGACGTACAAAGATACTCACTGCAGTGCTGTGAGTGGAAGAAGCCACTGACTTTGGAACTTTTATTACCTTCTGCCTTGCAAAACTCAAAATAATCAAAACATTGCTGGACAGCTGCATTAATCTGTGGAATAAAGCACAAAATAATAAACTACTTGATATTTTACAATAAACTCATTCTCTCTTTACGCAAGTACTGTCCTTTAAGACAAGAACTTAAATATCCACTTTAATGACCTCATATTTCGGTGCTTTGGATGGCTTAGCCACCAGGAGGCAAAATTTTAAAGGGTATTAAAATACACTAACATTATTATTATCATCACATGACAAGCATTAAGACAATCTATGAAAAAGAGTACAGAGAATATGCAAGTGGTTTGAGAAGCCAACAGCAATCTGTGATTTCCATATTGTCATTACTATGGAAGATTTTCATTTTCCACAGAGAAAAACTCTGTCTTGAATACACTTACTAAACTGTAAGTTTGGTTGCTGGGTGCTGACAGTGATATTACTTACCTTTGCAGAAGTGGCGTATCATTATCATACCATTATAATCTTACCAAGGTATATAAAAGTTTAAAAATTATAAGCATGGTTTTAGCAAGGAAACACAAAGCATATTGTTCTAGTTCCAGCTGGCATTAAGCTCATTTATTCTGTTTTCTTATGATCTGAGAAGAACACTTACATTTATTACAGTTTCCAGCTGCCAAGATTTATTCACAAGTGTAAGTAAAATATACAGACAAGCACAATAAGAAAAAAACCCAAACTTAATCAGGTGTTTACCCTGTGCTTATATATTAGATTAGACTATTCTGCTCATAGACTTTCTATTATAAACTCTTTGTTGCATGGAACATGCTTTATTCTATGCTCTGTTCTATGCATACAGATAAACAAAATAAAGATCTTTTACAGTTGTCTGTATCCATTTCTCCCATCTTAAGATTTTATCAGTCCCATATGTTTTACATTATATTTCATTTCTATTAAAAGATTTTACAAAACATAGGTAAAGTCCTGTCTATATGAACGGATCTCGTATCCGTTTGTCTTATTGAAAAAAAAGTCATTTCCATCCCAGTGTAGAGATCTGCCCAGACAAAATATTTCACAGGATTAACATCTATATTACTGAATATATTTTCCCATTTTGATTTATCTTGCTGACATTTTGAATCTTTAGTGCTTCATATGACAACTCAAAGAACACAATTGTGGTTTTTTTAGTCTCTTTCCATCAAAAATCCAAATAGAGCAGAGTATTTATGATATTTTTTCATGCACCATTTCCCATTTTTATGCATTTTTGGAAATAACTCTAATTCTAATAATTCTAAATATGAATACAACATAACAAACAAATAAATAATAATCCTACTTAAACACCTGATATAAATATGCTGCTCACATACCCCTCTCTGCATTTGCAATCATTCATTTAAGGAAAGACAAATATGGGACAGAATAAAAGGAAAAACGTTTGTTCCAACCACATTGTGTAAAAGAAGAGTAAGTTGCAAGTAAATTTGCCTTGCTAAATCATAGAATCATTGAATGGTCTGGGACAGAAGGGATGTTAAAAATCACCTAGTTCCAAACTGTCACATGAGCAGGGACAGGGACACTGTTCACTAGACCAGGTTGCTCAAAGCCCCATCCAACCTGCCCTTGAACACTGCTAGGGATGGGACATTTACAGCTTCTCTGGGCAACCTGTTCCAGTACCTCCTCACCGTCACAGCAAAGAAGTTCTTCCTAATAACTAATTTAAATCTACCCTCTTACAGTTTGAAGCCATTACTCCTTGTTCTATCAATAAATTTTATTTATAAAATATATATAGAATATATTATCAATAAAGTATATTAAGAGAAGTACTTACCAAGGATTTATATTTCTTTTCCAAAAGCCTAAGTACCACTCTTCTGCTGTAATATGCATGCTTAAATGACAAAGAAGATGTAATGTCAACTGCAAACATGTTTTGCTTTTTAAACAAAAAAGCAGACATTTTGATCTCTGATTCTTTTCTATTAGGGATCCTGTGCACAATACATACTCAATGTATTGAACTCCAGCTCATGCAAATCAGTATTATACTCAACTGAGACTTTTGTTTGCAGTTTGTTTCAGATGACAAAAAAAATTACGACATTAGAAAAAAGTGTAGTAGAACATCCAGTAAAACAGAAAAACAATAACTACTGAAATGCTAAACTATGTGTTTTGACATTCCCATGTAAATCCTAAATTATAAGTTTACACATGGTAGGCTGCAAAAAGTTCCAGTGTCGACTGGAAGTTAGCAAGTTGTGTGCAGTGTGTCATATATATCTGTACT
Source organism: Pipra filicauda (assembly GCF_003945595.2). NCBI lineage: Eukaryota > Metazoa > Chordata > Aves > Passeriformes > Pipridae > Pipra > Pipra filicauda. Next base: position 970,872 of record NW_024104475.1, read on the forward strand.
TTCCTGCTCATCACTTCTTCCAGAAAACTACTTCTATCCTTTGATGGTTGTCAGTCAATTATACCAAAGGGACTGAAAGCACAAGAAATACTCAGAAATTCTGTGCAAACTAGTAACTGAACAAAAATTGAGGGACAGAGTAATATTAAAAAGCAGTGGAAATAAATGTCTAAAAACACCTCAGACTTTCTTAATTACAGTTCCTGGTATAAGTTGTTATAGGACACAATAGGTCTGTGATATCATAACTCAGACTTGTCAAAATATATGTTAGACATGAACGAGTTGCTGAGTTGGGGATTTTTTGCTTACCGTCCACTTTTTAAACCATACTGCTTTGATATCTAGCAGAGCCAAGAAGTACACGGGACCCAAAAAATCTGGACAAGCAGGATGATTAGGCTCGTGTTTTACTGACAAAAGTGACAAGGTACTCTCCACTACATCTTCCATGTACCTTATGACACAAATAGGAAAAAATGGACAGAAACCAAAAATTTAAGTCTTTCCACCAGTAATATTCAGGACAAACTTCTTGTAAAACCTTGTTCAGATAAATCATAAATATCAACAATATTAACTTTATCTTGTAGGGATATTAATTCTTTGTAGTACCATAAATAAAACTAACATGCATGTATAATCTCCTAAATTATTACATCTTTTGTAAGTGCTAAATATTACTCTTGTTACTTTTACAACATCCACATTATTTTTTTGCTCAGAAGTACGTAGAACACTTCAAAAGCTAAGTAAGCAGCTTAATATGACTACTGTGCAATTTCCCTATTCTAATTTTCCCACTCTATATTTTTATTTCCCCTATTGTCACTGACCAGCCATTGTACATCCTGTAATCAACACTTTGCTAAAATTACATGCGTCTAATTATATGTCAAAAATGATTAAATTCAGAAACAGTTACATGGTTTTGAAGGTAACATACTTTTCTGGATGCCGAATCCAGGAAGATGGTGCTTCCTTTTGGTACTCATTTAAAAGGCGAACCTGAAAACATAATTATTAAAATTAAAAAATAAGTATTGCATGATGTTTCAGTAATGATAAAAAAGGTACAGAAAGTTCATTTATACCTTTTTAAGTAAACGATTTATATCTGTGTTAGATACATCCAGACCAGCTGAAATACGAAGAGAGTGTTCTCCAGAAAGAAAGTACAACTCCAAGTGTCTTGCTAAAAAAGAAAACAGAAAAAAGAAAAAAACACTTTACCTCCATGACAACAGTGACAAAGCAGACTGTATTATACTGATTTTCAGGAATTACATGAGTCGTGAAGTCTGAAATATAATTAAATGCACATACCTAAACTTGTATAGACTTCTCTTGTCATATTAAATGGTGAAGAAGAAAAGGTTTTTGCATAGAACCTAAGAATTTTCTCCTAAGGGTGAAAAAGCAAGCAATGTATTAAATACTCATGTAACTGTGTACTACAATTGCAAAATAATTAATATGCATTGGCATCGTTCTTAATATTACATATGACTCAGAAATCTGTAGAGATGTTAAATATGTTTTATAAAAACATACATCACAGAAATACCCACAGTCCAAAGGAAATTTTACTCAAATACTTTAACTGACAGCACCAATGCAAAGCCTCACTGAGATACAAAGAAGTAGCTCAAGGAACGCTATTCTACTTTTTCATTACGCCTCAGAAACTTGTAATTAGCACTGTTTTAAAAGAAACTGTAGAACTAAGCTGAAAGAGAAATATATGACAACAGCTGGGGCAACTTTCCTATCTATTTTGTAATTATTTTAAAATTCAAAGAGAAGAAACTAATTTTAATTGACATAATAAATAATCTAAAAGCAGCTTAAGCAGCTGCCATTTTTTTCATTATCAGTGCCTGTGTAATATTACTATGTATCATTTTCTCATCATCATAGAGCATAAGCCTGACTTAAACAGAAAATATTAACATGAACTGTTTTACAGAATAGTTTTGTCAATTTTTAACATGTCTTTTTGCTATAAGAAAATCAAACCTCTTCATTCCCATTAAAAGATATGGAAATGAGTGCCTAAATATTCTATCGAAAACCTGTTGCAATCCTTTAAACCAAGACTTACTGGAATCATGTAGTTCTTTCACTTAAAAAAGTAGTTTATGTGACCCATACACAAATAATAAAATGTCTTGAGACCCTGCTGGACTACCTGTAATACATATGTAGCTTCTTACACCTCTTCATTACTCTTTACTATGGGTACATATCTGATAACTATATAGAAAACATTTGCTTACACTGAACGTTGCATCAGGATCCGACAGAGAAATCGTCAGATGCTTACGCAGATTTGGCCAATTCTCAGAGCTCAGTATATCAGAGGGGGGGGCAAAGCACAGCATCTGCAATGCTTCTTGTCGAACCTGAAGTGGTCAAAAAGACAAACACGACACGTCCATTCAGAGCAACCTCTCAAATACATAATTTACAATATAATTTATAGGAACGAAAGAAAGAACAGAACCTGGTTGTAGAAGAGATAAGGAATTCTAGAATACTTATCTTCTGCTATACTTTTTATGGTCATTTAGACAAAACACTACATCACTGAGGGGAAAAAACATGTATTTGGGGAAGGAACAAAACCAGTTTAAATAGGTTTTCAATACTGGATGCAAGGTTTATGTTCTGCTTTCTTCTTGTAATCAAATATTTTGTTATCGGCGAATATAGCTCTCTAAATCTGTCAGTTAAGGGAAGTGGACACTTCCCCTTATTAGACATTACTTTTTACTGCTGAATTTTCATCAGTATTGTATTCTAAATATTTTTACGTTAACTTTTCACGGTTCTATTCACAGACGACTGTAATCTCTAGTAATTTATTTCATCTTACTACAACAAACTACAGGAAATTTTAACAATATTTAATAGCATCAGACTTTTCACCTGGCTTTCTAATAAAACTCAATCACAATGTATATACCAGTTCCTACCTACTATGCTTTTTTCAACTGCCAGACAATCCCAAACAAGCCGTACTGAGACAGCATGCTCAAACTGGTATCTCTCCAAGTTTCTAAAGTAGCAGCAGCTGGTGCTGATTGCTGGTTAGAGACACAAATTAATACTGCCACTGACAGGAAAGCAAACCTAACTTGGACTTTATACATTCCATCTGGCAGTAGCTCGTCGGCAAATCAGCAGGCATCTCTCTGTTGTGATAGGGGTAACTCAAAGGGCAGTACGGAAGTTACCAAGAAGGGCAAGGGACACATATACAGGACAAACTTTATTTCTCACAGAACAACTTTTTTCAAATTAAAAATGCAAATCTGTAGTACATAAACTTCTAAAAAAAATAGATACCTGCTGCAACACTACTTTTTGAACCACACAGCTACAAACAATGAAATACTGCACTGCAGAGCAATTGCTGCACTGAAGCCAAGATACATGAACCAAAAAAGTTTCCACTTATTAACACAGCAACTCTTATGTACATACAGTCTGTTCTCCAATATGCCATAAACATTCATTTGTATTAACATTTCATTCTGCTTTTAAACTCACTTCCTTAGGCTGAATAGGGTCAAGCCTTTCTGTGAGCAGCTGCAATTGTTCTTGACTCATGAACGCATAACTCTGCAACACACATTATAAAATGATCATCAGTATATTTCATTAAACTGAACAGTAGAAGATTAAAATCATCAGTCTTCCTGATACCTAATTTACTTTTAATAATTAGAACTTCAACATTTTTAGTAACTTAACAATAAAGTCAACATTCAAAATGTTTTCTGCTGTTTGCCCAAACTTAAATTTACCACAGTGAAATTAGCATTACACATTTTGCTTTGCTTTACTCGAAGTTTCCTGTATCTTCATAAAATCCCTTACAATAATTTATTCAATAAGCAATATAGCATAGTGCAGTAATCTGGAAATGAACTGCATGTAATTTGGTTCCTAAACTAAATGAACAAAAAGTTAGATAACAGTGCATTTACCATTAATTTATCTTTTGCTATACAATACTTGGATAGGTACTGCAAAGCAGATGGCCATCATATTAACCTTATCTAGCATATGCTGCCTAAAGGTTAGTTGGCAAGTGAAAGAAAGGTAACTTGGAAGATAGGAAGAACGAATCTTTTTCTAGGGTTGTTCTCAATCTTCACTCAGTTTAGCAGTACCATGCTTATTTCATAACAAAGAAAGAAAACACACTGTACTTGGTTGAACGAGGAGTCACTGTCAGAACAGTTGTCTGTAAAATAGCCACTCTGACGTTCTTTCTTTGTTTTACTATCCAGTTCTTTATTATGCATCCGATCTTCTTCAAATTTGTTAATCAAAGATTCTACCACAACCATCATGACATTCTTCAAAGCATGCATCATTTCTCGGTATCTTCAAAGCAAAGATGATTTTAATATTAAAGAACATAAAAATCACTATGTAAAAAAAAATTGCTAAATCATAAATAACTGAATATGACATAAAGCTAATTGGACCTAAACTCACTGAATTTACAGAAATTAATGAATACCAACTGCAAATCCAAAATGCGCAACAAAATATGTATGTACCTTAAATGTTTCAGATAACTGTATCTTAAAATTATAATAAAATTCCTTTTTTTGTCCTTCTAAAACCATTCAATGAAATACCACTAGTATAATTCTGTTCTGGGATGTTAAGAAAGAACAATGTACATCCACCAAAAGGGAGGATCTGTCCCTGAGAAAACAGGACAGTTCTCATTTTTGTTACTGTTTATGTTTCTTCTAGTTTCAACATCCAATTTTTCTTCTGCTATAAGCCCCAAGCAGACTCAGTAGAAGAGAACTCATCATCCTGATTCAAGATCTTGATTACAGGACACGCACACAAAATAATTTTCTTTCAACAAAACCAGGGGTTTTCTAACTTACATAAATTGAATAATATCCACAGGGAAACAATTCAAAATAAAAAATGCTTCAGGAAAACATCCTATTGTAAAATGTTGATATTTTATTTCAAATTATTTGTTTACTTTAAGGTTACTTTTACTTATTCCAGTCATCAAAAATATGAATTATCATATTGTGCTTTAATATCCTCCTGTCAAATTAAAAATATGAGATACAGACATATTTAGTTCACTGGAGTTTCTTCTACCAATTTTAAGGAGCACAAGAACTCTAAGGTCCTGATCCTTGAAACAAAATGATACAAACAGCGTAATTTGAAAAACAGTCACCCTAAGACCTATTTTCCAGGTGAAAGTAAAAGCCTTGGTTTTTTTGTTTTCTTCCTCTGCAACACATAAAAATGACCACTGATGTTAAAATCTTAAATGCTACAAAAACTTCACATATTTGCTATCAGAGTTTTTATGAAATAGTTCATAACCTTAATTCCAGTGTGAGACTAAGTGTGACAAATTGCAATGTAAGGTGGGAATATCTGAACTGCTTAGCACTGACTTTTGTTACAGGTTCAGAATTATTACTGGTTCAGATTTTATTTTTTCAAAATGAGTTATGGAAAAGAGAAAGGATGACTAGGACCAAGAAGAAAGAGAGTTGTGAATTACATGTATATACTCACTCTTTTGATTCACGGGTCTTCTTAGTAAGATGTTGGACAAGCGTGTCATAGCCAGATATTTCACTCTGATTTTGAGCAGAAGTATATTTTTCTGTTTCTTCTTCAATCACAGGTCCCACGGTATTTTTTATATATTGTCTAAGGTATTTCACAAACTCATAGCTGCAAGAAATACACAAAATTATAATGTAACAGGTATCCTTGACTTTACCGTGAAACATTTTCAACACGACACCAACATTCATTATCTCCTCCTAAGGCAGACCTGTTACTTCAAGGAAAAGGTCATGGTTTACATAGAACTACACTTCAACAGTGAACAAAAACACATTAAAGTCTGATTTTCTTCAATATGGTAATTACCAGCATATTGCAGGAAGAAACAATACCAAACAGTAAAAGTCCACTCAGAAAAAAGAGTAAGGTTTTGTAGATAAAAATCACAGAATATCAAGAAATTTCAAATTTAAAATTCCAAAGGAAACATTACTTGGAGCATCCTGAACATATCACTGTCCTTCAGTATAGCTCTCTGGTATTATTATTTATGTGTTATGCACACAAGATTAAAAGAAACACAGAAAACTCAGTTTATAAATTAGAGCAGATAAGCATATCTAAGGCTTATGAAATTCTACATGTCTTAACAGTATGCAAAAGATCTCAGTCAAACTTACAAAACTGCCATCTGTGATTACGTAAGGAAATTAGCACTCTTATGGACTCTTATGATCAGATGCTCACAGAAACTTGTGAAAACAAGAATGAATAATCAGAATTGGATTTCCAACTAAAGACTCTCCCTGAGTCCTCCATCTCCGTGTTAGCTATAGGTATTGCAACAGGGTATATGTTTTTGCAGTGACTGCTGCACTCTGAAATACAGAGCAATCACATCATTATTCATGCCACTAAGTTTATGTCTTCTTGATGTCCTAGTCTAGATCTTCTGTATCATTCTTCCTCCTTAGAAATATTTTGTAACAATTCAGTGTTACAGCAATGACAGATCTACTTCTTCACATGCAGAATCAAGTCAGACTTATCTGGTGGGGCTTACAAAGGAAGTATGATGAGGGTTGGTGTTAAAAAACCTCTAATCTAACAGAAAATATGCTACTTATATAGTTTAAAATCCTCAATTCAATTTTCCTTTTTATTAGTTTTCTGAGGATCTTGAATTTCTGTCTTTTCTGCATCTAAGTGGGAACAAAGGATAAAGTAAGGCCTCAAAATCTGGTAAAATTACTGAGTCAAAATAAGCATGAAGCAGAAACAATGCTGATCAAAATGCTAAGCTGAACTAGAGTATTGGACAGACCAAAAGCACACAGTACTAACAAGGAGCTTGCAGACTTGGTGCATGAGTTAAGAATCAAGGAGAAAATTTCTTAATGGCCTCACTAAGAAAGCACCACAGAACTTCTCTGACCTTCCGTGAAAACCAATGTGCACTGCTGTGGGTGATGAACGAGACAAGAATACCCCCAGAACTATTCCAGCACCAAAGAGTAACGCTCATGGTCTGCATTTAAAGCATCATTTGATTTTCCATTAAATGTAACATAAAACCATTCTCATGAAAAGAAAATATCTTTAGGACCGCCATATAATATAAGAATATAAATATATAAGAAAAAAGTAATGGATGTCATGGTTTCACTGTTCTAAAGTAAAAAGCTATATAGGCATCGTTTCCACCAGCTATAGAATTTACTTCCCCAACCTGGCTATTCTCCTATTATGTTCTCAGAAGAAATATTGACAGAAGTAATTTCATGGGTTTTTTGTTGTTTGAGTTTTTTTATTTTACATACCTTCTTTTAAGGAAAAATGTTTTTCTTTCAAAATTACACGTAACTTTCAATTAGCATCATCTTTGATGTGTTTATAACCAAGTCCTTTTACTCTCATGCTTGTCACCCAGGAACCTGGTGCTCAAAATTCACAAGAGTGCCAACAAAAGCATCACCCAATACAATTTGTAATACAAATTAAAATTGAGCTAAAATACGTTTTAAAGAATCTTCAGAATGCACACAAGTTTCAAAGGTTTAAAATTATAGTGAAATTTTAGATAATCCCTAGTTCTATTTCATTTATTTACTTTTACCTAACTTCTACCACCGACAAAGCAATGTTAAAAACTACATAAATTTAAGAGAATGAAGGTACTGCCACTTCTGAAAAAAACTGTCAGGGAACGAGCTTTTTCAGAAGCCGTCACATGGCAGAGCTCTGGGCCTTATTAAAATGTCTTCAACATCATTTCAGCTCGATAGTCTCTTGGCTTGTCATAAAATGCATACTGAAAATCTCCGATGTAGTAAAAAAATAATCAAGTTAGAACATCACAGAAAGAGGAGTGTGTGCTCCAGAAATCTAGATCCCATGTAAATGAGGTCATACTGTCAAGTCTGATTTAACAGAAGTGTGATGAGGATACATTTCTGCTTTATTTAAAACATAAATTAAAAGAATAACAAGATAAGATAAACATGTTCAGTTCATGATAAGTTCAAGATAAGACAAACATGTTCATGATATACATGATAAAATTAACATGTTCAGTAATATAGGCCAGACGGAACAATCAAATATGAAAGCCAAACAGTCTTCTGAAAATTTACTTTATTTTGAAAAACAAGATTATATTGTCTAGCAAGTGTCAAAACCACTGACAGCCTTCAGTGAGGATTTCTTCTTGCTCCTCTTCATGTGCACATTTAATAGATTACATGTGTACATGCATCAGTTGACTGCTTGGTAGTTTTGTAAATTCCTCTCTCATAAACAGCTCATAAATTACTGTTACAGTTAACATATATTACCAAGAGTGGAGGGAAAAAATGCAAACCAGAAAAATGGCAAAATTAATTTTATTCTCTAAATTAGCATCATCTGAGAGTTGATTATTGACAGTTGATTATTATCTGTATATATAAATATATACATATTTGCAAAGCAATATGAAATGCAGACGTTTCCCAAGAATGATACAGTTTAGCACATATCACCTTCTTCAGAAAACTAAAAAGAGCAAAAATATTTTACTTGTGAAAATTCTCATCCGTTTCCTCCAAATGCAGGAGAATCTCTTCTGCACATTCTACTGATGGGGCTCCAGTGATTTTTTCCTTTACGCTCTGCAGCAACTGTCTAAGCATAGACTGCAATAGAGCTTCATCTTCACTTGTAAAGTGAGACATCTGTAGAAAACAAATAGAAGAATAACAAGCGCTCATAGTTTAGGGGTTTTCCTCCCCTCAAGATGCTAAGAAAAGCACAATTCCCTTAAACTACCAATTTTTTCCAGTTATCAACAACACGAGATTTTCTACCAAAAGACACAATCAGAGAGGGAAACTTCACACAAAACAAAATAATCAAATCAGTTTTAATGAAACTCCTGAAATTGTAGCACAATATTCTTAAAAGAAATATCACACTAAGAAAAGTCTGAATACTCCTATTTGTAGTTGCTTGAGGACTTGCCCATCAAATAGTCACAAGACTACACTGTAGGTTAAAAAAATAAAAAGGAGGGAGAGTTTTACAAGAGTAATGACTGTATCTTAATAAGAAAACTCTACAAGTCTCTCAGCTGCTTCTCATCCAGTTCTGATTTTTGGATCCCTCTATTCAGAGTTGTTGCCGTGTCCATGACTGAAAGTGCTGTCAGCTTCTGAAAGGGCAGGTGGAATTATCAGACCTGTTTAACTTCCCTGTGGTAATCATCTGCAGTGACCTGACAGAGTTCTGTCAAATTAAACTTCATCTACTGGGAAAAACTGGGAGGAGCAGAAGCAGTGAGAAAATGGAAACATCTGTCAAGTCCAGAAGACAATCAGTTAAATTCTCAAGGGTTGCAAAAAAAAAGACAAAAGCTCGATTTTGATCTTGATTAATTAATTAACCAAAATTAAGGGCTTAAACATCATTATATGCCAATGAATAATTTCAACCCTCAGTGGGAGTTCTAACTTATATGTTTCTAGTAGAGACCTTTGACTTTTTTTTAATTAAAAAATCAAAGACTTTCTAAGCACCTGTGAATAAACAATATACACACTTGGAAGAGACAATACAGTCAATCACAGCTTCAAACTTAAACACTATTAACACACAACCCCCCCCCAAAACACAAAAAAAGCCCAACCCAAAGCCATATAGCACCAGCTGGTGGAGTTACCTCTTATGAAAAGTAATAGTTCACCAAGTTAGCAGTTCTCTGTAATAAGTAGTGCAGTTGCTGAACATTTTATTTTGATCAAACATAATTCAATATTAACTCAATCATCTTACCAGAAATAGCATTAAACTAAATTCAGAACAAACAAACAAAACACTGCAAATCCCTTGTAATATACTTACCCCCTTGATTTGCTGTCCTCTTATAAATTAGAATCTCAGGATATAGTCTATATAAACCTTAATATTGGATAATATCTTAATCCCCTGGGGTAAAAAAATCACTTAGTATTCTGGTATAAATAGGCATTTTTAAAAGTACAAATTATCCAGATACTAGAAAGCAGTCGGTGCAAAGCCCCACTGAAATTGTTTCAAAGAGACAAATCAAGAGAATATCTTCTTTAAAAACTCTTGACTTATGTAATCACTAACAGAGATACTTATCTTACATTCGTAAAGGTTTGTGGTTTGTTGTGTTTGGTTTTCTGGTGTTTGCTTTGCTTTTTTTTTTTTTTTTCCCCCAGCAGGCATATCCCCCATTCAGTTTCCTGGCAACGTTTAAATGATGGTTTTCTCCCTAAAAAAACCTTACCCAAAACCCACTTTAGGTAGTCTTTTGCAGGTCAAACTCATTTTGTCGGCACTGCCGCACAACTGCAAATCCCGCCCTCCAGCCCACGGGACGATCCAGAAGCGGCCCGTTTATCCTTACACAAGCCTTTGCTTGAGTAGGGCAACGAAAAAAAGGAGTGGCAATTTTAGCAACAAACCAAAGACAGCAGTTCCCAGAATACGAGCAGGGCGAGAGAATTCCTACCCCCTCTCGAGCTTTATCGCCGGCCACTCAGCTGCGCACCAGTTCTGGGCAGCAACCAGCATTCTTAGGGCAACCCACGTACGAGCAGAGCAGCCGGTCTCTTTCAAAAGCGTCGGCACAAGCTAAACCTGGCCAGGTGCTCCTGTCACGCCGTCGCTGACGGCGCGGTCGGGCTCTGCCAGGGCGCCTCGGCTGTCCGCCGTCCGCGCCGCGCTCCCCCCGCCCCGGGAGCCCCGCACTCCTGGTTCCGCCCAGACTCCGGGGTACCGCCTTGCGCGCCCCTGCCCGGCTCCCTGGCTCTGCCCGGCTCCCTGCCCGGCTCCCTGCCCCCTTCCCGGCGGGAATCACCTCGCGGCGGCGGCAGCCCTTGGCAACGGTGGCGGCCGCTTCCGAGTCTCGCAGGACCCCTGGTAACATCGCGAGAGGCCGCAGCCCGCCTGCTCCCGCCGCCGGGGGCGGGGGGGCGCTGCTGCTGCTGCTGCGGCGCGTCGCTTTGAGGGTCTCGGTAAAGTTGTGGATCTGGGATACGTTTATCCGTAAGGGTCTCCCCACACACTCAGTTGCTGATAACATGGACCTCCCTGTCTCCAGGCTGGTGTGTCAGGGCTCCTGTCTGTCCAGTCCGTGGTGGCCCCCTGGTTTTCCGCTGAAATCGAAGGAATACAATCATGCTGTTATTCCCAGTTTTTATCAGTAGGGAAGCAGATTGTAACAATAAATAAAATAATGAATGGCGAGGTATTTTTCGGTGCTCTATAACTCTTCATCTCCTCCTGTGACGAAGGAAATATTACCAAAAAAAGAGCAAATAGTATTTTTTTCTGTTCAACAAATAAATGCATAACACAAAACAGCAACAGCAGTTTGATTTGGAATCATTCCCTATTTGTTCAGATACAAAAATCCAGAATTTAGTTATAATAAAAATTCATGTTTGTCAGTGCTTTCATGTAAGGTGATACATTGTACATTATTATCCTTGATTCCTACATTTTTCTAATGATTCAGATAATGTCGGTAACGCTTCGCTTCCATGATGACATATTCCTTTAATGTTAATCTTCCACGTAATGCTAATCCTCCATGGTGATATGTTCCTCTAAATGGATCTGTAGCCCCTTCAGTTAACAGAGCTCTACCTCAGTGTGGGGATCCACTTGCTCAGTAGAACTACTGGTATGTTGGGGCCAAGCATGTAAACGGCAGTATTTCCGCCAAAAAGTGATGATTCAGGAATTGCAACATAAACCTGTCTCACTGCTTGTTCCTCATCAACAAGACTTTGATCACTTACAACAGAATTGTTGTGGTACCTTTAACACTGATCTCTTCAGTGCTTTGAAGTGGCCAGGGCCCTCAGGTACCCATGAAACAAAACTGGAAAAATTGTCTGCTGACTGCTGCTTGCAAGATCTTCGGTACACTCCCTAGAGTCCTGTTAGCTTGGCCATGCAGTCTCTCCATCTTCTATAAATTCACTGTTTGGAATGGGCTACAAGTGACAGCATCTTATTCCTCATCCATGCCAGGCGCTTCTTTCCCAAGACACAGTGCAGTTTGTTTCTTTTCTGTCCTCATACCTACTTACAGGTGCTGTGGTACAACATTGCTAATTTCTCTATCACTTCACAAGTGCTGATTCAAGCAATAACATCTCAGTTTCATAGCTGATATGGAATAAAGAAATGCAATGTACATAGTGTTCAGTCCTTAGTCAAAGAGCCTTTAGTTTAACATGCCCTTCCTATCTTATAAAACACCCTATAAGAAAAATTGCATTTGTAGTGGCATCACAGCAAGATGTCCTCATGGTACCTGTGGTGTTTCTGAAATCCTTCCATTCCTTTCTACCCTCTTTCACCTTCTGTATTTCACCCATATTCGTTAGCCACATGTTTGCAGCAGTTGTAAGCTGGGGCCCTTTCTCATGAGCAAAGCTGGCTCAGATGCCATTTGCCATGACCATTACAATGCATCAAGGCAGATACTCTGTGAGGGTGATACTGCAGAGTGAACAACAGTATTCTGAAATGCATTATGTTTACACAGATGGAGGTCAGTCATATGAGAGAGGTTTCAGCCACTGTAAAATTGCTCATGTGGATTTCACACTGGTGAAATTCCATTCTACCTTACACTAAGACATCCTTCTCATTGGTAAAAATATTCCAGATGTTCACTCCCAGTTGTCCAAACAGGAAAACCTGGCTCCTAACCCCAGCTCAGGAAGGCATGAGATAAAAATAAGTCTTCTTAAGATTTCAACATTGCTAGAAAGTCTTAGTGCTGACTTCCATAATTTTAGAAACTTAGAGGAAACAAGAAATGCACAAGATCTTAGAATGTGTAGCATATGATATAAGCAAAGTTCCAAACTGTGAAACATTATGGGAATGTAATTAAAGTGTTATAGAGAAGTTTAATTTAATTTAAAAGATTCTCTCCCCATACCTTGAACATATGCCAGTATTTGAATTACCAGTTTATTACAAATTTCTGTAAATTTAAAATGTTCCTGCACTGTCTCCAATGTGGCAGATCAGAGAGGAGAAAACTGTGGAAAATAAAGGAATCTTCTTTACAGCTAATGGTAGTAGTGGAAACAGCTGATCTTGGTGCTCATGTCATTACACCAGGGATATAATTTCTCTCCTGTCCGTTTGCTCTGTTCTGACTCTTCTCTTTTTCTTCATTGTAACTGCCTACAAACCCACCCTTTTTTGGATTACACTAAAAGGTCTGGAGAGATTCTGATTTTATGTAGTTAGTGGACAGCCATTGGTTTCTCCAAGAATGTTTATCTAAGACTTTCAACAACTCCATATGTAGGACCTACTAAAGGAATTGGGTTCTAGTATCTAATAGAATAATTTAGCATAAGCAGTATGTATTGAAATCCCACTTGAAACCTTGCCTTGGCTGATACAGTTTTCAAAGGAGTGTATATCAACTAAAGAGGAGGGCAAAGTACACTTGACCAAAAAAACCCCAAAACAAAACAAAATCAACTTCCTCTACTCCCATTTCAGAGCTAAATCAAGACCAGAAGGAGCCAAGGTATCCTCACTTTAGAGTTTCACAAACTAGGACTAAAATGAATGTCCAGAAAGGAGAAGTAAGTGTGAATTCTGGTTCTGGAGGTAGCACAAGAAGCCTATACCACCTTTCTGCACCCTCTGACAACCCTTAAGCAGTTCTTAAGCCTCCAAGTAAAAGATGAAGACAATTTATCAACCCTTTTATGACCACTGTGGCATTTGTTGCCCTCTCACATCACATTCATGGGAGTTTCTCAAATCTGGAGGAACAATGAACATGTTTTGAGACTTTACTAGATCATAATCTAATCATAAATATCCAAAAGGAAACTGCTTAAAATATTACTGCTGATGGGAAAATCTTTTTAAATAATCTCCAAAGGAAATTTTCTGTTTTGGAGACCATCTGCCCTTTCCTCCCTGTGCACTCTGGGGAAATACTAGCCCATTGCTAGATGTTTCTGTTTAAACAAACACTAAGGAATTGGTGAGTAAATCGTCATGAGGTTTGCAGGCTGGATCACTTCGTACTATCAGCTGCACTTGGAAGACTTGTGTTAAAACACATCCATAGAGAATTTACATCAGTTCTGTAACAAGGAAAAAAGTGTCATGACTTTAGTCTAAAGTTACATCAGATGACTTCATATGTTCCTATTAAGAGCTCAACTGATATGAGATGCATGTAAGCTCTAACAGGAATCAAAAAATAAAATTTGGTCAGTGTGCTTATTTTGTAATTAAACTTCAGTTATGCTGACATTTCAAAAAGACTGAAGAGCTTACATTGCCATTCCTGATCTCTTTTTTCTGAGAAGTGAGAAACTGGCAGGAAATCGATAGGACTCTCACACAACATTGTAAAGCACCCACTTGATAACAGCCTGTCCACTAACAATCAGGAATGTTATTGATTAAAAATTTAACTTAGTGAATATATAGGCACTGATTTTTCCATCTGTATTTTATAATGCAGTTTTCAATAGGTGCTCTGTTTGTGGTTGGAAAAGTAACCACTGGAACTGAGGTTCAGTGCAAGTAATAAAATTTTTACTGTAATGCTAAGTAACTCCCTCAAAGAATCAAAGACGAAATAAGCTTCATTGACAATATATCCAAATGCCAGTAATGTATTTTTCTTATCCACAGCTCTCTCTCGTTGAAACTTCAAGGAGATAAGGACATATGTGTCACTGGCTCTGACTGTTCTTAGGCAAATCTCTTAACACTGGACTTATGTCTTTATTGGTAATTAAGAATAGTACAATTATCTTTATATACTATTATGAAAATTAACTTTACAGAAGTACAATACAATAACCAAGTGGCATCATAAATCTCCAATTTATTTGCCATTTCTTTTCTACATAATATTTTGGCCTTTTTTTATCATGTGTTTCCTGAAGGTGGCAGCAATATTCAGAAGTTGTGTGGATGTCTGACTTTTGAACCTATTGACCTGTAATACAGCATTTATTTCAATGTAAATGTATTTGTATTTATGACCATTATGCTAAAATCAAACTTTGATGACATAGATATTGTGGTTGTAGACATATAATGTACAATATCACTACAGAATATGAAAGAAATTACGTTGACCTGGAGTGATAGAATTGCTTATTCTTTTGCCCAGTAAAAAATCAGAAGCTAAAGGAATATTCCCAAAGTATTAAATGTTTTTAATTGACAATTTACCATTGCTTGCAGTTAAAATTATCCATTTCATTAGCTTTAATGAAGTCTGTATCATACACATTTTCTGAAGTGAACTGTTAGCTCATTTGTAGGCATTACATTAGCACTTCAAAACACTGCAAATAGTATGTGTGATCACTGAAGGAAGATTATAGTCTATCTGTAGGGTTCCTTTCAGTTCCATTCCTCCATTTGATCTTAATCATTTAAAATCACTGCTGGAGTCACTCAGGACAACTATCTCTAACCAGCATTGCAGGGTTTTAATTGAAAGAGAATCTATAACACCTCTCCTTTTGCCTTAGATGTAGTACACTGCACTATTGTGAAATGTTTTTTGCTACTGAGGTAAGGCAGCTACAACATTAGAAATAGGAACAATTTAGAGAACTCTCTTCTCCTTTCATTTTGCTAGCAGTTGTCTGCACAGGGATTTGCAGATCCCAGATGCAATCTGAATGGAGGATCATGTAAGCATGCAAAGACATCTCTGCAGCAGGGCTCTCCTTCCCTTTGTCTTGCACTCCAGACTCTCATGCCTGCAAGCCTTCTGTCAGCTCCAGGTCTGCTCCCACAGTGCATCCAGGACAAGGGCCCAAGTACTGGTACTGCTGCCCCAGAAACACCACTCTGAGAAAGGGCTTCTCAGTAAAAGAGAGACATGGAGCTCCTGTAGCAGGTCCAGCAGAGGGTGATGAAGGTGATTAGAGGATGGGAGCACCTCACTTATGAAGAAAGGCTGATGAATTTGGGCCTGTTCATCGTAGAGAAGAGATATCTGAGAGAGAAACTCATCAATATATAAAAATATCTGAAGGGAGAGTGTCAAAAGGAGGCAACCACGCTCTTCTCAGTGCTGCCAAGCAATAGGATAACAGGCAATGAGAAGAAATGGAAACACAGAATTTTCACCTGCATATGAGGAAGTGCATCTTTACTGTGCAGGTGACCACAGGTTGCCCAGAAGTTGTGGAGTCTCCCTCACTGGAGATATTCAAGAACTGTCTGGATGCAATCCTGTGAAATGTGCTCTAGGGGTCCCTACTTGAGCAGGGAGGTTGGACCAGATGACTTTCAGTGGTCACTTCTAACCTTACCCATTCTGCGATTCTGTGAATTGCATTGCTGCCAATGGCCATGCTGCCAAAGGAGGTGCAAAACTTAGGCAGAGGCTTCCCTGTGAGTCTTCACTGATTCAAATGGACTTCCCAAATCCTCTCATACTTTCAGACCTGAATGTCTCATCCTTAGAGAAAAGTAAGGAAGGAACTGCAGTTTTTTAAAAAAGTAATCTCCCCTCCAAAATGTGTATGGAATACAAAAGCTATAATTTTAATTTATGCTGACAGAATTTATTGCACTGTGCTTCCTAAGGAGTTTTCTCGGCAAACCTGGCGGTCTTTTTAGTAGTTGTACATTAATATTCCTGTGCCTTAGGATTGTCAGTCTTTCTTCTTGTCCTTACCAATGACTTTCTGCGCTACCTTGTGTCCTGAGTGAAAAGGGTTTTCCCCTGGAGTTGGGAAGTGGTCAACTCCAGGGGGGTGGTGTTCTTGGTGTGGAGCCAATCAGAGCTGTGTTTTCACTCCTGTGAAAATCAACATATTGCAACAAGCTGGAAAAGAATTGAGATGAGGTAGTTGGAAGAGAAGTAGCCATGTTTTAGGCCACGAGGAGAGAGGGGCCAGGAGCCCCACTGGGGGCTGAGGCCCCCTAGCCCCAGCTAGGGGCTGCAGGAACTCGGAACAGTGTTCAGCAGAGCAGCACTGAACAGAGAGTTGTGGCTGAAAGCCAAAAAAGATAACAAGCAGCAGAGAAGGCACGGAACCAAGCTGAGAGACACAGAGCTATCCGACAGAGAGAGAGAGGACTAAGCTCAACAGAGACTGTTTGGGGTGAGACCTGACTTTACTTTCCCCAAACCTTTGGAGACCCTCTTTTTGGAAGAGGAGGAGGTGGACTACCACTTGAAGGGAGTCCTGAAATGCAGAGATGTCCTGGAGCTGGACTGGGCCAGCCAGGAGGAATGCAGGGGGGAAGAGGCTTTCCCCCATTCGCCATGCTGGCAGTTTGAGACAGAGCAAAGGAGCTCTGTTGGAACGCTTGGGGCAAAACCTGAACTGAACAGCCCTGAATGTTTTGACTCAGGAGGAACTTGAATCCCCTGAGGAAGGGACTGTCACGAAGATGCCCTACACTTCATGATATGACGTGGTGAGGCAAGCCTGTCCCTGCTATTTCAGTCCACGAGAGAGAGACCTTTGGCTGGGTGAGAGGAAACCCCTGTGTGGTAATGAAGAGAGAGAGAGAGATATTTTCCAACTATGATGGAGTGAACCTGCTGCTTGGAAAAGATTGTGCTGTCTTGAAAGTGATTCTCTTCTTTTCTTCTGAACTTATATTTGGAGGGAAAGGAGGGATTTGATCTGTACATATATATTGTTTTTACCATAGGAGAGATAATTAGAATTGTTGTATATAATGTATTATAGTATGTGTTGTGTAGTAATAAATTGGAATATAATTCCCTTCCCCCCATACTGAGTTGTGTTATGTCTGGAAAACCCTCTCACACTGAAACAAATTGTGGGGGGAAGGGGGGATTTGGGACTTGGAGATTAGAAACTGGATTTTTGGGGCTCTGAAACCACCACACCTTGAAAACCAGTACTTTGATATCCTGAGGTTGAATATCTTTATAATTGCTCAATTTTATCTTCATCTTTTGTACAGTATCGCTGAGGACACTTCCTTCAGATTTCCTCCCAGGATTAGCGTTAATTCCTGCACCTGCCACATTGACATTTCAGAATTCATTCATCAGCTCCTCTGAGCTGCTGATGTGGTATTCTGTTGCAAATACTGACTGCTATTCCTTTTTTGCATTTTTGTCCCTCTTGGATTTCCCTAAAATATGTCATTGCTATCGCTTCCTTTATTACACCATATATACCACAAAGCCTGTGTAAGTGGTTTTGTGTTAAGCCGTCATACCTTCTCTAACCTCTGTTTCCCATCTGTCTTCTGAAAATTGTATCCATCCAGATATACTACAGCTTTCCTTACACAATGGCTTATCCTGCTACAGTTCTGAATCCCAGCATCAAACACAAGACAATTTCCTTCCTGCATCATCAACCAAGCGCTGTCTGTAATCTTAGTATTTGCAGGGAGTCAAATACTTGAGACATTTGCTATGTAAGCTGTTGCTTTACATTCTCTTGTTAATATAAGTTATAGTCTGCTTGTAAGAGTTTCTTCTAGAAGTACTGATAAATCTAGCCAGATGTGACGCACAGAAAACTTTGTTCTGTTCATTTTTGGTATGTTGTAAAATGCTTGAAAAGTAAGCAAATCATGCTCTTTGCTGCTTATTTAAAGCTGTACTCTTTGTAAGACAGAATTTGGCCCATCCTTTGCAGTGCTTTATTCCTCTGTGTACTTTCAGCAACATGAACTGTGTGCTTTGTTTTTCAAATATTTTGTGTCCTAGCAAACTGTGACCTCCTCAAACATCAAAGTGATGTTTTAAAGAAATAGTAAAAGCATTGCTTGGAAACAACACTGTTTATTTAAACTCCAGAAAACATTTGTTTTTACTTTTTCTTTTATTTTGCTTAGATAATGTCTGTGATCCTAAGAGAATTTTACATCCAAGAAAAGTTTTTGGAGCTTCTCTGAACAAATATGATTTCTGACATAAAGAAAAACGGGTGAAGAAAAACAGAGTCCTGAATGTCTTCATCCACGAAGAACGGTCTTTTAATGAAAACTGAATTTAAGATTGTTGTGTAACAGAATCTGTCGTACCATGGAATCCTATTGGTAACAAACAGACATTTCTTAAGATAATGAATCTAATTTCTTTGGAGTAGTAAAAAAATATATGTTACAATTTTGCGTTATTACGGTCAATATGTCACCCTCATCTCAGTATAATTCAGTGAATTGTAGTGATAAGGATGAATGTGATTCTGGAAATCTGCAAATACATTTATCTGACATGAATCACAGAATCATTTATGTTGGAAAAGACCTCTAAGACCATCAAGTTCAGCCTTTGACCCATCACCACTTTGGCAACTAGACCATGGCACTAAGTCATTTCTTGAACACTCCAAGGATGGTGACTCCACCGCCTCCCTGGGCAACTCATTCCAATCTTTAACATCCCTTACTGTGAAGAAATTCCTTCTGATGTCCAGCCTGAACCTGCCCTGGCACAGCTTGAGACTATGTCCTCTTGTCCTGTTGCTAGTTGCCTGGGAGAAGAGGCCGACACCCACCTGGCTACAATCTCCTTTCACATAGTTGTAGAGAGTGATAAAGTCTCCTCTGAGCCTTCTTTTCTCCAGGCTAAACAACCCCAGCTCCCTCAGCTGCTCCTCATAGGACATGTGCTCCACACCCTTCACCAGCTTCATTGCCCTTCTCTGGACCAGCTCCAGCACCTCAATGTCCTTCCTGAATTGAGGGGGCCCAGAACTGGACACAGTACTTGAGATGTGGCCTCACCAGTGCTGAATACGGAGGGACAATCACTGCCCTAATCCTGCTGGTCACACTATTTTTGATACCAACCAGGATGTTATTGGCCTTCTTGGCCACCTGGGCACACTGCTGGCTCATATTCAGCAGCTGTTGACCAGCACTCCCAAGGCCTTTTCTGCCAGGCACCTTTCCAACCAGTCTTACCCCAGCCTGTACCACTGCATGGGGTTGTTCTGACCCCAGTGTGGGAGTCAGCAGTTGACCTTGTTGAACCTCATACTACTGGCCTTGGCCCATCAATTCAGCCTGTCCAGATCCCTGTTCTCTTCTTCAGTTCAGAAAACTCATCTCTTCCATTCTTTTTTTCCAGAGAACCGCCTTCTCCATTCAGGTAATTGCACTTATAAATACCTGTTTGGGGCAACTGCCAGAGAAAAACACACAGTGAGTCCCTGTTCTCCTGAGTCAGAAGCTTATTTAAATCAACAAGGTAGGACTTAGGTCCCTTGATTCAGAAGGTATCTTTTTTCCAGACTTGTAAATAGTCTTATTTACTACACCAGACCTGCAGTGTGCAAGTCAGTGCTGCTGAAAGGGAAAGAGCTGTGATTCTGAAGTGGGAGAAGTCAGTTCTTGATGATGGGTGTTGGAACCTCATAACTTGGCTTTACAGTCAAAGAAAATGGGAGTATATCCTGTTTTGATATGGCTGAGTGTAATCCTCATCCCTTTCTCATCTGTCAAATGGGTTTTGTGAATTTGTAATGGCTTGATTGGAGACATTACTCTGTTCTGAATCCTTGGAGCACTCCTGTAGCATGCAAAGTGTGCTAATAATGTGATAATTACTATTTTAAATTCTTTCTTCCTTTGATGCACTCTTTTTTGCTTAACTCAGGTTCCTGGGCTTGCACTGGAGAATAATGAAGTAGCTGAAGGGAAGAACCCTTGTGGATGTAGACTCTAGGCTGGTGTATGTTGATTAACTTGATTTATGCTAATGGATCTATCTCAAATTACACCAGTGGAGGTGGTTTTAAGTTTTAAGGAGGATATATTCACAGCTCAGTAGTACTTGGCAAAGTTCTCTAAAAACTTTAAAAATACATTCCTGCTTAGTTTTCAGCATAATTTTGCTAGCTACTCTGATGCTTTATAGTGTTTATAACACTAAATAATTGTAATGCTATTGTGCTTTATATTCTTTATTTTATTGCTTATGCACCATACAGTATTGATATGTATTGTATTGCATATAACTCAATACAATAAACATAGCATTACAAAACAGAGCTGCTGCATTTTTTATTATAGGTGGGTTACCTATGGTGATGAAAATAATATAAAAATATAGGGAAATTATTAGTCACTTTCTTCCTACTTTTTATTCAAGAAATAATCCATGGTAAATTAGGTGCAATTTCATGAAATTTTATACAAGCATAGATCTTGGTATAAAGCAGTAAATAAGCTCTGCTAGAATTTTATGGCTTTTACACTTGTTTTTTTTAAATTAGCTTATGTTTGTAGTGCTTTGCTGCAGAGGTTATTTGAAGATCACTCCTGAGGGTTATTGCACATTCTCAGTTGTTTCTGAAGGCAATGGATGCCAAGAATTTCACTTTGCAGAACTGAACCATTTATTCTTTCTCTTATTCACCCCTATGCAGATTTTTTTTTTTCATTTTAACCAGGACATTCCAATTCCTATCCATCATGGACTGACATAGTTATATAAAAGGGGAAATTTAGAGACTAAATAAATTTGCATTTACATTAGGTAAATTTAAATTAGATAGAAATTATTCAATGGGAAGGTGGTGATGCCCCATCCCTGGAAGTGTTCAAGGCCACATTGGATGGGTCTTTGACCAATCTGGTCATTTTTTGCCTTCCCTGATATACTGAACAAGGAAGCTTCAGGTAGAAGATATAAAGTGAAGGATTGTCCTTCAAATCATTCTCTGGATCTTAGGTGCCTTGTTCAGGGGTGTGGGTACATGCCTCTCTCTACTTTTGGTATCCAAAGTCCATATTCTCTCCTGAGGGTAAGTGCCCATCAAGACTGCTTGAATAAGCTTGGCAAAGCTCCTGGTGTCTTTTCAGTGTGTGCCCTGTCTCTGCCTTAGGAGAGATTAGCAATAGTAGATCTGCATATTAGACATCCTCCAGCCTGAGGGACCCCAAACCTTCCTTTTTCAGCAATCCATATTGTGAGCTCCACAGGGAAGGGAAGGAACACATTCCTTTCCCAAAAGAATTGCAAATTCCTGTAGCTGAAAATCTTATACAGGGATGAAGCTTGACTGGAGCACTGTGGTTATGTACTGATGTGGGAGTGTTGGTACTTTTCTTTTTATTAAGTCCAGTAACTGTTTAGTATAAAATGCATGATAATTTCTGACAGTAGATACAGTCCCACAACTCACTCCTATCCAAGTGTCCTAGTGTTTCTGCAGAGCCAAGCTCCCCCTTGTGGGCTTTTTCTCCCTCTTTGGCAAATCCTGACCTTCACAAATTCTCAGCAGAAGAGGAAAGTCCTGCTCAGCCTAGCCTTCTTCTCACCAATTATAAAATTCTCCTAGGAGAGGGTTTGTTTTGAGTTCCCAGTTTCTAGGGCTGAGCTAGATAATGTCAGTGAGCACTGTGAGACTGAAGTGTGAAGAGGTGTGCAGGCATTTGGGATCTTCAAATCCCAAGGAGGCTGCACCCTAATTTTCACTTTGGGGTATAAAGTTTACCAAGTTCTGTTTATACCAGAGTTCCTGCTGAATCTCGTCCGAAGAGTTTTCCATTTTTCACGTGTGCCTTTTTCTCTAGGTCAATGATGGTTCTTACATCAATTTCTGATACCTAGGATAACATAATAGGGTTAGGAAGTAGAAAATGTTTCTATCTTCATAGAAGTATTCAAATTGTCTCTTATTTTATATAATTTTAAGACTTTTTGTCAGACAAATATTACAGCAAATTAAAACCTGCATGGGGTACAGAAGGGAGTGAAAGGCAATCTGGATCAAATGTACAAGGAAGTGCTTATATATGTTGTGTCTTAGAAGTTTTATCTGAAAGAGAGGCAGCATGAAGAAAAATTTCTGTCAGCCTTTCATATCATTTGTCTGTCAAAGGTAATTTGTATCTTATTTAATAAGTTAGTTGAACCTGTCATCTCCCAACACTACATATTGTTTGTATCAGGGCACCAAAGTTTTCGTTCATAATACATTATGCACATTAATTTGTCCTGAATAATTTTTCCAATATGAATAACACAGACTGTCTTAACACTGTTACAGTCTTACAGCAATACAAGATCAGTGGAGCTATTTCACCTGCATCATTCTCCACTTCAGTGTTATGCTAGTGTAATGGAACTATCAGAAAGAAATCACATTTGTCTACCCTAGCATTAGTGACCTAGTCATTCCTGGTACTATAAGAGCATATGGTGCAGGTCCCATTAAAGGAGGGCCCAGGCCAGGCTCCAGTTCCCTGCAATCATTACTCTTCAGCCTGCTGCAACTGTGCCCCCTGGAATTTTAAGCAGAGACACTGCAGCAGATCATTGGGAACAAGTGAAGCTGTTCAAGTACTGATTATTCTGGTAGAACCTGAGCAAATTAATTAATAATTAGGTATGAAATTAACGTATACCTTCTGTTTTCCTTAGTAGTTTTCACATGTTGCTAATTCACTTCTGCACCACCAAGGGACAAAGTACATTTAAAGAACATATGCAGAAAGAACTAAAAGTCTCCCGAGGTAAACCCTGTTACATTTGCTGTCAAATTTTTAGTATCGTCTGAACTCTTTAAAATGTTTGACTCCTTAAATCCCAACTATTTATAGTGCCTGTTTAAGCAACACTTAATATTGCTTTGTCTTTATGTTACATTGTGCTGAATAGATACATAGTAAATTATTTCATTATGTCTTATCCTATATGTTTGCATTTCAAATGCGATGTTTGAGGGTGTTTATATAGGATGTACTAACTGAAAATGGTGTGAGATGATGTTAGAGCTGCAGTATTGTATATAAAATAGCAATATGTTATTGGAGGGGTTTTATATGTTTCTATATGTTAAGCAGGATGTTTTACTCAGAGGGAGTGTTTTGTGATACTTTACTATGAGAAATATATAAACAAAGTTGAGGAGACCTGACAGCTTCTGTATGAGCAGGTAATTATAGACTGCACCAAAATACAGCATGAATATTATAGATGTTTCAGTAAAATGATAGCTTTAACTGGTTGGGAAGACCTGTTGGAAATCTGAGGTGACACAAGATGAAGTTTGAATCTCTGCTCCTCTTAAAAGGTGAGATTAGAGACTTTTTGGTCTAACAAGCCATCTTTGGGCCCTTTACCATGTGTAAGGCTAGCTATGCCAAATCTTTGTCTCTTTGCTCATCCTGTTAACTCAGACTATGACTTTTGCACTGTAGTCTCTCTGACTTTTTTGACTGCTCCAGACTACTGGACAGGGATGAAGATGCCTGCAGCACAAGAGAAATTATGTAAGTATGGAAGCTTCCATGAGAATAGGTAGAAGCAAGTTTCTTAGGAAGTTTAAGAAACATACATTGCAGTAGGAGCAACACGTGGCACATAAGAAGATGAAAGGTTCTTTCCTTTTTTTAACAATCACAGATTATGCCGAGTTGGAAGGAACCCACAAGGACCATCAAGTCCAAATCAGCCCTGCACAGGACCATCCCCAGGAGTCACACCATGTGCCTGAGAGTATTGTCAAAACACTTCTTGAACTTCATCAGGCTTGGTGCCATGACCACTCACATGGAGAGCCTGTTCCAGTACCCAGCTACCCTTTGGGTGAAGAACCTTTTCTAATATCCAAACTAAACCTTCCCTGACACAACTTCAAGCTATTCCTTTGGGCTCTATTACTGGTCACCACAGAGAAGAGATCAGTGCCTACCCCTCCTCTTCCTCTCACAAGGAAGTTGTAGACTATGATGAGGTTTCCCCTCAGTCTCCTCTTCTCCAGGCTGAACAGACCAAGTGACCTCAGCTGCTCCTCATATGACTTCCCCTTAAGGCCCTTCACCATCTTCATTGCCCTCCTGTAGATGCTCTCTAAGAGCTGAATATCTTTCTTATATTGAGGTGCCCAAAACTACACACAATATTCAAGGTGAAGCTGCACCAGTGCAGAGCAGAGAGAGACAATCCCCTCCCTCGACCGGCTGGTGGTGCTTTGCCTGATGCCCCCCAGGACACAGTTGGCCCTCCTGGCTGCCAGGGCACTGCTGACTCATATTCAACTTGCTGTTGACCAGGACCCCCAGTTCCTTTTCCATGGCACTGCTTTCCAGCATCTCATTCCCCAGTGTGTATGTACATCCAGGGTTGCCCAGTTCAAAGTGCAGAATCCAGCACTTTCCCTTGTTGAACTTCCTATGGTTGGTGATTGCCCAGTCCTCGAATTTGTCGAGGTCTCTCTGCAGGGCCTCCCTGCCTTTGAGGGAGTCAACAGCTCCTCCCAATTTTGTGTCATCTGCAAACTTGCTTAGTATCCCTTGCACTCCTGCATCCAAGTCATTTATGAAGATATTGAAGAGCACAGGGCCTAAGATGGAGCCCTGTGGAACCCCACTAGTGACAGATTGCCAGTCTGATGTCAACCCATTCACTATTACCCTCTGTGCTCGACCTGTGAGCCAATTGCTCACCCACCACATGATACGTTTATGCAGCTGTGGGCTAGACATTTTGTCCAGAAGGATACTATGATAGGCCATATTAAAAGCTTTACTAAAGTCCAAAAAGATTACATCAACTGGCTTCCCTTGATCAACCTGGTGGGTTACCTTGTCATAAAAGGAAATCAGGTTGGATAAGGAGGACTTTCCTCTCATGAAGCTGTGCTGGCTGTGACTGATGACTGTGTTGTCTTTCAGATGTTTTCCAATACTTCCCAGAATAATCTTCTCTACAGAACAGAAAAGAGTAGGAAATCCTTGTTTCATAAGCAGAAGGATGTCCACAGTCCCTTTCCTGGTCTTATCTCATCCTAAATGTACTTGACCTGGTATGAAAGCTCAGTAAGTCTTTAAGAAATTGCATTGTTGCTTGTTTTGAATTTGGTGCTAATCCAGTATCTCACTTCAATTTCAGGTAAGAGTGGCCATTTTGGCCAACTAGGAACATCAAAATGTGACACTCTAGCAGTCTTTGATGTACCTCATTTGTAATGTAGGTTATTTTCCAAACTGTTCTCATTGCATATGCTAAGCAAACAATCTGAACAAAATCAAGCTAACCCACCATGTCCAGATTAGCTTCTTGCCAACATGTTAGCAGAGGGAATTTTGTGATCTCCAAGGCTGTTTATTCTAGTGATATCCCAAAAGGTAGCATTTTCCTCTCTTTGGATGGTATTTACCATCAAAAAATCTAGGAATAATCTGAAAGGTAGTTACCAATCATAGTTGTAAACTGTTGTAGGAATATATGCCAATATTTAGGTTTATAAAGGATAATATTTGCATATAATTCAAAGAACAGTTTATGTAAAGATTTTTAAAGGGCTGATTCATCAAAAATCAGTTACAAAAATACATTAGGATTAAACAAAATCTAAATGTTATGGCTGGACTTAAGTGGTTTGATTATACTTTCAAATATCTGGCACTGAGCTTCCACAGTCCTAATAAACTGAATTTCTATTTCTTCAAAAATTGTTTCTGCTGTTTATCCTATTTGAATAAATATTAGTGCTTGGACTGGCTGGCATGGGGATGGAGGCAAAACTCTTCCACTGAAGTCACTGCTGGTGAAAGCCCTTACTAGCACCTTCCATCTGGACCATGACACTTGCCTGGGTGAGGGACTGTGCCCTCAGAAATGGTTAGAGCTGATCTGCTTGCCATCTCCAAGGAAGACAAATTCTAAGGCTCTCTTAGTGCAGTTTTAGGCTAAAATATTGTTAATGAAAGCTTATTGTTAATATGGATTTCACCAGTTTTCTGATGTGGGTGTTCTGTTTCTTCCCATCTCTTCTCATAATCTCTTTCTAAGGACATCCATTCTACTTCATCCAAACTGGTGGAATCCCTTGAGTAATACAGGACCATTTATACCATTCCCATAAACCAATCATCTTTTCTGATTATCTATCCTTCACTTTAACCAGAAAGTGTTTTTCTGAGCAAAAACGTTCTCTTCAGTGTTAACTTATGAATACAGGACACTGCGTTTTATATGTCTGTGATTTACATTACTTTTTGTTCTCATAATCGGCCTACTTATTTTCTCTTGCCATCAATGCAAAACCTTTAATCTTTCTATCCTTTGCTTTTTTGCTTTCAGTTTTATTTGAATTTGCAATGGGAATAGGAAAGTGGGAGAGGTACTTGAAGGACCTTAAATCCCTGCAGCTCTTATCAGAGCTCCATGACAGGGCTGCCAACTGTATCATTCCCTCTCTGTGCCAGGCTATTCTTCCTCGCTCTTCCTTGACCCAGGTTCCTATGATCACTCTTCCCTTCCTTATAATTTTCTCCATGGTGGAGATAGCCCCGAAGTTGCTATTCTCCTTTATAAGTTCTGCCTGCCCTGCCCTCTCCCCCTACTGTTCTTTTTTTTTTTTTTTTTCCCCTTGTTAGACAGAGAGAGGTCAAGACTTTGTCCCCTGGGCTTTCTTGAACTTTGGGTGCTAGCCATAAGTTCATTTCACTATGAGAGAATGTCAGAGTCTATTTAAGTCAGTGGAAAGACTCCAATGAATTTAGAGAGGTTTGGATAATGGCTGTGAGACCACAGTTGTGTTGGTCAGAATATCTTTCTGTAGCAATCTTATCCGGCAAGTCAAGGGAACACCATGGCTCACCCTCATTCCCTGAAACACTTGCTCACTGTTATAGTCAGTGGTAACTACAGCAACAGTGAGAAACTCTTTCTGACTTGTTTCTTTAGCTATTTGAAATGTAATTACCTTCCCAGTGATGGCAGTATTATGAATTTTCCCTCCCTTTTCACAAAAAACTTTTTTTTTTAAAATCAGAGGCCAACTGATTCATATAATTCATCTGCACTTTTACACTGATGTTTCCAGCATTACTTTATCCATATCATATTGAGATTAATGATTTTTAAAAAATATCTGTGACTGGTTACATTGCCCCTCAGTAAACCTTTGCTAAGTTTTATGTATTCAGCACTTTTAATTTTAGCTTATAATTTGTCCCAACCTTTTGAACATTTCTGTTACTCTTCACTGAACTTCTTCTTCATTTAGTAATGTTTTCTGCTTATTAAAAGTAATTTAAAAATTCTCAGCCTATTAGCCAAATTGTCCTATTCAGATTTCAATATTTGACTGGTAAATTTGTGTAACAAGGTGGGCATCATGCATCATTATTTTTAATGAGCTATTGAAGACATTAATTTGCAAAGCTTGGAACTCCTAATTTTCTTCTTAGCATGTATCTCCTGACTATGTACACCCAGGTATTCATGTGGTTTTGGCTAAATTTTCACAAGATCTTTCCTCTGTAAATGTTGGGGGTATTTCCAGCTACTTCTGACCTCAAGATGCAAATTTGCAATTTTTCCAGCCTTTAAAACTAAATCAGAATATCCTCTGGGGTCATCTATTTTTTTCTGATAACTAGAATTTCATATGGTTTTAAATCCTTGTGGGTCATGTGCTGGAAATGTGCTTTAAAGTTACGTCAAATGAAGATAGTAAACAATCTATCCAAGTTTAATACACAAATTACATTTTGTTGGTTGATATTTATAATCCTTTCCTTTCATTTTACTGTGATTTCTCAACTGTGGAATTTTCCCCCTACTTTATCCCTGCCAACTTAAATGTTCAAAGTAATTTAGTTTAGAAAATAAGCATGATCCTTCATCAAGGAAAAAAGAGGTCACTGGAATAGTGATAATTTTGCTAATTTAGACAGCCAGAAGTCACACGAAGAATGGTAATGTGTGGCACAAAAGCCTCTTTTTCAGCACTGACTATGAGTTGGAGCCAAGACAGAAAACAATCATTCATGTCAGAACCAAATCCTCAAATAGTTTATCCACTCTGATTTAGAGTCCAAGAGAATTGTAAAGAGGATGAGATAAAGGAGATAATAAAACATTTCGGAGAGATCTCTGATGTTTTCTTGTTCAGGCAAGCAAATGGTAAATTGTCCCATGTGCTTCTCAGTTTCAGGCTGGATGGAATTCCTGCATTAAAAACAAAAACCAACAAAAACCCCAACAAAACAAAACAACCCCACCCAAACACCAACCCCCTGCCAAAAAAAATCCCAAACAAAAATCAACCAAACAAACAAACCCCAACAGAAAAACCAAAACCAGCACAAACTCATGGCTAAGTGTTAACAAAAACCTTTGTGTAGATTGCATCACAGAATAATTGAACAGCCTAAGTCAGAAGAGACATAGGAAGTTCATCTGGTACAAACTTTCATGTGAAAGGGATCCCTGATGATATCAGCACCCTCTCCAGTGATGAAGACTCCACTACACGCCTGGGGAGATTGTTCTCACTGTGAAAAATTTCTTCCTTATATCAAGATGAAACCTGCCCTCATGTAACTTGTGCCCGTTGTCCCTTGTTCTCTCCATGTCGGTCCTTCTGAAGAGTGACCTTTCTGTCCTCTTTGTAGCTGCCCTTTAAGTACTAGAAAATTGTGATGAAGTCACTCCTGAACCTTTTCTTTCCATGACAGAAAAATCTAACTCCTTCAATTTTTCTTGTAGGTCTTGTAGATCATCTTTGTGGCCCTCCTTTGGACCCTCTCCAATCTGTGCATGTCTTTTTTGAATTGTGAAGATGAAAGCTGGACACAGTTGATGAAGCACATTCTCATTTTTGTTGGCTAATGACACAGTTACAGATAGCCTTCAAATATTTAATTAAGAGTTACTCTCCTTTTAGTATCTTGAGACTGAACTAAATCTTCCTAACTGCAAAGTATTAGGATGTTGTCTACCCTTATCACTAGAAAGAGATAGTAGGGAGGATATATATTGGCTTTGATACACTTTCTACTAATAACATTTTTGAAACTTTTTCTACAAGGCTCTTTTTTAATATACATATGTATAATTTGCAGGATGATTTTGAGAAGTAAGAGTACTTAATGAAATATTTCTTCTTTGTCCTGTTAAACTCTGGCAAGCTTCTGCTGAGATGTAAATGCCTGATATTGTCATTTTCCCTCTTTAACACATGCACTACAAGAAAAGACTATGACAGTGAGCTGAAATATTTGCAGACCATGAAGGCTGGTGGCTGGTCTGATTCAGAAGCCAAAGCAGAAAACAGTTTTTCTTTCTAATGGAATCCACGTGCAATCCCAAAATACACAGTTAAGACTGGAATTAGATCTACCTCCAAATCTACTGCAGGACCCTCAAAATCTATGTATTTCCCTGCAGTATGGCATAGAGATTGAGGGTGGGGGGAGAAGAAAATCTGAGTTCTTGTTAATGGTCTCCCAGACAGACAGGATAATTGCAATCCCTATTACACCATATGAAACTACAAGGGTATGGAGAAAGGAAGAAAGAAAATAAAGTTCCAGTGCCCAACCACCCTCTGAGAGAAGAGCCTCTTTCTAATATCCAAACTAAACCTCCCCTAACACAACTTCAGGCTATTCCCTCAGGTCCTGTCAGTGGTCACCCCATAGACAAGATCAGCATCTGCCCCTCCTCTTCCTCTTATGAGGAGGTTTTTGACTACAGACTAAAAATAACAGGAGCAAGTGAGAAGCTATATGCTAAAAAAAAAATTGACTTGGAATTTGGAAATGTCAAGTGAACTTTTCCTGCAAAACCAGCTTTCAGACATCTCAGTGGACACTCATACTAGGGTTGAGCATTTATCCCAAACACAGGTATAATACGCAAAACAATGTATTTTCTAACTCTTTTGTTATCACAAAGCATAACTGAGTTATTTTGAAGCATAACTCAGGTTTCTTTAACAATAGACAGTTAAAAGTATGCAAATAAATGTATATGTACAATTCTAATAATAAATTAAAAGAAGGCATTGTTTTAACAATGAATTTAAATGAATGAATTATGGTCATCACTTGTCTTCTGGAAAAAAAAGCTTCCCTTGCCTATATTCACAGATTTCAGTAGCTTTGATGGAATTTTGTAACATAAGCCTTAAGTTCAGCTGTCAAGCAATGGACAAAAGATCTCATGAAAGAAATGGAATTTAATGAATGGGGTTCCTGAAGATACCAACTTAAATGAAGTTCAGTGATTAACCAAATGTTGTATCCACTCTGAAGGTTTCAAATCCATCCAGTAGCATAGAAGGAAATGCAATATGATTTATTTTACATGGATGTTGGAACAATTTCTACACATAGAGTAGTCTCCAAAACACTGATCCCAAGGAAAACCATGGAGCAAGTCCTCTTGAAGGACTTTTTGGGGCAGGTGAAGAAAGATGTCTTTGGCAACAGACAGCATGGATTTTCCAGGGAGTGATCATACCTGACCAAGCTGACGGAAGTGGATGTCATTTACCATGACTTTAGCAAGGCTTCCAACAGAGTTTCCTAAAAAATTCTTGTAACTAAATTGTCATTACATTGTGGATGGGTGGACAGGTAGTTGGTTAAATAGCAGTTGGATGGTTGTGCTCAAAGGATAGCGAGTAATGGACTGTGTTTACCAGGAGTCTGGTGACAGTGGAGTACCATGAGTGCGTCTGCCTCAGGACCTGTTTAACGTCACAGGAGCACCCCAGTCTGACCTCAGAATGGAGCCTCCTGTAGCAGAGCTGGACCAAGGACCTCCCAAGTGTTTTTATGTTTTAGCCTTTGTTAAACTGTCGACGTCTGCATTCTGTAAAGGATATGTTTAGAAATTATGCTAAGTTTTTCCTTCTGAAAGCCTGTTCTTATTCTGTAAGTAGCTTTGTCAATTGCTTACAGGAGGCACCAGGCATGACTGAGCTCTGTTAAGGTTGAACAATATGTTATTTACACCTGAAAATTTAATCTACTGTGGACTCTAAACAGTTCTTAAAAATAAGATTTTGATTTTAAATTTAAGAAAAAAGAAAATAAAATCAAAGTAGTAGGAATAGATCTATTTACTATTAAAAAGACCTGCTAACTGGTAACTCTACTTCCTAAAGATTTTGGACTTATTTGCCAGCATGAGCACTGAGTCAGAAAAAGGTATTATGAAACCAGCTGAACACAAAAAGCCAAATTCAGCATTCAAATGCATTCACACAGCTATCATTGACTGGGAACAGGATTCGCTTAGAGCATGGAAATGAATAAGCCTTTACCAAGTGAAGAAAAACAAACAAATTTCAGAAACCACATCACAGGAATATTTCTCTACTGTGCCTGTGGTTGTGTTCTGGTGGTCTGCTGAAATCAGGGAGAAGAGAAGCATGAAATCAGACACAATGCCTCACTGACTGTAATCTTTCTTAAAAAGCTGAAACTGCATTGAAAAAAAATTTTATTAATTCTTTGCAGTCATTTGACGAATGAAGGATGGGTGTGCTTTGTAAAAGTGATACCCTGCTTGTTGAATCATAGATGTACTCCTCCTGAACCGACATTTTGCTTCACTGAACTGTTCTTCCCTCTCCACATGTGTGACAACTGATAACTTGTGTTATGGGAAGAGTCAATCAATAGACCTGTTTTCACTATGTTACTGAAGGATGCTTTAAGTGGCTTTATTAACAGTAAGGAAAATTAAGCTAATTTTACATGAAAATATAAGTTATTAAGTTATTAAATATATTTTGAAGATAGGTTTGGTGATTATTGAACTGAATTAGGCTGCACAAAGTTGGAAGGGTGAAAAACAACAAAATCTTTATTTGCCTAAACCTTCAGGACAAAACACAAAATCTAAAGCAGTTTTTTAGCTAATGAATATTTGATTCAGATTTTGGGGGGACAATGGAGAACAATTCTAAAAGAAATTCTTATTCTTAAGAATTACTAGATGACTACTAGACAAGTTGGAGTTTATTTCGTTCATATCCCTACTTTTTTTTTCTAGGCTGCAAAATCTTTTCCAGTTATTTTCAGTTGGACAAGATAGTTGTAAAAGCTTCTGCTCTCAGTACTCCTGAGCAGATCTGCAGCTAGCACTTAGCAAGCCTAATGTGCCTGGGAAGATGGTGCTGCAGTGTTAGTTGAGCTGCTTTTCAGTACAATCAATGGGGCTGACCATAGTGGATTCCTTTCCTTGATATTTTTTTTCAATGTGGAAAAACCCAGAGTCAGCAATGTAAGTCTTAAACTGCGAAACATTATTGTTTACCCAAAGGATAAAGAAGATTATTCACAGAAATTAAACTATTCACAATCTAAATCCTGGTTGTGCTCTTTAGATGGAAGGTGCCTGCAATAGAAAACTGGTCCCAGGAAACCAGGATAGGATCCCTGCCTACCCAGCAGGGCTGGAGCATTTCTCCTTTGGTAATGAGGTCTGCCTAACAATGTGCACAGTACAGCAAATATCATACAGTTGTCTACATGGCAATGCCCGTGGCCACTGATTTGGTAGCAAATAGTAGTCATTAGGCCCACCCTGATTCTGCATGTACTGAGTTGGAGATTAACAACAGCTGCTTTATCTGGCGGTATATTGATGTGATGGTAGCAGAAATACTTAAGAAGAAATAGGTGTTTCCATTGGTTTAGGCTTTTCCTTCAGCACAGCATCATACTGACTCATATTCCTAGTCATACACTGTACAAGTGTATGGCAAACATTTTAATTTTCTATTATGCGTGTCAGAAATAAAGTTTAGACCATTAATGTATAACAATATAACCTTTCCTGCTTGTGCCAAAACAAACATTCAGCTTGTGCCTGACTAGTGTGTAGAACAGAAAACCACAGTCCACTGAACAAACAAGCAGGCACCTGTACTGAGTCCTGTGAGCTATATGAACCTCTGACAGATCAGAGAGACTGAGCATGCAAGCCAGCCATAAAGCTCCCACTTTTTTCACCAGTGTTTGGCCAGTGCTGAATAGTTGTAAAACACTGGTGGTACACTTTGCCACGTGTACCTTGTCTGTGTAGGCAATTTAGTAAAAAGTCACACCATCCTCTCCTTCCCCTCAGTCTACTGAGAAGACTTTTCTGTGCCATAGTACAACTTCCATTGTAATGATACAAAAACCATGGGAAGCATGAAAAGTTGATGGGGCTGTGTGTTTGCTTTAGAAACCATTAGCACATTATAGATATGTTATGAAGAATACAATGAAATGTGAGGAAAAGATTTTTCTTTGCTAATTAAAAAAAGCTGTAGAGATACTGCAGGTACTGATTGGTCTGCTCCAACACAGATCCTTGGTGGTCTTTTCTACACTAACCTCATTTTTGCATGTACTTCTAGCTAATACTTTCTCTTAATTCTGAGCTTTGGCATTGTTAATGCAATTGTAACACTAAAGGAACGGTCAGCGCTCACTGCAACCTAAGAATGTCTTCGGAGGGCAGGGAGAACAAAAAATGAATTATAGCTACACAGTGATTTCTCCATGCATTTTGTACAAGACTGGATACAAAGAAAGCAGAATCTGTGGCCTGAGTGACAAGAAATAAGTGGTCATATCAAGGACACAGGAAAGGCAGGAAGCTGGATTTGTGCTTGACCGATGAGGTTATTTCTGCCACTTGGATTTTGCAGTGGTTGCTGGAGGCTTGAAACAAAACACTTAAATTCGTTATTTAAAGTGATAGTGGCAGCTTCTTTAATGCAACAAACCACAGTGTGGTTCTCCTGTTAATTTTGATCACTGTATAAGTGACTTGACTAACTTCAGTGAGGTAGTGTATGGAAGAAGGCTCCACTACAAGGAGAAAGGGGATGGGTGTTCCGAGCTCCCTCCAAACGCTTGTTCAGGGTGACACAGTGTGAGCATGATAAAAGGTGAAGACAAGGATTTTCAGAAAAGATAGTTGATTTTTGGAGTGTTTTAAGTATTTTTCGGGAAACTTTGGTGGGGCATGCTTTTTAGGGAGCATTGTGTCTTCATGCCCTGCAGCTCCCTTCATGTCTCCTTTACATACATTGCCACCAGTCACTGCTGAAAATCTCAGGCTGCATACTTGCATCAATTCTAGGGGATGAGAAACCTCCCAAAACTAATTAAAAGAGCCACTGCAGCATCACAAGAAAGAATATCTTTTGTGAATAAAACACTCCAGCCACTGTTTGTACGCCCTTTCTCTCCAACTAATGGCATCTGTTCTGTGCCACTAAACTGTTTTTAGATCAGCATGGTCTGTTACAGAATTGCTTGAATTAGAGAAGGAAATGACCTCTCATACCAACCTTGTAAGAGTCCTTACCAGCCCTTGCAGATCTACTGCATGCGAGTGACTGACCAAGCAGTGATCTGAGAACATAGCAAAATCTTATCCACAAGCATAGATCCTGTTTGTGCCTGCAGGTAGTATACTCAATTTACAGCCAAAGCTGAAAGCCCTTTGAAAGCTGTTCCTTAAGGTCATACCCTTTGTCCTAAAGTCCGTCAAGGATTTTTCGCCTTCAAGATATTTGAGGAGGGTTTTCTAATGCAAGCTTGTCTTGTTTTGTTTTCTTTTTGATGTGGCAGAAAAAAACCAAACCTTCGTGAGAGTTCAGATAATCAGATTTACATTTTGTTTAGCCAGACTTACTGCTACTGTTTTAAAAATAACTCCCAATGTACATATAGTTTTATACTCAATTTATTATCACAGTGTTTGGATGGACCTTCTGTTTAAGGCTTTGCTGTTTTCTAAGGAAAGTCAGATTAAAATATCTTCTAATTTTTTTTCTTTCACTATAATAGGATTTTCTCAGTGAGGAATACTTTGTTTCCATACTCTCACAAGCTTTGTCCTGTGCTTTTCAGCTTGGCACAGCTATAAAACAGCTTTCTCCATAGCAGATATTTTACCCTTTAAACGTTTGCATAAGTTTAGCACCTGTTTTCAAAAGTGTCACACCACTGATATTTATTTTTTTCAGTTTAATATTTTCCTATGACTTTCTCAACCTTCAAAGTTCTTTAATTTACCTCTTTTAACTCTGTAAACTCACTGATTTGTATCCTTCTTGTGTTACTATAAAGTATTCTGCTGGGTAAATCTAAAGGAATTTAGAACTGTAAATCTCAAACCTGATAAAGGCAGAACACCTAAGTTCTTTAAAGTATTTACATTAATGAAAATTCCTCAGTGGAAGTGGATTATAAACCAGCTAGTTTATACAATATTGAAGTCAGTTCTTTTAGATTATTCCAGGGGCCAAAGAATAGCAAACAAGGCAAAAATAAATTCTTTAATTGAGAGGCTGCTAACTAGAAGAATAAATGAAACAACTTCAGAAGGGATTTAGTGGCGTACCAGTAAATGGATAGAAGGCATGTAGGCAATCTAAAATTATTTGCTTTCTCTCCTTGTCTTTGCTTATGTTACACGAATACATTAGTCCACTGGAAGTCATGCTTCATTTATAATATTGTAACTGATGGGAGAAGGCGTCTGAAATAAACTTTCAAAATCTCTGTAAGTATGAATCACATAACCAGGAGCCCGAAGGAAACACAAACTGAATTACCGAGGGCGAGGTCCATGTGATAACATGGACTCATAGACTTCACATTAAAGAGCTTTTCTGTTAGACCTCTTCTGTAACGTAACTGCTTAGCCCTTTTCCTTGACAGACTGCCTGCGACAAAAGTGCTCAAGTGTTCAGGGGCTCCTGCAGCAACCACTAGCCTTTGCTTCAGCTCTGTCTGCATCTGGGTCATTAATTTCTACATCGTCTGTGCTATGAATGAAAGTACAATTGACAGTTGATGAAAACATTTAGTGAACTCAAAGGAATCTCATAAATTGTTTCTGTCCCTATCTGGGCTCTTAGTAGTGGTATACAGGCAATGTTGATCTGTTGGCTATATGAAACACACTGCAGAACTGAGCAGTGCAGAACCATCTTGCTTGGTATTTGTGAGTTGTCATTGGCAATGAGGACTGTAAAATACCCTGCAGATGTACTGAACACGATTTGGAACCACGTAAAGATAACAATGGGAAAACAATCCATCTGTTAACAAAGTCCGGTTTTTACTGTGGTGCAATTCATGTGAAAATTCCCGGGTTAACTGGGGCCTTCTTCTGCTATACTGCAATACATTATTGTGGATAACGGTTTTGAAAGCTTTTGGGGGGCAATAAACATCAAATTCAGTTGTTTAAAAATGGCATTTAGTTTGAGATGTCCTCAGGCATGCTGTGTGGTATCCAGATGCTCCAGAACAGTGTAGGCATCCTGTTTGTCCTGTGTCACATCTGCCAGATGCATGTGCACGTGTGATTTGCCCTCAGGCATCCCAAATGGCACTAGATACCTGTTTTAGTCTGCTGAATCAACCCTTCTGTACTTCTTTCAGGTGAGCTTAAATTGAAGGTGGGTTTAAGAGGAACTTAAAAAAAAATTCAGGTGAACTTAAAAGAAAATTCCTGTCAGAGGGCTGAGCATATATCCTATATATCTAGTCTATCTTTCTCTTAGTCTTATGGATATCCTACATGCTCCAAATAGCCCTAGGCACCTGCAAATATAGACAGTTTCACCATGTGTAATTCATGCAACTAGATTTTATCCTTAACATCTGTTTAATTCCTGTTTAGGCTCCTTCATCCTGTGTATGAAATCATACTTCCCACTGAAGTCCAACAGATAAGTTCAGTCTATTTTCTTTTCACTAATACACTCATCTCCCTTAACTTTGAGGCACTTAATGCATAAATTAATTACAGCATGGGATCAGAGGGGAGAACACAGAAGTTAAGCAAATGAAAATTAGAGGCAATCAACTGTCAATGGTGGGGTTCCACAGGGCTCCATCTTAGGTCCTGTTCTCTTCAGCATCTTCATAAATGACTTGGATGCAGGAGTGCAAGGGATACTAAGCAAGTTTGCAGATGACACAAAATTGGGAGGAGCTGTTGACTCCCTCAAAGGCAGGGAGGCCCTGCAGAGAGACCTCGACAAATTCAAGGACTGGGCAATCACCAACCATAGGAAGTTCAACAAGGGAAAGTGCCAGATTCTGCACTTTGAACTGGGCAACCCTGGATGTACATACACACTGGGGAATGAGATGCTGGAAAGCAGTGCCATGGAAAAGGAACTGGGGGTCCTGGTCAACAGCAAGTTGAATATGAGTCAGCAGTGCCCTGGCAGCCAGGAGGGCCAACTGTGTCCTGGGGGGCATCAGGCAAAGCACCACCAGCCGGTCGAGGGAGGGGATTGTCCCTCTCTGCTCTGCACTGGTGCGGCTTCACCTTGAATACTGTGTGTAGTTTTGGGCACCTCAATATAAGAAAGATATTCAGCTCTTAGAGAGCATCTACAGGAGGGCAATGAAGATGGTGAAGGGCCTTAAGGGGAAGTCATATGAGGAGCAGCTGAGGTCACTTGGTCTGTTCAGCCTGGAGAAGAGGAGACTGAGGGGAAACCTCATCATAGTCTATAACTTCCTTGTGAGAGGAAGAGGAGGGGCAGGCACTGATCTCTTCTCTGTGATGACCAGTGACAGGACCCAAGGGAATGGCCTGAAGTTGTGTCAGGGAAGGTTTAGTTTGGATACTAGAAAAGGTTCTTCACCCAAAGGATGGTTAGGCAGTAGAACAGGCTTCCCAGGGAAGTGATCAGAGCACCAAGCCTGATGAAGTTCAAGAAGTGTTTTGACAATACTCTCAGGCACATGGTGTGACTCCTGGGGATGGTCCTGTGCAGCGCTGATTTGGACTCGATCCTTGTGGGTTCCTTCCAACTCAGCATATTGCATGGTTCTGTGAACTCCTTTTCTTTATGTTTTAAATAAAATACAAGGCTTATGATTTCTGACGGGAGGGTCAGTTTAGCCTTGGGAGCATCTTATTTTAATGTGCTTTCTAGCATAGAAAAAAACTACTGTCATAGAATTTTTGTTCTCAAATTTACATCTCTACTATAGTCTGTTAGTCCTAGAAATTTTGAATTTTCCCAGGTAAAGTGATGATTCATCATTTTGAGGTGATATTACTCAAATTAGAACTCGTATTTTTTGTTTTCCAGGGAAGAAAAGGCAAACAAACAAACAAAAAGCTAATTTTCTATATCAAGAAAATACTCCTTCATACGTGACAGGAAAAGGAGGCTTGAATGTTTGGCACATGAGCATTTGATTGTAGTTATATTTCAAAACATAAATGCACAAGGCAGAAATGTGATACTTGTCAAGTTCCTGATACAAAAACATATTTTGAAGCTGCACAGTTCAGTTCATTTTGAAAAATGCTTTACCCAGCTCTAGGAAGAGCTCCAGTTCAGTGCACATCAAAATGGTGGGAGTTTCACAGTGGAAACTTAGTTCCAAGCTTCTCAAAGACAAAATGAGCAACATCTTTAGGATGTGTCAATGGAAACCATTTTCTAATATTCTAGTGACAAATTAGGAAGTAATTTAATTCCATGTAGTACTTATGTAAATTTGACTGTTACTCTGCACCATCAAGTGACTGGTGCTTGATAACTGGGCACCACACTGCTTCCATCGAGGTCCCAGAGCTGTGGGGTGGTCCACAAGAGGCATTCCACAAGAATAAATCCATGCCCTGCAGCTGCCACCACAGAAGAGGTAGGTCCAACTGGAAGAGTTAGTGGTGGCTGGAAGGATAACTCCAATACAAAGTCATAGTGCTTTGGTGACAAACTTCTTCCATGGAGCTCCTAACATTCCTGGTGTCCAGATAGAAATTATAATCCTTGCTGATGTCAAATTATCAGAAAGACAAAGAAACTGTTATTTGTAAAGAAATATTAGCTTATCCCTCAGTTTTTCTCACCTTTTTGCTCCTGATTCATTCTCCATAACGAAGACTGACAGCGTTTTTCAGCAGAGAATCTTTCGTCTTGGAAGTCACCTCACTAAAACTCTGTAGGAGTTCCTGGGCAGAAAAATGCTATTCTTTTCACTAAAATAATTTAGAAGATGAAGGTACTTGTGGAACAGGCTTCATCTCCCCAACTATCAATGAGACAGCAGCATATGCAGCAATTTGACTGTGACATTAAAACCATGCACCCTAGGTGCTCAGGCAGGAGACATTGCTAGACTGATTTTGCCCAGCTGCTGACAGTTTTTCAGCTTGTGCAGCTGTTGAGAACATATGGGCCTTAATTTTTCTGTGGTTAGCGAGTCTTCCTCTTGCTTTTTCTTATGTATGCACACACAGACCACAGCCTGTCTCTACTGAGTGCACTGAACATTAAAATAAGAGATTTTTTTTTCATAACAAGAGGGTAATGTATTCAACTCACCTTAATTATTGAATAGCTGCATTGCCTTTGAACAAATCTAAAAGTATTGCCAGGTCTTTGATCTGCTTCTTTGATACTGGTAAAGATTTTATTTGTGAGTGCATTCAGCCACATTGGTAGGAGAGTCTGAAAACCCTGGGCTAAAGCACAACTTGCTTCTTCCTGATTATATTGAACATTTTACAGGTATGGAAACATATTGCATTTTAGTTGGCTACAGTAATTTAGGTAGAAATGTAGGTGCTGCAAATTTCAATGCTAATTAAACAGAATTTTGATGGGAGGAGAAAGTGATATGTCCTATTCTTCTAAGCATATGTTCAGTCCAATCTGTCTTTTTAATTGCACTGCAGCAGAGTATTAAATTATTCAAATAAATAATGGAAGAAAACTTAAACTAAAACCCTGTTGAAGGGGAAAGTGCCTTGTATGAAAATCATTTCATATTATTTTGTTCTGCATTCTGGCAAATACATAGCCAGCAATATCCTTGCCTGAGTAATGACAGAATTGTTCACATTAATAGCTAGCTATTTGGGTCTTGATATGAATACTTATTTAAAATGTTGATAAAATTGCCATCATGTTTTTAAACAGCCAGATCAAGAACAACTGCATTACCCGGCAGCATTATTTAATAATTCAGCAAATTTAAATCTTGAAGATTTTAGTAATTAAACTCCAAAGTGAAGCACATGCATAAGCCACTTATTTTCCCATGCCCCAATTCAAGATGGAAACAAAATTCAACAGTCTTATCTCTTGGCAAATTATGCTTTGGATGGAAGAATACTATGCAACAGAAATTGATTGTTAATCCTTCAATAGCCAAGCTATTTTGAAAACCATGTGAGAGAAATTCATATGCCTCTATTTGTGTTTACTGCTGGAGGAAAAGTTGGGCATAAGGCAACCAGATCCTAGAATCACATAGAGAATCACTGCTAGCAAAATCCCTGTCTTCACAAAAATGGGAGTTTTGCTTAAAATTGATCTCAGAAAGTGAAAAAAAAAATTATTTTGAACTATTTTTACTAAAATATGGGAATAATATATAAACCTGTTGATCATTTGGCAGTTCACACTAGTGCATTCACATGTGCAAAAAGCTCAGCCTTGGAAGCAATTACTGGTTAACAATCTGGAGCATGGGAAGGGCTAGCCTACAGGAAAAATTAGATCGGGAATAACTGAGAGTTAGGACAGTTGTGGACTTTCAGCTTTGGGATACAGACTTCAATATCATTCCCTTTTTAGTAATCATGATCTCCAAATGGTTGTCTTATTGTCCTTTCCCGCCAGGTAAAATTTTGCACCTGCTTATGAGATGTCAGTTACTTTGATTTTTCTAATTGTGAGTTTTAAGGCAGGCTATCCATCCTAGATACAGATGATACAATTGGTGCCATAGAAATTTTATGTTGAAAAAAGTTGAATCTGTCATTTAATCCAACAACTTTCATAGCTCTGTCTTCCTACCATACATTGCCAGAGGTGGTACATGTCAAATATAGCCCTGGTTGAAAAAAAGAGAATAGTTTCCAAAAACTGGTGAAAAAAGGCAACCAAATGAGCAAGCATAAGATCTGTCAAAACTATTAATGGCACAGTACTGCATATGTGCACTCCAAAACTTGTGATAAAGTTCATAATGGAGATACACTTCTTACTGAATATATCCAAACACTAAATCTCACATAAATTAGATACTTTTAGAAGTAAAAAGTAAGCCCTTACAGCTAACTCCCATTTTCTACACTATTTGTTTCACCTTGAGCCACAATTCAAAGTCCAAGTTATTTCAGTACTAAATCTGATTTTGAGAACTATGCTAATCCAGGAAAGTTATTAATACTGAGCAGGGCACACTGCTAATTATGAAAGCAAATAGAGGACAAGGTAAAAAGACAAAAAAACCAAAAACCCAAACCAAAATGACAAACAGAAAATCTATGTCTGTGATAATCACAATGAAACAAATGTCTCAATGTGGTTGTTTCAAGAACAAATGAGATTGTATAATCCAGACTGAAGCATTAATCACATCACTATCTGTTTTGTATTATTAACATTTCATACAAACCTGTGTGCATTTCTTTTCCATAAAAAACCCTCACACTTCTGTAGGAGGCACCACTGTTAAGTGCAACAATATGTTGACAGGTCTTTCCAGCTACTGGAAATTCTAACATACATTTTCTAAGGAGATAATAGTTTACTAGAAATGTCCATGGCAAAGTGCTTTGAATAAGTTTGTGCACATCCATCACGTAGTACATGGCTTTCAATACGAGGTTTTCATCTTTATGTGATACATTTCTTTTTTTTTTTCAGATTGTTTCATCTTCTTTGATTTGATGTTTAAAAATCACCCCGTGTCTTTGGCAATATCTCTTTATACTGTTCACTTCATGGAGATTAAACTCCACAGCCTTCAGAGAGGACATGAAAAGTGGACATCTTTGATTTTCCTATGACTATATTTCACTCCACTCTCCCCGCTACAATGAAGTAGTAGACCCCAGTTGTTGAAATACAAAATCAAAAGATTTAAAGCTGGAAATACCTTTCATTAGGTCCTCTCATCTATGTTTTTTTTCATTTCAGAATTGTTGTCTTCCAAGTTAGTTATAAAAAGCTCAGGCCATACAAAAATGAGAACAAAAGCAATGAATTTTAAGTTTCAGTTTCTAATGTTGGGAAATATTTTCCTTCATTCAAGAGCATCTTTCTGCATTCTATTTTCACTTTTAGTATTTTCTCAAAAATACTTTTTAGTATTTCCTGCACAAAACCAAATATTCAGGCAAACAAGAAAATCCCAAACTTTACCATTATTCTTCATTTCAATTTGTATTACTGGCTTGGATTTCAGATTGCACGGCTTTGTCTACTGTATTATGCTGTATTCTACATTTTCTTAAGGATACTCATAGAGACTAAGTCTTATTATCAGTGATTTTTGCTGAAAATCAAATACTAGACACAAATGAATGTGAGTTTGTACATGTCTTTTTACTAGGGGTGAAAAAGAGGAGTACACTGGAAGGTCCCTTGTGGGTTTAAGATTAAATCAATCAAGCAATAGTAAAAATAACAACCACTAACTGTAGTGTACAAATAACTCATTTTGGAAATAAGGCTGGGAATGATGTTAACAGGAGCATTCCTGAGGCATTCCTGAAATACAGTAATGTAAACATTTAAATGGATAATTTTGAACAATTTGTAATTATCAAACTGGGCCTATGAATATCATGTAAGTCTGAAAAATGTCTAAATTAATTAGATGTTTTATATGCCATGGCTATTGCAGTAAACATTGCATGACTGCTACAACAACTTAAGAGTGATGGAAGTCTTAAATTTTTATGGAATTCTTGACTTTTTGCTAATTTGTTTACATTAACTTGTACCTACAATACAAGTAGATGGATGCTTGTGACTTGATTATCCTATAAATAGTAATCAGAAAGTGTTTAAATTCCTGTCGCCTACATCCACCAGTGACTCCACATGTCACCTATGGTTATTTATCCCACACCACTTGTTTTGTTTTTTTTTCTCCCAAACGCATACAGTGCCTTTTTCTAGAAGTGATATCAGGTGGCAACATGTCCTCAGGTATCATCACTAATCGATACTTTTTCTATTAACTTATTGTAAAGGAATTCCAATGCTTCTAGAGATAATTAGATCTCAAGTGATTGTGAACACAGTCTCCAGATAAAAACATGAAGGCTTGACACATGGTCTCTGAAATTGAAAGTGTTGTTAAAACAATGCTCTATCATATTGCCCAGAAGGAATTGACCAAATCAACTACAAGTAATCACTCACTTCATGTGCAGCTGACTGACACTTTTAATGAAAAATGTCGGCGATGTAGGTTTATTGACAAAAGTATGCAACATATTGTTCCTGGAAGATTCAGAACATTTTAATAAAGTAATATGAATGACAGAAAAGACCTGGAGAACAATTAATGAGAATTAATTAGTTGTACTGATAGACCTTGAAAATCCTGGGGTACTAGCCAGTTCACTACATTATGTACATGTTGTATTTCATATGTAATGCAGAAATCCTGGTACGAGAGGAAAAACAAGGACTAACCTACTGAGATGTACTTGCCTGTGTTGAAAGTTGATTGATTTTGCAGATGATCCAACCTGATAGATAGCAAAGCAAACATTCCTTCAACTTACCTTGGCTTTTACTGGAAAAACAAAACCAAACAAATATTGTTGATCAATTTGTCAAAGTCTGAAAACGTTATGGCAAGTATATATTCTAGGCCATGATATAAAAGACCTTGAAATGTATTTCAAGAATCATTGCTTTCTGAAGGCTGAAAACCCTTCAGAACTCACTTAGTTTCAAAGTCTGAGCTATTCATTCCTGAAC
This sequence comes from Pipra filicauda, assembly GCF_003945595.2. NCBI lineage: Eukaryota > Metazoa > Chordata > Aves > Passeriformes > Pipridae > Pipra > Pipra filicauda. The sequence goes on from NW_024104475.1 coordinate 1,015,472, forward strand.
TAAAAGAATGGCCATAACAAAACAAGAATCCTGATGTCTGAGTAAAATTTTTGTTAACCTCTGTAGTCAATTCTTGCATTCCCGAACTGAGTAAAAAAAATATATAGATACTATAAAAACTGTGTGTGTATACGTGAGGATATGTATAGTTTGCTGAAGGTATAAGGAGTCAATGAAACAGAAAGGCTGTGAAGTGCCTTATTGGAAGCGGGATTACTGTCGCAGCCACACTGCTGCCACTGCTCTACATTCTTCTTCCACTGGCAGGTTTCCCTTGCTCCCCTAAGCCTGCCTCCCTCCGACCCATCCCTGAGCCGGCATCCTTCCAGAAGGGAACCGAGGCGGGAATCGAGGGTCTTCCCTGTCTCCCACCGCCCCCTAGCGGGACCTTCCTGAAACGCGGACCTCCTGCCTGACCCTGGGGCCCCCGTCCGCACCGCTGCCTTCTAGCCAAGCTTTTCTTGTTAAACCTTAGTCTCGAATAAAATTAAAACTATTTTCTGTAATCTTTAAATTATTAGAATAATAATATAGTTACCAATAAAACTTGTTAAGGTGCAAAAATATTTTTGATAATTTTATTGTGATTTTGTGTATTATTTTCTAAGTATAGAGCTTATTTTATATTTAGATGTAGTGCAAATCTGAATAAGGACAATATGGAAATTCATATGTGATGTCCTTCAGTGTCTTCCAGATTAATTTGCTGTGTTTTCAGATTATATTTTTTTCTGACCACCAAAACTTCAAACTCTGGATAGGATTGGGATGTCAAAACAATCCATTGGGATTTTTGCCCAGCAGCAGTTATTCCTCTTGACACAATGTGAAAATTGTGTCTAAAACCTATCTGCAACCTTCATCTGCAGAGCTGCTTAGAAATGTGAGCTTGTCTTAAAACTGGTAATTAACAGGGGCAGAAAGAAATATTACATTTCAGCATAACATTTAGAATTAAGACAAAGATTTTGTCTTAAAGACACACAATGTTTCATGTGCTGAATTATGTTTTAGGTTTTTCTGTACTGCTGTAATAGCCTGGAAGCTCCAAGTCAGCAGCTGCTGTGTCTGAAGGCACCTCATTTTCTGAGAAGTCATTAATTGCTTCCTGCTGTGATTGCTGAGGGGCATACTGGTCTTGAGAACATGAAGCTGCTTGGTGCCTCAGTCTGTGGAGTCTGTGTAAGGAAAGCATCTTTCTAAGCTAGAAGAGGAATTTGAATAGGTTGTTTTTGTGGTGATCATCAGTGTGGCCACATTGATTAGTCCGGCAGTGTAAGGATCCCTTCTGTGGATTTGATCCACAAAGCTCATTGCTGTGCTGCTTTCTTGAATATCTTTAGTGTCTTCAAGAAAAAAAGACAGGCAGTGATGCTATCATTTTTGTTCATTTTTTCCTTGCTTTTGTTTTCACCCCTAAGTTGAAAAAACTAGCAACCAATCATAGTTTTATGGGAATAAACCTTCCTTTATTTGTAGAATGAAAGAAGCAATAGGCGTTTCCCTACCAGTCCTGCACTGGGAGTTTGCAAGGGAGCCAAAAGGTATTTCACACATTTTTAAGTGCATATTATTGCCTTAATGGGTTTCCCTAGATTTCATGAAAATTCAGAACAATTACATGCAATATATTCCCAGTTGCCTGTCTTATCATAAATCTACATGTATCCGCCATCAGAGCAAAACACTTCTTTTAAAACTCATGGTGAGTTGTTACAGCACAGACCAGTGGTAGAAGTGAGCTGTTCTATGATGGTACATAACACCAGGGCTCCCAACACATGCACTAACACTTCTCAGAAGTAGTCTGTGGGTCAAGCAGATTGCATATCAAGGACGTTTACAATTTCACACTGAGACTTCTACATTTCCATTTCAAAGGCTGGTAGAGACCCTATTTGTTCTTGATGTAGAATTCCTTCTTGAAATCAAGTGGTATTGAGAGCAGGGAACAAAAGTTGAATAAGTAACGAAGAGCTATTTATGTGCCACGGAAAAGCAACAAAACTTGTGCAGGTGCATCAGTATCACTTGACTCTTCACGAATTCAGAAAAGGATCTCTGTTTTATGTAGAGATTCATGAGGTAATCCAAAGAGATTTTACTTCTGTTTTAGCCTTTTACTTGCAGTTTATATTTTGTGTTTCCCTCTCCTGTACCTAAGATTAGCCCTCATTTTCTGGCTCACTTGGCTGATCAGCATGATCCTCCTTTATCAGTAAACATATTCAATAGTTTCTTCTACAGTTATCAGCTTAACTGGCTACCCATGACTGCATTCCAGGTTTCAGAAAAAGAATTTACTTGGAGGAATATAAATAGTGAACAAAGAAATTAATCCAAAATGTAGTAGTCACTCACAGTTTCCATAAACTAGTGTTCAGTGGATGACAAAAGGAGTTCTCAGGCTCCTGTAGATTGTATCCACTTGTACTGTGACCATCTGAAATTCTTTAACACAGTGTTATATATACTTTCTTTAACACTGTGTTATGAACACTTATCCTACCTTTAAGGATATTTTTGAAAAATATATTCAGAAAAGCAAGAGGTTTTATCTCAAATATTTCTGAGGTTAATGAATTTTTCAATTCTTTTTCATATAATCATAGAATGGTTTGGGTTGGAAGGGATTATTAAAGATCATCTAGTTCGAACCCCATGGAGTCATTTAGATTGGAAGAGACCCTTAAGATCATCGAGTCCAAACAGAAAACCAGTACTGACAAGTCCACCACTAAACCGTGGCTGTAAGTGCCTCATTTTTGCAAAATAATGCAGCTTTCTCAATGGGAATAAAAGATGAGCCTGTTTTCCTTCTGTTGTCCTCTGTCTTGCTAATTAAGCAGTGGCTTGGAAACCTAAGATACTGTTTTGATCTTTACAGTCTCATCAGGGCTTGCAAGCAAGTTTACCACTTTGCCGGCAAGTGCTCTGATCACTAACTAATTAGCAAAAATCGCAGAAGCAGAATCACAGAAGCAGAAGCAGAATCCAGGAAGAACAGGATGGTATGAAGAGCCCCACATGGTAGCCAGTCCTGGGCTGCTTCAGAAAATGTGGGGTCAAACGGGACCTCTTCAGGGAAGGAGGTGGGGGCATCTCTGATATTTTGGTATTTCTGGCCAGAGCAAGGATGGGAGAGGGCTCTGGGTAGCACAGTGTGAGATGGCTGTGGGCATGTTGGGCACCACAGGTACTGCCTGAGATCTGCAGGACTTCCCACTTTTCCAGAGCTTGGTAATCACTGAAGAAAGGCTGCTGGGCCAGAAATTTGGACTTGTGTGTCTCAGTTCCCCATATCTGTACTAGGATGCAAATTCTGTTTTCCTTCTCATTGTCAATGCTGACACTAAATCGCCCTTAAAGTGCAATTATATAAGGACACTTTTTTTTTCCATAGGAGATAACATCTTCTTGGCTTCGCCTACCAATTTTCACTTAGTTTTTGGACAGACTAATTTGCAAGATATAGCCTTAATTGTCTGTGAGAATACTGATTTAATTCCTAATTCCATCTTCCCAAAATATCCTGTAAATATAGAATCATAGAATCATAGAATCATAGAATCAGTTGGGTTGGAAAAGACCTCCGAGATCATCGAGTCCAACCCTTGGTCCAAATCCAGTCCATTTACTAGATCATGGCACTCAGTGCCACGTCCAATCTGCGTTTAAAAATCTCCAGGGATGGTGAATCCACCACCTCTCTGGGCAGCCCATTCCAATGCCTGACACTCTCTCTGTAAAGAACTCCTGATATCCAACTTAAATAAGCCCGTGCCCCCTTGTCCTATTGCTGAGTGCCTGAGAGAAGAGACCAACCCCCACCTGGCTAGAACTTCCCTTCAGGTAGTTATAGACGGTGATGAGGTCACCTCTGAGCCTCCTCTTCTCCAGGTTAAACAACCCCAGCTCCCTCAGAAGGACTTATGCTCCAGTCCCTTCACCAGCCTTGTTGCTCTTCTCTGGACCCGCTCCAGCACCTCAATATCCTTTCTGAACTGAGGGGCCCAGAACTGAACACAATACTCAGACCAACGCAGAGTACAGGGGAAGGATCACTTCCCTGCTCCTGCTGGCCACGCTATTTTTGATACAGGACAAGATCCCATTGGCCTGGGGCACACTGTTGGCTCATGTTGAGCTTCCTGTCAATTCCCCCAGGTCCCTTTCTGCCTGGCTGCTTTCCAATCTGTGAGCCTGTATGTAAAAGATTGGCTTTAACGCTTTAATTTAATGCTCAGTACATTACAACCAATTTTCTCAAATGATTATTATGGAGTAGTCTGAGGTTATTAGTACCCATGTGGGGTTTTACTGTGATCAAGTTTACAAGAACTCTGTTTATAAGCCAGTGTTTATTTTGAGGGCAGGTAATTGAAAGTTGTTTATTTTGAACGCAGCCTCAGAAAGTTGTGAAGCTGCTGGGTTTTACTATTCAAATTTGACATGTAAAAGATAACGCTTTAATTTAATGCTCAGTACATTACAACCAATTTTCTCATGTTATTGAACTGCTTTTATTCTGTATGATTTTAGCATGCTTTGGATATCATGTACTTTGTATTAAAGTTTAATAGCTGAAAGCTATTGTTATCAGTTATTTAACGTTTTCCCTTATGCACCTAAGTTCATGTTTGCTGAACAGTGCTAGCAATAGCAAATGAGCAGTTCCCAGCCTACACTGTGGAGCTAGACACTTCTATGTTCCTTTTGCCTCATTTGTCCATGTCTTACTGATACACTGCAATTCGACTACATTTTTTTTCCAGTTCAGTTAATATAAAAATTTCTGAGAAATTAGATAAATGAATGTACACACATTTAAATTCAAAGCAGATTACTGGACTTGATGTTCTTTACTGCTTAGGAAAATGACTCATGGATTATACTGGGAGATCCCTTTCTGGGAAAATTTTATAACAGCAACTGCTAATTCCAGTAGATTAATTTTCCGGTTGTTTTCCCAAAGCTGTTCTTATGGGAACCCCTTAATTAGTAGTATATTTTAAATCAATTTGTATTTTTACCAGCAGTCAACCCTGTTAATAATTTTTACTCGTTTTTATGTAGAATTTCTTGATGTCCAGTTCTTTGCAGACCCTTTCGTGTCTACAACACCGTTAATCCTGCAGACGGCTGAAAGAAAGAAGCAATTATGCTCCTCAAATAATTGTGGCCAAGACATATGCATCTGTACAGCAAATGACAACAGAGTGGTGTAAGGAAAATGGGTGGGAAACCTTGAAATGTTCATGTCCTCAAACACCCCTGTGGTGGCTATCAAGAAACCCAGTGAGTGTACCTCTGCCTTTCAGCCAGGAGCATCTCACACACTCTGACTCTGTTTTTCAGAAATCTTTTGAAATGGTGTATTCCAGGCCCATTCTCTTAGTTGACATTAAATATCTCTTGTCTGCAGGCAAAAAACTCTTAAACTGAGAGGAAAGCTGAACTACTCTGTTTCCTTGGCAGTCATGTGGGGAGAAGATTTTAAAATGACCATCACAGGTTGTCTGCAGGTGAGTGAACACAGTCACTCATTGAAATGTGAATGAACACAAATGTCAGTCTAAAACCAATTGTATCTACAGGAAAAGGCTGCCCAAAAGCATTCACTGATCTTGTGATGAATAAAAAAAAGAAAAAAAATACAATCAAATATATAATGGGATTAAAAAATTTTATTCAAATGTGTGGAATAATAAAAGAGAGCCTATAAATGATTCTGGTTCTCTTTCTATGTAGGAAGTAATAGAAAAAAGGGACTCATTTCTAAATATCAATTTGTGAACTGACATAAACCAAATATTCATTTTGATTTTCTAGTAAAAAGTCCTTTTAGTTAGACTTCAATGCTTATTTAAGTACTGAAGCAGAACAGTTTAATTCACTGTAACCAATAATATTGCCTAACTAAAAATAAAAATATTGTTCTGTGAGTAAATCACAGTGCCTCACATTAACAAATTTATTCAAATGCTGAGTGAATCTGGAATTGTTGAAAGAAGATTAAAAATCAAAACGAAATAAAAACTGAGGATGTTCTAAGAACAGGAGGGGAAGGGAGCTCACCCATTTCCCCTTTCCACTTCTGAAAGTAGCCAAACTTTCTGTCCCTCAGTTCAGGCACATGTGGAAAACTCATCAATCTCTACAAGATTTTCAAGACTTCCACAGAAAGGCAGTTGCTGTTTGCAAAGCCTGGATAAAAAAGTATTAAAATAATGTCAAAACAGCTCACTTATTCTAAACATCCAAAGCACAACCATTATTGCATTACTGCTGATTTTTTTTGTTTGGTAATAAAGAATTTTTTCATCAATAAAGGTACAAAAGTATCTTCAACTGGCTAGTAATTTGGAGGAGTGACCTACTCTGATTTTCTTTTAATTGTGCAGGCTGCTATTTTGGAATTTGGCTCTACAGCCTTTATTTATATTGCTGGGTAGTACTTAATGTGTGCAGATTCATTTTCTTCAGTGAGATTACCCATCAGAGTAAGTAGCAGACAGTGTCAATACATACTCTGAAATTTTGTTTTATTTCATTGTTAATGTATATTCAGTCATAGCCAGACTCCTTGAAGAAATTTAAAGACTGTTTTGTGAAAGGCAATGTTACTTTCACTCTATGTTACTCTTCAGTTTGAAAACATGAAATGGCCATATTTGTTTTAAAAATCTCTCATCCTTTAGAACCAAATGACTAGAAAACCTCACCACCACCAATATAGAGAAACAAAACCTCACTAAACACTATAAGATCATCTCAGTGCAGGATTTTTGAATGTGAAATGAAAAATAAAATAAACAAAAGATTAACTGGCATTCAAGATCCAATATAATTCATGTTTATTTTCACTGTGTACAGAAGGTGGAGCCAAATTCATAAGGATCTGTGAACTTATACTTCATTCTTTGTTTGAATGCTTTTCTAATGTCTTTCTAGAGGGGCATCTAGTTCAGAGGACATATTGATTGGAATCAGTTACAATGTTGAGTGTGAAGGAACACGATTCCTTTGGACCGTGGCAGTTGGGATAAATCCTTTTAAGACAAACTTTTCTGGTGTTTAAGTGGTCTGCAATGAGGTTTAGAAGTTTCTTGGCACAGCAGAAGAGCATCTGAGTCTTCACATATTACCATTCTCCCTTTCTGTCGTCCATCACTGAGCCAGGAGTGAATTCATATTTCTAAATGTAGCATGAGAGCAAAATGAGTATGACCATGAAGTTGTGAGACCTTAGTGGTATGAAGTGGCAAGCACCGACCAGCACAAAGAACAGAAAGGAAACAATCAACCCAAACTTTGAACATTGTATTTTTCTTCTCTGTGATCCTCATAAATTTTAAAAAGAAACAACCACTTAGCTGTTTGCACTGCTAGCTAGTATTCCAAAATGTAACTAGAGAACACATCAGAATAATTTGGGGTTTAAAGGATGGAGCCTGGCATTAAGAAATTTTGCTTCTAATTCTGGTTGTGTCGTGAGCTGTCTATGACTCAGAAGAGCTGCTGGTATACTCCATGACAAACTTCCCAACTCCGTAAAAGAGGTTGCTATAACGTAACTTCTTCTATGATAATATTTATAAAACACTCTAAGATTGTAGACAGATGACTGTGCAACAGTGCAATATATTTCCAGAGAACAGTGACCATTCACTAGGCTGGGCTCTGATGCGATGACATCACAGAGAACTTCCCACTTTCATCTGAGGTGCTTCAATTTTGATGTTTTTTCCAGCAGAGTTTCTTTTAAAACAGCATTTTTTTTATCTTTTGCAGGCAGTAAGAGCAGAATCTATCTTATGCTGATTAAGCCTACTTTTCCCCTGTGCAATATCTAGCTTTGAATGAAATGAATGTGAGAGACCACTTTCAAAAAAGAATGGCAAGTGAGCTCACTACAAGACAGTCTTATGATTATCCTCCTTTTTATTATTATTATCCTTATAATTATCAGAAAATATTCTTATATACTGTGTGCCGTGCCACCCAAGTGGAACCAGATACCACCTTGAGGGATGACAATTGCCTTGAATTGTCTATTTTGAACAAGGAATGACCCTTTGAAACTAGAGGCAGGGAGTGGTTAAGGCTGTGTTTTGCACACCCAATGGTGCTGGGAGCAGCATCTTACAGCGGGCTCCAGTCCAGTCACCCCAGCTGAGAGAATGTGAAAGCACTGTGGCCAGCAACTTCAAAGCTGTGTTGTATTTCTATGTGATGTAAATTCCTCAAACAAGCGAAAAACACTGGGTGCTTGCTTAAAAAAAAAAACAAACAAACAAACAAACAAAAAACCCAAAAAAAACCCCAAAGCATTAGTCTGCACATTTATGTGCTTAGGTAATCAAGAAATACCACACATTATTGTTCCTTGGATGTTCTGAAAAGCTTTACCTCTATGGGCCATGAATCAGGGCATTATTCACAAGTCTGTCTTTAAAGCCAAGTGTGTGCCAAGGGAACCTGCCGAAGCTTACGTGCCATTCAGGGATGTGGGTGACTGCACAGCTGCCTTGAAAACACCTAAGAAAATCTGCATTGCCATGTATATTAATCTCCACGTACTGTATATTCAGCAATTTTATTTGGTCCTTGGATTCCTCTCCCAAATTGCACAGGATGAGGACAGTGGTGTGAATGGGAGTACTGGGATGTGAATTTTGCAAACAAATTGAAAACAAGTGAAGACATGCTATTCATTTTAAGAGCTCCATAAATTACAGGCATGCTTAATTGGAAGTAGACCGTGAACCCTGCTGGTATCAATGGGAGATTTGGTAATGGTCAAAGGACGGGAGAAACTTCCAAATGAAACATTCACTAGGGCTTTCCTAGCGAATTAGGTTATCAAATATTTTTGAGGGAGTATTTGTAAGCAATATGAGGAAAAAAGTTTCCGTATAGAATGCTGCACTTGCGTTCAGGTGATATATAGAATATATATATATAGATATATATATAAAAATATAGAGAGATATATAGTGGACTGAGTTCTTTATTAACCATGAATCTGTGTCAAAAGCTGGAAATACTAAATAGACCAATGTATGGTTCCATTTGGTAAGTCTGTGTAGAAAAGCAGCAGCAGTACTGTGGGCTCTGAACTATTTCACTGATTCAGCTGAGAATTCACAGAGAGTGTACAGAAACCCTGTGGAAGTCACCCTGAGGTTCAGTCCCAGAGATGCCCTTGACGGAGCCTAGGCTCCAGCACTGCATTGAGTCACAGTGAAAGGCAAACAGGTTCTGGAGTCCTCACATTGCCATGCTGAAAGATTGTTTCACAAGACAGTGCTGTTTGCTCCAAAAGTCAAAATGTCAATGGATGGCAATAAAAGTCCCAGGGAGCTCAAGGCCCCAAAATATTAATTTCTATCAGGTGAAAAGAATCTATCTGTCTTCCACAATACAAGGCCTCAAACCTAACTGTGATCTTCTTACCCATATCTTAGACCGTAATGAAGAACAGGTTTACAAATATGTCAGGCTTGATATCCCCTGCTTTCTTGTTGAACACAGCTTTACCTGAAGAGGGGTTGCGCATGAGGATGTTTGTTCATTCTGAAAAACTTATTTCCATTGTGAGGCAAATGAGTGTGGGACTTTCTGGTAACCTTGTGAAATGGTAGATCATTGCATCACCTGAAGCTGAATATGTTCTGGTAATAGGCTGTGGAACATGACCATGAAGATGTAGTTCCAAACTCTAGGAGACATTTCCAAGTAATTCTTATCAGGACTAATGATAATCTTTCCTAATTCTACAAAGTATTGCGGGTGGAGACTTATAAAACTTTCTCTTTTCATGTGGATAATGCCATAAGAAAGCCAAGTGTTATGCTTAATATGGCTGCATATTCCTTGTTACTAACACACACATTTTAGTTTTCCAAGGTGGATTTTAAGATTCTCTGCCCTTCTTTCAAAATTTTTCAAATGTTTGAAAAATTGCAAAGCCTATACAGGAAGATAATGGAGAAATGCAGGATCGGGCAAGCTGAACCCTGTGATCCTGCCAGCTTTGACAGGGAATGATAGCTTTGTATTCTTGCATGCTATGATTCAAGGTTTTTTCCCTGGCATAATTCTGCTTTCCTAAGGAGCAGCTTTTGCAGCAGCACCATATACAACATCCCAAATGTCCTCCAAGTCTCCAGCATCAATACACACATAGCCATGTTGACAGAGTTTTGTACTTTGCTCCAGAATGACCAGTGTTTTACAGGGCTGTAGCAGGAGCACTATGTGTATTCTGCTCCCTGTCTGTACAATAGTCATGAAGGCTATGAAATGCTATGATTTGTGTATTACAATTTTTCCATCCTCAAGAAGAAGGGCTCACAGCCTGTTAGGCACACAGTTCCATTTCTCTCTTAATGTGATGAGAAAAGGCAACCTGAAAACAACCTTCAGAAAACATGGGATTTCTTTCTGCCATATGGCTTGGACAACTGTAAAAGACAAACAAAACAAAACAAAATTGTAAAATCTAACAGCCAATGTCAAAGGAAAGAGGGCAAACTGAGGAAACCAGCTGTCTCCGTCTGCAGCTGGAGGAAGGGGAATAGGTGTGCAGTTGTAGTGTACTAACTCTTTTTCTCAAACAGGAGGCAGTGTAGTCTGCTACAAACTGTTCCAGAGCAAGAACCAGGATGGTGTATTTGTTTCCCAGCTTCAAAGCTCCCTGATGAGTAGCCTTCTACAAAGACCTTGCCTTACTTTGAGAGAGTTCTGGGTGAAAAGCAGTAGGGAAGAGCTGTGCAAAATAAGCAGTAATATCTAGGTTGTGTAGTATAGTGTAACATTCATTATTTCAAGAAGAAACTGTAGAGGACTTTTATCTAGGAAGCTCTCAATGACCATTACTGGACTTCTTCCCTCCTTTGTAGCCTTCAAAGAGCAAAAAATGCTCTTCCATGGTACTGAGCCCAGAAATAGGTCTTGTGAATAACATGAGTTGAAACCCAAATGAGTCCAGTACAATCCAAACTGTGAAACTTCATGGAGAACTATGTGACCACAAACACTTCTAGAGAAGCTCTTAAGCAGTCCCACAGAGCAGCTAATACCGCATGACGTGAACAAATACAAGACCAATTCCTCATGAAGTTTCGATTCCATGTGTGAGGAGCTTAACAGAGACAGACAAATAAATTAATCTCTGTTCCACGGAGGAGGCATATTTTCAAGGAGCATTTAACTAGGGTCTGATCAGGAGCAAAGCCAAACTTGTTTTCTCCAATTGCATAGATCAGTTTTGGAGCATGATTTTACTCTGTAAAATGTGTTCAAAAATTATCAGGAGCATTTCTTCTTACTATTGAAGACTGATTCTCTGTACTGTGCTTTATTTTTTGAAATTTCCTGGAAAGAGTTTCCTGGAATTTGAGGTCATTTCTTCATTTCTCCCATGGGACAGGCACACACACACGTGTGTGTAAAAAAAAATATGTGATGTGTATCTCCTGTGGAAACAAACACGCTGCTCCCGGTGTGTACTTTCATGTGTGCACGTAAAGGAAATTGACCTCAGCAGACAAAGCTGTTGCGTTCATAACAAAAAGTAGAGAGGGCTTGGGAGGGCTTCCTCTCCTGAATGGTGGCGAGGAGTGAACAGAGGGAGCAGCCCCAGCGTCCAGGAGGTCCGCGCTGGTTACCCATTAATCCCTTTCAATGCATTTTCCCCTTTCCCTGCAGTGAAACTCCTGGTGCACAACAGAGAGCCAAGCTGTTTCATCTGTCTCAGGCGAGCCCAGATCTGGACACGGTGCCACCCAGGTGCCCCAGTGACCGGGGAGGGGGGTGTGAGGCGGCTGCTAATTGCCCTTGTACTTGTTTTGTTACATCAGCAAGAGTGGACTTCCATGCTCTGTGTCTTTACGCGGGCTGGTTTTTGCTGTCTTCAGCCCGCTCCCTCCTCCTTCCCCAGCTCCCTGCTCTCCGCCCGCAGCGCGCCCCTCCTCCCCGGCTGCCTCCCCTCCCTCTCCCCTCCTCTCGCAGTCAGAGGCTTGAAAACTTGTTAAAAGCTCTCCCAGTGTTCAAAGTTAGAAAAAACTTTTACGAGGTATCAGCACTTTTCTTTCATTAGTGGGGAAGGAAGGATGAAAAATACAAAACAGGAGTAGACTTTTAAAGTTTAAATAGATAGGTCTGAGTGCCTGAACGTGCTCTTCCATTTTACTTTAACCATCCAAAGAAGTACTCTGATCCAGTTTCACTGCTGATCAGCAAGGGTAAGTTGAAAGTTTTCCTTTTTCATCTTTTTGTGTATCACTTTTTTTTTTTTCTGAAAACACTTCTTTTCTTCTCCCACTTTCCCCTCCCTCCCCCCCAGAAATCCTGTGTTATTGCGCTCATGGTTGAACTTGTTTTAAAAAAACACATCTCTTAACAGCGTAGATTCTCTTAAAGTGCAAAGCGAAGTTCCATCTTGGAGGAATCCTTTACTTTCTTTCGTCATATTTCTATACATTTCTAGAAGTGTTACACTTTTACAACTTATAACCTTTTTCAAGCGAAGGAGGAACTACAGCGAAGTTGTGAGTGCTGGGCTGAGTTGCAGACTTGTTGCTAGTACTTGCGATCGCTCCCCTGCACTGCTCTTGGGGTAACTCAGCTCCTCTAAAGAAAAAAACTGAGGCGCGCTTCAGTCTCCTCTGTTGTACCGAAATTGCCTCAGAAGTTATTAACAGAGAGACCTTGCCCTGAGTGCGTCCAATTCCTTGCCCACACATTTTGCTTTCATATGGAAATCCTGATTGATGCCTGATAGCTTGAGCAGAGCAAGGTTCTTAATTAGGTGCTTTGTTAAATGCTGCAGCTACTGAAGTAGTGACTTTCACGTGGTCTTCCTGATAATTTTTCCCCTTTTCTTTTAAAATAGATGTGATAAAATCCAGACATGCGTTACGGATTTTTAACCTGGTTTGTATATAGTTACTCTGTTTTAGCAACCTCTGTGAGGGATTTTAGAGAAGGAATGTGGAATATCATGATATGCCTTACCACGTTGGCAATGTCTGTGAAAGTCTTGGGTAGATATAAATGAAAGTTGTCTAGGAAGGACTGTGCAAAAATACACACAATATGTGTCATAATCTCTATATGTTACATTCCCTTGAAGACTTGAATGACCAAAATGCAGAGGAATAAATGCTTGAGCAGCATCTTTTGGAAAAATAAAAAGCTTTTTATGTTGCGAGACTTGGAGTGATTCCTTATAGCAGTTGTTGCCTACTGCTTGCCAGTAGTTAAAAAGCAACAAGAGGAAGCAGAAAAAGCCTTCATCTGAAAGACAGATGAAGCACAGAGTCTATCTTATCAAGTAACACATGAACAAGAATATTGTGTTCTTATATGTGTCCTCATATTTTGCCTTGAGATACCCAGCGAGCCTCACGAAGCAGCATATTTCGTCCAAGGCATTCCTTTTCGTTTTTGTATGCGACATTTGTGATGAAAACCCTTGGTAATGGAGGCAAAAATGGGCTATGGACACCTTTTGCCTGACGTCCCCGTGTACGCGCGCGCGTGTGTGTGTGTGTGTGTGCGCGTGCATAGGGAGCGAGTTAGAGGACTTGCGTGAAGCTTTCATCCTGCCATTTTTAACATCTGGACAGCACACTATGCTGCAGAATTTAAGCTTTTAGTCTTTGGGATGTTTACTGAAGTGTTTCCTTCAGAAACTTCAAAGCCAAACACTGGCGCTGACCCACAATACCTAACAAGCATACGAATGGGAGAAAGGCAAGTAGCAGGCTCGGTTCAGGAGAGGGAAGGGAGGGATGGACACAAGGGATTTGATTTGCGACATAAAGCTGAATGCTTATACACACAGGAACGCAGACAGATTCAACACTGTAAAGTTATCTCAAGCTATCTCTCATATTATGCAAGCCCAAAAGATTAATTTTATTTGTCTCTACAGTGAACCAAGGCCAAGGATTCCTGTGGGCACAGGGAAGGTTAGAGGACATTGAGCAATGCATCTGTTTCATTAGATACATTGCTTTCTCTCCCCCAGTCACTAGTATCTCCTCCCCTTGTTACCTACTGAATTTGTCTTGCATGGAGGCACCGGGGCTGTTTTTCATGCCCAGGTATGTTTTAGACATCCAGATTTCAAAATCCTCAAGCAGGAGCATCAGGGGGCCCAAGGCCCCCTCAGGAAATTCAGCTTTCCTTCCCTTAATTCCAGAGTGAGTCAGGAGAGGGATGAATCTGGGCATTAACACAGGGGGTAGACCTGAATTGTACAACTAGAGACTGTCTAAGAAAGTGCTTAAAGTTGCTTTTGCAAACATGATTTAAAATTAAACTAGGTGGGGAGGGTACAACATGTGAGAGGCAGAGACTGTGGGGTAAATCCACTAGTGACTGACCACCAGAAATACTGGCAGACAAAGAAGAAAATCATAGTTGTGACACTAAGTTCTAGTTACTGCAACCATTTAATGCGTAATCTTTGTCCGGTGGATGAAATGAACTGAAGCTGATCTGCAGTCCCACATATGAACACCACTTTCCCAGAGGAATGTCTGGAAGACATTCTTTTATTTTTGCAAGATTACAGAAAACTAGCTTTCCCTCTTCCAACTTGTCCAAACTCGACGAGTTGTACATCTCATCTGCTTTCTTTGCAATGCATGTTACTTCTGAGAAATGCTCAAGCCGATTGATGTTCAGGGTCCAGAACCTTCTCTCTTGTCCATATGTGTGTGTAAGCACAAATAAAAAGGCAGAAGTGGTTGAAAAACCAAAACTTTGTCCGGTTTCCCAGTTGCTTCAGCTGCTTGATCCCATTTTAGAACCCACTCTAACCCTTACTGCTCTTCCATCTGCTAGCATGTGACCTTCTAACACTGTAGTCAGACCTGGGCACATTACCACAGCCCTGAGTTTGCATTATTCTTTTCGGAAAATATGAACCAGATGACATGATGAATGCTGTCCATAAAAAATAGTTCTAGAATTTCTTAATTGTGGCCTAGAAATCAAATGTCTTATATATTTGGTCATCCAAAACCCATGCAATGAATGCTGTCAGATCTCCTGCTGCTCTATGGATTTTTTTCCTATCTTTACCCACACACAGTAGGACCTGGAAGAAATCCATCTTTTAAAGACTGCTATATGTTAGTGCTAGGCCAGCATTAGTCCGCCTCAGAAGAAGGTTATGATCCTGTAAAGTATTAATCACCAGGAACTCATGAAACACACGTACTCATCATCAGCCATATCCTTAAATTCCTAAAGTAGTGAAATCATATCAATTGAACAGGCCAGCCTGTGTCATTCAGTGGACTCACATAAGGTGTTTGGAAGTGTTAAAAGAAGTTTTAGTCCAGAATATTGAAGAACTATTTTTAAAGGTTCTGCCAACCATTAGAAACTACTTACAAAACTAGAATACTTAAAATACCCATTTGATACAAACCCTCTTTCTATACCTGGTAAACAGATTTGTAGTCGGTTAATAAAACTGGTCTTTCAGTGCCCTGAAAGTAAACAAGTTAGATCCGATGAATGAATTTTCTCTACAACAAAGCAAAGTACTGTGTTTCATAACACAATAGAATCCACTTAAGAAAAGGAATAATATATTTGTGCCACCACAAGGTTATCTGATTAACAGTACAATATTTTGAATTGATGTGGGGTTTTTTATCACTGGCAAAGGCTAGCATGTAACTGATCTCTGTTTAAAAAAGTTGCTTTTCAAAACTATGTATGAGTAATTCAAGCATGGAATGTTTCCTCCTGGAGTTTATATTGCCAGAGGACACAGATGAAATTTAGCAATTTTGCATGCTGAAGCAAATTAAAAAATAGGTAGTTAATTCTCCAACTATTGCAGGTGTGGGATTAAGTAGGTCAAAACTGAAGTAAATCACATTGCATTAATGAACCAGAAAGGGGTGTAATTAGAAAACAAACAACACATAACTGCCTAGAAATAACACATTCTCTGTTTTCTTAATCAGGCTTTCAATCTGAAATAACATTTAGACAGTAAAAACGTTGAGTCTGAGGAAAGTCTGTTAACCCAGTAGTTTAAAATCATTGGAAAGCTGACTAATTAAATCAAGAAGCTCTTACTTGAAAAAGGCTCCTTCTGTCCACTTCACTTCTAGGACATGGAGCAAATAGTTTGCCTTTAAAACAGACTTCACGTGTTGTATAGTTACAGGCTGTTCTCTGTTTTAACAATCCCAGCCTGAGAAGAATGTAGTCACATTTCATTTCAGCTTTTCCAGAGACCTTTGCGATCCTCTGCCTGACTCCTGTCTGCCGCCCCAGCCCAAAAAGACAAACTCACTTTTCCCGGGAAAGATGAAAGCTGAGGATGGCTGAGGGGATGTGTCAGAGATAAACATGCTGTGCATACTCCTCCCAGCAGAGGCTTCCAGATTTCCAAGTCTGAAGCAGGCCTGATCCTTTGATGGGGCTTCATTCATGAGAAGAGCTAATTATATGAGGAAGGGTCAGCAGGCTGTGGTTGGTGAGCTTCAGAGCCAGCTGACTAGGCAAATGGAGGAAATGGCCCTGGTATATTTTTCAGGGTTTCAAAGATAATTGGCATCTCGAAGCTATTTTAGACACTTGTCTCCCATTACTCTGTCAGACTCTTTCTGATGGCAGGAATGGTGTGTTTTAATTTGACATTTATTGTTATGTTTGAGTTTGCCAGATTTACAGTCTTGTGTTTCCAGTGACTCACTGCTTCTTGAAAGCAAGTCTCCTTGGTGCTAAAATTTCCTATTTTATGAATTATCCAAAAAGTGCTTTTTCTATAAATGACCTTCACTAGGGGATATATCCATGATGCAGTGGGGAGGAAATCATTTGGACATTGTAAAAACTGTTAATACCAGGAAGGGATTACTCAGCATGCGTGGAACAAATATCTATGCCCAGCAGCATCCACTTTAAAGGGGAAAGTTTTTGATTATTTTTCCTGTTAAATTCCTGATTTCACATGCTTTTTCAGGGGGCAAGTTAAAATGTAAGTTTTTATGAATATAAGATTGCCATTCTCTAGTTGATAAAAATGTATAGTGAAATTTATTCTTCCCAGGAATTTTTATTTCTTTTATGTCATCCTGTGTATTTCCAGATATCCCAAGAACCTGCCTGTGTCCCAGAAATGCACACTTTAAAACTCAAGTCGGGGAGACAGTTTAAACTTGCAGTGTTCAACACTTGGAATGCAAACTGCAAGCCAGGAGTTGCCTTAGAAAGAGCTCATTTACCTATTTCTTTTTTCCTTGCTGAATATTTTTTCCTTTCAAAACAAAGAAGGAATTTAAATACAAAAAGATGCAAACACAAATCTGAAACTACAATGAATTAAGCAAATCACAGATAAACAGGAAACGAGTTCCTCCAATATGGTAACATTATCTTAGTTGTGTTTCATGTATTTACTATTTTTGGTTCCTCCATAAAACTATAGGTAAAGAATGCTAACTTTGATCTGGAAATACTAATGTACAAGCTGTATTTAGAAAGCAATTTTTTTTTCTGAAGTTGAGTAGAGTATAAATTGGCATCATCAGGAACTATACTCTTAAATGTATTGCACACTATGTAGCGATAGGCAAGAGGCCAGTTTAATGCTGGTGTAGGAAAAACAGCATGCATTTTGCAGTGATAGAATTTTATGTATCTGACCCTAACGTTAACTTAATGTAATCTTTTGTATTTATGTTAACCCATGGTTTGCTTTTTTAGTATCTGAAAGATTGAGCGTAAAAATTACAGGGAACAATCAATACACACTGAAATTGAAAAATCTTTCCTATATTCCTAGCATATTTAGGCAGTGCCACTGCTTAGTTCCACACCCTGCTTCAGCAGTGTGTCACAGCTGTTTTCCACCTGAGGCAGGTGTAGGTCATTGAACTGAGGCTGTGCCACCAAGGAAGCTGAGCCAACCACAATGGTCACTGAGGGTTGTCACAGGCTTCTTGAAAACTGGAATGAAATTAGGAACCTCTTTTTTTCATTTTGCTCTGAGACATTACATGGTACTTTCTCTTTTCAGTTTCCCTGATTTCCCACTCCACCTGCAGACTAAAACTCTGTTTTCTCTTCAGATCGTGAAAGACACATGAATTACAACAAAGCTGACGCCACTGCTCTATTAGCATTGCTCTGTGATTTAGTCTGTCAAAGGTATTCAAGCTCTGCCTTAACCCTACTTTTTTTTTTCTTTGTGTCCTTGTTTAGCCAGCATCCTGTGAAGATGGGTGATTGGAGTGCCTTAGGAAAACTTCTTGACAAAGTTCAAGCCTATTCTACTGCAGGAGGGAAAGTGTGGCTGTCTGTCCTCTTCATTTTCCGAATCTTGCTATTAGGGACAGCAGTCGAATCTGCTTGGGGAGATGAACAGTCTGCTTTCCGGTGTAACACTCAACAGCCTGGTTGTGAGAACGTCTGCTATGACAAGTCCTTCCCCATCTCCCATGTACGCTTTTGGGTTCTGCAGATCATATTTGTGTCTGTACCTACCCTTTTGTACCTGGCACACGTGTTCTATGTAATGAGGAAAGAAGAGAAGCTGAACAAAAGAGAAGAAGAGCTCAAAGTGGTCGCAAATGATGGCGTGAATGTGGATATGCACCTCAAGCAAATAGAAATTAAGAAATTCAAGTATGGGATCGAAGAGCATGGCAAAGTGAAGATGCGTGGGGGACTGCTCCGTACTTACATCATCAGCATCCTGTTTAAATCTGTCTTCGAGGTGGCTTTCTTGCTGATACAGTGGTACATTTATGGGTTTAGTCTGAATGCCATCTACACCTGTGAGCGAGATCCGTGCCCACACAGGGTGGACTGTTTCCTCTCCCGTCCAACTGAGAAAACCATCTTCATCCTCTTCATGCTGGTGGTGTCCTTGGTGTCTCTTGCCTTGAACATCATTGAGCTTTTCTACGTGTTCTTCAAGGGTGTCAAGGATCGTGTGAAAGGCAAAACCGACCCCTACTCCCACAGCGGTGCCATGAGCCCTTCCAAGGACTGTGGCTCCCCCAAATATGCTTATTACAATGGCTGCTCCTCACCGACTGCCCCCTTGTCTCCCATGTCTCCCCCAGGGTACAAGCTTGTTACTGGAGACAGGAACAATTCCTCCTGTCGTAACTACAATAAGCAAGCCAGCGAGCAAAACTGGGCCAACTACAGCGCGGAGCAGAACAGAATGGGGCAGGCTGGCAGCACCATCTCCAACTCGCATGCCCAGCCCTTCGACTTCTCTGATGAGCACCAGAACACTAAAAAATTGGCATCGGGACACGAGCTGCAGCCCCTCACCATTGTGGACCAGAGGCCTCCCAGCAGAGCCAGCAGCCGAGCCAGCAGCAGGCCTCGACCTGACGACCTGGAGATCTAAGCTTCTTGCTGCAGTACTTGCTCAACTATGAAATGACGGGCGTTGGAAGATGCCGTCAGTGCTGATCTTGTTCCAGCGGAGGTGGTACTTAACAGTCTCAAGCAGGAGATTTTAACAATCATAAAAAAACAAACAAGCAAACAAACTTTTGAAATAATTGCTGTTTTTTGAGGGGATGTGGGATTGGTGTGGGGTGGTACATTACACATTGGTATTTAATGTAGCTGGTTTAAAGAATTCAAATACTAAAAAAAAAAAAAAAAGAAAAAGATAGGTAGTACTAAGGTAAGGGGCTGTTTTTCTAGAAAGGCTGTAAATATCTGAGTGTATGTGTATGTGTGTACTATCATGTTTGTTCCTAAAGAATCTTCTGTAACACTAAAACCTAATAATAACTGAACCCACATTTGTCAGGGTGAAGTGCTACCTGAAGATGAAAACATTTTTCCTATTCAATATGCAAAAAAGTCCAGGATTGCTTCTGATCATTTCCCTGTCAAGAACATTCCATTCTTAGTGCACTTTGAAGGTAAACTTTCCTACAGGGTCCTCCAGGTTGTCAGAAAGCTCCTGTGAGGACAATCTACAATCTTTGAGTTGTTCAATTCAAATTTTAGACATGGCCCACCAAGAAATACTTTGGTCACCTGCTCTTCCAGCCCTTTATGCAGGTATATTTTGTCATGTGCATAAATGGGATGGCTCCATGCTTGTGGAACCGGCAGTGACACAGTCTTGCTCACAGCGATACTTGTGTCCTGCTGCTCATGTGCAGTCTAATTAGCATCCTGTAAAACACAGTTTGCTG
Source organism: Pipra filicauda (assembly GCF_003945595.2). NCBI lineage: Eukaryota > Metazoa > Chordata > Aves > Passeriformes > Pipridae > Pipra > Pipra filicauda. The sequence continues at coordinate 1,035,691 of NW_024104475.1, forward strand.
CCACTTGCAGATTTAAGCATCAAGATGAGCAAGCAACTGCCTTTAGTGAATTTTGTCACACCTTTATGTATATTAAGGGAGTGCGTATGTGCGTGGATGTGGAGGTAAAGGTATACACAAAACACCCTTGGAAACACAGGCTGAGAAATAAACGCACACAAGTTACTTGCAGTTGACACTTTCTCATGGATATTGTGAAAATGTGGGCCACTATGGTGTTTACATTCTGTGGTTCCTTCAATGCAAGTGAAGCACATGTCATTATATTTTTTTAATTCTATAGAATGTTTTCCATGTATCCTAAGCGGATGCTCTTTTAAAAATAAAAAATCAGAAGGGCTTAATCCTGGATGTCTTGCTCTGGAAAATCTCTTAAGTGTTTGGGAGTTTCGCCTGAACAAAGCCTACAGGATCAAGCCCAAGATGTAGCAAACCGTGTTCTTGCTGGCATGAATGATTTTATTTTGTAGAAGTTAGGGGTGGAAAAGACCCATTAGGTCATCTAGCCAGTCTCCCTGATAGGTAATAATGATGCTTGAATGATAGAAGATGTAGTACTGTAAGCAAGCTTTAGTCTTTTATGTGAGAAACTTAGAAGAAGTGCTTTGTGCTGGATTAATAATAAAATATGCCTACATGGCTTTTGCAGTAACTGGTATTTTTCTTGTTCTAAATATTCACATTTACTGAACTTTAATGCCCACTCTGAGTTTGACAGTTAGGTCTTTCTAGATGGCTCTAGCAACTTTAGTGGTTACACTTAGATTTTGTTTGAAATGCAAGTGAAGTTGGAAGGATTTTTAAAGAGTACAATTCTAGCTAATTTATTTGAAATACATGCTAAAGAAATCTACCAGTTTCTTCAAATGCATAGCCTCTTAGCTGAACACAGATTGACCAAGGAAATACATAGCTTGGTTTCATTTTGCAGCAACACAGATAAATTCTTTCATTTAATACATTATATTAATTTGTTTGACATTCCATGTTAAACTACTGTTGTGTTCAACTTCATTGCATGTATGCAACCATAGTTTGTCAGATCATGTTGTCTGGAGAACATTAGTCAATAAAGTTTTAATTTAGTATAAATACATTTTCTAATTGTCTTTTACTGTTTCATATGTCCGTATATCTTTTGTTTCAGTAGCATGATCCAAACTTGTTCCTTCCTTGTTCGTTTTTCCCCAGTCACCCTGCATTTCAGCAGCATCCTTGATTTAATCCATCTGGATTTACTTTGAACTGAAATTTCACAGGACCAGATTCAGATACCTTCACAACACTGGAAAAACAAGCATTGTTGTGCCGCTCCTGGAACAAAGTCATGGTCAGCATGAACTACTGTAATGCGAATCTTGCTGTGAGTCTCAGAAAACATATTCATTTACAAACTCTTATAAAAAAATAGTAATAAAATACTGTCACATAATTTTTCAAGCAACTTTTAATACGGCTTAGATTCAACATTATGTAATCATTGCCTCTAGTTTACATTTCCCCATGTAATCACATTGCTTGAGTGACAGTCAGTTTCAATGTCTGGAATTAAAGCCTCATTCCTTTGGAGAAAGGCAGTGATTTTGATAAGGCTGGGATGTCAATATTGTCTCCTGTTTCACCTTTTATGTCCAAAGTTAAACAGTGCTTGCCTTTCCGGCATTGGACTCCAAAGGCGAGACGATTCAACTCCTTTTTTTTATTTGAAAAATCAAAATATAGTGGTCATGTGATTATCATTCAGCTTTCTACTTTCAAATTTGCTTGTTATTTTAAGTCCAAATTCTTCCCCTTCCTATTAGTAAAGAAGGGGAAGAATAAGCAGGGCTGTGGTAATGGATTCACAGCTCTGAGAAATGCTACATGATCACCAGCACAAGGAATGACTCTTTGAAGTTTTCCTTAAATAATAACAGTGAGTCATATTTAAGCTGGCTTGTCCTAGTTTGTCTGTACAAACGGAAGGGCATTCCAAGCATTTTGTGAGGATCATGCCCTAGGAAAGGTGGATACTGAAGCATTCAGAGAAGGGCCCACCCTGAGACAAAATGTAGTGTTTCCTAGACAGGCTGATTGTCAGGTATGTCCCAAGGGGCATCTTGGACAACTGAAATAATTTAGTGCTTCAGTGCAAAACTCTTTGAGTGATTTTTTGGTGGCAGTGCATGTGTGTGCGTGTGTAGGGTACAGACATTCCATGGGCCATTTCTCCAGCCTAGATTTATTTCTGTGGAGTGTTTTTCTTACACACTTCAAAGTCATCATGGTAACATATTTCTGTGTGCCATTCGTCCAGCTCTTTATGTGCTTTCTCCCAACACATCTCTGCAGCATTAGTTGCATCAACTGCAGATGACAAAAAATGATGCTAGTGCACACTTCTCAGCCTCTGTAGAAGGATATGTCAGATATTGAATCCAAACTGGAAAAGATGCAAAAATACACATCTCTGAAGGTAATTAAAACAATAGCACCAAACCCAAATATAAAATCCTGTTAAGTATTTAAAATTTGTGTTTATGTTTTGTTTAGCAGTATTTTGCCAAAAGCCAAATCATCCTAGGGCCTTCTCCCTGTACCAGTAATTTGAAATGTTTTTAAAGAGTAAAGTTAGAAGGACAAGTTACAGACAGCCTAAAATCTATGTGCATGTCATGTAATTTCAAGATGTTTTAAATACAGTGAGCACACACCGAAGGTTACTTTCAAATTTAGAAATTAAATTTCCATATTTAAAATGAAAACTACAGTAAAGTTTGAGAACAGAAACAAATGGTATGAATGTACCTGTCTCACTTACTAAAATCCAGCATTTTTAAGCAATATGCTTGTCTCACTGGTCCAGAACCACATCTCCCACATCTGTCTGCAGTGCTGCTGTGCTGCTCAGCATCACTGGGTCAACTGCACACTACCACTGTGCTGGCTTTTCCCTTGAACTTTCTCTGCAGCTTGTTATTGATTAAAAGAGAGGAAAAAAACCAGGAGTGATAGAAGGGGTAGAGTTTTTCAAGTCAGATGTGAGAGTTGATCCAGATCTGAAATTACTTTGACTGGTTAATTCAGCTTTCTGGGTATGTCGGATCAAAACCTCCTCCAGTTTTGGTGGTGGCTGTTTCTACCCCACTGAGTCAGAAGTGCTTTTAATTCTTCTTGTAATTCCTCTATGATTACTGCTGCTCCCTTTTCAAGAATTTGAACAATATAGGGCAGAAAATAGGATTTACCTTCCTCCTGTAGGACTTTTTCTTTCTATTTACTCCTAATCCAAACCTGGCAGGACTGAGCCTTTTACTGAGCTCACCCTTGATATACATTTTTTTAATACAGTATGTTATTCTAATAGTCAGATTTATCGCATTCTCCTTGAAGACATATTCCTTTTCTTCTCGTGCTATTCACTTCCGCCCTTTGCAGTTAGATCTGCCAGAGGACTCAGACGACAGAGCTGTTGCATGGTCCTTGAGGATTTCTCTGGCAATAAAGGAATCCTTTGATGGTACAGAGCTACTCCTTACATTACTTTCATTTCTACTGTTGACATAAGACAGAAGCGTAAGTCACGTCTGAGAAATCACTACCTAGATGTATTATCTGACTCAGTTCCATGGGACTATTTGAGGGTCCTCCATTTTGTTCTAGCTTTTTCTAACATAATGGCTTCAGAAACATAGGGCTGTAAAATCAGCTCTGCAAAGAGATGACTGCCTTTCCCTGACTTAAGTCATGTGCTTTTGAATGTGCCCAAGGACATATTCACACCCAGACTCTGTCAGTCCTAGAAAGTGTGTCAGATTTAAATTACATGATGCTAGCACATCACTAGATTGAAACAGGAAGAGCTTATTGGTTCCTGTTCTTATTTCAAAGGCGTTTTGCTAGACACAAAAAAAAAAAAAAAAAAAAAAAGGGAATGCTTGTCTTAAATACTTCCAAAACTGCAGCACTACCAGGAGACTCTAAGAAGCAGTACAGACACTGTGCAGGTATACATGTTAAGCATTATCAATGGGTACTATGACTATAAACAGTTTAAATAGATCCAGCTGCTCACTAATCGGGTAAAACCAACTGCTTCCAAAATGGCTGCCCTTACTCTTTTCTCCCGGTAGCCAAAATGCTGCATCTGGTTTACTGGCTTGCTGGCATTCGCAATGCAGAAGCACCTTGGACAAAGACAGACATGTTTTTACAGTGATCGTTTATGCGTTAACTCGTTTTAAGTGCTGAAGAAGCTTACTGCTAGGAGCTAGAGGCAGAGAGTCTGGGACAGGTTGTACTGGGTTAGTAATACACCGTCAAGGGAGTAAGCCAGTCAAAAGTAGTGGCTTTCTGGTGATTATGGACTCTCCCATCACTTAAAAAGACTGTGGTCTCTGCTGCTATGTTGAGGAAATTTGCATAACAAAATGAGAAATGTAAGCTTAGACCAGTATAAAAGGGAAAATGTTCAGACATTTAAATTGCTCCTTGAAACAAGCATGGACCACAATTGCATGCTTCCCATTAGAACTGACAGAAAATGGTCACGAGTTCCAAGATTTCAGTCATTTAAATCAATGTAAAAATTCCTCTTAACTTCAAACGTAAACAGATTTTATCCAGAAAGATATATTATGACATCTAATTTTCATTAATATAACTGCAAAGGGAAAGCTGATGAGTATAAGCTACTATGCTCTTGATTAGTATAAGCTACTAAGCTACTTAATACTTAAATATGTGTAATCATACTATTTCCTCACATTTTCTTTTTAAGGTAACTCAGTCCAGAGGCAAATTTATGAAAAGTAGTCTAAAGATTTGGGGCTTTTTTAAAAAGACACATAAACTTTGTAAATATAATGAAATACATTTACATGATGTCCATGTCAGATTTACATAGGACTGCATAAGGGAGTGTGGGGTACTCTATAACATGCATCTAACTCTGCTGGCTTAGGCAGCTGAGGAATAAAATCTTCACTTTGCCTCTCCTCATCCTTATTGGAAAGTTTTCCCAAACACCTGAGCAGTTTTTCTGTGAGCTTTGCTTGGGTAGGGGTCTTTGTATCCTGCTCCTCCTCCTTTTTCCATCTATAGTATAAGTTCTGTAGGGGAAATGCAATCACAATTGATAGCAAAACATTGAAATCAAGGAATATGCAGTAGTTCTTTTTTACACGTCTGCTAACGTGTAAATAACTGAATAGGAGAACAGCATGGAAAATATTTTAAGGCATTAGGAAAGCCTCTGGATACTTTAACATCATAAGACCATTGGTCCTTGCTGAAACAGGCTTTTCAGTTTCAGCTTCTGCTGAGTCACAGAGTTTGTTTCCTTTGAAGGTTGAAGTAGCTTGGCTCAAAATTGAAGTTGTTCTGGAAAAGTTCAAACCTTTCCTAATGACCATATTTGCATGCTATTCTCAGTGGTATTTACATATAATAGGACACCCTCCACAGGGAGGCCTCTTCAAAACACGGGCTCTGCTTACACTTTGAATTTCCCTATTCAAAAGGGAATGTTTAAAATTATCTATGCATCACTACTTCAAAGTGTTTCGCTGGGAGTACTCTGCTATATACTTGGGAGACTCATCATAGTTGTTTGAAAGCTGAATATATAGGCAACTGTAAGATTGCCACCTGGGTTTTGTGTGTGGAGGCAAAGAAGTATTGCTCAGGCAAGAATCCTACCTGGTCTGACCTGGCATACTTCTGTTCAGGACAAGGAGTGTCTGTTGAGTCTTATGAGATAAAAACCCTTCTCTGAGCTTTAGTTGGTTCCTTATTTGATTCAAGTCCTCGTAGTTTTATTTCAAGAGCACACGGAGGATCCAACTGTGAATCTGTGAGCCTATGTAACTTGTTGAGGTCAAGGATAATCTCTGAGGAATATCTTCTGTCTCCATTTTGGTTGTCCCAGCTCTGTGGACTTTGGATGGACTATAGTGCTTAATCCCTCAATGGTAGGGTAAATGTTCAATTGACGATGGCAAAGGGTGTGTGAGTAGAGAAAGTGGGTCTGGATTGTTTCCTGTAGGATTTCCTATAGAATTGAGGCTAACTAGTCAATTGTCATTCCTTATCCTGAAAAGTCAAGATGTGAAGGGATTTCTGCATTCTGACAGAGGCTTCAGCTGTGAGCTATAATATCTTGTTAATCTTTGTCTTCTTTACTCATCCCTTGCAGCCCTCTTCTCTCATCACCCACTTCTTTTCTGCATATCACTTATGCAACAAATATTTAATGTTTTATACTGAAAAACTTTCTGTACAATTATTTTGTCTTTGTGTCATATGCTAAGGACCACTCATCTTAGAATATCCTGCTCCATTAAATATCTATTAATTAACAAGTTGGTGTTTCTCCTATTTCATTCATTTAGAATGAGTGCTAACTACTACAAGTTTTGGCTGACAGTTTAGGAGGTAATTTTGTATCTCACCGTGTAGGAGCCCACCTTTGCTTCAATCTCTTTCTTTTTCATAGTATTTCATAATTAAGGAAGACATCAGAGGAACTCAGAATGCTTGTTATCTACCTTAACCAGATGCAGTGAAAGTGCGAGGACAGGGAGTTTGTCCAAATCTTCCTCCCACCTTAGTCCCAAAGAGACTCAAAGCTTGGCTTCCACTAATGATTATGTTTGCTATATAAATAATAATAATACCTGGAGTTGTACTGGTACAGTGCTTTTCGTCTTCAAAGTACTTTGAGTACCATATATAATTAGTTTGCTATGGAGTTACCACCTATGATACTGCATGAACTCCAGTACTACCCACTGTGGGAGTCAAAAAGGGAATCTGAACAGCCACGGAGATTACACATAACCTCCATATCACTACAAGATGAAATTGAAAATGCTGAACAAGGGTATTTTAGTACTTCACAGAGGAGGTGCATCAACAACTAGCAGGAAGCCAGTCTCCCTAAGATAAGGAAACAGGAAAGTTTTCTTTGCTGGTAATCTGCTACTTCAGATCTCTAAACACATTCTAAACACATTTTACCTTGAACTAGGTCTCAGTCAAGCTGGCAGAAGATCACAGGTTGATTGTCTCATGACATGGAGTCTTCATCTTCATGCAACTAGAATACATCCATCTTTTTTTTTTTAATTAAAAAACCTTTAATTTGATGAAGGCAGAACAGATGCAGACATAGTAAGTATAACAATAAATAGGTTTTTACAGACTTTAGTAAGACTCCAGGGGAACAACTTATCCAGAGTACACCATCGGCAATTGACAGTCCAGCTGAGCAGAATTTAAAGATAATTGTATTTTCCAAGTATTTCCAGTGAGCTTACAACAGGTCCTTCTGAATGTTCAGGAGTTTGTTCTTTAAATCATCTTGGCATTTGTTGAAGATTATCATCCCAACATAAATTGGTAAAACAGCCTTTTCAAAACTACAGTATTAAGGAAAGAGAAGAAAAAAAGAGCAGTAACAGCCCATTCAGTTTGGTGAATATAAGAATGCAGAGGAACAGAGCATTTTTGGATGAAAAAAGCATGGGAGTATTTCTGAACATTACTAATTTCAGTCTGCCTTAGACTTGTACGGTGACTAGCATGTATTTTCTCAGCAGAAAGCCTAATGTGCTTTATTTGCCCTTTCCAAATAAATTTTTCTCATGGATATTTCACAGGACAAATAGATACCCTTTTATACCATAGTATATATTAATGGTCATCTGAAGAATAATCTCGAGACTAGATTTCTAAAGTTGTGGTCAGGCAAAAGCAACTCTACTTCCCATGCAGTTAATGGACACATGCACTCACATGCCTTGATTTTTGCTCCATTTTAAGATCAGTGTTTCTTTTTTAAAAATTGGTGTTCTTCCCTGTTATATTTAAATATCATACAAAACCATAAACATAACCATATGTCAGAATGAGTTTTTTACTGATGAATGATGGTTTGGACTCTGTCTCTTTTATTTTTACTGCTTATTCCATTTGCTTTAGGTGAAATGTGTTCTCTCTGAGTGTTAGATTCAGCATATTTTTAGCTACTCCTGGTCTATTTAGGGAAAAGTCAGCACATGATCTCAAGAGTATGAGGTACCTCCTAAAGCTTCATTTTCTCTCTCCTGTGGTGCATCAGTACAGTTTCATCAGCAGAGCCATGACAACCACTTATCTTCAAAAAAAATAATAAGAAGAAAATAAAAATAATAAACAAGAAAAGCAGCAAAGGAAAAAAAGGGCTGGGGAAGAGCAGCGAGATGAATCTTGGGCAGTCCTTCCAGATTTCAAACAACCACAGCCGTTTCAGTTCTCTAGTAAGACAAGTTAACCTTCCACACCAGCTATTTTTACAGTGGGGGAGCTGCAGGTCTCATAGCAGGAGGAAGGAAAGGGAGTGACTAGATACAGCTACATGAGAGGTGGCGTGGAAAAAAAGTTGACAACCGGAAAACAGATGTTTCAAAAGGAAGAATTGCTCTAAAGTAGCTGTTCTATGATCTTCCCATATGCAGTAATAAAGGAACTTTGAATTCGAGATTACAGTGTGGAAGGTGTTGGAGGTGAGAAAAATCAGAGCTTAAAAATCTCCAGGAACTCATGGAGTTTCTCTGGGCCTGACAGTGAACTCTTTTGAAACATATGACGAATACATACCTAAGCAGATAAATGTGGTTTGCTTCACAGTTCTACCAAGCAGTACACAGCCATACTGAAGCACCCTGTCCAGTTCAAAGGTATAGAGAGGAAACTTATTCGCCTTTTTTTTCCCAGATTCAGACTTCTCATTTTCAAAGCCATATGCACAGCAGCTCTCAGTCCCTGTTGAATCCCTATTTGGCCCTGATTTTTTATTATTTATCTGACATTGCTTCCTTTTTTGCCTCAATTCAGGGGTCAGGTATACTCTGCATGGCTGAGCATGATACAACTATCCAAAGGCACAGCCAGCCCTGGGACTTGGGGCAATATTTCCACATCCTAGTGACATTGTGGCTGACTCAGTGTGTCCAACAGAGAAGGTGATGTTACTAGGCAGGTCTGAGTGCCACACCAGTGTGGATGCCATGCTTCTGGAGCTGTCACACCCTGCTACGCTGAGTCACCAAGAGGCACTGGCTTAGCTGGTGCTGGCTCAAGGATGGGAAATCTCAGGGAAGAGCACCAGACTGCTGTGCACAGCAGACCTGCCCAGCATTTTCCTCCACACTGCTGCTCCTCTTAGCTTTTACTTATTCTCTTTGATCCCATCTGACCCCTGTGGCATCTCACCTTGTTTTCCATTGCTCTGGGCCATAGTCAGACAGCTTTTCAAACTGTGAGCTTTTCAGGCATTCCCTATCAAATGTAAAAACACCATTGGCAAAAGCATGCAAACTGAGTAGTTGATGTGTTAATGGTTAGATGTTTTGGGTAAAGGAGGAGGATTTATTTTGCAGCTTTTTAGATCCAGAGTGTCAGAGAAATGATTGTTTTAGCGCCTGTGTGTTCTTGGACTCTTTAATAAATTTACAAGTGAATGAAGTAAGTATCATGTAGCTTTCTGTAGGCAACATTCATCATGAATGTACATATTTCTCATAGATATTTTGGTTCCTTTATTCACTCCTGAATAAACTTAAAATGGACACATATTTTCTAAAGCTTTTAGTAAAATTTCTCATAGTGACTTGTGTCACCCACAATATTTAATATCTGAACTGGGTCTTGTCTGAGCCAATAGCAGTGACTGCAGGTCACTGGAAGAAGACTCAGGAAATCTACAGTCTGTGACTGAATGACCTTGACTGCAGATTTCCTTTCTGAAAAATATCAATTGTTCTCCCATCATTTGTCTGCCCTATATACATAAATTGTAAGGTTTGGGCACAAGAAGATTACTAGTATTATTCAGAACTAGGCTTAGACATAGGGAGGGCTCACTATTGGAGAATGGATATAGTCATTGCCTTGGGCTGTCCACCAGGTCCTCAGGGCAGGAAGATCTTGCCCACTGATCAGTCAGTTCCTGCAGAGATTTCATGTGTAAATCAGCATTCTAAAGCAAGTTCTAATCAGTAATAATTTAAACCAAATCTCCTTATAACCCTAGTGGCTCAGGAGCAGACATGTGAGTTGTTCTGTTCCCTGTGCAGTGCAGGTAAAGAAGGCGGCTGAGCACCTCATGTGCCATCCCTGGTGACAGCACCATCCTTTGTCTATCCAAAGCATATAGATAGAAATTCAACTAACAAAAGACCCTGGTACACATGATTACAATTCGTCAGAAATTTTTCTGTTTTTTCTGCCTTTAGTTTTGCAGGAGTAAAAAGGAAAGTGCAATTCAGTGGAATTCCAATTGAAAATGTTAGCGAAAAAAGGAGCACACTCATTTGGAAAATCCTCCCCAGGTCTTTGTGGTAACTGTTGTCTGGAATAAGCTCTTCTGGATGGATTCCAGGCTACTTTAAAGGTTGCATGATGCACCATGGCCAGGCCTCTTGTCTGTTCCCATGGTGCATCCTGGAAAACTCAGAATAAGCTGCACTACAGGGAATATTCTTTCCCATTCATGAAAATTCACAAATACTCAAAACCCAAACTGATCATGAAACCCGATATGTAAAATGTCTTGCTCTTTTTTTTTCATTAAATGTCCTGATTAACTTACATGTCCTAGTCAGCAATGATAACAGTTTCATGTTTAAGGATGAAAGTAAGCTGAAAGTGGTACAGGTGAAACAATTTGAGAGGAACTGTCTTTGCCATCTGTATTCATGACATCTTTTGCTTACTGAGATTTTACTGTGTCACGGACAAACAAAACTCAGTATGAAAAGCTACAAACAAAACTAAAAAAGTAAAAGCCTTTCTAATAGTGCTTCATTGTTTAACAGCTGCTTCACAGGTGGAGAAACATTGCACACAGTGGTTTTCATGTTGGGTGCCAGGCTCACCACAGGTAGCTCGATGAGAATCTGGTATTTCCATGAAGAATCTGATTGAAGGGAAAGCAGGTGGTTGAAGTGCAAAGAGAAGGAAACAGGTCTAACTCCTGCTGGGAACTCCTGCTGCAGGGTGGGGAGACTCGGTGGTGATGCTTACGTGCCTGAAATCTCGCCAGCGTTGGCTGTCTGGTTGCTGTTGCACTTGATGAATTGGCTCTGAGAATCCCTCCTGCACATACCTTTTCTCGACACTTCAAGTTAGTGCTACCTCAGTCTATTTTTAACAGCTACATTTTCCATGATTAGATTTTAATGCTATTTATTTATTTAAACTAAACCAAACAATTCCACATAAGCTGAACATTCCAGTGGGCATCACGCTTGGCCACGCAGAGGAGTCTAAATCTAGTTTAAATTACATTCCTTGAATGGTAGAAAAAGCTGGGTCATGTGCCGAAGCTCAGTGATGAATAACGGAGTCATTCTTTCATAGATTGCTAAAACTTTATTAAGGAAAGACAAACAGGTTAAAGGTCTTTCAATGGCTGCACTGTCTATACGTAGCAATTACCCCTTGCTTTTTCCGTCTCCTGCTCCTATTTGAAGGTGTGGTAGTTAATCTCATTGTCTGCCATAATTGAGCCACGTCCTCTATATTTTCACTGAAGTTAAAGGGGATGAAAGGCTTGGGTTAATTAGATTCAGTGTCTCACTTGCTTAGTTTCTTGCAGATGTCATCAGACAGTATGGAGTTTTAGCTCCCTTCCTCCTGCATAGATAGTAAAGGCAGGTATGAAAATAAGGCATCTCTCAAAAACACCTTTTCCAACAAAAAGAGATCATCTTCACAGATCTGTCACATTGCTGTTTCCAAGACTTTGTGCTAGGCTTCCACGGCTTCCTGGTAGGAAGGGAGAGTGTGCTTCCCAGTTGCATCCATGTTAATAAAATAAAACACTTGTGTTAAAATTAGCAGTGGGTGCACTGTTTCAGTTAAAACAAGAATTGTCCTGGATTGGTGCCAATCCTCAAATTAAATTCAAGCCAATTTTATTTTTACGTTTTAAAAGTAATAAAAAGTAATAAGCGTGCAATATATATATAGATATACACACAGAGAATAGCCCAGGGATTAGAAAAACATGTATTTCACATCTGGAGCCCCAGTTTTGCACATGCATATGCATGCAAGCAACTTTACTCATGTGAATTATCCCCTGGTATCATGCACTACTTCCTGTGTAATCAGGCAAGAATATATACAAAAGCTTTTAATTCATAAGGGTGCTATAACCTGCAGAACATCACCGTTTGTGCATTGAGTGAAGAAAGTTGACACTTGTTAATAGGACAAAGCTGGCACTAATTAAACCACGTTCAGCACATCATCTCCACTTGCTGGAAGCAGAGTCATCCCCAAATGCTGTGTCAGGAAGTACAGCCAGACCTGCCTACAGCAGGATGTGGCTTCCAAATATCACGCATTGCATATAATGTATTGCGTAAATCGAATTGGGGGTATGAAGGGTGGGAGGGATGAGGCTCCACTGGGTTGTGGCCTCAGAAAGAAAGATAAATTTGGTGTGCATGGGGAGCATGGGGGTTATTTTGAGGAGTTGGGGGAAGGAAGTGTTGTCCATGTACATTATTTCACACATCATAAACCTCATTTCTTGTTTTTTTGGTTTTTTTTTTTTTTATCAGCCCAGAAACAGATAATTCCCACGTGAGGTTTCACAGCACCAAACTGTGAGCATAAGGGTTGGAGTTTGTTTTGATTTTTTAGTTTTCACCTTCAACTTCTGCAGGGGGTGTGTGCCTCTAATTTTGTGCAGGTGCAATAGTCACACGTGAGGCTGTGTGGATGCCCATCATGAGTACGGACTGCCTAAACTTTAATGAAAGTAGTTTTACTGCTTAGCCATCTCTGACCTGGGCTATGCAGAGTGACACGTAGTGCCACCTAGAACACCCAGACTTCCCACTCCTATCTGATTTATCTTCCTATGAACAGGTCAACAAGTGTATTGCCCAGGGCGTACCATGACCTCTCAGGAAAACAAACATATCTTCTTCTTTACAGGTTCGTAAAACCTTTCACAACAATTGCTTTCTTGTATTTCTGTCAAAAGTTTGGCTCATCACAGCTCTTGTTTAGTATATCTTCTGGAATGGAAATGCAACTTTAGAGCTACCTTCTTTCAAATTCATCATAAACATCCTTCACATGTTCCTGTACTTCTAGGAAGAGTAGGGTAACACTTTGTATCTAGATGTAGATAAACAATGGAGCTAGCTAGAATGGGGCCCCTAAAGATACCATTCTAACTGTTGGATTTGCATGATAAATGTCTTGAAAGTGCCAACACACACAAAAAGTTGTTTTGCTGACTGTAAGAAAAGGCTGGATTAATTACTTGAGCCTCATGCAAGCATTGGCCAATCAGTTTTGTACTGGCTATGCAGGAGTGAGGACATTCAGAGATGAGCTCCCCATAGTGAAAGAACAGGAACCTCTGGATCTGCTCTGGGTCTGGATGATGCCTTGATATCATGTGGCTTAAATCCTGTTACATCAGACTACCAGATTATTCTAAACATCAATATTATCTGTCCTTGTACACTTATCACTCTGAAAGAGTCATTACTATGAAGCAGCTGCTCCTTGAACAGCTCTCACCATGCCTTATTATGTACAATGTATGTTGAACATAAGACTTTTTTGTTCAAAAAGTAATGAAATTCAATAAAACTGCAAGAGACCAACTTGTAAAATAAAACTAAAATCCTGCCTGAGGACCTCCCTGGAACTAGCTAAGTTACAACACTTCCAATGCGTATTAATTGGACCATATGATCCAGTATTTAAGCAAAGGCAGGCATTTGTTTGGCCTGAGTGTTCAGCAGACACTTTAGGTTGAAGCCTTCATGGTTCTGATGAAATTTATGATCAGTTGGTGAAAACGTTTACCTTAAAATAGACTTGAAACACTGTCCTGCACAGAAGTGACACACGGGAGTTTGCTGTTGTGCAGCTCTGCAAAATCAACTGCAGTGCCTGTATGTGGTTTTTTTACTCCCAAATCCCTTGCAAAAGACTGGCAGACTTCTGAGGCTTTACCCAGAAGAAAGGGTGGTACAGCATTCATCTTTCTTGATGCAAGCATGCAGAGGAAGGTGACTTCCAGACATCCACAGGCCACAGGCTGTCATGCTGCATCTCTGATAGGCTCTGCAGAAGGCAGGTAATCATATTGCAGCCCTTGCACTACGTCACTGATCCCCCATCTCCCTGTTTCACAGCCTGTGGGATCCTCACTGTGGCAGTGTGACAGCATGAGTTGCTCTTTCGTTTAGTCTTATGCAATGAAGATCAGACAAGACCAGTGAGAAAGATGACCTGCACCAGCCGAGGTAGCAAATGGATCCAAACTGAGCAGTCCCTCATGGAAGCTCTTATGCTGCCTGGGAGTGCCAATGAGATGGCTGTTGCAGGTTGAGCCCATGAGCTGTACTCACTCCCCAGTCATACTGTTAACACCAGGGTGAGAACATTCATGTACACTATATGATGGATGGGCTACCTTATGTATTTCACGTCATGGATACATGGAAGGACCAGCGGAAGCAAAACTTATCAGGACCTTTTTCTTTCATCTCTACAAACCCAAAAATTATAGTTATTACACTTGGGTTCATTAGGTGACTCGTGTTATGCATTTAATATATTTCACACAGACAATGTTACATCTCTTTGCAATAAGTAATTTAAAAGAGCTGTTCATATCATGCAAGACACAAACAGTCTGCCTTTGAGCCACTGTCTTACATCCTGATCAACTTTGTAACATTTTCTTGTTTTCAAATTCCTCGTCTTAAAAATATGAGTCCACATAAATAGCTTTAAATTTTTGTTACCTTATTAACCAATGGCGGGTGACTCTACCCATAAAATATTTACATAGACAACAGTCTTGTGCTGGTAATGTATTTTCACATTACTTAGTAATTTAAAACATGTCAACCCTTTCCAAATAGTAGAAACCATCCAAACATGGAGCTGATGTTGACCTTAAAAGGCTACTCCTTTTTTATTTTAAGTCAAGTAGTAATCATTACCACAGACTATCGCTGTGCATTCTTCATACAACTCCTTATCTGCAATGCCAACAAATATAACTCTAAATGGTAAGGAATATAGTAGATGGAAAGGGCTGATGCTACAACAGCAGCATGTCTTGTAAGGGAGCTTTTTAATATTAATGAGGTAAATCAGTTAAATATATTGTCCGTTTAATAAAATTAATGAATTGTGTGTTTGACTGAACCTGCATCTGATCATTCTTTGTGTTATAAAAGTGTGCATGAGTATGTAAATGCATTTATTTTTATTGACTATATGTATACATGTGCATGAGTGTCTTTATATAATTTATGTGTGTATTGGATATAGTGCTTTGGTTTCTTTTTTTCTGTTTTCAAATCCTGCTTCCTCTTCTGTTATCAGGGAACCAGGTGATGGAATAAAAAGCATTTAGTGTGTGCTCTGGAGTACAGCATGTACTATAACATAGGTAACCCAGATTCATTAAAAATACTATCCTCTTTTTTCCCAGGTGATCAATAGAAATGAATTTCAGCTTCCCAAGCCATGGTATGGGCTGAAGGTGGTAAAAAAATAGATAAATTTAATGTTCTTATTTATGATGTGGATGTTTGTATTATACATGATATTTTCAGTGTGTTCAGCAGCAAAAGATGGTAGTCCCCATGTAGCATAATAGATGATGTACATCTCCTTTGGCAGACATTTTAGCCCATTCAGCCAACTAACTAATTATAATGCTTTACTTATGAAAAAAAGAAAGAACAATAGCAAAAATTCACAACTGCTTCCTCCTACATCTCAGAGCACTTTTCCAGGGTGAGCCGTGTAACTTGGAAAGCTATTCACTAAAGGTACTATCTTAATCACTTCCCTGCAGACCGGAGCAGATCAAAGGAACAATGAAACCTCTGTCATGTACAAGACAGAAAACCTGATCGCACCATGCTTCTCAGGTGACCAGCAGGTACTGAAGATCTTTGGGGCGGTATTTGTGATCTTACTAATTGTTCTGTTTCTGTAACTCAAATTTGTTGTTATATTTTAATGTTGAGAAAAATAAGACTTTTACAAGACTTTTTTTTTCTCTTTTATCGCTGTATTTCACTTGTAGTGGTATGGAAATTTAATATAGTATATTTAGAGGACATGCAAGATACAAAAGAATTAATATCAATATTGAAAGCTGTAAGGGCTTTGAAAATTTTTGCTTTGGATTTTGCCTTTATCTTATCTCTTTTCAATACTGTACCACTATTAGACTTCTACTGTTTTTCATCTTGATCAACCAGTCCATTGAATAAATGAAGTGTATGAAAAGATTCATATTTACTTCAAAGTTTTTTTTAAATAAGCGGAGACATTGTCATTGGCCCTACTATGTAAAATTACACAGTCTGTCCTGTGATAAATCAAACCCACTCACAATGAACCTGAATAGAAGGGCAGCATCCTTGATGACTATAGTGAGAGGGAAGAAGGGGGTAGTAAGGCATATGCAGTGATTTGTTAAAAATACCATTACTTGACCCAAGGGCAGAGAGCAACACAGTCCTCTCAAATGGAGGGTTGTAAGTCACTGGGACAAGACCACAGACACTCACCTCTAGGCCATCCCAAGGCCAGAGCAATGGAGATGACTAACACAGTGTCTGTGAGGTGAAGGGCGAAAGAGACAGAAAAAAAAGAGAACTTACATACTGATTTTCTTAAACTGACCCTAAATTATGCCCCTGGCACATGAATGGCGAGGCTACTGAGCAACTCTGGCCAGAGCAATGGAGACTTGCAGTTGCATAGTCCAGGCAGTGGGAGCAGGAAATCTCCCAAGAGCTTGTGGGGCAATCTATACCTAGATGAGGTTGAATGATTCAGAGCTGAACTTCAAAAGCCCCATGATGGCAGATACTGCTGGAACAGGGATACTTGTGTCAGTGTACAATTCTTGTGAGTGTTAAGGATGGTGCTAGTAGAAAGGGAGCTCTGCACAGTGATGAGCTCTCCTCCAGAAAATATGAAATTGTCGTGGTTGAGGTAGGAAGAAGGCAGAATAATTACTTCAGCTGATTTATCTTTTATTCTTCCTCGTCAACCATCCTACACTTAATGCAAGCAAAATTCCTGCACTCGTTGAAGTGTTTCAGCAGAAGAAATATTTTTCCTTCTTCTGCAGATCTTTCATTTTCAAAGACAAAATGTGGAAAACATCTAATTCTTCAATAAGATTATAAGCCTAATATTTTATGGAGACATAATCTTTCCATTTAGTCAACAGTGGACACACTTTTAGGAAGGCAAGAGAATAATTAAAAACATTTTAAAAAACCCCCAACAAATCGAGCTAATCCTTCCCTGCAAATGAAACGAACATTTTATCTTAGTATATCAATGCATTATTTCAATTTTTCATTTTATTTTCGTGCCTATCAGAGACAAAATTTTTCACAATGTTGGTAAGCGTTCTGATCTTAGGCTGGTGTTTGGATGATGAGACTAGTAAAATGTTTAAAGGTCTTTGTCGAATCAGATCTTTGGAAGGAAACATACATGGCCATTCTGATTTTTTTTAAAGTAGTATGTTAAGCTATAAAATTTATGATCTAGAAAATCTCACACTGAAATAAAACCTTCTACAGAGACGTGTAATGATACTGTTTAGCAGGGACAGCAGTTATGAAACAGTGCAATAATTTTAGAAGCAGAATAAAGTAGAAATGTTTGTTCAGATGAACTTTTTTTAAAGGCTGGTAAACATTTTTCAAATACCTATCAGCCCTGATAGGACTGTTGTCCTATTCTTCTAAAGCAAAATCCAGTTTTCCTTACTTTGCTTATCATTCCAATTCCATTCCTCCTCTTGGCTTGCCTTGGCTTGCCTTGGATTTGCAAGATATGGGGCAGCTTCCAACTGGATGCAAGGGTTACAGAGCACTGGAACAGGCTGCCCAGAAAGGTCATGGAGTCTCCTTCCTGCTTTAGTAGGGAATTGAACAAGATGTTCCTCAAAGGTCCCTTCCAACCCCAACCATTCTGGGATTCTGTAATTCTGTGAACTGCTGGTACAATATTTTATTTCAACATGGAAAATCATCACACAGGAAGAAGCCTAGTAAGTCCTCTTCACAATTTTTATCATGATTCTCCATGTTACAAACTAAGAAGGCCAAAGGCTACTTCTTATTGAACATGGAAGAGTAAGATATGATGTGGCGTAACCGAGAGATTCCCATCTGTGGGGAGTCAGAGTGGCGCAAGGAGTGGAAGGTGGGACATAGGGCAAGGAGTTTGGAGCTTGCTGCAAATTCTATTGGTCATGTGTGATAAATGGCTGCAAATTATTATCCCTTGACTTTTCCTCTTGTTACAGGTAGGAATTAAAGCCTTCCAAATATATACTGAGTGAAACCTGACTTGATAAAGCAGATGCCATTCTCTACCAAAAAACATGGGGAGGAGTATCAGGAGGTTTTTATTACTGAGCGGTAGATGAATGGATGCTCCCCAAACCTTGTCTTTCACCTGCCTGATTCCTTTGATTGAAGGTCTGAAACTTTTCATACAATCTTTCCGATGTTTTCTAAGTTACATGAAAGGGGTATGACAGAGAGATAAAACATGGAGTTGAACTACTTAACCTAGTCCTTTCTACTACTAGAAACACCTATGATACCTTTGTTAAACATCTTGGAGCTCTGGCAAGCTATAAGGTAAGGCTCAACCAGTCATTCTACCTTTTGTTGTCAGTTCTTGAATTGTGGTGTAGTCCCTTGGGAGAACTTTCTGGAGGAGAAGGGTGGTAGCATCAGTGGTTAAAAACAAAACCTGTGTTAAAAGAGGTACATGAGTAAGACTGACAAGTGAAATACTAATGTCAGGAAATAAGGCTGAGTTAATTATCTTACATATACTTGATAATTTAATTTTTGATTATGTGTTCACATATTGTTTAAGAGGATCCTTGCCTGATTTAGTGTATCTGATGTGCTGCACTCACATAACACACCAAATAATGTTGAACTGCATTCTCCTTGTTCAGTGTGTGACTGGATGGCTGGATGCCTTATTTACTGCATTCCCTTCTAAAATTAATTAATGCTTGTCTTTTTCAGACTGCTGTGAAATAAACTGGATTTATTTCTATTCAGAGATGAGGAGCCAGAGCATGGACAGATTAAGCTAGAATAATCTCTGATCTTTCATGCCTGATTTAGGGCATCTAAGACCTGATTTTTAAGTATTGTATTATATTATATTATATGTTACATATTATAACAAGAATTGCAGGTGCCATCTTCACAAAGATTTCCTAGGAATGGTTCCAAAATCCCTTTGAAATGTATCAAAGCAAACAATCTTAATGCGTCTTTCTTATGTTTGCACTTCAGTCCAAGGTTTCTTCTGATATAGTATTTGAAGTCCTCACATCAAAACGAAACATGATTGACGTTCTGACTTCCACATACAGGGATAGTCTGTATTTAGTTTTATGCGTCACTTTAATGCCATGTTGCATTTAATGTCACCCAGATTTCCCACCTACAACTGTTGTTCAGGAAGATTTTTTTTCTGCTTCTCCAGGATTTCCAGAATATTATATCTTGCATCCTGAGGAAAGATCACAACACTACTGATTATGTACCAAATATTTACTTAGCATAAAACAAGTAAGAGAGGACCTTTCATCAATGTCTGTCCCATTTTCTGGAATCAAGTATGTTTATCTAATATGTTTTTATACAAATTATCCATTCCTGTATCCTTAAAATGCTGAATTCCATAGCTATAAGATACTAGGTATTTGCAACCATTATCTGTAGTAAAAAGAAAAGTGTTTTCTTTCCTTTTAAGTCATTTTGCCATGTATTAGAGACAGGCAGTTCGTACTTTTGCATGTGAAGGCACTGCACAAAAAGAGGCTGCTGTACATCTCAGCAGCCATGACATGATGTAGGGACATCTGAGGGCAATGACCTATGGATATAAAGGATGAATATTAAGGCAGGGAAAGAAGTCTGTGGAGTACCACAGGAAGAGCAGCCCATGATAACTGAACCAGCACAATAGCTGCCAGCATGAAGTTGATCGGTTATTATTTTTTATCATAGTTGATCTGGCACTGTGAATTGATATCAACTCAGTGTTTTGGACCGTGTGGCAAATATCAGGAACCCTAAAAATGGATTTGCAATTTCATGGAGATGTGGCCTAGGATTTTACCTTGTGATTGTTACCATAGATGAACCAACATTGTCACTGGTTTAGATCTTAATGGAGACTTGGATACCCACTCATGGTGCAGATGTCCTAGCAATCTACTGACCCTACAGTCACATCTGAGCAGTCATGTTATGACCCCCCTCAGCAGTAATATTGCCACCATGTTCAAAACTATATTCTAGTCATTTATCATCTACGAAAAAAAGTTTAGGTAAGCTCAAACAGATGTCATTGCAGCATGTTACAGGGATCATTATGTTTGGAGTGTTTTGCACATGTTTCACAAATTCCCAAACCTGGAGTGAAGTACTGTTATGGCCTTTGGGTAGCACATGGAATGAAAGATATTCCCCTGAACAAGCCTGTCTCAGTCCAAGTCAGAATTTTATTTTTTTTTAAATTACCAATTATTTATGTTCTGCTTGAAGAGTTCCAGTTCAGGGACAAAGATGTTCTCAGCTGTATCCAGTCTCAGTTCAAATCCTGCTGCATATTCACAGAATCCCCAAGCACTCAAGGGGACTTCTGGAAGTCATCTGGTCCAACCCACCTGTTCCAGCGGGGATACCTAGAGCTGGTGGCCCAACACCATGTCCAGATAGTTTTTTAGTATCTCCAAGGATGGAAACTCCACAACCTGTTTTGGGCAACCTGTGCCAGTGCTTGGTCACATTCACAGTGAAAAAGTATTTTCCAGTGTTCAGAGCAAACCTCCTGTGTTTCAAGTGTCTACACTTTGCCTCTGGTACTGTCACTGGGAACCGCTAAAGAGACCCTGGCTCTGTCCTCTTTGCACCCTCCCTTCAGGTATTTATATGTATATATGGCTAAGATCCCTCTGAGTCTTCTCCAGGCTGACAAGTCCCAGCTCTTTCAACCTTTTCTTATAGGAGAGATGGTCTAGACCCTTAATGATATTAGTGGCCCTTCACTGGACTCTCTCCAGTATGTCCATACCATATCTTTCCTGTACCAGATCTGGATCTAGCACCCAGCTGGTGGGTGTAGCCTCACCAGCATTGAGCAGAGGGGAAAGATCGCCTGCCTCCACCTGTTCACAGCATTCCTCCTAATGCAGCACAGGACACTTAACTTTCTTTGCAACAATGATGCATTGCTGGCTCGTGTTCAACCTGGTGTCAGTCAGGATACCCAGGTCCTTTTCTACAAAAATGCTTTACAGACAGCCCATGATGTGTACTAGTTCATGGGATTGTTCCTCCCCAGGTGTAGGATTTTGCGCTTCTCCTTGTTGAACTTAATGAGGTTCCTGTCAGCCAAATTTCCATCTTGTTAGGGTCCCTCTCGATGACAGTATGACCCTCTTATTTATCAGTCATTTCTCCCAGTTTTGTGTCATTTGAAAACTGTTTGGAGGAACACTCTGCTGCATCATCGAGGTTATTAATGAAGATGTCAAATAGGATCAGAACCAAACATGGCCCCTGGGGTACTTCACTAACTACTGACCTCCAACTGGACTTCACCACTCTCTGGGCCTGACAGTTTTGGCAGCTTTCAACCCACCTCACTGTCTGCTTGCCTATCCCATACTTCATCAACTTCTATACAAGGATCCTGTGGGAAACAGTGGTAAAAGAGTTACTGATCTCAAAGCAAACAATAGCCACTGCTCTCCCCTTATGTACCAAGCCAGTCATCTCATCATAGAAGGTTATTAGGTTTTTAAGCATTACTTGCCATTTGTGAATCCATGTTGACTATTCCTGATCACTTCTCTGTCCTTCACATTCTCAGGATTAGCTGCTCTGATGTGCCTCCGAACGTGTTCCCTCAAATTCCCAGGGATTGAGGCAAGGACGACCTGCCTCTAGTTCCCTGACTCCTTCTTGAAGGTAGTAACAACATTTGCTTTTCTCCAGTATTCTGGCACTTCTTCACCACGATCCATACAAGATTATCATGAGTAGATGAAAGATTATTGAGAGTTTTGAACAGGCTTTAACAATCTGTAGCCCCTAGGTGAACACAACTTCTCTCCAGCTTAATATCAGTAGCCCTTTAACCCAATGAAGACAAATCTGAAGATTTTTACTATTACAGTTTAAAAAACTTAAAGCAGATGAGGGGAAAAAAAGCAAGAATTTTAACACAACTTCAGGCTTGAAGTGAGTTTGGACTTTAAATTTCATTGATTTTGATGTATTTGACATGCTGTCCTGAGCAATTCTAATGAGTACAGTACTGATAATAAAAATAAAACCTGGCATTTGCTGTTAAAACATGTTGCTTTCACGTTTGAACAAGTCTTGGTGTTTTTATTAAAATAAATTTATTGTGAAAGGAATGTTGGAGGAGATTGTTTTCCAGGTCCTGCTGATTTTGTATTTATTATCAATATTTGCAGAAAGTAATCTAATTCCTGCTGAGCTATAACCAGGAAGTTACTTAACTGTCCAAATATTGACAGCAGTTATGGAAAAAGTTCTAGTGTATCCTAATCTCTTCAGTTTGCCATTTTATTATAAACCTACATTTGTAATTATAAGATTATTGATCACCTTTTATTAATACAATAGATGATACTTGAAAGTTTGTTTGTTTTTGTCTAATGTTTCTTTGTGCGATCTGAACCTTTTTTTCTTTCATTGTAAACCTGACTTCATGAGACTTCTTTAATTTCTGTTGTTTATTATGACAGTAAAAACAAGCCTTTTTCTCGGTGATTTTGGACATTGGTGTTCTGACTTTATTCTGAAAATTAAAAATAAATAATCATAGCTATTTTGTTAAAAGTCTTTAGGAAGATCCAGTTTAGACATGTATGATTATACAAAGGAGATGTGGCAGTAAATATGCATCCTTCAGCAGAATCACACATGCTGAATGATTACATTCAATCTCTATCATTCTTTCTGCTCTTTCTGTGGCTAACAGTTATGGCATCCTAATGAAGGATTTTTTAATTTTCTTGAAATTTTACACTAGCCAGTGCTCCCTAATCTCTTTGGTAGCCAAGGTGGTGCCAGAAAGGGATGTGTCCTTTACAGAAAAAAGAACAAAAGGATCAAAACATACGGTTTGGAGAGAGGAGATCATTATCTTTCTGCCAAACAACCTACTCCAGCCGTGAAAAATTATTTAACTCTGTGCAATGTGAACAATGAAGGTAAATCTGTAAAGTGATATGTGGAGAGGCTTCTAACAGACAATCGGATTAGAACAGAATCACAGAATCATTTAGGTTGGAAAAGACCTTTAAGATCATCAACTCCAACCATTAAGCCAGCACTGCCAACCCCACCTACTAAACCATGTCACTCAGTGCCACATTTACATGTCTTTTAAATAACTCCAGGGAGTATGATTCAGCCACTTTCCTGGGCACCCTGTTCCTGTACTTGGCAACCCTGTCCATGAAGACATTTTTCCTGGTATCTAATCTAAACCTCCACTGGTGAGGCCTCCAATTTAAGGCCATGTCCTCTTGTTCTATCATTTACCACCTGAGAGAAGAGATTGACCCCACCTCACTATAATTTCCTTTCAGATAGTTGTAGAGAG
This sequence comes from Pipra filicauda, assembly GCF_003945595.2. Classification (NCBI taxonomy): domain Eukaryota; kingdom Metazoa; phylum Chordata; class Aves; order Passeriformes; family Pipridae; genus Pipra; species Pipra filicauda. The sequence continues at coordinate 1,059,427 of NW_024104475.1, forward strand.
TGATTAGGTCTCCCCAGAGCCTCCTTTTCTCCAGGCAAATGTGTTTTGTGTTCAATTCCTCATGATCTCTACTGATAGTCAAGTGTGAATTTGCTTTTCTGTCTTCAAAATACTCTCTTCTACATCACCTATGAGAAAAAAATGCAATTCTGTTATTTTTGTGGGGGAAAAAAATCCAACAAAACCAACCAAACAACCTTTAATTCTGCTTACAGGGTCTTTTTTTTAGCTTATTCAGAGTATTTGGCTGATTCTCAGCTATTAAGTTACACAAATTTTAGCCACTGTTATGAAGAGTCATACCAAAAACTTCTTCTTTACAGTTACTTGGGAGCTATGTTTAAAATGTTAGCATCCAGTCAGCAAAGATAAACTGTACATGTGATTTAGTTAACTAATCTCACAAAAGAAATAGCGAAGAGTCATAAAAAGGCCATAAAACCCATCAGGTCATAAAAACATCAAAATTGCAAATATATTATCAGAAATGTTTCATAACTGCTTAAAGAGTAGCAAGTTGGTATGAACTACTAATAAATTTCTTTTGCTATTAATAGATCCATAAATTTGACTGATGAACCTCAAAGGAGTGTTATGAACTTCTTGACAGAGACTGAGAGTAAGTAGTACTTTACTTCAAAAGTACATCGCTAAGTGGAACTGCACAGACTGAACAGTTTATTCAGTGGAAGTTAGAGTACCAAAATCTGGCCATTCATGAATTAAGGTCAGATCAAGCCTTCCATTGACCTCTGGGAGTTTTGCCATTTGGTTTAATGAAAGTAGGATCAGGCTATCAATGCTTCAAAATGGTTCAATAGAAAGTGTTATTGAAATGCAAATGTACATATTCTGTTAATCTGGACTTCTCATCTCACCATTCAGAGCTCTTTGTAGAGAGTGTTACTCTGGACCCGTGTTAAACAAAGATTTTTATATGCTCAATAGAGAAATATCCTGTAATACAGTGGAATACAACTTGAAATTTCATAAATATAATTCTAAACAAATTCAGTGAGTATGGTTTGAAAAGCAATCAAGCCTTGGTGTATCACCAAGACTTAATAAAGGTGAAGTTAACTGTGCTGTTGAGTACAGCATATTCACTTTAGTGTGAGCCGACCTGGTTGGTGTCATAAAAAGAAAATCTTTCGGGTATTCAATTGCCTGGAGACACTAATTTCAGTGGTTTCAAGTAACACTTAAAATTGCTACAGCTGAAAAAAACTTGTATAGGGAAAACAGAAGTCTGAACTCATGTATTTGATGTAACTTAATGCTAGCTCAGTTTCATTCTTTGTGGATCAAATGTCATCAACACAAATGAGTGGATAAACCAATAAAGGCTCCATTTTATTAAGATCAAGCCGTGCCTGTTTTCCTCCTGCCTCCCTCAAGACCCCTTCCTATTGCCAGTTCCTGGCTTTCTCTTCCTCCTTGCCAGCAACAGTAATTGCTAATACCAAACAAGTTGCATTAGGGAGTAGATATAACCTGTTTAACTTGCTTGAGATCTTGAAAAGCAGTCCAGAGCTCTCAGCCGCAGCCAGCAGGCCAGCATGCATATTTCTTCTAGGCCCAGTGAGAAGTGTACCCACATACACAGTTGATTGCTTGCCCAGCCAGGAAATACACAGCTTCTGACTGGTGGCTTTGAGGCAGTGTTGCCTCTCAGCCTCTAAGGAGGACAGATGTCAGCATCACTCTAGTTGGGAAAAGACCAAAGGAATTATTTTGTGAGATGTGTGTTATAACAGACTCACATCAGGTATTTCCCAGTGCTCTTTTGAATACAGTAGTGATGACAAAAGAGGAAATAAGCACTAAAAAAAATAATAATAAAATAAACTTACAAAAAATATTTAAAATCCAATTGCAACCACTTCATGATGTAGTGATGGTAGACAAGAGCTAAATGTCTTAGTTTAAACTCTGATTTTTTTTCCCTACTAGTTATCAATTCAATTGCATCACTGGGGCATAATAGTAAGGGGCACTGCTGATCAAGTTACAGTCTGTTACTGTTGCATATGGCAATGATTACAAATTTAACCTTTTGTCTGGGTATGTACTACACTAATTAAAAAGACAAATGGTTTGTTCATTGTGATTAAAGCACTAATAATAATATCTCTTATTTCCTTATCAGCAATATTCTAATTGCCAAGGACACATGGCAACTCACAGTGCCACCTACTCATTTTTCAAGGACGAGAGGTGGCATCCTTACTGTAATACAAAAACCACAAACTTGATTACTCCCATAACTATCCACATTGCTTAGTTTTTAACCTACTTTCTGGCATGAGTTTGGCCCTTGCCCTTCAGGTGTGTCCTAGACACAACTTGGGAAGAAGTATGACTAGACTAAAGTATGAATTCCCACTGTCATGAGACATGTAATTCCCATTAGAACAAGGCTTGGTCTTTCAATACCAATAAAGTTCCATAAAGAAGAAGGAGATAAAGACCTTAGAAGAGCTTTCCCAGGGTTATTTAAACAAACATGTTCATGCTATTTATAGTCTCTTTCTGTACTTCTGGCCACAAGTCATTTTGTGCAGGTGAAAAGGACTGTAAGTGCATGAAAGTGATTGAATTACTCTGGACAATGCAAAAGTTCCTGGATGGCCCTTGGTCACAGAGAGTTTTAGCAGAAAGATGACTATTTCATGCACTTAGGTACATATTATTAAACTAGAAGAATTGTTGGGGGACCTTTGGGTGGTATACAGCTATGAGGGAGAGATTCGAATTAGGCCTGTTTTGCAAAATAGCAAGATGAGCATCATGGCAACAGAAATCTGTTTTTCTCCCAAGTTCTTACTTTTCCAATTGATCCATATATACCTGTATGCTTGCACCTATGATTTACAGAGTAATGCCTTTCACCATCATTTGTTTTAGACACTAATTGAAGTAATTTTCCTTGTAGAAAATTACTAGGATTACAATTTTTTCTAAGATCCAGCAAGAGTCCATGGGCCTGAGAGGAGAGCTACCTCCACTCTTACTAAAACACTGCTTGCAAGACCTCCAAACACCTGTGCTTGTCTTGGAGAACTTCCCACTGAGTAACTTTGCTGAGCAGGATTAGTCCTGCTTAGTTTATGACATCAAGCATGATCACAGTGGTGATGTTGCACCTAGCTGAGAGAACAAAGCAACCAAGCAACTGTATCCTGCATATATGCCTATTTTGTAAAAAAAAAAAAAAAAAAAAGACAAAAAAAGAAAAAGTGAACTAACTGAACTGAGGAGGATTTTTTCCATGGTTTTTTTTCCCCCTTCTTTATTATTAACTGCACTTCGTTCACCTTTTTGGGGGGATTTATTTTTAACTTTGGTCGAAACTCTTTCGTACAGAAGTCTGTGTTATATGAATTTCAGGTTTTGTTAGCGATGGATTAAGTTGTGGAGACTCTGACCTTGTGATACTACCATGTTTCTGCTAAACAAAGTCCAGTATGCCAAACAAAGATGTAACAAGTAGTTATGAAATGGCATGGCTATTACACATTCTTTTTATTTTCATTGTCTAGTGTTTATTTTGGGATAATTCTGTTTTGAGAGTGGAAAAAACAGACTGTAAATAAAAAGGAGGCCTACGATAAATCCTTTATGCTACACGGTTCTCAGAAGGCTAACAGAGGGCTCCTCAGTGAGGGCCTAGGAGATAAGAAATTAATTTTCAACAGTTAAAGAAAACCATTCTGGGACTCCGTGACAAGTCAGAAAAATAATTATTCAACCACTTGCGCAAAGTCTGAGTAATTTACTATTGCAGCTCACAGTCTGTGTTTGACTGTCCTATGTAAGGTTTCTAGGTCACCGCCTCTGGTGTTGTTCTAAACCACGCAGCTCCACTCCCAACTTACCTCCCCCCTCCTGGACAGGAGTAGAATCTCTATTGCAACTTCCAGAAGATGTTGAGTTAGCCAGTAGTGCATTTCCACCCCTGACTTCTCTCCTATATTACCCCACCCATGAAACCAGATGATAGGAAAGGAAAGAAGAAAGAAGGGAACAAATCAGATCAAAGGTCAAATGAATGCAAACACCTAAAAGAACATAGTAATAATAATAATAATCCAAAATCATATTCCATGGGATACTTAAGCCATTTTAAGATGAAACTTTTGTTAGTGACGTGGATTCAGCCCTAAGTCCCAGAAAACATAATCTAAGTTATCTACTTGTAGTTTTATAGCTCTATAAATCTTTAAAACCAAATTCTACTCTTCTACACATGTAGGACTCCATGGGGAGTTGCACTCATATATCAGAGGTTAAAATCTGGTTATATTTTCTAGATAGCAATAGGAAAAAGGGGAGGTCTTAACTTTTAAAAACATTTACTGTATCCTAGCAATGTGCAGCGATGCTATGCAAGCCTGACCTGACAACAGACAAATGACATTAAAAAATATTAAACCTTACAGAAATGCTCTAGGAAGACAATGTGATAATCTTTGGGAGTCTCTAGGTAGTACAAGTTCCAAAGCATCTAAGGTAATATAGAAGGAAATTTCTTAAACCCTTATGTTGAGGTTGATGTAAAACTCAAGAAAATCTGACTGTTCAGAAATATAAACAAACAGGGGAATTAAAAGAAGCAAACATTTTATTCTCAAGGCTTTGTAACTCAAAAAAATTAAATCTACCTTTCTTTCCACGTGTAGGCTGTCTTTGCAAAATTTTATCTTGAGATTGCTTCTTTACAGCTTAGAATTGAAGTGATTTTAAAGTTCTTAAAAGCAACAACTAAACTGTACGTAAGCAAATAAAGTATGAATCTGCTGTTTAACACTCCAGGATAAAAAATTAAAGCAATGGGATGAAATGTACTGAATGACCAGCTACATGATCTTGTTAGTTACAAAGTATGGCTAATTAGAGAAAACATTCTGAATTTAAACTTTGCTGGAATAAGAAATTGTTATTCACAAAGGCACAGTATGGCTGTACATGCAGCCTGCCACTATTTATTCAGGAGTTGACTCCTGAATAGATTGTGTAATTACCAGAGAAGGACAGATAGGTGAGAGTCTGAAGATGACAAACAATTTAGAAACTGGCAGAACACTGCTGGTTTCTGTAAGCTTAGCTTCTTTCAGCCATATTTACATATTTACAGAAACGTGAATTGAGAATAGAGTAAAAGGAAAAGGGCACCTCTGAAAGTTTTTCTTTGGAAACCTTGAAACAATATTATTTCCATCTTCTAAAATACCACAGGATATGTTCTTAGTCTTCATGACAAGGTTCTGCCTCTTCATCAAACCACCTTCTTCCAGCTATGAGTAGTACCATTTGGTCAGTGTTCATCATTGTGCATTAGATGCTCTATCAAAGTCTCTCAAATGAAGTGTCTCCCAAACAAATGTGCTAAGAGGGATGAATGAAAATTTGGGAAATATCAGACAGGGAAAGACTTATTTACACTCAGACCATCATTTCAATAAATGCAGCATCTCAGTACAGCTCCATATTTTGTTGTCTTGCATACTTGTGATTTGATGGAATCATGCTTGGAGCTTGTCTGTAGACATAAATGGAAGGAACAGAATTTCCAAAGGGAGTTGCGGTGCATCCAACTGTGGTGGCAAGACAGGCTGCTCAATCCTTTGAGCAGAGTTGATGCAACTTTTGAAATAATTACATCTTGTGTCCCTGCTGAAGACTACAACAACTGTAAATGCAGGTTGAGAGAGAGGAACATGAACAAGTTTTTTTTGCATAGCTCAGCAACAGATTCAGCACAATTTTTTAAAAAGGATCTGTTGCTAGTATTGTAAGGGACAGTTACAAAATATTTGCCAAAAAAATAATTCTCATATCCAACTGTCTTAATATAATGACCAACTAATTAAAAATGCACACTAAACCCTAAAAAATAGAGTCTTGGTATTCAAGACTTCTTCCTTATAGAATCACTTACAAGAGGAAAATATAAAGGTCCTTCACAGAAACCTTAAAATCATTGTTCCTCTAGGTGCCATACATTTGGATTCATGAAGAGGAGATAAAGGCATGGCTCTTCATTCACAGATATTTTTGCATCTACTGAACTACTGTTTTGAAGCCATTATAGTTGAGGCCCTATCTCATGACAAGTAATTACTGCTGGAAATGAGAGTAATATCTGAGACCTTTTTCAATGTAGGCTGCTTTCCTTCTTATGAGTTTACCAATGAACTGGGACATTCTCTGTGCCCAGTGATTTTGTGGTAACTTGTTGTTTTAGAGTTCTCCGGAATGATGTCTTTAATATACTTATGAAACTTCTTCACTCGTAAAAAATGTTGGCTAAGCCCAAAACCAACACTAGCACATCTGGGGTGTCTGTATTTTCTCACATTACTTTCCAGTACACCCACATAATAATTAAATATCTAGCTGATAGCATAGCCAGTCTGAAGAGTTGTTTTATCAGATATTAAACAGCAAGAAAACATACAAAAATAGCAATCGCAAGTTCTGCTTTATATGATAACCTCTGAATGCGTCATACGAAATAAGACATCATTATCTCTTACTGTTGGTTGAAATAGCATACACATTTCTGTGGTAGTGAAGTCACTTAACTGATGGCAATGGAGTCCTAATAATTGATTTCTGTGAATTCCTTGAGATGCTCTGGTGTTGAGTGTAGCTATTCCTGGAGATAGCCATGATGTCAGGAGAATGGGATGCCAGTGGGGTGACGTTTTCTTCATCCAGTGGCCAAGAGAAAGTGCTTCATTTGACAATGTCAAGTCAGGGGTTTCTTTTGCCCTCATTTTTTTTGCTTAAATCTGTGTCACAGTCTATTTCTAAGTTGCTACACATCACAGCCAATCTAATAATTATCCTCCTTATCACTGACAGTGGTAGGGATGAATGAGATTAATTACACTTCATTTAATCAAGCCAGACCCTCTAATTTCTGTTTGCATTTTGGGTTTTTTGGTAAGAATTATCTGTATTAGTTCAGTACTCCGTCACTGTGCCCTGTCCATTTGCAGCAGACATAGTGCCCCACAGTGCCCAGTGTCACTGGATGGAAAATTATTCAGCTTTGATATGGTTCTGCCACTTCCTTTTCATGTAACTCTGCTGTACTTCCATGTGCCTCCTATGGACCAGAGTTAATTAAGTTCCTCATGCACTGCACTGCTAGGCAGGGCTTAATTCCCTGGGTGTGTCTCTACTGCTGCTTTATTTTGGATCAGGCTTTTGAAGTGGACTTCTTCATCTCCCCCAATTACCCCACTTTGGTTCACGTACAAGCTGGGTTCTTTCTTGTACTCAGTTGGAGGACACACTCCAGCTCTGCATCAGATGCTGTCCAGTTGCTAGTCCAAACCAAAACCTTCAAGATATTTAGTGTATGGGATGTTTGGCCTCTGGTACTAACTGTTTTGCTCTACAAGTCCATTCCTATTGAGTCGTGGTATATAATGAAGGCAAAGACAGTATTATAACTGATGGTTGCCTTTGTGGTGCTTGGATGAACAGAACAGCAAAAGTATGAGGCGTTGTATGCATTTCAGAGAATACATACAGCCTTTGTGTTTTAACCCCAAATTTTGGCTTTATTTCACTGTATTATTTTAGTGGGAGATTCCATAGTTTATATAAGAAAGTTTACCTTAGAAGATCTAATAGCAAATGAAACCTGCTTCTGCAGTTATGTAAATAAAATCTATTCATGCTGAGCTCATTCTGGTCCATGGACATTAACCAGAAATGTTTATTTTTTTATAGCTGGCAAATTTCCCTGAAATTTTCATTTTGAATAGATGCAGAAGGTTAACACCACTAGTTTATTTTGATACTTACTTTATACACATCCTCAGATACTGAGCTACTCTTTGGGGATACAGTAAACTTAGTTGTAAAGACTTTGTACTCCAAAGCAATATTCCCCTTACCCCGCCATATGTTTGAAATGGAATTATAAATGCCAACCAAAGAACTCTCATATATGTCATTCCCTTGCAGCACTTCTGTGTTTTACAGCATGTCTTTTTTACTGGTGCTGTCTTGGGGTTGATTATTACTCCACTTCATATCTTTCACTCTGATATAATTCTGATTATCTCTGCAGCATTGCTTTCAATATAGAGAAGCATATGAAGAATGAGGCCTAGAGAATCAAATTTTATTCCTTGCTCAAGTCTCTGTTTTCATCCTGTACAAACCCATTCTTTTTTCTGTTTACGATCACTATTGACAACATTTCAGAAACCCCTGGCTTTCTGAGTGGTGGCAAAGTATTGCTCAGTTTTGTGAGCATTCTTTTATAGGCCAGCTATGCTCAATTAGCCCTTGTACCAATAAAAGTCTCTCCATGTCTCTTAGCCAGCAGGAGGTGCTAAGGAACGATGCAACAAATATCTTTTCACTGAGATAGCCAGGTTCCCTCTGTGCTCTCTACAAAGATTTTCACTAACTTGTGAGCTGGATCTAAGCATTGTCACATCAAAGTGAGGATTTTGCTTCTATTTTTAGGATGGCTTTTTATGTTTGGCTAGAGCAGGGACATTCTTCTTTAGCTCTTGTTTTAATTAAATAACCTTTAAGACAAGTGAGCAGGAACATTCAATCTAAAGCAATGCTTTCTGTTGCTCCAAGAGGGAGCAGTGCGAATGCATAGCGTTTATTAAAAACTTGGCTTTTCTCAATTTACTTGGGATAGATGACAATATATTACAATGATAGAGGTGGGATAACCAATAAGGAGAGTAAATATTGCTAATTCTTTAACTAGCAAGATAAACTATAATTACAGCTTTAGATGATATATTATGTTAAGAAGTGATCAAAGAAAATCCAAAGAGGGTAAGGAAAATATATTAAGATTTTCTTGTCAAATAATTAATTACTGGTTATCACACCCCCCCCCCCCTAAAAATTCCCCTTCATATTTGTTAGCATTAGTCCTACCATAACTATAACAGCTACTGAAACCTTGAAACAGGAATCCTCTTCCCACTCCACTGTTGCAGCTGCAAGTTTACGAATGAGTAAATATACTCAGTACTCTATTAAGGAACCATTACTAAGGGCTGGTAAATATATATTATTTCTCATGTCACTTCAGTTTCTTGGAGGTTTCAGTTCTCACTGTGGGATGTGGACACCTTTCTTCCAGTAAGGTGTATCAAACCAGATAATCACTAAACACAAACACTTTATTAACAAGAACAGGCAGGCATAAGCACCTTGCAATACTTCATCAGCTAGCCAAAAGCAATCACTGATTCAGCAACAAGTATTTTAAAGAAAATATGGAATACCGTGGAAGACACCAGGGTGAGAGAACATCTACTGTAATACCCTTCCATAAGAATGGGAACCTAACAAACTGTAGATTCCTAAAAAGATAATCCTGTTACCAGATAAATCCTACATTACTACAGTATTTACTACATTACTACTTTGTGAACATTTTGAACAGTTTTACAGTGATAACAAGGTGTTGCATGGATTTATCAGAAGCAAATCCATCTCATTTTTCTTTGACAGACTAATTGGCCAAGGGAATAAGGATGAAGAGTAGACTTGTTAGATCTTCATTTTAAGAAGGCTTTTCACATGGTCTTACACACTTTTCTCAAAAGTAAACTGGAAAAATGCACTGTAGATGAGTTCACCATAACATACACATGGACAGATGTCACTTGTTGGACTAGTTCTACTCATTAATTTTATAAGTGACTTGAAATATGAAGCAGTGGATCTTCAAGTTACACCAGCAGATAGGAAGTGCCAGCACCTTGGAGGACTGGGTGACAGCCTAGGATACAGGTGGTACAAATTCAGAAAAAAATAGCAAGTGTAGTTTGCCACAGATATCAACTACATGAATACAAAATGGGAAATATTTATGTGGGATGCAGGACAGATAAGAAACCTGAAGACTAAACAGCTTCTAAACTAAGTAAGAGTGGGCTGCATCATGTGGCTGAGGAAAGACAAATCTCACTGTAGAGCATATTATCAAGAGTACCTTATGTATGATGTTCTGGTTTACTCTGCTGGCACTGGAGAGACTCAGTTTGAGTGCTTTGTCCTGTTTAGGGCACCACACTTTAAAATTATAGATAGATATATAGAGACAAACTGGAGAGAGTTCAGAGGAGAAGAATGATAAGTGGTATGGAAAATACAACACATGAGGAAAGGTCAAGAGAACTGGTTCTGTTTTAGTCTAGAAAGAGAAGATGAGAACAGTGTGACAGCAGCTTTCCTGTATACAGAGCTAGCTGTTCACCATGTCCACAGCTGGTAGACAAGGAGGTGCTGATATAATTTGCAGCAAAAAGCTTTGTTGCACTATTGGGAAAAGGCCATGAGTTGGAAGACAGTGATGTGGTAGAGTAGGTCACCAACAGAGCTTGTGGAACCCACTGCACAGGACAATCTCATGCAGAGTTGACATGTCTCTTCAGCATGGTCCGAGGGACTGAGGATGCCTGAAAGAGGGATAGAGAACATTTGTCTGACAGTGTGTCTGTGTTTTCTCTCATTCAGCTTTCTTACAAGAAAAGTAATTCTCATTGGATTTCAATATGTGACATAAGAGTATCAGTATTTTCCTGATCTTCACAGTATTTATTTACTCAGTTTCCATTATTTCATTTCCTCTCTTCTTGCTCAGACTGCTCCCCAAAACTCATAGCAACATGTATGTTACTATCACTCTCTCATTTAGGGTTTATTGTTCACATTCGCATTTTATGTAATGTGAAAAATCATTCTCACATTTAGAAGTATGCAATATACTGATAACAGTTTAAAAGGAAAATATTGACGTTAGTCTGGCTGTGATAATGCAAGTGAATAAATATTTAGCTGATTATTTAGTAGCTGGGTAGTCAAGAAATGCCGTGCAACCCAAAACCAGATGTATAACCAGAAGATTCAGTTCCCTTCACCCCTTTCCTGGCTCCAGAACTTGGTACTAGCATAGAAGCAGAGTTTTAGCTGCCTTCCACATGTCTGGACATGCCAGTGTATCAACTCAGCTTACTTCAAATGCCACTTTAAAATACATCTGTGCTGTAATGCATAAAAGGAACCTGCTGTGCAATAACATCTTATGTAAATTGTGACTTGTGGTTGTTGCTACAGCTCCACTAAGCATTACAAGTACATTTCACCCCTATACTTTAACTGGCCACTGCTTGCCTTAAACACCTGCCTAGTGTTTGAGATTGCAAACTTTTCAGGTCAGAGTTTACCTGATGTCTGCACAGTGCCTCACACATGCTCTCCTGCCTGTCATTCCCATTGGTACTCTGAGTACTAGCCACACTATCAACTTTGGTTCTACAAATCCAGGCTATATCTAAACTCCTTTAAGTGTCAATCCTGAGTTATCCTCCAGGATCTTTATTAATCCACCATGAACATTTATACCACAATATTAATTTCCCATCCTTCTGCTAAAGCAACGCTGCCCTACTCCTGTCTTTCCAAGAAGTGTCTGCAGTGCTTATTTGCCTGTTCCAATGTCCCTCTCCCCCTTTCTGCTCTTCTGCTGGCTCCTTCTCCACTGCCACATCAAATGAACTACCCCTTGCTCTTAGGTTGTGTCATGGCTTCATAGAAGTGTGTTCTGTTCTCTCTCTAGGCCAGATTTCATCACCCTCATCTAGATTTTCAGACAGGTACTTGCACATTCCCAGCTCAAGGTTTCTCAGCAGAGTAGGCAAAATCAAATTTTGCTACCCTAGCAGTTTGACTGCTGGTGTGCTGGCACTTTTGATAATCCTTTTTAATAGTTTCTTCTACTCTTTTGTAATGACTGTCCATATTAATCTCCTCTCCCCCTTGCCCTCCCATCCCTCTTTTAGGTTAGAAATTTACTGGGGAAGGAGCCATTCATTTGTTTCCCCATCCAACACAATGGGGTCTTGGTCAATGACTGGAACTCGCAGACAAGAGAAGTCATTTAGTCATCATTAGCATCTCAAGGTTTCTGTTTTCCGTTGCATCATACACGTTTTTAACAAGATCAACAAAGTTACTCTCAAACTTGGATTCTGATCATTAGGCATTTCTTCATTTTCTTCTACCACTGACAGATCCAGCTCTCATTTCCTTATCAGTTTATTCACTCTAAGCCTGTGCCTTTTAAGAACTGTATAAGACTTTCTATTCTTCTTTTCTTGGCTGATTATTTTGTCTTCTTCAACTGATGATCCTTGAGTCATAGTTTATCATTCTTGTTCATTTTTCCATTCCAAATTATATTACCAATGTTTTTCAGCCCTGTAAATCATATGATACATCACTACTGTTTCACATTAATCTTGAAGAGCATTATATGCTCAGAGGAGTTATCCTCCTATTTCATAGAGAAGCTCACTGGAGTCTGTGGTGACCTCTAATGGTTGTAAAAAACCTACATCTGGTGCAAGAACACAGGGATTTCTGGGTTTCCTGTCTTTCTCTTCATGTACAGAGAACACATTTACTCAAATTGATGACTCTGTCAGCAGAATGAATCCAATGCGCTGTTTACCGTTGCTTATCTTGTTCAACTATTATTTGAATACCCTGGAGAAAAATTATGAAACATCTAGAAGGTCAGCAGCATGCAGGTACACTCAGCCATGCATCTTTTTCTCTTCCAGTGCCAATAATGAACACCTGGCTGAAATTAGCATATTCACAAAGGTCAACTGGCTAAAACTCACAGAGAACAAAACAGAAGCAATAGTTTCAGGAAATGGAAAATATTTGGGAGAACTAGCCACAGCATTTCTCACCATGGGGAGCTCTGCTCTGTCAGATAGCCAGCTGTAGTTATCATCTTTATGGAGTTGCAGAAGCATGTTGTTTTTGCTAGTGAGTGGCAGAAGTACATATCTGGCAACTTGGTCACAGTGATTTTCCCTGTTGATGGAACTTCCAGCAACTTTCAGCATATTTAATGCAGCATACTGTACTTGGGAAGAAGTTACACCCACCCCAGAAAGAGTCGCACAACAGCATTTGTGCCTGCAGCAAGACTGGAGATCTCATTGCTTTGCTTGTTTTGCCAGATGGCTGCTGTATGACAACATGCTTTGAAGTCCAAGGTTTCCATCTGGAACGAAGCATCCTCAGCCAAGGTGTACCTGTTATGTGCAACACAGCATGTAAACTGTTAATAAGGGTTCTTAGTAAAAACGCTTTTCATTTATTAAAATATAACAGCATATACAGACAGCGGTAAATGAAAAGGAGGGCCAGGCAAAAACTGCAGTTGGCATTTTACCACTATGGCACATAGATTAAAAAAAAACAACAAAACAACAAACCAGAAGTCAGAAAAGAGCATACTTAGTGAGTCACACTCACAGTTTGTGGCTAGGACAGAAAATGAAAATTATTGTTACCATATCCAAGGTTGGACTTCATGGGAAAGCATAAGGATTACTTTGGAATTATGAAACTGAGGAACTTGTTGGTTTTTGGCCAAGTCCCAAAAACCCTCATTCAAGTTTCACTCTCTGAAGACCACTTTGATTGAGGAAGGACACTAAACCCAAATTACTAAATTACTTGGGTTAGGATTTGGCCTCTTCTGACTTCTTGGTCATCTCACCATACTGTAGAAAAAAAATTGTAGCATGTGAACCATTTTTTGAGATAAATAAAGGAAAACAATACAAGTTTTTTAATTCTACATTTTCTTTTTGCTCCAAAATATGGGAAGATTTGTTACACTTGGTAAAAATTCATCATCCAGTGTTGGACAAGAACTGCAAAATATATCTGCAATGTCTTCTTCAATTATAAAGACTAGTCAGGCATCTACCTATTTGGTTGCTACTTGGACTCAGTTTTGAGACCTCAAAACCCCAGGTCTAATCTCTTGTCTCAACAGAAGGCTGTTTTAAGAAAATAAGTTTAGTAATCTCCTATGATTTTTTAGAGAGAGCCACAATGTTCTCATTAAATGAGGGGATTCATCTTCCATCCTTTTCAAGATGACTTTTCATAAGCACTCTAATGATCCATTTTTAGTGGCAAAAAATTGCTGGAAAACAAACGCATTGGTTGCAGTTTCAATATATATTTGCAGTTCTGGAAAAAGTTTCAACAGCAGTTTGAACCGTACAGGAAATCCACAGATGTGAGTGTGAGCTAAAAATGGCACTGCTTGGGATAGTGGTTTGGTGCGGAAGCACTGGGCAGATAGAAGATTTCATACTCAGGGTAACAAAAAAAAGGGAAAAGCTTTGAAGAAGCAGCAAAAGAGTTAGAAAGTGAAACAGGTCATGAAAGTTTTATATTTTATTAATGCAAAAATAAAAGAAAATTGTAAAACACTTGAAGATAGTCAGATTTTATTTTTAATGAGGGAAACCGATTAAAAAGCCATTTTTAGAGATTTTGAAGAAGGCTATTAATTAAAAGCAACTATAAATAATATTCAAGCTGTAAAAAAATGTAGGGAAAAGGCTCATTACTGCCTGACCAGACATTTTCAAAGGAATTTTCCTATACCAGACTGCTATCAGAAACAGAACTGCAAAGGCCTTCAGGAAAAGCATCAAGCTTATGGCATGTAAACAATTTAGGAAAAAATTTCAGAAAATAAAAAGACTAAGGATAAGAAATATACAAACAAGTAGCAATTTATGTGATATATCTGTCTACATGAAAAGTGTTCCTCATTTGATGCACGTGTGGAAACTCCTAATCAGCCCAGCTTTGTGAAAATGTGGATTTCTTAGACGTCAGCAGAACTAAAAAGTTCAATTCAGCTTGCGCAGTCTGGAATTTCTTTATAAAAGGTAGACCAGGAACTCTGTTCACTAGTCCACTAGGAAAGGCTTACAGAGAAATGTTCCTAACCTAACTCATTGAAGGACTGGATTCAGATTTAGAGATAAGAGTGACAAAAGGTTTTATCAGCAAAAATATGATGTTTTAAAGGTTGAGAAATGTCAAGGGAAAAGTGGATGTTGCTACATGCTAAGAGAAGCTAATTTTGCAAATAAACTGGAGCAATAGCAAAAATATTTTTTCAGATATATAATGAGCAAGGAAAGAAGAGGCTTCTCATTAAACATGTGGCAGTTACTAGTAAGCCAGGTCAGATAATATAAGTTTTGCCTCTAAAGTAACTGAATAATTTGCCTCTGAGTTTGGTGGGAAAGATAGTGGGCATGAAGGTTGGGGTGGAGGAGTTAATGAAAGTAGTACTCCTCCAGATGTGAGGAGGAAAAGATATGGAAGACTTGTTTTTTTCAGAGCCTCCACAAAGGTCAAAGAAATGTTGCGGGGCAAACAACACTTTGTCTTCAGTACAGCAACTGGGACTGACAGTATTTTAATAACACATTTGTACCACTGAATTCAGCCATGTGAGGTGATGCTGAAGTCATGATCTGCCATGAGGCAGTTGCCTAGTGGAAGGTGTTTGGTGCTCCTTATTCCGATGCTGTCCTACACAAAAGTGTGTAGTTTTCAAAACCACCTTTTCCACTGGCATCCTCCGTGGTGAGGCCAGGGCCTTGGGTGGTCTGAAACTTGGAGTCACTTATAACCAATGAGTGAAATATTAAAAGAGAACATATACTTGCTGTTCTTATTTCTTTAAAGGATCAGAATAACAGTAAACTCTGGACTGTAAAGGTATTAGCTTATTAGAACTGTACATTTTAGGAGTTTTCTTTAAGAGAAGGTATTCAAGAGCTATTTTAGATGAAAGAATCTGCATTTAAAATGCCTTAAAGCAACCATGCAACAAAATACTGAAGAAATATTTAAAAGAAGAGCAAATACAGTGGAGTAATTTTAACAAATAATAGAAACAATTAAGATGAAATAAATATAAACAAAGCTAAAAAGAATTATGGCATAAAACACACACATGAATTCTATGATTAATGTAAAGGGAGATTGCATATTCTATTATAAATGTTTAGTGCCTTTATTTTTAACATTGTTGTTTACATTATGGATATAATAGCCTTTCAGAAATGGCAGATAAATGACAATTTCAAGCTAAGAATTTTTCAACTACTTAAGGAAAGTTTGAATGCCAAGTTTTCTTATGATTTTTATTGCAGTATATTTACATTAAAAGCTACAGATATATAAACTAGAGCAAAGAACCCTTTACTCAGAAATATAATTTGTTTGGAATTGCTATTACTCTGCTCTCTTACAGCAATATGCATACATTTAAATGACCACAATAAATCTAAAAAATTAAATCTCAATGCTAACAGTTTAACATACATAATATGTCACGTAACATTTTATTTTGAAAGTTAATTTTATAATTCAATTGATACAAAAAACTCATGCAAACATTTCTAAGACTCTATGAAAAAAGTTTTCTATTATATTGTTTATAGTTACAAAGTAATAATCAGTTTTGTACATTTTTGCAAACATATGTATCCTCTACTAATAACTTTTTTGTATTTTTGCATTACTCTCGGTGGATGTGTTTCATTTCGTCTCATTTCAAGACTGGAGCAAGCAGATGAACTGTTGAACAGATAAGATACAAAATACATTGATGTATTATATCACATGGGCATGAATTTTTTCATATTACTGGCAAATATTTGCTAGAAGAGGAAATAGGCATTTTTGCAGAGCATGTTATCACTATGATATTCAAAGCCCAGTTTGGGAGATCTCTTGTATAACAACACCAGCTTACTCTTAGCACCATGGATATGTAAAATGGGCCCCATTGTGATTACAGATATTCTGAAGGACCCAGGTTAAACTTAATGGCCCCACTGACCTCATTCAACTTCACCAACTCTTCAGCTGGAGTGAATTAATGTGATCAGGGAAATGGATTTCTCTCTGATCTCATGGGCCAGCTGAGCTGCTCTGTTGTGATAGTGGTGCAGATTGATGACATGAATTCAGGGCAAAGAAGTATTGTGCCAAACAACTTAATGCAAGTAATAGCAAACTGTTTTACGTGTGTGCTTGTGTGTTGCCTGCAGTTTATTATATCCTCTCAAATTTTATGTTTCTTTGTAGTAGTTGATCTGGAGTTAGGAGAGATCCTATCGTATGCTGGAACTCTCCTGGTGTGCTATGAATGACATAATTCACCTCAATATGTAAGTTCATGGTGAGGACTAGAAGGCTACTCTGCTTTTGATCAGTTTGTTATGCTGTTGTCTGAGGCATTACATAAAGCCTCTTGGGCAGAGCAATTAAGCTAGTCAAAGCATTGGCATATGACTGTTTGCTGGAAGCACTGCGAGGTGGCCACATGGGGCCAAACACTAGATTTATGGTGATCTAATTCAAATTCAGCTGCACGACTTTGTATAACTTCACTTGCTTTATGCTGCATTATGTGTGGCGCCACTTCTCTTGGACTGGCAGATTAGTTTGGAGGAGGATCTGGTATTGTCTTTACAGTGTTTTAAATACCATCTTATATTTGGAAATTGCTGAGCTTAAATTAGGATAAGAATCTAGTAGAATGAAAAAGAAATCAAAGTGACAAGCAAAGCCGATAAATTTACCTACTATTCATCAGTCATTTCCAAAGCCTCTGGCTCCAGTGGTTATCCTTAACTGAGGCTGATGTTCCTTAATTAACTGTTTCTATAGTGATGTTCTTCAGCCTCCCTTTAATGAGCATCTGTTATGCAAGTGCTGGCAGTGACAGGATAACTGCATTGCTATGACTTTACACTTGCAGCAAGAGGGACTTGTGCCAAGGGCAGGAGTGCAAATTTTCAGCTAGAGTATACTGTGACTTATGCCTAATGATGTTATGTGTTACTTCATCACTGACACCAGTCCTGATGAGAAAAAAATAACTGACGACTCTGATATTTACAGTTTCACAGATTATTTTGAGTTGGAAGGGACCCACAAGGATCATCAAGTCCAATTCTCAAGTGAATGACCCTTATAGGGAGAAATTTAGAGTGGGCTATTAAAAAAAATTAAATTCAAAATAAGGCAAAATTATTCAAAAGCACAAATCTCACTGGTTTTTGGTAGATTGACACTTTCTGCTGGTGTGAAGGAGTCTACCTGTGGAGCTGCAGGGACTATCTGACACATCTAATGGGGAGCTAAGAGCAACACAAGTAGCCTTCTATGCTGCCCCCCACCACCACCTAGAGTGAGCATGGAAAGGACTAAGACAGGTACATTCCTTGTTGCCAAAGAAAATTGATTGCGGTTTGTAGACAAAGCTCCATTTTTAATCAGTATACAATGCTGTCATTGTCATGCTTTGTTTAATGTGTTTTCAGTAGTAGATAAACTAGTTAACTGCTTTCCAAGTAACTTATGTTTGTAAAGGGTTTAGTGCTCTTAAGGAAGCCGTCTGCAAAGATTTAATGGGATCTGTGTAAAGAAGAGGCTGATATGAGTTTCCATGTTCACTGATCTGTGTATTTTTTGTGGGATTAATTTACAGTGCTTTACATGTTTCTGTTTCACTTTTTGAATTGACTTTTTTCTTGCTGACATGCTATATGAAGTTTTCATCTGGAGAGATTAATGGGAGACTAGTGTACAGGTAAGGTTAGGGAGGCTGTTAATGCAACCTCCTTTTCCAAAACCCTCCTTACCACTCTCACAGGACAGAGGATGTGCTATCAGGTTGCACAGCCCAGCTCTCATGATTATGAAGGCCGCATCAGAGCTGTTGACTGGACAGCAGCCAAACCTGCCACCTCAGGAAGGGCTTGATAGCTCTAAGGTGACCTGAGTTTGGATAGAAACTCAATAATACTCAGACATACGACCTTCTCCAGGCAGGAAGTTGCTCTCAGCACTCAGGGCACTAAGAAAATCAGGATTCCTCTTTAGTACAGTCTGTTTTCTTATTCTGTGCAACATGAAGATGGCTCTCAGTGTCTTTTGGGTGAATGGAACTATTCATATATACAAAATTGTAATTGTAAGGATTGTTAAGAAATTGCTAGGATAAAAGTGTCCAGTTCTGTGTTCAACTCAGTTCAGAAATACTCATGCATGGCTGCTAACTTCAGTGGAGTTTTCTGAGGCATGGATGCTTTTTTCCAGCCTGCCTGTTTAAGATGATGATAAGAAGGGGTAAACACAAGTGTTTTGCTGAGTAAGAGTAGTACTTAAGTGATTGTGTTGAGTGAGTGCCTTCAAAACAAGACTTACCTTTCCCATGACCTTGTCCATATAATTGAATTTGCACTTTCCTAGTAAGATAATGCTTTGAAGACTGGAGTAAACAAATCAAAGTCCTTGAACACAGCTTTATAGAGTGGCTTTGTTGTTTTTTTTTTTCTCTGTCTTTCATGGGATTTGCAATTTTCTCTAGAGTGTCATGCAGTGGAAAATCTTAGCAGAGCTGCCCTCAGATGGTAATCTGTATTTGCCACAAATTTAAGCAATTTGAGTGAAAGCTGGAGAATGATGATAAAAGCATCTTGAAATGAGCACTGAGTAACTTCAGTCTATTTTGTCCCCTGCTAATGGATTACCTAGTGCAGAGTGAGCTTGAGTTAGTCCTCTGACATTACTGTAAAAGTGGCAGAGGTATTGAGGTAATAAAACCTGAAACTTATGTACCATCAGCCCAGGAACAGCTTGGGATAGCAGGTTATCCTGATACCCAAAAAGGTGGAATCCAGCCCCTTATTTGCACAGTTACCCTCAAACTGGGCACTCTTCGCTTTCACAGGCATACATACATACCAGTCAATGCACTAAACCCAGAAAGGGTTCTAAGGAAAAAATACTATAAGGAAAATGTGATGGAACTAGATTTGTTGCACCCTGAAGGAGACTAAGATGAGATGTAATAATAGCAAAAATTCATTGTCTTTAAGTGAAACTCTTATGAAAATAGATGTATTGAAAACCCTGAACTGCTGCTCATGATGGTGATTCACAACCAGGCAGGCCTAAGTCAGAATGGAGAAAGATTGAGTTGTCTGTAGTTTCCAAAAATTGTTCATTATCTGTGAACATATATAATCCTTCTTTTTTTTAAAGGCTAGAGAAACAACATCTCCCTAGTGCCCTTCTAGCTTTAGTGGGGAAGGAACCCAGGCAAACACAGTTTTGTAATGAATCATAAGGATGACCCTCTAATAAAACAGAACAACGAAATGTCTGATGCCAGCTGGGCCTTTTGGACTGCTGATTGTAATTTAATGGTAAATAATAAAAATGTTAGATGTTCCAGCAGCACCTGAGAGTGCGCAGAGATGTCAGTAAACACTATCTTAATAAAAATGCTTGGGAAAGGACAGTGCTATTCCCAGACAGAAAATGCACACTTGGCTTAAACAGATAGAGCCCTCCTTGAAGCATGGGGGAGCTGCTGTGATAGCCAAAGCTGCATGTGACCTGATGTGACAAATCTCTGAGAATGGAACAGAAAACCCCTATTACCAGTCTCATGCTTTAACCGCAGAAACATCCATTTTACCAGGAAAATGTATCCCCTTTTGTATAATCTTACAGAAGTGTCTTATTCCAAAGAAAATGTTTTTTTGGGAGAGAAAAAAAAATGTGGAGAAATTCAATCAGTATTACCTAATCTTCCTCCCTTCATCTGGATGTTCTCAACTCATTGATACTGCACAGGCTGTGTTAACACAAACAAATCAATCACACCATGGCACTGTTACTGGCTCAGCCTCTCTCCAGCCAATGATGTTACTTTTGCTTTTTCCCTTTTTAATGAATGTATTTCTTCCTAGTGGGAGAAGCACCATCAGTCTTACTAATATTAGTGTAGGTGGAGACACTCCACAGTTCAATCCTACCCTCCCCGTACACCTGTAGACAAACTAAATACTAAGAAGTCTTTTCCTTTCTGTGCTGGCTCTATCCTTCTTCCAGGACAATCAATAAATGAATAATAGCAGTGGAGTTGCAAGATCTTATGAATCAAGAGAAAAGAAGAAGAGAGGGCAAAGTGCAGGATTTAGTTTCAAGTCATGAAATCAAAATCTCTGCAATGCCATGTTCTGCAGCAGAACCCTAGCTTTTGTCTATAATACTAAGTGACTGCTGCATAATAGTTCTTTTACTGCCAACCAAGTGAAAAATGATGTTTTTTTTTCTTTACTGACAGATTTCTTCTCTTGTTTCTGGTAAGTTTTGCCTGGATAAGGTCTGTGCAATTCTTTCTTCATCTTCTTAAGAGCTCTATTATAACAAGTCAGAAGAATGAACTAATTGAGACCAGCTATTTTCTTCTTCTTCTTTTTTTTTTTTAACAAATCAATATATGTGTTAGAGATAAAAAAGTCTGTATATTGGACTTACGTGCTACCTTCATACATAAAAATATGTGAAGAGACATAAATTCATTGGCAAAATTCTGTAATCTCAAGAATTTGATGTGCATGTTATATAGGTGCATATGTGAGAGAGATTACATTTTATCTTTTTTTAATTTTTCTTTAACATGTGTACCCTTCTCTGAAAATTTACGAAGTTCAATAATATCTGCTCTAATAAAACAGAAAACCTGCAGACACCTGACACTTCCCTCTGCTTCCCAACGAGAGAGTGAGTTCTCTGCTGAGTGACCTGAAACACAAGGCATGTGTTTGTGGACCTCTGCTTCTGTGGATCCAATCAAAATGTTCCTGCAGTCCTTTATTCCATAACTCCAGCTAGCATATGCTGCCACATGGGCACTGACTGCTGGAGGTAAAGCTTCATCTTGTAGCACTGTAGAAAGAAGGTACAAAATACGAAGTAGGAGTTAAGCTGTCTTGGGCAACACTTGGCTATTATATGAGATGAGCTAAGGTCTAGTCACAGAATACCTCAGCTAATGTCTCCTGCAGCTTACTCTGTTCCAGTCTGGTCTGACTATGCCTTGGTGCCTTTTGCTGTACTTTGCTATAATAGGAGAAAATCACTGCATATTCCAAATTTTTATATGCGGTTTTGCTTCTGTTCAGCCTAGAGATGCTTTTTTTCCTCAAGCAATGTTGCCAGTTACATTTGGTTTCTAAACCTACATTCATTTCAGCAGTCCTGCTCTACAGTTGGGTCCTGCAGACCCCACATTGATGTGGCTGATTCTCAGATTTACTTCTCTTGGACTGGTTTTCATCAGTACTTCTTGTAACAGTCTTCCCTTGGTGACTGTTTTCTGAGTGCCTTGGGAGTCACAGGAGCTAAGGATCATCATCCATCAGCTTTAATTAATGCATAATTCTCCTCTAGATATCTTTGAAAGAAAAAGAGTAGAAATGAACAAATTCAAAGTGTGGTAATTCAGTATTAGCCAACTAAAATAATGCAAAACAATGGAAAGAGGTTCTTGGACCCAAGGCGATGTATTCTGTTTAAGATTCTGTTCTCACATGTTTCTTGCCATGTCTTATAATTACCCACAGAACCAACATTTATTATAACAAGCAAAAAGAGAGTTATAATCTATGGTTGACCTTTGATGGAGATAATGATACATTTTCTTTCAAAATCTGTGTGAGGCAGAGTTATTCATAGCTTTGTGAAAAAACCCTGTTTAAAAACAATGTGATGTTTTAAGTTTAAAAAAAAAAAACACAGTTGATTATAGTTTAGAAATGGCACAATCCTACCCTGCACACAATAGGCAAGCAACGTTGATGTGGAGATTTGACAACAGAGCCCTTATAGAACAAGAAGTTGAAGAGGCTGAGATCACTTCTAAATGTAAAATAAATATGAATAAATACATAAAAATAAAACCAGGAACAAGTTCATGTTATGCATAGAATCATAGAATCATAGAATCATAGAATCAGTTGGGTTGGAAAAGACCTCTGAGATCATCGAGTCCAACCCTTGGTCCAAATCCAGTCCATTTACTAGATCATGGCACTCAGTGCCACGTCCAATCTGAGTTTAAAAATCTCCAGGGATGGTGAATCCACCACCTCTCTGGGCAGCCCATTCCAATGCCTGATTACTCTCTCTGTAAAGAATTTTCTCCTGATATCCAACTTAAATTTCCCCTGGCGGAGCTTAAGCCCGTGCCCCCTTGTCCTCTTGCTGAGTGCCTGAGAGAAGAGACCAACCCCCACCTGGCTAGAACTTCCCTTCAGGTAGTTATAGACGGTGATGAGGTCACCTCTGAGCCTCCTCTTCTCCAGGCTAAACAACCCCAGCTCCCTCAGCCTCTCCCCATAGGACTTATTCTCCAGTCCCTTCACCAGCCTTGTTGCTCTTCTCTGGACCCGCTCCAGCACCTCAATATCCTTTCTGAACTGAGGGGCCCAGAACTGAACACAATACTCAAGGTGTGGCCTCACCAACGCAGAGTACAGGGGAAGGATTACTTCCCTGCTCCTGCTGGCCACGCTATTTTTGATACAGGACAAGATCCCATTGGCCTTCTTGGCCACCTGGGCACACTGTTGGCTCATGTTGAGCTTCCTGTCAATTAGTACCCCCAGGTCCCTTTCATGTTTTTAAGTTTAGAAGTGGATTATCAGGCAAACATGTGACAGAAGTTTGGTGCATTCAAAATTCCAGTGGAGCTTCATATAATATATTTTTATCAAGGTGTTTTTCTTGTCATATAAGGCACACCTTTCAACTTCTGCACAATATTATACATAATAGCCCTGAGCGGTACAATGATTCTGGAAGGCACAGCCATGGTCAAACTATCCCTGTTGAGCCAGTCAATGTTAAAATCAAGGTAGAGTTTATTTGAAGATCTTGGCATCAAACTCTGTTAATCACTCCTGCTCATCCCTGAAACTTTTTATAGCATTCCAAGTATTCATGTTAGCAACTAAAATACAAGTAAATTTGCTAGGAGACCGATTTTGTGGGCAAAATTGGTTGTAATATTTGTTTTCCTCAGTTATTCTAACTTGTTAATTTCCTGATGTTCTGCATTGCATCCTTCAGCTAGTGACTTTTTTGTTTTCAGATGGCATGACAAGCAGAAAAAGATGTAAGGGGGCAGTTTGTGTTTGCAGTGTTGTGGAGTTATATGCCTTTGACAGTCAACAGTAGATTTCAATGTTTAAACATATTTGTTAAATGCTGTGTTAGCTTAAATATTGAAAGGGATGCTTGGAGAATGGAAGTTAACCATATGTAATTTTTCATTGCAAACACAGATTAAGATGAATTCCATAGGGAAAGATCTATTAATGAAAGATCTTAGGAGCTTCCACTTATTAATGCTTTGTGTTAAGTTCGTGGTATGCTCCAAACATTTTGTTCTTGTGAATGCATTAAGTACCTAACTAATAAAAGACATGGGATAAAGGAAAGGGGATGGAGGAAAGAGGAGTAGAGAACTGAAAGTTTGGGTACCTGGACTGTTTAGGAGGTGGATTTCAGATTCTAGGATAAGCACAGTAGCCATAAGTGACTGCAAAAGGAATGACTATTAGGGTATCAGCTGAGAAAAACTTAAGGAGCAACTAAAATGTCAACACTACTACCCAGTCTATGTAAACTGGGCAGGCTGTTCAGGCCCCTGAGTTGCTGGATCTGATATTTGACTGTGCTATGATTTATAGCTTTTCTAAAGAAGCATAAACTAGGCATGAGATCTTACCACATCACTTCTCTGGAAAATATGGCCTCTTGCTTGAAAACCAAAGGAGAATTTTTTTAGGATTGTAGAAGCACACACTGAAGTACTTTCTGAGCAGGGATAGATTTGTGAATCATTGTACTGGGCAGTGACTAATTAGGCCTCTAATATGCTGTGTGCATTAAAAGTAATTCAACTTTTCAGGTGCAAAAACCAAAGCTAGAAACTAATTTATTTCAACACACACCCTTTTTTTTCAATAGGATACAGACATCCAAAGAAGTCCACCATCTTGGATTTATTATAGTTTCATTTAGACATTAAGTTAAAAAGGAAGAGGTATCAAACACTGATGAAATATGCTGTATAAGTTTACACAGACACACTGCTGTGATGGTCCTGGAATCCATTTCCTACTCCTTTCCAAGACATACCATATTTAACTTTTTGTTAAATAAAAAGTTGTGGTGGGTTTTTTCCTTCTTTTTGTCAGGGTGCTGTTCAAAGGCAAATTTAGCATTTTAAAAAGATTTTGTCCAGACTTCAGTATAAACTCAGAAAAGAAGGACAACCCAGAGTGGATGGGAAATGATCCACCAAAATAATCATTATGTGATGTATTTTCATGCAACAGAAAATGAAGGGTTCGATTTTCTCAAGCAAAGAAGGAAAACAAATACATTTGTGCAGTTTCTCCGCTGCTGTAAATAGATTCAGCTTCACTGACCTCAGCAGCACAAACAGGGCCTGCATTTCACTTTTTTTTTCACATTATAGTATCACTATGAAGACATAATATGGTCCAGAGGCAGAAGAGAGATAGTGAGGGGGGAACTCTTTCTCAAAGACATGTTGTAAGAGGTCATAAAAGCAAAGGCTGGGCAGAGGGGCAAAGAGTGGAGTCAGCAAATGCTTTCTGCTGATATGGTACCACAGTGAAAGGCTGTGCATCTCAGAGCTCGAGTGCCAGCGCTGTGGGTAAGAAGTGTGGAAGCACCATACAGCAGAAGCATGAAAGCATGGGGTTGTGATCCTTCCAGCAGCAAAATCCTGGATGAACTTTACCCTTTAGACACCACTTTTAATCTTACCATGTCTTGGGCCCCCAGGGCTGTACCTTTGCACATGCAGAACACAGACTTTCTCTATACATGCCCAGAGCTGTCCCGGTCTCGACAGGAACAAGCAGCTCCAAGTCAGTGCCTCCTGAATTTTTTGCTGTGCAGCAGCTCATTTTCAGTGGGGCAGGTGGGTGGAAAATTTTATTCCTATCTCACAGGCTGATATGCAGGCTGCACTTCTGAGGGTGGTGGGTTTGAACCCCTCAGGCTAAGAAGGTAAATTAATTCCATTCTTTTACCATCAGGATTGTATGGGGGGGGTGGGGGGGTGGAACCAACAAACATATACACAAAAAAACCCGACCCAACAAAACCCACAAAAATATAAAACCATCATGGTGAGCAGCTGTTTCTTAAAGATCGTTGCAAGGAGAGCTGCTTGGTTTTTTGAAGGAGTTTCACGCCTCAGCTTTCCCCAGGGCTGTTTGCAGGCTGGGCAGAGATGACCGTCTGCAGCTCTTTGACGGTACCTTGTCCTTAGCACTCCCTAATAAGTATGTTTCAGCAGCTGCCTGCTGAGAGTACTGATTTTAGGCAGGTCCAAGCTTAGTGTGCTGACTGTTTTGGATTCATTCAGAATTACTTGACTCTCCTCTGAAAATATATGGTGGTAAAGATTTCACTTCAGGACCTAAGCTGGCTGACTGTGCTTTCCTGGAGCTAACCTTTATGTGCCCCCTGGGAAAGGTGCAGGGATCAAAGCTGACACTAAAATAGGTCTTCCTTGTAGAAATACTTGTGAGTTCTTGCAGGATAAAATGGGGCACAGATTCAGCCTTCTGCTGTAAATACACCTTCTGTGAAAATAGTCACAAAAAGCTTTATCTATGTTCTTTCATGTGCGACATGCATGCAAGGTCTGAGTCTGCTGCATCAGAAAATGTCAGAAACCAATCCCACCAGGAGAAGTTTTTGTGTAAAACCCCCGTCATACTCTAAAGCTGCTGTATATTTTTTTCTTGTGTCTGAAGATCCTTTTGCCTTCATTAATAGTTACCACAGATTAATTCATTTGTAAAAGAAAGCCACATTTTTGCCGTTTTATCATTTACAAAGAGCACTTTTATACAACTGATAGGTCATCTTCTAAAATTATTTAAGCCACTTCACCTCTTCTGTTTTTTTTTTTTTCATAGATTTGTTGGTTTATGCTTACTTTAGTTCCTGCTCCAAAGTATCTGCTGCCGTATTGGATAATATACGTTTTGAAGTGTGCTGAAGGGAAAACTAGCTCTGTTTAAAGGGCCAGATACAGTAATTTATGATGGAAATTTCATGGAAATGGATTTATTTTGAAAACTACAATGATCTTTCAGCTGAAATTTTTTTTCAGATACCATTGCAAGTGTGTTCTTTCTCATGCAAATATAGTGTTTCCTAAAATTAAAGGGACAAGATATCTCATTACTGTATGATCTTACATTCATACAGCCCTTCTACCTAGCTCTTCAGAAAGCTTTCAGGTGTTGAACTCAATGATCTTAGAGGTCTTTTCCAGCCTTAATGATTCTGTGATTCTATGATCAAATTTCACTTCCCAAGGTGTGCTGTTATGAAGGACCTTACAGAAATCAGTTGGCCTGTAATCTTACTTGAAGAAAGAAAGCAGTGGTTTTAATCTGTCACTACCAAAGCTAGGATGTGAGCTAGGGCTACTAAATATCAAACAAATAGAATAACAACAAACTTAGTTTGAAGCTTTATGAGGTACCACTTTCCTGTCAGTGGCTAGTTAATTTTCTTCATAGAATAATAGAAACATAGAATCACATTATGGTTTTGGTTTGGATGGGACCTTTAAAGGTCATCTAGTTTGAACCAGCCATGGGCAGGGACACCTTTCACCAGAGCAGGTTGCTCAAAATCCTGTCCAACCTAACCTTGAACGCTTCCTGGGATGGGGCTGCCCATCAGTCTCATAGTAAAGAATTTCTTCCTTATGTTTAATTTAAACCTCACTCTTCTTTCTTAAAAGTGTTACACATTGTCCTATCATACAGGCCTTGGTGAAAAGTCCCTCTCCATCTCCCTTGTAAGCCCCCTTTAGGTACTGGAAAGCTGCTAAAAGGTCTCCCTGGAAAGTTCTCTCCTCCAGGCTGAACATCCCCAGCTCTCTCACCCTGTCTTCATGGAAGAGGTGCTCCAACCTTCTGATCATCTTCATACCCCTCCTCTGGATTTGCTTGAGCAGGTCCACATCCTTCTTATGTCTGGAGCTGGACGAAGTACTCTGGGTAGGATCTCACAAGAGCAGAGTAGAGGGACAGAACACCTCCCTCGACCTGCTGGACATGCTTCTTTCTAAGCAGCCCAGGATATGATTCCAAAAGCTATTTCCCGGGCTACAAAAACACTTGAAAACAATGGGCTTTTCTGAACTTTTTTTGCTGATATATGACCAGGGAGATTCTACTGAAAAGGCCATTCAGTGCTTTTATTACTACCTGTAGGTAACAGCAAGGCCCTCTACCTTGAGGAGTGCAGGTGTTTGAAAAGAGCAAAAGCATAGCTGAGTAGCATATAAAGGAACACAATCCATGCCAGCTGTGAGCCTGGGCTTTTCCAGGCCATCCTCTCCCCACCCTGTTGGGTCCTGCAAAAGACAATGTTCTGTAGGACTGTACATTTAGAAACAGGTTCATCACAGTCCTCAGCTCTAAGTGGTTACTCAACCATGTAGGGCACTAGGAGTAAAACAAAAAGGAGCTACAGGCTGCTGGAGCTGATAGAAACCCAGCCAGGGCTGAAATGCTCTAGAAGTGTGAGGGATTGCTGGAGGAGGAGTAAACAGTAATTCACTGTACATGCCAGCAGCACCTGCCAGCTCAGGAGAAGATATACAAAAGATAGTCTTATTTCAACAATAGTTGATTCTGCAGCATTAAGCATTAAGAAGAGGTTTCATTTCAGTCACGTAGAGGAGGCTGGCATACAACTTTTGTAATAAAATGCTAAACATCTGTATCTGCAGAGCAGCACTGAGATCCCTCAGCTACTTTTAAACAGGCTTTGATATTGGCAGCAACCTGGCCATAGCAGCCTAGAGCTCAGCATAGGCTGATTTATCCTTGTCAGGGGGAGTATTTGGAAGTGATTATAGTATAGTCAGCTTCTATAACAGAAAAAAATGTCATGAATACTGCAAACCACAGGAAAAACAAAACATGTATGACTGTTATACTCAAACAGCGAATGTTGGAGAGACAACATTACAGCTTCTTCATAGAGAAAAGGGTTAAAATTAGATGAACATATCCCTTATGAACAACAAGATCAAAATGAATTCCACAGACAATGTTACATAGTTATTTATGGGGCAGGTATGAATCCCTAGCATTAGTAATATACCCTGAACAGCTCCTGAGGTAGCTATGAATGATTGCCTCCAACCAGGTCCAGCCCTTGTCCTCGTAAACTGCACAGGACGCGCTTGTAAACCTGTTTGTGCAGTACCTGCCTCTCAAACACTAACCCCAGCTCTGTCACTAGCCCCGCAATAATTAGTTCTGAGTATGGACAGTAGTGAAAGCCTCTTTCCTGCCTGTTTCTGCCTGTCAGTTTACTACTTTTAGTGAAATTTTCTCTTATCTTTTTGTATCCCTATTGTGCTTCTAAAGAGAATTTTGGCAATGATATATATGTATTCCACATCATATATACACATATTTCACTACAGAAATCAGCTGGCGGAGAACTTGCAAGTGCTCAGGCCCCATCTCTCCTGTCAAAACTGTATCCCCCTGTTGGGTGTATTTGTCATCAGAAAAAAGAAGCAAAATGCACTGTGGATTGCACAGATATGCAGAGAGATTGATGTAGCAAGTTTTACTTTCACTGGAAATATGCCTAAGGAAATCAAAGAAGCACACTGAAGATCAAGAATTAATGTTAGAGCAATGAACTTGGGAAACCAAAGGACTCACTCAAGCTTATGAAGTGAGGTGGTGGTTTGGCTTTGTGGGCCAAGGAATACAAACTGTCACATGAAAATGGACACAAACAGAAGGGCACTCGAGCGTCACGTATTACTTCACTGCTAAAAACTGGAGAGTCACTGGAGACTTCCAACAGTCAAGGTCAAACAAAAAGCTCAGTATGAGCTGGGGTCCCAGAGGCTGCTACCACTTCATGAAAATTTTCCTGGGAAACAATGGTTGCTAGCAGAAATGGGCAGCCCTGGGCTGGAAGGGTTGTCACACAGACGCATATTACAGAGAAATATGCAATTTATTCTCCAAAACGCCTGAGAGAAGAAGCTTAGTTCACCACTTTCCTCAAGACATTTGTCAAACAGACAATAGCTTCAGCAAGCTGCAAGTGGCAGAGATCCTGGACCATGAGAAATGAGAAGAGACAGTGTCTGTGCTGCTCTGGGAACATGGGGTGTCTGGTGGTCTCCAGTGGAGTGGCTGCTGCTATTGTGGCGTGTGGGACTGCAGGGCAGCTGGGAGGTGGAGCATGATGGACATCGTATGTACTTGAAATCCTGCATTGAAATGCTGGTCATTGGTGGTGGTGGTGTTCTTTGGTTTCTCTGGGGAAACAAAGTGTTGCAGACCTTCAAAAGGCCCTTGGAAGAGCCAGTCAGGAGGAGCAGCAGTGGTGCTCAGAGGCTCCAGCATCTGTGTCCATTGAGGAGGGGTGACACAGGCACTGGGTTAAACTCACTGCTGCCAACCTCCTTGGCATCCCATGGAGCAGCACTGGAGAAGCCCTTTCCCATATGTGCTTCAAATAAACCATTTCTACATTTGACCTAGGACACAACACACAGAAACTCCTTAGGGGAGGGAATCGGCACCGAAACCTCCTTTGCCTCCCCCACAAGGGCCATAACCCCTCGAAACATCATGCTCATTCATGTTCTCCACAGCTGTTGTGAAGCTGTGGTTTGCTCCTGTAGGGTGGAAGAGCTTCAAAGGGCAGGGTGGAGAGCACTTTCACCCAGAACAGCTCCGGCCTCATGGCAAGGGCGTGGATTTTGATCTCCTCAGGCACAGGAGGGTGTAAACGCCAGCTTTCCCACATCTATGGTAAAAGCCCTGACCACAGACTCTTGAATGCAGCAGAGGAGAGTAGCAACAGCTCCCTCTGAGCTTTGCAGAGCAGCAGCTCTCTGAGTTCTGGGAATGTTCATCGGCTCTACCCCTTGGGCAAGATGGGTGCAGGTGCGGGAAAGCTGAGTTCATTGGATCTGACGGTGCCAGGGTGTGAGTTAACTGGGTGCCATGATATGAGAGGCATTTCTGGACATGCCCACAGCAGAATTTCAGGAGTCTGGCAAATTTTAATGTGAAAAGCTGGCACCTCTGGAGTTTAGGCACCTCCAGGGTGTGGCAACAAATGAGCAGGAATTTAGAAGACTGCAGTTTTGGATGTAGGTGCTTCATGACTGCAGTTTTGGATTGTAGGTGCTTCATCCTGTTGGAAATACCTCCTTCCCTTCTGTCAGGCTGAACACTGTTCCCTAAATTTGCAGTGTAGCTACTTGCTGAGTAAGAACAATTTTTCTCCAATTCAAGGAGCATTATGCCTGGCAAAAGAATGAAACTATCAGCAGATATGATGCCACAATACTCTGACTCTGTAAGATTTATGGTCCTGTGGAAAGCCAGTTTGGATGAATCATAAATAATTGCATGTAATATACTAATGCAGTTGCAGAATGGGAGTGAGTTTAGTCTTATCCATTAATTCAAAAGACTCCTTTGTGAGCATTTGGGAAAAGTAATTTAGTAAAGTCAAGCATGAGTCAAGGCAACTTAAAATAGAAAAAGACCTTCCTAAATGGCTAAAAATTAAATGAAAAAAGAGGAAGAAATAAAACTAAGTATCAGAATCTAACAACCTTTTTTTACACAAAAGAAGGTTTAATAAAACACATGCATAGCTGTTAATATATTACTGCAGAACAATTATTTCTAGTTTTATAAAGATACCATGTGTCATTTTAACACTAAGAATAAATTATACATTTAGCAGTATGTGCAACACATTGATAAATGTTTGGACACAGTGCTAGAGACAGTTGTCTTTGATATTAACATCACATCTCCCAGAATTAGGTTTGTGAGAACAGAATTTGACCCAATGCTTGAAGTCCATACAGCCAAGTGGAAAAAAATGTACCAACAGCAACCAACTTGTCAAGTGCTAGTACTACAAAGGTTTGATGTTCTGCACTGGAGACTGATTTTGTCACAGTGACCTTAGCTTATGTTGGTATTCCTCTGCGCCATCAAAGTTCTTTTGGTTGTAAATAGTAACAGCATCAGTCCTCGACTGGAAAAGTTCCTGAGTATGAGAAAAGCCTCATCCTTTTCGCGTCAAAGCTCTAAACTACAGCAAGTAGATAGAGAACTCCCTGAACCATGGAGATGAATAGGAGGGTTGCACTTGCAACTAGAGGCTGAAGGTTGTGCTGAAAGAAACTCGACCTGGTTTCCTAGAACTGTCTCATCAAAACTGCTCCTAAGAAGCTCATATTCCCACTGCTGCAGCATCTTTTCCTACCTCTACCTACTCAGATCTAGGCTGAGAGGTCTCTTCAGCTTGATGTTGCTAATAATTCAGTATTGTTACCGTGGACTGTACCACATTCCACTAAACAGCTACAAATTTTAAGGGAATGTAGTTATGCCAAAGTTTTGTAAGTTAAATGGACAAGACACATAAGGAAGGTAAAAAGGCAAAGAACTGGAAAGTAAAACCTCAATCAGTCAGTGACACAGCCAGGACTAAAATATAAATATCCTGCTGCCAACTCAAAGACTGATTTTTTGGATGACTCTGCCTGTCATCCCACATCTGTTTGTTTCACCAGAAGGATGCATTTAGCATGTGATTTGCCCAACAAATATGGCTATATTTCCTCCTTTTAATTTTTCCCTTTCCAGAAGCCAACTTGCAATTAGAACTGGCTGGGAACTTTGGACAACATATTTTTCCATGGAAAAAAAGCTTACCAATGGGGGTTTACATAGTGTGGGATTTATTGTCAAAATGAAAATGTATCCGCACTATAAAATATATTATTTACCTAGAAAATAAGGCACCTGACATCAACCCTATAGTCTATATTAGGAAGAGAAAGGATTTGAATCCATTTTCTTGAATGCTCAATGAAAGCACAGTGTACTGAGTGTTTCTATGTGTCTTTCTTAAGAAAAAAAATATAATCTAATATCCAATCTTAGGAGATTATTTGTGCAACCCTATATCATCTGTACCTTTCCAGTTTAAAATCTACAAGTGGATACTTTCTCAAATACATGGATTTTTGAAACTCTACCATGTAATTGTTCTGAATAATTCTTGGCCTGCAGATTAGTTGCAATTAGTATGTTGTGACTGTCATGTATTCAAAAAGAGAAGTTTGAGTTGTTTTGATTATGTAAGGTGGGAGAAATGGGTCACACAAGGCTCTGGTTGGAGTTTATGCTTACATTCAAGTTTCTGTTTGTTGTTTTTCATATTCTGCACACTCTTAATGACTACTAGTCTGTGCTTTAACTTTTCTGTTTGAAAATATCTGACAGGAAAATCATTTGCTTGAACAGAAGAGGGTATAAGAAGAGTAATTTTTTTTATAAACATTTACCTGATTACTTTTGCAAATTCTTTTTGCAGTGTTCTCCCAGTCTGTTTAATATCCAGATCAAGCTCCTTGAACTTCAGGAATGGGAACTCAGTGTGAGAAGATATTAAGGAAGCAAATGTAGATTTGAAGCAATTAGTTGGAAGCCAGTTTATCCAGATCCTCTACACGTCCAGTGGATATCACACAGAATTTGGTATTCCAGTTTTCCACCCTCATCCCCAACTCCATGTTATGCTGTGTAGACTTAAGGTATGCTGCATGGCTGAGAGAAACAGTGTAAAGAAAACCTGAAGTCTCTCTTTGGGACCAGACAGATGCATCTGGGGATATTTATGCCACTACAAAAGGGCAGACATGATCAGACTCCATTCACATTTATTCCTGGTGGAGGGAACCTGCTTCAGAAGCATCACAGTGCTTGACCAGAAGCCACCTGGCACCCTGAAAGAACAGAGTGGCTTTGCGGCACTGAGGCGCTAAATGTCTTTGTTGAGCAAACTGACTTCTCCAGTGTTATTTATACCACATTCTTCTCTGAATGGTGCAGTCTTCCATCCACTGTAGAGTGCCTCTCATCAAAAAAGCATTGGGTAAGAAATAGTCCCAAAAGGGTGAAGATCAACTTTGCATGATAAATCTATACAGAAGCTATGTGAACATATGTAGTGCAGCCCTAGTTCTTAGGTAACATATTTTCTGCTCAGCAAGGCTTGTCAGAAAGCTCCGACTTTAGCCTGACTTTTACTGATGTTCACACAATTACTTACCAGCCTATAATACAACAACCCAAATTCTTGTATATTTGCAGTGGAGATATAGTAAACCAATTTCTATCTGTAAATTTATGATATTACAATATTCTCAGTGTGTAATTAGATTATTTTGTCCAAATTATTTTTTTTAAGAACCAGATTTGAAAGCAATTGAAATAAACTGTAGAGATGTTTCTCTATCTTCACCTATCAGAAGCTGGAGAAAACTTTACTCAGGGAAATGGTCCCACTAGTGCTGCTGATGAGATGTCTTCTATGAATAAAGACTGTAGCAAGAAATTGCAAAATTGGAATCATAGAGTTGTTTAGGTTGGAAAAGACCTCTCAGATCATTGAGTACAACCATTAACCTAATACTGACAAGTCCACTAAACTGCATCCCCAGTATGCTGTAAAAGTAGCATTCTACACCTGAATTCTTTTCTTTCACTATCTAATGCAAGAAGTAAAAGTACTAAAGAGCACTGCTATAAATTTTCTCAGAAACTGTGTCTATGTTTGTCTGAGGTTAATCTCTTTGCTGTAACAAGATTGACTGTACACTGAATAGCAAATGTAAAATCCTTGCATACTCCAGTGTACTGTAAAATACCGAGTTGCTAATCATCCTGAAACAAGCTTGGACTAGCTGAGACACACACATAAACCATAATTTTAAAAACAAATGTTTCTTGAATTTACAAGATCCCTTATTTTCTATTTCACATTGAAGGTACCAGGGACTCTGTCCTGGGCTGATCTTCCTGGTGATCAAGGAAACAATAGAGATATATAGAATCTTTTGACATAACTGATTCTTGCTGATAAAAAGCATTTAGCAGAGTTTACATAATCTCTAATTTATCAAAGGATCAGATTTGCACTAAAGACATTCATGTTGGCTAACAGAAAAATGTTAGGTTTAGGATTTCAGAAGCACTTTTTTCATGGACATGCCTGCTGGTGGGCAGAAGTAGTCCTCTGGAATTTTTGGGACAGCAGCAAAACTGTATTTAAATAAATTTTAATTAGGCTCACTAAGTACATGTTAATTCTAGTTAGTCCAATTCATCAAGTGTAGATTTAGAGGGTTTAGCAAAATACTGAAACGGAGTAAATGTTATTTTAAATGATGTCAGAAAATAATAACTTATATAATAAGTTATATTATTGCGACCAAAGACTTATCCATGTAAAATATATACAAAAATAGATTAATTTCTGCTTGTGCCTACTATGTTCCCTAATAACACTTGATATAGGCCACAGTTTATTAAATATAAAGCATACTATTTTCCAAATGCCTCTGTGAGGTAGCCATGACTGTACACTTAGAGTGATGAATGTTTCAGAAATTTGATTCATTTTCCAATATCTTTGATTTGGTAAGCATTTACAAATCAAAAAATCTCTATTTCAAAATTATACCCTATATTTTGCCTCACGGGAAC
The DNA here is from genome assembly GCF_003945595.2 of Pipra filicauda. Taxonomy (NCBI): domain Eukaryota; kingdom Metazoa; phylum Chordata; class Aves; order Passeriformes; family Pipridae; genus Pipra; species Pipra filicauda. The sequence goes on from NW_024104475.1 coordinate 1,094,838, forward strand.
TCAACTTGGTTAGGAGGTCAACTAGTCATTATATTCATATGACTGGTTTTTTTGACTGATCTTTAAAATGTACATGAAGTAGCAATCCATACAGGAATTTGAAGTTTTTCAAACTACATACTACTTTTTAATAATCCATCAGTGCTATAAAAGTCAATGAGAAACTGTTCTCCACACTGATCCCAAGTATCATAATGCATTAACACTCAGAGATGGTTGTACTCTGTTCTAAAACTCTAAGAATGAAGAATTATGTACCTGGGGGGAGATTATTAGAAGATTGAACATCCTAACAACTGAATATTCCAGGAGCAGTAAAGATCCTTTAGCTAACTTAAACAATGAAGGAACTCCGTAGACAGTGACAGATATCCATTACTAGGATTGCTACTAATAAGCTTCATCATATCTCCTTGTGGCTGCTCTGCACCTCCCATTGCTGCCATTCCCCAGTCATGAGAGAAGCAAGGAGGCAGAAGTACCAGCAAGACAAGTATGGTAAAGAGAAAGATTTCTTTTGCAGAAGCTCTCATTTGTGGGAAGCAATATGGTCCATAAAAGCATAAAAGTGAATACACAAGGTGAATGGTCCCTGTCTCACCAGCCCTCTGCACTATTTGGAAAATTGTTAAATTTACAGCAAAAAGTGAAAATAACATAAGACATGAACTTAGTGAAATGTCAGAATCTTGAGAGCAGTCTTAAGCAAGACACCAAGGAGCATGAAGAAATGTCTTTAATTATCTGCCTGTGCTAGGATCCAGTGTAATAAAAAGAGAAATGGGAACTTCTCATTTTATGAGTCTAATTTGACTTAGTTGGTATTAATGAAATTTGAAAAGAAGTTCATGAATAGAACAATAATGCCATAGTTATAGAAATTAATACAGAAAGGGACCAGCTGAGTAAATGAAGAAAGTGTGTGCTACTTCATCAAAATGAACTTGTTTGTTTCTGGATCAGCAACAACTTGGAAATAAATGATACCGAGTCTTTATGGATTAATGTCCTAGTGAAGAAAACTCAATGTCTGCTGCTGACAACCAAAACAAAGTAGTAAGCAGGATAGTTATCTCCCTAATTATGTGTCCACATTATGCAAGGGGAATCATCAGCACTGAAGCATCCTTTAAATTTCATAAGGCTTTAGAAGAAAATTTCTCATGTCAAAAATTAGCAAATCCAATATCAGAAATTCTCTGTTAGGCCTTGACTCAACAGGTGCAATGTACTGGTAACATGATTAATAATGATGTACTTTTATGTATTATTTTAGGCATTATATTAAGCAAGTCTTCATTTCCCATTGTGATTCAATGCCAACAAACCCAAGAGAAAAATCTAATTGAATTCAGTGAGCTTTAACTGTGTTTCATGTATTTATACTCTCAATTTCTGGTTAATATATTATTACTCATCATAAAAAGGTCACTCTGGCAGTTTGCTTTACTTACATGAGTAGTTCTGTATGGGTCCTTTATACCCACGATATTTGGAAGTCACTAATAGCTGGACAAGGGACACTGGTTACTGAATTCCTAGCTCTGTGTTCAGCATTGGACTGACTAGTATGTTTATATGATGCAAAAGTAAACCACACGATGCCTAAGTCATACTTACAGCACTGCATGTTCCCATTATTTTGTGTAATAATATATCATTTACTTTATAAAGACTTTTCTCATTTTATTTTATCAGTGGTCCACAGACAAATTTAGAAACAAGTAGAACATCAGGACTTGTAATTTTTCTAAGCCTCTACTTAGAATCTTTTCCCTGTCCATGTTATATTGCATTAATCACACTGAAGATTGTTTATTTGCTTCTTCTGTTCATCTGTTTTGCCTATCTGTAATACCACAGTGGGAATGGCACGTACAATGCCAAGAAAATGACCTATATCAAAGAAATGGATGATTTGCACACAGATAAAAAAGGCAAAACCAAAATATTTGTAATATAAATCATATTTTCTCCATCGTTAATTTTTCTTTGTTCAATATGAATTAAAGATCCAAACTCCTACCAGCAATACTTCTACATCCATTCTTCCATCAAAAAGTAATGTGATACTTAATATCTTTCCTTGCTATTTCTTGTCCAAGAGGTGAACTGAATTTTTATTTCCCTCTAAGAAGGGGAAAATAAATTTTTTTACTCTCCTCCTAAAACCTGAGCTTAGTCTGATTGAAATTTTTTTAAAATATAGATTTCTTATTCTTCCTGTCATACTACACGATATTTCTGTGGATGAAAGAACTAAAAAAAAAAGAAAGAAAACAGTGCAAGGCAATTAGAGTACCTAGCAAAATTCAAGGGGGTGATTTGCCTCCAGCCCATAGAGGGCATACACTTCACTGACAAGTAAAAAAGTGAAAGTAATAAGTCTAGACAGCAAACTCTTGTATCTCTGTGCCTTGGGGATATATGGAGAGTCTCTTAATGTCATCTGTATACTTCCCTACATTTAACTCAATAATTTTGTGTTTAGAGCATATGTTTTGAAAAACTTCTCACATTGCTTCTTCAAGGAAGTTAAGGATCATCTTTGTTTTCCCAAGGTTGGTACCATTTAAGTGGAAGCAACTGGAGGGAAGGGGAGAGGAGAAAGAGGCAGGACAGTTAATAATGACACAGCAATCTACATTTCCCTGAGGAAGACAAATAAGAGTAAACCACAGCAAATGGAGGATTAAACTCTGAACAATGTTTACTTAAACCTAGAGTAATTTCTAGGTACTACAGCTTGATTTCCAAGCAAACAGTTTGTTGTCAAATTAGAAGTTTGTATCAAATGGCCTTACTGGGATTACAGTTAGAGGTATTTTAGGATATTCATGTTTGTAATAATTACTAAACTTGCTTTATATGGCTGCTTAGAAATGCAAGTAATAACTTTTATGTATTTTATTTCTGCTATGAGCAACTATTTCAACCACAACTTTCACAAGACATTGTTTCATGTATTAACTGTGGAGGTGCTAGGGCAAAATGCTACAAACCCAGACAGGTCTAAGCCTTCTCTTGTTTGAATTTCAAACAGCTAAAAGAGCCTTTTAAACAAAATGCCTGTCTCAACATCATTCCATTCCTGTTACTTTGCACTAAGAAGAAATTAAATATTGTTTCAAGTAGATGTTCCTTTCTTTAAGTCCTGACATTCATATGTACGTACAATCATTCACATGTGTATGGTTGAGGACAAATACAAGTATATGGAATTTAGCCTATATAAATTGTACCTATTTTTTCATATACACCAGAAAGCATTTCTTTACCTTCTCTCTTATTTTCTAGGCCACTCGTGCATCTGTATTTTGTGTGTCTTTCTATTTATATATGTGCATGTATACATGTATACAGATTAAATCCTAGTTACCATCCTATTCGTTTGTCTATTACTATTGTCAACACATATGCAGAGGAAGACAAAATTAATGTTGGCATGCTGTGATGTCATTTCAAATTTATACCAGAATTAGCTGAACATGCCTGTGCTCCTCACAAGTGGGTGATTGGTCATGGATTGGTAATGGGTTGCAAGTAAAGAATGTTTGTTCAGGGTTGTATTTTGTGATGTCTATTCTATATACCAGCTGAATACATAAAGTAATAAAAGCTTGTAAATTACATTTTTATAAGTGTAGCAATGATAAAGATGGAAAAGATTGATTAATCTTGCAAGTAGACTTTGGAATCACAATGACAAACATATTATCAACCTTCAAAAATCATCTTTTGGCATATTGAGAAAAAAATTAATTACCAAATGCTTTTCATGTTATGCAGTTCATGCTGTACACCAAATGGCTGTAACCTGCCATTTGGTTTTTTTGGATGAGTTAATAATCTAGATGCTCTTGTGAACTGCCAGTCAGAAACAGCAATGCTGCCATTTAAGGGTGTTTGGTGGAATAAATGTCTTGATATGTTTATAAATTTGGACACATGAAAATAAGGTCTTCAGATAGATAGCCTGCAATTCTCAGGAGGAACACTGGATACAGAGGTTAGAGTCCCTTACAAGTAACCCTTCCAGACATTGCAAAGTTATCTGGAAGGTAAAATAGAGTGAGTGTTGGTGGAGATTATTTGTATTGAATAACAGTGGATTTTGGTCATATTTCTAACAGTATATTGAACTTAATTTATGTTTGTAATAGAAATGATTTAGATTATTTCAAGAGTTAAGATTAAATTCCAGGAATTTTCCCTTTTCATGAAATTATTCTCTTAACTGCAGGTCTGCACTTGGACCCCATTCAATGTTTTATTTGGTTTAATATTACTTTAGAGCATACAGGCTAGCCAAAACACAGCCTCACTTAACATCTGGCAAATAACTGAGACAAATAATGAATCTGAAAGCACTCCTTGTTGGAGCTTCTCTTTCAAGTATGGGAAAGACGATGGACTTTTTTGATGGAAAAAAACCCACAACCCCCCCCATATTTGCAAACAGAGAAATTACAAAACAAATGGGTTTAACGAAAAAATTTCCTTTAGATGATGGATGGCTGGTCCTCATAATTTCAGTATGAAAAATGTCTTCCTGGGAAAGCATTTAAAGAGTGACAACATTCAGGATTGCCCCTGAGGTGTCCTAGGATTGATCTTTTCTGTTCTGTTCTCCATTTCTGGTCTTCTGTTCATCAGTGCTTTCTCAATATTGTGCTTAGTGGAACAGAAGTAACAAATGAGTCGAAAATCATCCGGTGCAGACTTTTCTTCTATAGGAGATGTTAACAAAGTGAAGCCTACAAAGCTTTTGTAAACAGGCTACATACTTATAAATCATGTCCATTTTGTTAAATGTAATGAGGATTTTCATTGAAAATAATTTTGTTCTTGTTTTCCCTTTGCCCTCCAGAAACAACCTTTTGAGAAGCATTTTTCTCTGCAGTTTTTAGATATTCTTTATTTTTTTCACTTCTCACCTGCTTTTGAAAAAATTACCACTGTTACTTCATTCTTCATGTCATTTGGTTAGCATTACTCCCTCCCAAGTCCACGCGTCTTTGAACTTATCAGAATTTCACTAATTTAACCAACGTAAACTCAGCACATCATCTTTTAAGGTATCATTTTTTTACTTCTGTGCACTACTGTCTTACTGACACTTAAGAATCTGGGCCAGTACCTGCACACATACCAGAGTGATAAGCAAGGCCTTCTTCAAAATTTATTTTGCCTTCATAAAATAGATTCTGCTGTAAATTTTGAGATAGTTTAGGGTAGGGAGATGGAATGGTGAAAAAGAAAGTTTGGTGACAGAAGGACATCTCACTCATAATGTAGTGGCTGTCTCAGGACTAGCTTTACACATTGGTACTTCTAGTCAGCACTTCAATCATACTAAATTATTTTCAGAAAATGTTCTGTACTTTGAAAGATAATTCTGCCTGCAGGTGTAATATTAATACTTTTATACTTACTGCATACCCCCCTCATTCCTTTATGACAGCTTGGTTTCAGGTTTCCCAAACTTCCACAGGTTTTTTCTGACTTATGTTTTTTGATCCTGCATACTTATTTCTATATTTTGGATTGAAAAAGATATAATTCATGGTAAATAAAAGAAGTTGGGAGCAGCACAAAAATCTCAAAAATTTAATCGTATCTACATCACCTTGGTGCTAATTCTGACCATATTTTGTTCATAAATCACTGGAGAACCTCACCTTTTACTTAATATTATTCTACAAAAAAATACTACCAGTAAATTACTTTGGTCCTTGGACGTTGGGTCGATATGAACAACAAATCACAAACTGTGAAAGTTCAGATCACCTTCAATCCTCATTATGGAAACTCTTGGTAACTACTGAAAAACTGTTAACTACACCTAAAGATGTGATCCTCAGGGCTGGTACAGGACATTTTACGAACAATGAGAAGAATATAAAAGTGATTTTTTCCTGGATGTCATTAGGGTAAATCTTTACATACAGGCCTGCCTCTGGCCATGCACTGGGAGTGGCAGAGCTTACAGAACCAGTTTAGATTTGTGATGAAGAATATCTTCTCCCTCAAATCCTGCCAAGAGACGTACGTGCAGGTAACAGAGGAAGTTCCCTCATAGGGGAACTGAAACCTGCTGAAGTCTTTTCTGAAAGGAAGTTTGCCCTGCTCTGTTTACAAGAATTACCTGTGAAACAGTCTGTGCAGTCTGGGAAAGCTACATTTTCCTATTATAGATTTCATAAGCCCTATACAAGCTGACATGTGGATATAGGAACCCTACATGTTTCCATAAATGTCTTTTAGTGACTAAATAATTGCCCCCTGAAGTAACCCTAAAGAGCCAAAGGAAACAGAAATCATGATCTACAAAGGATTAAAACAAATTTCTAGTTTCTCAGCCAAGCCATTTTGCAGTTACTATGAGCCAAAAAAAAGTTAGGAAAATTTTCAAGAGCTGAAACCACTTCCTTGTTTGAGCCCTCATGTCTTCCAAACATCGTGTTGAATCTATCTCAAACTTTCCATTAGATTTCTACTTTGCCAGAATAACACAATTAAGAAATTTCAAGCAGATTGGTTTGGTCTGGTAAAAGGTAAAATAGCTAAAAATTCTGACATGGAGTGAAAACCTACTTCCAACTTAATGATGGAGAGAATATAAAATGAGAAGTCTACCAAGGTGAACCAAGAGTATTGAGTTGCATACATAATGCCTAATTCTGAACAGTAGTATCTAGTGTAATTTAAACTGCCGTCAGAGCATAAATCCAAAGCTTTACTTAGATCACTCCTCAGCACTTTGTACTACCAGTTGAAACAAGCATGTCAGGAAAAAAATATGCCATCACTCAGTTTCTTTAGTACTGATGTGAGAAGGAGTGGATGCCCCCCATGATTTGCATAATCTCATGTAAATCTGATTACTCTTAAAGGTTATTGACGGGTTTTATTCCTAAAATCAAGTAGCACCCTCTACTGGGCAGTTCACATTTGTCTTCTGCCACTGAAAACAAAGACATCTTGCCTTAAGCAAAATGCCTGCATAATGATCTATACTGGAAAATCAGACAGTGAGAGATTAATGTAAAAATTTAGTGTGAATGTAAGAAAATAAAAGCATAGAACACTGGGAAAAACTGTACACTGTATTGTGGGGTTCAAGTCTGAATTTTGATGGAGTGTGACTATTCAACACCAAGATGGAATTGGCCACAACAGGCTGAAAGCCTGTTCCATTTGTTGGAGAAGATATTTTCTGCCCAGACCAGTGAAGGTATACAGGTCGTTTAGAAATCTTTGGAAAATCAGCTTATGGTTCCTTCCAAGGTAATGCAAGAGATGCATATGTTGATTTTGCAGCACTACTGAAGTGCTGTGGTTTTGGAGGCTTATGGACAGCCAATGCTGAGGACATACACATACGTCAAGCAGGCATACTAGACAGATTGCCCTTCCTTTCACTCCACTTCAGAGCCCTTAGTGGATTCCCTCAAGGTTGAGAGAAATTTGGCTGTTACTGTTTTAACCTCCATAAATGCCTGATGTCATTTATGCACAGAACCTGGCAAAAACTTCTGTTTGAACTCTCCCAGTTGCTCTCTCTCTCTCGCTCTCTCTCTCTCTCTCATTCTCTCTTATTCCCTCCAAGGAAGTTTTATCTAAGTGCCTGTTTTGTTCTTTGTATACCACCTCTTTTTCCAAGCCTTCCCAGGAGTGCTACGACACAACCAACCAGAAGGACCACACAAGTGACTAAGGACAGTTTGTTAGAGGAGCAGCTGTTTGGCATAGAAGTGCAGGAACGACAACCTGATGATGTGGCACTTGGCTGAGAAGTCAATTTTCTGAAAGCTGGCTCCAAACAGCACTGAAACCAGTGAGGGTATTTATGTCAGTCTTGGGCAGCTTGGATCAGGTCCATGTGCACGTCTGGATGCAGTTTGTTCCAAAGCGTCTTCACTATCCCACCTTTTCTCTGCTATCACTTTTTGCAGGGCTAAAAGAAAGCCTCAGCCGTACATCTGATGCTCCACTGTTTCATGATTCTTTTCCAGTAATGAGATTAATATGTGACTGTCTCATCTGTGTAATTTGTTACTGCAGATTTAGATTTTTTTTTCCTCCACTGTATGTATATTTTTTCTCCACTGTATGTATATTGTATGTGCAACCAATTGTCTCAAAGGCACAAGCTGCTTTTGCTGATTTTGAGAGTGGGTTTTTTTTTTTTATTATTTTATTTTTTATTTGTTTTGTGGGATTTTTTTTAAAGTAGGAATCTACATTTTTGCCTGATTTAATATACTATCTCATAACATTTCCATTAAATTAAAAAAAAGCATATCTGGAGGAAGTGGCATATCTGATACAGAGAATTTTAGCAGAAAAATCTAACTTAAAAAAACATTTCTGTAAATCATAGCAGGAATTAGTCTGTATTTGGTAAATTCTGATGCTTCATTTCTTGCTCCTATCACATGGAAAACTCTGCAATTATTTTAGGAAGTTCTGTTTCAAAGTATTCAATAGTTTCTACGAGAAGATTTTTATTCTCACTAGAGCACAGTTATGGATGACAGGAAGAGCAGAAGCACAATATATTTGCTCTTCCTGGCTGGAAATTCCTCAGGTTTCAAAGCTGGAAACATTTAGAAGCGGCTACTTAAATGTGTCATGGAAGAGATAATATCCTTTCTGTTTGCCTTAAAAATGTGGCCCATGAGTAATGTCCAAACACTTTTATTTTACTGAAATAGGACCTGATTCTGTAATTCTAGCTTTACTTAGGAAAGAATTGGTTTGTTAAAGAATTCACGCAAGCCTATTTTCAGTGGTTACAGAAATGGGTGGGAATATAACTTAAAGTAAGGTACAATTTCATCTTTATGCAGAAGATTTTAGTAACACCCACAGTGGAATCAAGTTATATTTTTGTATTTAAAACGCAATACTAACATGTTTTTCGAGGTTGACATTACATATAATTTTGCATTATCCTTTGATGTTAGTACACACTAGTAAAGAATTTTCAAGAATATATAGACTTGGCATACCGAGAAGAAAGATTTAGAATATGATTGCTTCAAGTTGGAAAAATTTCAAATCATGAGATTTTTCTATATTTGTAATTGGAAATTGGCAGGAACTCTTCACAAAACCAGAGGATGGGACATTCAACATGCTTGTACCTGTAAAAAAATCAGATTGTTCCTGTAAAATCCTAGCCATCCATCCCAAATAGTTGTGAAACATAATTTTCTCCAACATTCCCATGTAATTTTTTTCTCCTAGACTTTTGAAAGTATTTTGACATGTACCATAAATTGCAAGCTCTTTTATTTAGAGCTGTGCCGAGAAAGGACCTCTGTAGTTTGTATTTTCATTTCAGTTTTTATTCCTTGTAAACCAAAGCAGCCCTTTTAAACTTTGGTACCATTAATGAAGGGGAATTCTGAAGAAAATACCCCACCATTTTGAAACATCCAATACATGCTATTTTTTTGGAAACGTGACAATTTAAGACTTTAATATTTTTATACTGCAATAATATTTTTTAAATTACACCATTACAAAATCAATATTAATGAAAATTTTTAAAAGAAAATTTGTATTTGTCACCTTCCAAAATTTAATGAATATTGTTTATATTTCTCAGTTATTTTCCTAGATTTTCCTTTCAGACAAAATTTCTGCTCTCCTTTGCACACTCTCTGAACACATTTTAAATGGGATAAATATAAAGAAATTTTGCAAAAGCAGATATGAAAGTTACTGGACAAGACACTTCTATTTAATAGAATGATAAGGAAGTTAAGGTCAGGAAACCCTGAGGACAGAACCTGAAATAAAGACTGAAGAATTTGGAGAGAGATGAGTGTTTAAAACATGAAAGTTCTGGGCACGAAAAGGAGATGGTGATACAATTAGTTGACCTGTGAGTGAATTAAAAAACATGACTAATATTTACAAAAAAACCTGTTGTCAATAGTTAATTTGTGTGAACTGGAGAGAGAAACTAGAGTAAGAGAAAATGAAGAGGATGGGAGAGGGTGCAGTGGGTAGACCAGAGCAGCAGCTGATGACTGAAGTTGTGCTGAGATAATATATAGTTCGGTAAATAATTTCTATATGTTTTAATTTCTTTTATTTTTCTCCCAAATGTCTACCAGAATATACTTCCTTTTTTGTTTATCTTTCATACAACAGTTTCTTCTCGATATTTATTACCCTGCTTGCTAACTCTCCTTCTCTGAGCAAAGTTTATGAGTTTTCCTATCTCATCAGCATGGGAGAGGAATGTTCACATGAGCATGGAGTCAGCTGTGTGAGCTGCCTCCACTGTACACTCTGACACGTATCCTATGAAGAATCATGTGTGCCTTTTTCATGGATCCGACAAGATATACAGCAGCATAGAGCTCATCATAGCTTGGCATGAGCAATGGTCTCTTGTTTCAGCATCAAGCTTGTTCCCTGATTTTATCCTTCTTTCTTTCAAATACTTGATTCTCTCAGAAGATGGTGCTTACATTATGCATATCACTTTTTCTTTAATAGGAGGAGAGATAGTCCAGGTTGGATGTGAATGGAGTCACTATGCAGTCACAGACCATTTCACTTTCATGTTACTAAGGGTATTCGGTGTCCCTTGGCATCCCTCACAATTTTCAACCCATCCATCCATAAAGTTATTGCTCCAGAGACTGGGAGTCCAATGAGTGGAGAGCTGGGAAGTCCATCCCTGAAAATGCAGTGGGAGGTGTTCAGCAAATAGTGAAAACAATGGTGGGAGGAAAACTGTTCATAGGGACTAATATCTGTAGGGGAACAATCACAGGCTCCACATACCACTGAAGCCAACTCAGTACTTTCAGCTAGGAACTGGATGGTGTCCTATGGGCAGACATAGTTTGAGAGTGCTTAGCACAAAACAGATAAGTTGTCAAATGGCACAGGTGAAGTTTTTGTATGAGCAAAGTTTTATAGGCTGAGTCAGCTGTTTTGGGCAATTACATTTAAAGAGAGAGGCAGGCACTGAGTCACAGTCATGCAGCTGAATTCGTTGCAGAACAAGTTGCTTTAGGCACCCTCTGTGCATTGTCAGCCTATTTCGTGCCCTGCTCAAAGAACAGATGAACTGGTGTTTGCCGAGTTTGCAGCTAATGTGCTAAATACACTAAAGAGTCATAGCTTATTAGCAAGGAAATTAGGGATCATAAAATGCAACAGAAGAGCTGGTGTTCAGCAAGCCAGCAATTTTAGCAGCTCAATATTAATATTACGTATAGTATCAAGGAACTCTTAATAAACATATAACAGCTGTTACTTTGGATACTTTATCAGCCAAGATCCTGAACTAAAATAATCCCTGATACTTTACAAAAATCTTAATTAAAATTGCCATGAAGGTCTGATATGTAAGAAAAGATACATAAACTACATTTGGCTGATATGGAAGAGGCAACCAACTGGCACTCAGTGCAATTGGATACAGATTGCAGAAGCAAGACATAGCTAACTTAACATTCAGCCTTCAAAATTCAGGACTAATTTTCCCAAACTATAACTCACACCTGCAGAACATCCTCACAGGTGCCAGAACGTGCCACTGCTTTCATGTTCCTGTATTCCTTATACATATAATTTTCAAATTATGGATCTCACTAATCCACAAATACTTTTTCAGACAAAGCAGATGGGTGCAATAAGTAATGCAACAGTGATTGCTTACATACAAAGCAAAGGGATTTTTGAAACATCTGCACGATTGAAAGTCCATTAGGAAACATAGAACGCAGAATGAAAAAATTGGACTTAGCAACCAAGTAAAATTTCAGGATGGGGAGGGTTCATGGAGGGGGAACAGCTGTTTGTAAAAGCACTCTTTTCTCTATGGTGAGGAAAGAAATGTTCCTTCAAGAATATTGGCCAGGCGTGGAAAAACACAGAAGAAAAGGCAGGGGAAGGCAGCTGCTCACCATTCAGCAGCTAAGAAATCCATGGCATGAGCTAAAAATGAGGGTTCTCCTGGGAGAAGAGAATCAAGTGTCCAGCCAGGACACTTGCCCCTTTGCCAGCACATTTATTTTCATGATGCAGAGAAGGAGATGATGTAACATGAGAGACTCCAGACAGACAAATCTTAGTGGAAATAGATCACTCAGCACATTTTGCAGGTGTTAATTGTGTTGGGAGAGTACTTCTACTCCAGGCTGTAAGTACAGAGGATGCCCAGCAGTGCCTGTGTGTGATTGCAGCACCCCAGTAGAGACACATTCCCCTTGCTGCTCAGTAAATATGCACCTGGCTACACTACCTTGACAACAAAAGTCACTGTAGGAGTATAGCTGCAAGCATGCTAAGACCATTTTAGTGCTTTTCTGGATGACACAGTCAGTATAAAATTGGTGAAAGCCACTTTTTTCAGAAAATACTTTCCTGTAACATAATATTTCTTACCAGGCACTGGGTAAGCCTGTATTTTCATGAGTCTGAATAGAAGTTTCTTAATTTTCTTCATGGTTTCCAGATTGGTTTTATGAAGTGTTGGTGTTATTTGGGTACCTGTCAGCATTTCAAAATATTTACAATTCAACAGGGATACATATCTGTGGGAACTCAGGTACAAATGGGATTGGAGTTGTGGGAGGCTGTATCTCTGCACAGATTAAGGGCACTGGTAAGCACTCAGTCTCCTGGGGCTGACAGAGTAGGTAACTCAAGTATGTCTATATGTGATGCAATCATAGCTCTGCCGGCAATGTAGACATGCCTTTATAGTGACTGCTTCCTACTGTTAATGCTAAAAAGCCAAAGAGTGGCGTCTACAAGTCTGTCTGTGGGAAGGAGGGAGAGAGAGGGACTCATTAAGTGTTATTATCTTGTGAATAGACTTGGTCAGGCAAAACAATAGGATAGCTGAAGCTTAGGGGAAAGCTCCTCTGTGACGCATTGGGGTCTACATCATTAGCATTTCTTCAGAGACAAAGCCGAAAAAAAAGGTTCTGTTATAGCCCTTTGTAAACAGAAAGGCCAAAGAGGTGGATGCAAGGACACATGGGGACAGGAAAGATGGACATAACTTAGGAAGGGGAAGTGCTGCTCTTCCAGCAGTGAAATACTTCTGTCAAATTATTTGTGACTGAAGAACTAGAGAAAGAATCAGGCATTTGGACATCCACAACAAAGAAAGAAAAGAAATGATGTGAAAGGTGAAGGATATCCTCCAGCTGCTCAAAAAAATGTAAGAAACTCAAGATATGGAAATACGTGTAATTTCACTTGGACCAAAATATTTTCCATGCTAACTAAAATAGAGGAATTTTTAGGATTTCCCTAAGTCTACAAATCTTCAAATATTGCATGGACTTACAGAGTGAATGTAAAATGTGGCATGACAAAAAGACTGGTGCTCTGGAATGAGACGCAGTGGAGAGTCAGGATGTGGGGACCTATGGGTAGTACTGGGCTGAGGTTAACCTCTGATTTAATTTGCATGATAAGAAAGAGAGGGGTAAAACTATCTGATGAAAAGCTCAAAGATAATAGTTGCTGCTTAGATCATGGGGTGCTGTAGATCATTGCTCTGATACTACTGGAGATCTTTGGGATACAAGATGATATTTGGTCAGAGTACAGTCATAGGAGCTTGATGAAAGCACCATAAAATTTGAATAATAGTACTATTAAAACCTACTCACAAATGGTATCCACAACAAATTTCAAAATAAGGAAAGAGAATTACAAAGCACAGGAAACAGATACATGTCTTTCCTATTATTAGCATTCAATCTTTATTTGTTGGTTGTGACACACTAACAATTTTTGAGAGAGAAAATAGGAAAGAAGTGAAAGCATATTAAGAAGACAAAGTCCACTGACTGTGTAGTAGTTTATCACACTCAGGTTTTCCTCTTGTGTCTTTCATTTATATCACTGCCTTCTGACAGCTGATAGACTGAGGCTATCTGGAGACAAAACTTTCACTGCTGTCATCCTCCTCCTCAGATCTACCTCTCAAGGTATCCACCCACAAGTACTGCTGAAGGATATTGTAACAGCATAGGCTAAAGTAAGGACTTTGTAATGAAAAAAGGAAAGCATGCTGGCAAGACGGACAGTTGACAGACATGTCTCTTCATTTCCAAAGGATTTGAGGGGAGAGGTCTCATCACAGAGCCAGCCACTGCTCTCTGCACAGCCTTCCAAGAACAGGACTGTGCCTTCAGTCAACTGAAATGGACAGATGGACCTTATTCACTTTGTTTCCAGTGAGGATGGTACGTGCAACACATTACAGCAGAGTGGGGTGGGTAGGCACATCTCAAGTATTTGAGCTGATTATCAGCAAGACTGCAGTGCCATGATTCAACAGGTGGTTTTACTACATGAGGAAGTGAAATAACTTTAGCTCTTTTACTTTGACAACTGCGCAAGGCCTCCTAAAATAGCAATGGTTTCAGGCACTTTGTACAAACATGCCAGCTGTCAAAATCTTATTTGCTTCACAGAGATGATTGATGAGTGTGCTATTTTGTGCTAAATATGACAACTTTCTGGAACATTCCTTGTTGATGACCTTGAACTTTGCTCCTTGCAAGGCCAGCTGAGGCTGCAGAAGTGTAACGAACTTGTTCTTAGTGGTGACATTGACACCATTGCTTCTGGATAAACCTCTGCTTCTAGATAAACATTTGCTTTTTCAAAATGGGGAAAAAGGCCTTGAATGTGCTTAGAGCACTTTGGAGAATCAGTTGTCTGAAATCCAACTGTTGTATCAGTTAATTGTACTTCACATGCAGGAAATCTTTAGCTGTGTCTGAGCCAACTGGTTATACATTTTGAAGGATAGGAAAAGTCACTTGAATATTTGTGGCTGCATCACAGATCCTTTACTAGTACCCTGGAGTGGTCATACAATGTTTGAAAGAAAAGCTTTTCCCCAGCTGCTCTATCTTGACTGGAGTTAGCTGACATCAGCACTGTATATAAACTAAAAGGACCTTCTGTTACATATATTTTTTGGACTAAAGAAAGTGTTTTAGGTGGAGAGAGAGAAGGAGAGGGAGGAAAAAATTATTTCTAAACCCTTTTGGTACCTCTTTTTTCCCCCCACTCTAGAATGCTCTGTAACATGGCACATTGAAAGAGCAAAGTAGCAGTGAAGCAGCACCAGTTTCTGGTTATTCCCAGCAGAAGAAGCAGGAGGAGGTCCACGAGGCAGAATGAATGCACTCATTCATTTCATATTACTGGCTCTGTTTTCCTGCTTGTCTAACATATTTTCATGCAAATAATTTATTATCTGTCGTTTCTTTACAAGCCTTCACAGGCTTAAAACCTTTGAACAGGCTGAAGCATTACATGCTGCGCTGCTACCAAGTTCAAAAGGCACCTTGCATCGGTTTTTCAACATAACTGTGAGGATCCAAGCACTAAGGTCTTTAGTGTGAGTTGCAATATAATTAGAACAATGCAATGAGCTCAATATCAATGGAAAATAAGTAAGATGGGTGTTATATGTAATATCACTACTGATAATCTCAAGGCTTCTTGGTATGAAGATCATTAAAATTAAAAAAAAAAATTTACAAAACATATAGAGGGTTCCCACATCTCACACGGTCAGCTTCTCTGGTTGAACATCAATGGCATGTGCTGTAGTGATTTACATTGCTGTGTTACTCAGAATGCATTAAATTATCAGTTTCTGTTACACCAGGAGTTATATGTCTGATTTGCTACATGTAGCACTGAAAAATGACCCACATGATTTTGAATCTTTGATAAAGTAGAATTCTCCTTGCTCCTGATGAAGAAATGAAACCAAAATAGAATCACAGGAAGAAATACTCTTGTAAATCCAATTTTCATTCAGGTCTGAAAATCTCTTCAAACATTGAATGGATATTTTTATCTGCTATTCTGAAAGGTATACAGTTTTCTCATTCTTTCTAATGGAGTATATGGTTAAATCTGACACTTGAATACTTTAGAGAAGTCAATTTTCTGGGAAAATATTTCTCAAGAAGTGAGTTTTCTGGGAAAATATTTCCTATAACCTAGGAATTAGGCAAAAAACCTACAATTCCTCTTCAAATTTTAATTCTAAATACAAATGGTTCGCATAGAGAAAATCTGCTTATACAACAAGTAGAAAAAATATTCAGTCCTAAATTTTCAGCCTGAACAAAGTGATGTTCCAAACATGGAACTGGACAGTGATGTGAAAGAAACGGGACCATTCCAACAACAGAGTGATTGTCCAGGTACCACCTTCCTGTTCTATATCCCTCCAACATTATGTTACACCTGGACTATTAAAAAATGACCACACCAACATGAGTGGTTTAGCAGTGACTACTCTGGCTGTGTTCCCATGTTTCTTTATAGTCTCTCTGGATTGTATTTTTTATTCCTAGAATGGAAATGATGGAGTAGCAAATGTTGCAGTGATTTAGTTCATGTAGAGCCTGGACTTACTCCCATGCACCACAGCTAAAGGAATCAGAGAACCTTTCTGCCCATTGTTGGCCAACAGAAGTTGTTAGTGATTTGCTCAAAGTAAGCTTTGTTCTCTTATTTGGCTGTGTCTAGACAGCCAAATACTTTGCTGCTATCCAAGGAATGTGCAGTTAATGTCAGTGATGTATTCACAGGAAAACATTGGTTCTTGAGTATAGGCTTAGCACAATCAGTGCAAAGTGTAGAAGCCAAGAGGCAGCGTATTCTTCCTTCAGCAGGCTATTTATTATGGAGCCTACTTAACTTCCTTCAAGAGCAAAAAAAAAGGAGGAAGATATTATTTAAAATTTCACTAATTAAAAATACAACTAATATTCAGCTTGAAAGACACAGGAGTGATTTAGTTAAGGTACATTTTAGACATATAAACACAGATAAAACTTTTGTATGCTCCAATAATTACAAGCAGAAGAAGCAGAGCTACCTACTGTTCTCCACTAGCAAGTTGAACTGTCTTTGGAAAAAGATTTATGAGCTGTCTTGAGTAACTATATTAGTTAGCAGTTGATAGGTGTTTAGAATAAGCGAAAATGGCAATCCAAGAGGTCAACATGGAAAAAAAGCCAAAACCAAAAAAAAAAAAAAAATAAACCAACAAAACAAAACCAACAAAAACAAACCAGCACTAGTATGTTTTGGGGAGAAAAATATCCAGGCAAAAGTTTAGTTGTTGTTAATCCCAATGGATTTATGCCTTCTTACAGAAATTATCCTTAATTTAGTGGCATGTCTCATGGCATCTGAGGGAGAAAAGTCAGCTATTAGCATTGTAAACTACGACCAATCCTATGAAAGACTGGGCAACTTTCTCGGAAAGAATTGAACAGATACAATAACTTGTGCCAACTAATTGCCCCTATTTATCAGTTGTTCAAGGAAAAGCACAGAAGAGATAAAGATAACGATGTTGCCCACAGCCATGCAAGGAGAATTAAATATGGCAGTTCTTTTCTAGGTGAAGGGTGGAGGCAACAGACCAGAACGTGAGGTACTTGGTGTTAGATACAATCCTAACATTGCAGTAGCTTTGCTTTTAACCCAGTAATGAATTTGGCGTATTGTGTCTCCCATACATCAAGTGCAGGAAGACAATATGAACAGTTTCTAAGTCTACCTCATAAACTTCCCCGAACAGGCACTGGAGTTACAATAACATCTTTGTTGGCAAACATTTCCAGGCACTGTAAATCTGTCTGACTCTACAGGAGAGAGGGTTGATGTGCAGATCTCTAAGTCACTGTTGTTAAAAAACAGAGCCCCTGTTCATCCATCTTGGGCCTTATTTTATAGCACATCATATAAATGAGAACTTAAAATAGTTCTTTATCCTTCCAAAGTGCACAGTCACTGGAAAGGATAGCAACAAGTTTAGGGAACCTGAATCAGCTGAGAGAAGAGCAACAGAAGGACACATCTATGTTTACCCTTCCCTATCCAGAGGCAGCCTCTGCAGTCCATACTTATGCCAGGGTACTTTTACTCAGTTAAGAAATTGAATCCCTTCACACAAATGTTCTCTGGGCTGAGTCACGGAGATACAATCCTTATCACTGAGCACCAGGGAAGCAGTGAAGTATTGTACAGGAATGTTCCCAAGGAATGTAATAACATGTTGGAATGACCTGGCTTCTTACCACATGAGGCCGTGGAGAGAAAAATAGTTATTCTTTCCTGCCCATAGGAACGCAGGAGGATACACATCCATTCTTTGTTATCTGTGCTGTAATATGCTTTTATTAGTAATATCACAAAGATTCTTTTTCCTCATGGTTTTGACAGCATCTTTGAGATGGGCTAGATTGAGAAGACTTCTACTTTTTTAAGAATTTTAAGGTTTTGAAAGATTTTGCAAAATACAAACAAATATATTTTGTCTTAACTAGTGACCTGGAAATGGCAAGAAAAATATTGGAGAGTTAAGGCTATCACCTACTATAAAGTCTTTCAACTCTCACTCTCCAGTACTTTTCTGGCCCTTAAGAGCTTTCCAGGTGAGACATTCATGGAAAAAAAAAAAGTTTCACCTTCTTTTTTTCTTTCCCTCAGCAGCTCCACTGCAGAGCCATATTTAGAAATGCTTGATTGTAAGGTGTTTGGATTTGGCAGGGAATGGCTATGATACACTTTCCCCAGGGCCTGGGAAAGAGAAGCAGGCTGCAAAGACAGCTTTCACAACTTACTTTGAAAGGCTGAGTGTAATTATAGAGGCTGGCAATGAAAGACAGAGCAGCCTCCAGGGATACCCCTTTCCCATTCTGCCACTTACAGGGATTCTTGCCTTTGCAGTCAAGTTCTATCGTGTCCTGAGTAAGAAGCTCAGTCAGCAATGAGTGAGACAGTTTGCATCATTTTTCTCCTTTAGCCACACTATTAAAAGGAGGTAGCTCTAAACTCTTTTTTTTTTCTTCATAGACCTGTGACTCATGAATGTCACAGAAAGAAGAAACCAATAAAAACCTATTTCTACACTTTAGCTTTTGAACTTCTCTTTTAAGGATCACATAAGGTAGACTGTTCACAGCTTTTGTTAATAGTGCTATTATAATTTATTATTATTATTATTATTATTATTATTATTATTATTACTACTGCTACTACTATGACCTTCTATTTAGGCACCTTACATCCATGCATTCTGAGAACAGGCTTAAGTTTGCAGCAGATCTGTGTGATGATGTCTGAAAGCTTTGTGCTTTTAAAAGCTCAGCGCTAGGGCCACCTGCAGAGCTTTCTGAGAAATGTACACCGCTTCCAAAGACTGTTTTCAAAAGCAATATTGGCTTCCCACAGCCAGGGCCTGTTCTGTTGAATGCCAGAAACTCCTTGTACCAGTCTCTCATCTCCCTTTGTGCTGTGCAGTATTTCTGCAGTAGTTTTGATGGCAGAGCAGGGAAGGAAGTGCTATGGAGCTTTCACAAACTCCAATTTGTCTGTCAGCAGCACCCTCCTCCTTAAAGTTTACATCAAACCCAGTGCCAAGTCTGTGGCTTAAACCCATCTCTGCACAAAGAAACTACAAAAAATAAAAACAATTCACCTCCACTTCTCTGTCCTATGCTAACTGTTTCAGTGGCAGAGATTAGGTACTACAATCTCTTTAAAACATTTAAACAAAGCATATTTTTGAGGTGGAAGTGACATGAGGAATGAAGAACGAAATGGGACAGGAAATGGTAAAGAAAAGGAGAATGCACTGCAGTTTTAAAAGAGTTTTCCACTTGTTATTTTTATTGCCATTTTTGCATTAAACCTGAAACAGTTCAGCTCAAATCTATGTTAATAGGTAGCCATGAATTTTGTATATGTTATTAGTTCTGAACTCTGTAAAGGCCATTTCTATTAGTGATATAAAAAACAGCACTAGCTGGAAATACAGAGTGTTCCCAAATTCACTGGTTCTTCTGGTTCTTCTTTCTGTAGTGCAGGATGTTGCAAAAGAACCTCCAGAATTTAACTGCTGCACATGCAAATAAAAACAGCAGAATGGAAGTTGTGTTTCTGTCACATTTACTCATTTCAGCACCTGTTTACTTTCCAAACTGGAACAAAAGGTCAAAGCACCCGGTAAAACAGAAATTATAAAGCATTTTGATTAAAAAATACTAAGCTAATTCAGTTTTCTGTTTTGAAATAAGAAGCGTTTTGATGTTCTGTTAACTAGTTGAATTCACCTAAGTCAAATTATTTTGTTTCCAAAAATTATGTTTGTTTTCCAAAACCTTTTTTGTTTTATTTTCCTGAAAAATTAAACCATTTCCATGAAAATCTGGATGTCTGGAAACTTAATTTCCTATTCTGAAAAGAATTTCTGAGCAGCTCAACAAAAAACCTCATATCACAATATAGCATTCCATCAAATTCTTCCTACATTGTGAGGTACTGTTTATATCCTTCATGTATCTGTGATGGATTCTTACTAGTATTTCTTTTTTTAGTTCCCTTGTCAGTATTAGAAGTTAATTATTACTCTTAGTGAATGTGTTGGAATTCTGCACAGCATAAGGTCCTGCAGTCATGAACAGTCATGAACAGCTGGGACAGGACTTTCCAAAGTCTCTGTTGCTTTCTATTGCACAAGGAATGAGAGAAATGGAAGTTGCTCAGCAGGTTTTCCTGGTAAGCAAAGTGGAACAGAAGCTTCAATGTTCCAGGTTTTCCTGCAGCTAGTAGATACAAAGGTACAGTTTTCCCTTCAAATAATATCAAACCACACAATTTGAGTATAATTACCTAAATACTGATAAGGAGATATTTTTTAGTGTGAAAAAGTAGACTTAACTGCTAAAAATTGAAAAGACAAATCTGAATGTGATTTAGTTTCTCAGGGTTTGTTCATTCACTGTTGTATCAGCTTCCTTTAGACCAGTGCCATGTAAGTGAAGTAAAGCAGTTTTCTATAAAACATTCCTGAGATCAGGTATAGATACTCTACATCACCTTTATCTTTTCTGCAACACTCCAAGAAATTCTTTAATAAGCATGTGGGATTTTAGATGCTTTTGGAAACCACCCAGGCTTTACTTTAAAAGAACACATAGTTGCAAGCAGAAAGATAAGCTACACAGTCTTGAGTTATATATTACACTCTTTCTCTTTCTCTGTATATATATATAGTTTTTGATTAGGAGTCTTCCTCAGTCATTATCACGAGCAGAAGAGGACCTCTACATTTTCAGAGAGGAGTTGAAGATGCTGCAAAGAGCGCTCATACCATGCACATGAGAAAATTCCTAATGATTTTTTTTTCTTCACCTCTCTCCCCCAAATCCAGACAATGACTTGGATGAATAGTTCAATAGCCAACTATAATCAGCATACTAATTGTATGACAATCACTGAAAAAAATGTTCTAGCTGTTTTTAATTCTGTAAATATTCTAACATTTGTAGACAAAACACGTTAAAGGAATGCAAAACAATGCTATGTCCTTTTAGGACACATCCTAGTTTTCGTACCTGCAGCTTGTCACGTCTGGGAGGTATAAATTTGTATATTAGTCAACATGTCCATTGTAAAATATCCCACTACTGTGATGTTGAAATAGGTAGTTCAGCATAAAGCAAAGAAGTCCTGTGGTTTGTCTTTTATCATCATAGGAGAGGTGTCTCTAAACATGCAGTGAAAAAAAGACATGTATGTTCAAATAACCATTCAGAATCAAAGCTGGTTCTTCAAAAGATAGGAATTTTTCATTCACTTTTGTTCTACACCTTATAATTGACTCATGCAGTTTAAATGGTGGAATGCAGTTTAAATGGTGGAATAAATATACTCCAGCACTTTAGTGAGAGCTAATAATATGCTGTTTTCAATTGGTTTTGTTGACTTGAATCTGGTGTGCCTGAAATAATTCCAAATGTTTCTCTGGAATGAATTGCTTAATGTATAAAACAGGCTAGCACTTTTTACTGCATAAAATGATATGAAAATAATAAGTAATTCAGATGTATTTTTAAACACTTCCAAGCTCTAATGCTATATTAATATTTAATATTTCAGTAGAAAAATATCAATTTTATTGGAAAGAATGGTAGAATTATAAGAATAGTTGCATGGTTAGCCTAGATGAAAATAGAACTGATATGGGTTTAGAATTAAAATAAGGGTAGGACAACTAGCAGTGACATAAACCAAACATCTAAACTTAGGATAGTTTGAATGCTCCCAACTTTGTTTTCATTGGCTTTTATGTGATGTTTCATAAAGTTATTTGGATGGAGCTGAGAGCTTACAGCAAACACAGTCTTCGCACAGAACTATTCTAGAGACTATCTTAATATTTCTTCCCCTAAAAATTGTTAACAGAACAAGAATAAAGATGCTTATAACTTCCATGTCACTTGGGCATGGCTGTCACAACAGCCTAGACTGCAAAAGTGGCATGTGAGTTTACAAATAGATATTTATTTCAAAAGGAAAATTCTCCCCATAAAATTTTACCCTTTTCTGTTTTGTTAACTGAGCATTTAATGCCAAGTGATCTGTCCTGCAGAACTGTCTGATGATCGTTTCTGTTTCTGCAACTTGTTCCTTAAAGCCTAGCTGTGGACAGTTAGTGCTGGAACATTATGGCACCTTGATTGAACAAAGGAAGAAGAGCACTTCTCTCCTCATTGAAATATGCTCGGATTCCTAAAACATGCAGGAGGAACTTGTCTCTCAAAAGGAATACAATGAGAGCAGGTTAGTGTGGGAAGAATGGTTTAAGTTGTTTTTTGCCCTGTCATTCCTTGTCTGGGGTACCACCTTGCAAGCTGAGGCTGGCCTGAAGCTAGCCACGTGAAGGTTAGTCATCTGGTCTGAACAAATCACCTCAGCTCCCTCTGCAGTCCATGGAGGAAGATGAGCATATCTGGAGGGCTCTCCATCCTGCCCTAAGACAAGTATTTTACTTACTAAATACTAAAATATTTTACTTTACTTAGAAGAACCTCTTTCTTACTACAGTTCATAATACAAGCCTCAAGGATTAGCTCAAACTGGAGGCCCGTGTTCCAGATGACTAGAGCTAGGTGAGAGGAATCTTACCTTCCATGAAAAAATACCTTATGAGTACAACAAAAGATTGTTTAGATTCACACCAGGGAAAAAAAAGGAGATTCAAAACTGTCCTCATGAGCCTTCTGTTACTGTGCACCAAGAACAGCCCATAGCTGGAAAGTTTTCCCTCCGCTATTCTTTATGGAAAGTTTTTATTCCCCTCCACCCTTTCAACCACTTGCTGAAGTCTCTTTGCAAATCTCTTTCAGAAAGAGATGGAAGATAAATACATACATCTACCCGACAAACAGCTTTAGAGAGAAGACTATTCACGTATATTTCTTGGCATGGTGTTATGCATCGCTCCTTGTAAAAAATCTCAGTCCAGCTCTAGCTTTTTATAATAATTAAGAGTGATTCCTTTCTAAAGAGCAGAGATAGGTATGAGCTACTTGACATAATCCTCATTCTCAGTAAGAAATTTTTTCAAGATCCTAGAGCCTGATATGTGTTCGCCAAAGAAAGAATTGGAGACTGGAGATTGAGATCAGTCCGATGAAATGTAGACTTCTTGTACAAAGAACCTGAATAAACCTACCTCTTAGTATTTTTGTTTTATGAAAGAGAACATACCTATTTGCCTTTACAGTGCCAGCCCAAGTGATGGCAAATTGCTTCCTAAAGTGAAACTGGAAGAGAGAACCTTGCTTTAGAAGGATCTTTTTCTGGGAAGATGTTCAGAATTATGCACTGAAAGATCTCAAGACAGGTAAATGGAATGGGGAAAAAAAAGGAAAAGAAGATATGAAAGAATCCAGGCAAACTGAGTATGTGTACAGACAAAATGAGTCACCACTTTCAAGTTTTTTCTCTAATCTGACACCTGAGTAGTTTTAGAAAAGAGATTGAATTTTATGCAAATTAAAGAGTGTATTTGCAAATTGCCTGATAACTATAAAGCAATCCAGAATTAATTTTTTTGTTGCTTTGTGCAAATCTTTTTATTGACTTTATTGTTCATTTTATAAAAGTAAAACAACTATTTCTCAAAATGGTTCTGGTTTATACTCTATATCTCCATGTACACATGCATGCATGTATAGCTATGTCTTTAGTGATGCTGGTGGGTGGTCTGAGAATTTATGAAAAAAAGTTGGTTATCTATCTGGTCCACAGAGTGCTAACTAAAAGAGAGATTTTTGGATTATGAAAGATTTACATTTTCCCTAGGTACCCATTCCTGCAATTTGAAAATCTCTTTGTTTTGACCCTTTGACAAAGACAGCAGGGTGTGTGGTTTAGACAGGCAGATAAAATCCTGAAGGCATAAAAGAAAACATTTTTTTAAATTTCATGATCCCTGAATAAATGAACTTTCCTACTCAGGAGGGAATGATAACTTGGCAGAAATGTAGAGATTAAGAACACTTAATTTTCTATTTTCTAGTATTTTTTAAATGAAAGTTTATTTTCTACTACAAAGCATGAATCTCTGTGAAATTATAGGCTTAAAGTTGTTCAATTTTTTTTTTATATACAAAATATGGAGCCATGAAAGAGAATGTTTGTATAGAACAACTCCATCCATGAAAATAATTTGCTTCTGCATTTATGCTAGAGAGAGATGGGCAATAAGTCATAGAAAAGAGCTTATCATCAATAATTTCTACTTTGCTCTCATTGACTTATCTGAAACTCTCTATTAATTTTCTTCATTGTGACATTTAAAATCTTTATTTAGGAGATTGTATGAGTTGTGTGACTAGTTGATAGATATGTATTTCCAAATTCTTGAAACTAAGGACTGGAAATCGCATACTTTTGCAAGCATTCAACACGATCCCAGTTAGGGAAGATTTTGCTCCATGAAGGCAACTGAATAGAATGAGTTTAGTAGCTCTGTTGGTCCCAGTAGCAGCTCCTTTTTTCCCCTTTATTAAATAAAATTTAACAGTTAGTTTCTCTTCCAGAACCTAATTCCAGGTCCTTCTAATTTAACAATTAGTTTCTCTCCTTCCAGAGTGTATTACCTGATTCCTCAGCCTCTTTTCTTTTTTTTTTTTTTTCCTCAGCTGATCTGAAGAACCATGGCATT
Organism: Pipra filicauda; assembly: GCF_003945595.2. Classification (NCBI taxonomy): domain Eukaryota; kingdom Metazoa; phylum Chordata; class Aves; order Passeriformes; family Pipridae; genus Pipra; species Pipra filicauda. Next base: position 1,119,901 of record NW_024104475.1, read on the forward strand.
AGCAAAGTGCCTGTCTGGTTCTCTGCTTCACAGATTTTCAGAATCTCTCTATAGTCAGTGGAGCCCTAGCAGTTCCTTCTCACCCTTCTGATGTGGTAAGACTAGATGCAACTGCATAGTGCATAGGAAGCTATATAGTTCCCAATAAACATTAATCTCCAGAAAACTAGTGGTATCCATTTTCTTAAGTTTACTGCAATCAGGTTTTAAATTACTTTTTCGACAAGATTTTAAAGATGTTTCAAAATAATAGCCCTTCAAATCTCAATTTCCTATTTTTAAACTAAAAATACTCTGAAACATGAAATATTTGTTCCTAAAATGTTTAATTTTCATCACAAGGAAAACTGCATTTTCATTGCCTTCTAGCTAACAAATGAAAAAAAAGGCAAAATTTCTGGCATTGAGTCACTTTGTGAGTAGATTACAAAAGTATTCTTCAGAGCACCGTTGGTTGCACAAACCCACAGGGAAATGAAAGAATTCACAGTAATTCCTCCCTAGAACCCTTGATCACCTCCCCCTGGTTTCTGTGAGGTGGAAGTGTTTCTGTTGTTTCTGTTGGGAACTGACTCACAAAAAATAAGTAGGACCTTCATGAGCCTGAGTGAAACCCTGGCCCTACTGCATTACGGCCTAGTTTGTATGAGCATGTTCCAGAAGCCAAGTGGGGAGTGCTGCAATGTTTGAAAGTATCAAGACAAATTTGATAGAACACTATTATTTTGTCTGGATGTTTTCTATTTCCCTTCTGTTTTCTTCTTGGTCTCACTTTGAGGCTTATAAAAGTAACAGAAAATATGAGGGGAGTCTCACCTGCCTGCACTGGACTATCTGTTTGCAATAGAAGGATAAAGACAAAATGTTCAAATGTAAGATAACACTGACAGAAGAAAGAACAAGAGTTTTTGGAGATGCTGCTGCTCTGCAACTATCAGGCAGTTTTCTGTGTTACAACCAACTGCACTGGGACTCAGAGCTCTCTTCAGCAACTTCTCTAATGTTGGGTTTTATTTCTGTTATTCCTGTTTGAATATTGCTTCTCACATTCAGGTTAGTAAGACAATGACTGTTCCCCCCCAAGGCTACTACATCAGTATTACAGCTGTAGCGACAGACAAACTTTGTAAGCCCAAAGCCTCTGTAAAAATTATTTACACACTCTATTGCCAAATGGAAAACACAATAATTACGTCAAGGTTTGCCCTTTGCCCAACAAGGCTTGAGGTAAGTGGGCAAGCTAAGTAACCCAGCCAGTTTCAAAGCTGACAGTAGCTTTTCCAAGTTTTAGGATCTTACAGCTGATACTATGACTGAATACAAAGCAGAAGGCTTAGCCATGGAGTTTGCATTAATTTAATTGCAATTTTGTAGCTAAATACCCTAGATAGCACTAAGTAGCTCAGCCTCCATTACCAAAAGTCATAGACTAAAATCAGTCCCCTTGATTTCAGAAGACTGATGTTTTCTTTTACATAAGATAAATGAAATGTACACTAAACTAATAATAGTATGCAACTCCTCCTTTAATTTGAAATACACTTTTATTCCAAGAGGCAAACCTATCTGTTTCTGAGTGCAGCTATGCAATATAATTTTCTTTGCAGTGCAGTTAATTATATTTTAAAATTCTTTGTTAAAATGAAAGGCAATAATATACAGTAAAAAAAAAGAATAAAAGAAGCATTATACCTTAAGAGGAGACATAAAAGGAATGCCTAACTGTTTTCCTGAAGGTGATAGTTCCATTGAAAAGAAAAATGTTGTATTGAACAAAGAAAAATGTTCTCTTGAGAAGAAAAATATTGCATATTTTCAGTTGATGTAGCATTTTGAGCAGGTGAATATGCCTCCATGCTTTAGAATTTCAGTAGTTTACAGCAGAGTGCCATGGAACAAAATAATTGGACAGAGAAATTAATGTCAAACTTCTGAAGGACTAAATATTTGAGCCAGAAAGAGGGTTATAATTTCAAGGAGAAGACAGTAGCAATTGCAGACATGTTTAAGGATTGGCTAAAAATCAATTAACATAAGTAGCTAAAACATATTTTTATAGGACTCAATCTCTCAAGCATGTTGTCACATGCAGAATTCATTTATTTATATAATTTGGTTCTCAGAAGTGTGCATCAGAGTGGAAAATATAGTGTCAGAGATCTGTAATGAAAGTACTTCAAACTCCTAAGTGTTTGAAACCCAGCTGCAGAGGGGAAACTTTAATAGTATCATTAAAAAAGCTTAAGGTCTTTGGAAAAAGTATGTGAAGTCATTCGGGTATAATCAGCCACATAAACTGCATGTGACAGTGTGATCCCATGATCTCAACACTCAGTGAGAACTATTTCTGCTTCTGAAAGGGCTCAGATGAGTTATAGTGTTCTTCCATTTTTTAAATGTAAGTTATTATATTTTGAATGCGAGCGTGTGTGTATGAAAATGAGTATGTGTGGAGGTATGGGAGGAATATCGCCTTGTGTTCTGTGCTGAGAGGATACAAAATAGTCTTTTTCCTTTATCTGATTAAATATAAACAACACAAAATTGTAAAGTAAAAAGAAAAAATAATAGAAAACTCTAAAAAGCAAAAAATTTTGGTGCTTCTTCACACGTACATATGCATACAGAATACGAGGTTTATATGCTTGCACACAAATTTGTATTTATTATTTGTCTAAATATGAACTGGATTCTTATTTAAGTGAAACAGTGATAACGTAAAATGTGAAGCACAGATTTTTTAGTAAGTCTTTGGGCATTATTTCCCTGCTTTCTGAGCAATTCTCTTCCTCCTTTTCAAGAAAGAGGAAGCAAGTTGCTTCTTACTCTTACCCATTTATACGTCAGCAATTGAAAATTCAATAAACACCTTTGTGAAGAAGGAGGACTTTGATCACTAGATCCATCCAGGACAGAGCAGCGAGTTTCTGTCTTCTCAAAATGCAAAAAAGACATTTTTTGCAGCACCATCTCCAAAGAAGTTCAACAGTGAAAAGTGTGACTGAGCAACTCTCTCAGACATAGACAGACTCATCAAATTCTGGTTCTTAACTCTGTGATTCAACGTCAGTACAAATACATTAATTTTGTTAGCATTCTTTTCTCTGGGAAAGTTTAGACTCTTTTCTGTCTTCTGATTTTCTTCTCTTCATCTTTTTTATTCTTTCTTTTGTCATCTGTCTTTTAATTCAGTTTAGTAGACTGTAAGAAAAAAAGACATAAGAAGGATGTAAATATATGATGCCAAAGCAGCTGAATTAGTTTTGATCATCCCTTCTCAGAGTTCAAGAGAGTGCCAGCATGGCTGTTGTTAGTGCTGTCTTTTGGGTTTGCTCAGGCTGTGCAGTTTATTTGCTTTCCAGGGGGTCCAGTGCCTTGCACTTATTTTAACTTGGCAGTCTGCAAGTCAAGGTAGCCATCAGTCTTCCCTCATAAGGAGTGATGTTTAAATAGTTCACTCGTACTTATAACCCAGACAGATTTTAGTTGTAGTCATTAGGTAACTTTGCCTCCAAACATCACAAAATATAAAGAATGACTCCTCCAAAGAACAATATGTTTTAAAGTAAATGGTACGTTAAACTGCAGTACTTCCAATCCCTGGCACTTGATTTCTGTTCATTTGAATTGTGGACTTAAACAGTTTAAAGCTTGCTTTGGACTGAGGAACATGTCAGAAATATAATCACATCAGTTATGCTTTCCTTCCAGATTCTGAAGGTGCTTTCATGAGCCTACTTAATTAGTTACTGTATCCCTAGCATGGAGAGGATAATTGCTGTCATGAGTCACACGTTAAGTGTGATCTGAAAATATTCCAGGAAGCATCAAGATTTCTCAGATTTTCAATATTTGATGCTTCATGACTGTTGTGGGGTTTGCAAGGATTTGTGACTCCCTCTAGAAGTGAAATGAGGCAGAATATATCACAGCTATTCACAACCAACTAAAGGCCTGGGAGGCCCAGCACCAGATCCATCGAGATGCATGTTAGTTTTCTTCTGTCTTCCTCCCAGTATTTTTTCAATTATTTTAATGTCTATCTACTTGCACTGTGGCAGAGCACATTTTTATGCTGATGGTACACAAGAAATTCTTTCTCATTTCACACATACCCATGAAGTTTTAGCCTCTTTCCTTTGAATGAATGGTTGAATCTAAGTATGTTGGGGGTCAACAGACTTTCTTTCTGCTGGCACTTCTTGCCTTTTCCACAGGGATTGCTATTAAAGCCTGATGATGCTTTCTGTATAATATACTCAGATCAATTCAATTTCTTTAAGTCTCCGTTCTTTTCCAGATCTTGTAGATCTCATTGAAGATCTCTGTTGCAAGGACTCTTCTTCACCTCTGGACCAAGTAATGCAAATTGGTTCAAATTAACGTTGCTCAGACTCAGTCAAATCTAAAGTACATTGACCACATCCACAGGACAAGACATTTGAAGTGTCCTCCTGAATCCATATGCAAATAAATAACTAGAGTTCCCATGCACTGCCTGTTGCATGTCCTGAAATATGTCATGGCTTGAGGGTATACTGGAGAGCACAGTAGTAGTTCCATGGGAACAGCAGCGGAAAATGAAACCGAAAAGGAGGCAGCAAACTTGACTGAGGTATTATCCATAATTCAATAAACAGCAGTCCCTTGATAAACTACACCAGAATTTTGCCTTGAGAAGAGCTAGTTTTAAACAAAAATGGACAAACTAATCTGCATGTAGTATGGATAATCACAGAATGCAACTGGGGGAGGTAACCAGGGAATTAAGTTCTTTTGCTCTGCAATCTCATGGGTACTTAATTCTGTAAAACCATCCAAATCTGAATATAAATAAAATATCTCTTTTTCTTGCATACTATCATGTAGGATCTTGATCCCTCTCTCAATGAAACATTTCAGCAGGTATCCAAGAGGGTCTTACCCACTCTGTGGCTCCTTCCTGTCATCAGCCCTGACCTGCAACTACTCAATGTCAACTTTATTCAGCTGGAGCAACCCAGTCTGACATCACCTCCTTTTCTTACAGCCATCACTGCACAGCTCACTCTCATCCCGAGAGCACTATCCATCCTCTGAATGGAAGGAAGTTTTACTAAACAAGAGTGCTATTTGATCATACATCTATAGCTTTTTTTTGTAGTACACATGCAACGACAGTGAATTTACATTGAAAGGGTGATCTTACGTGATTAGCTTCTTACTTTTCAGGGTTTGACTTTGTTTCAGTAAATTCAAAGATATAAATAAATAAATAAAATCTATGCATTGACTAAGTTACCTCAGGGTCTGCAGAATCTTATAATTCTTTTTATTTTTTCCTTTCTTTATTTTTTCCCACTATGCAAATGCTGTTTACTACAGACCTCTAACCTGAAAGACAGTGAGTCCTTAAAGCACAAAAATGCCACACATTTCAAGCTGATGTTGCAACAAGGGTGGGGTGTCACATATTTTGTACATTTAACAAAACTTAAATGTGTAGATGACTAATGTTAACAGACATTAAGACATATGAACTACTATCAAGGCAAATTCTTCTGATGTTTGCTTGTGTTTGAATATATGCATGTAATCCTCATGCTGGCATGAGAATATGACAATACTTACTGTAAGTACCTATATACTTTGGAAAAGCTAGGTGATTATCTTTTAAGAGCACTAAGGACATTTTTATTTTCAGAACAAAACTTCTCTGAATTTACATAAACATAGGAATTGTGTCACATTTTGGCGTGTGCTATTTGGATACACCTAAAAAAATCAATAGAACAAAAAACACTGAAATAATTTATCTTTTCCAGGTCCAGATATCTTTTGTTATTATATGGGGAGAGGCAGTGATTAAACAGCTTGAAACACCAATCGTGATGAAAAAACACATGTATTTAATGTACTGTCTTGCTCTCTGTATGTGCTGTAGTGACCTACTGCTTCATTCCTTCATTTTGGCTCAATCCAAAAGCTATTGAATTCAGTGGAAAACCACCCACTGACTTCAGTGGGGAGTAGATCAATCTCAAAAAATATGTAATAGGACAGGGTAAAAACTGATTTAATGCCACATATTACAGTCTCTCTTCCACAGCAGAACTTGCAGCTCTGTCTCAATAGCAGTAAGCCAGAATAAGAAAGGAAGAGGCAACTTAACCTTCAGCTGGGAAGATCTTGGGTTCTCAACTGTCAACAGTAACTTTTTTTGCACTGTGTCCAGTATCCACACCATGGAGTTGTGGCCAGAGGGGCTGAGTTGGAGGCATAGACAAGTAGCTGTGTAAAAGCAAGCAGTTAAAAAGTAAAGACTTAAAATCCAGACAAAATTGCTCAGTATGTTTTTGGGGAAAAAAAAAATCACTGCTGCCTGGGTTTATGCTGCCTTTTCAGTGTTGAGTCATAAGGTTTGGGATATTTTGTTGAAATCAGTGTATCTTGATTTACCAGCTTCTCAGCTGTCCTTTCCTTTGGTCACATCTTTCACTGGGGCTTAAATTGTTAGAGAAACTGTGTCAGATTTCAAATATCTTTCTGTATTATAGATTTGATAACAAATTGAAGGAAAGCAAATAAATAATATAAATGTAGCCTGGAAATGTTTCCTCAGCAGCATGGGCTTTTCATGCAGAAAAAGTAGCTGTCAGAGGTTATGAGGTTGGAAATTATCAAAATCAGAAAATAACTAAGAATTGAGAAATTATAGTTTTAATATTGTCAATAAAATGAGGAATTGCTAGGGCAATTCCTTAGTGTTGTTAGATGAATATAACTACATTAATTTTGACGAGACCTATATTCACAGATTCAGAGGAAAATGGCAGAAGAACAACAAAACCTCAATGCAGTCTTTTTACTTCCAGGATGATTTATTCTCCAGAATTTCAGCAGAGGTTGAGAAAGTAACATTAATCAGCTCTAAATTCTGAGGTTTCTTACCTTATTTTTTCAGCATTTTTTGGTTACTCAGGAAGAACAGGCAACTGGGAAGGAAAGTTTGAAAGGTATATTATTCTTTGAGCAAGGTTAGGTTAGGTGAGATTAGGTCTTCTGTTCATGTTGCTCTCATCAAGCTAAAAACAGATTCTCTGAGACTGTGTTATGATGGATGGTGGTGTTCATGGGTTGAGCCCTTCATGTATAATTATACTTTGCATGAGCAAACTGACAGTACAGATAACATAGATAATTTCTGTGCACTCATTCTACCTGGGCATTCTTACTCCTTGACTTTTCACTTCCTTTTTCTGTTCTTAAATATGCTAAATCAAGATCTCTTTGTGATAACTGTAGAGGGCTTCCCATTACAATGGGAACTACAATGAATTACAAAGTTAATTAATGAGGAAACTAGTATGGGTTAATTCTTCCCCTCTGTTAGGCTGTTTCAGGGCACCAGCACAGCTGTAGCTTGTTCTTCCTACAGCTTATATTGCTCCCACCTGATTAGTCTGACTGATGTTTGCTTGCATGGTAGGGAAAAGTCAGGATAAGATTTTTGATTCATCTGCTTTCACACTGGGGACATTTTTTGTCTCCCTAATCGCAGTCTCTGGTCTTCAGGCAGTCTGTATGACAAATGCCCTCCCAAGACTCCTTCACTTTGGGAACTGCTTTAATGGAATTTTTATGAGCCATCAAGCACAGTCCTCAGCTAAACTTGCCTCGGGTACAGAAAGAGAGAGAATGAATAAATTACCGGGGTCCACTGACAATAGCAGGGACAATAGGCTGTCAGTTGGATGTAACTTACCCCAGTAAAACACAAGACTTATAAATACTGCATATATTTTGAGAGGAATTGGGGAGTTGCTGGAAATCATAAAAAAAACTCCCAAAAACTAATCCAGATCCTGCCCTGACCACCACTAACTTCACAAAAAATAGGTAAATTCATAAGAAGCAGTGGGGTTACCTACATGCTAGAAAGCATTGCCTACTTAATCACTTAGTTCTCAAACATCATGAATGTTGTGTCTTGGATGTCCAGAACTTTCAACAAAACACAGTGCTTTATATTGTAACCGCGTATAACTGTGGTAAATGTATCAGTCAGAAAGCTCCCAAGTAGAGTATTAAACAGAAGATTCTGCTTAGCAGAGATACAGGAAATGTTTATAGGGATGCTGGCATTTATTTCCATATTATTTAAATAAAAATGCCTCATTGACAAATACCAGAAATGTGCAGACATGACCTTAGTCTGACAGTCATTCCCCAAAGACAGCACCTCTTCCAGGGGTAGTGCTTAAATAGTGTTGCAGAGCAAACCTGATTTTCTTTTATGACAAAGTAATCCCCCTTGTTAATCAAAGGAAGCCATTTGATGCAATCTTTGTGGATTTCAGAAAAGGTTTCGATACTGTCTCTCACAGGATCCTTCTGGACAAAATATTCAGCACACAGTTGGATAAACACATCATGTGGTGGGTGAGCAATTGGCTCACAGGTCGAGCACAGAGGGTAATAGTGAATGGGGTGACATCAGACTGGCAATCTGTCACCAGTGGGGTTCCACAGGGCTCCCTCCATCTTAGGCCCTGTTCTCTTCAACACCTTCATAAATGACTTGAATACAGGACTGGAAGGGACATTAAGCAAGTTTGTAGATGACACAAAATTGGGAGAAGCTGTTAACTCCCTCAAAGGCAGGGAGGCCCTGCAGAGAGCCTTTGACAAATTTGAGGACTGGGTAATCACCAACCATAGAAAGTTCAACAAGGTAAAGTGCCGGATTCTGCACCTGGGATGAGGCAACCTTGGATGTTTGTACAGACTGGAGAATGAGGTGCTGGAAAGCAGTGTCATGGAAAGAGACCTAGGAGTCCTGGTCGATAGCAAGTTGAATATGAGTCAGCAGTGCCCTGGCAGCCAGGAGCATCAGGCAAAGCATCTCCAGCCAGGGAGATGATTGTCCCGCTCTGCTCTGCACTGGTGCAGCCTCACCTTGAATATTGTGTGCAGTTTTGGGCACCATAATACAAGAAAGATATTAAGCTATTAGAGAGTGTCCCAAGGAGGGCAATGAAGATGGTGAAGGACCTTGAAGGGAAGCCATATGAGGAGCAGCTGAGATCACTTGGTTTGTTCAGCCTGGCAAAGAGGAGACTGAGGGGAGACCTCATTGCAGTCTGAAACTTCCTTATAAGGGGAAGAGAAGGGCAGGCACTGACCTCTTCTCTGTGGTGACCAGTGACAGGACCCAAGGGAATGGCCTGAAATTGTGTCAGGGGAGGTTTAGCTTGGATTTTCAGAAGAACCCAGTGGTTGGGCACTAGAACAGGCTCTGCAGGGAATTGGTCACAGTACCAAGCATGCCAGGGTTCAAGAAGTATTTGGATGATACTCTCAGACGCATGATGTGACTCTTGGGGATGGTCTTGTGCAGGGCTAAGGGTTGGACTTGATGATCCTTGTGAGTCCCCTCCAGCTCAGCATATTCTCTGATTTTGTGAAAGTAAGCACTGGGCACATGCAAGCTTCCTGGTATGGAGCTTGAACTGTCAGCTGAAAGGATAAAAGGGTGGGTAGAGACATTTCTATGTCCCTTTTTTTGTTTGTTAAGGGGGCTTCTTGAATATAATATTTGTTCCCGAAAACTGCATAACTTGTTCCATTTCAGGGAATTTTTTTTCTCTACCTAGTGAATACAGTGAACATTCTGTGGTCTGTGCTAACGAGCCATTCCTGAAGTCCTTGGATAACTCAGACCCAAATAGTTTTGTAGCTGATGCCAATTTTACCTGTTTAAGTGCATGTAACATCAGTGAAGGAGTCAAGCAATTGATACCGTTGTGATTTAGGAAGACCAGCAGCTGTGGTGTAGTGCAGTCATACTAGAACATGAGCAAATACAGTTAAGTTTGTTTAGAGCCCTAACCTCAGGAAGAGCTGCTAAAATTACCCTGGTTCTTATGAACTTTTAGTTTGGGATTGCAAATATTCCCTTTTGTCTTCACTGAAAAATAAAGTAGTGGCTGAAGCCTGTCTGTGGCAATGGTTAAGGCTTTGAAGTGACTGAAGGGCTCACAAGACAAGAGAGGATCACAGAAATGGGCAGAGCAGCAGTTAGAGCAGCTAAGCTGTCTTTTATACTTCAAAGAACAGTACCTGAGACCTGGAGCGACAAACATAAAGTAATCTGCCCTAACCTAGGGTGTGACCTATGCCACTAAGGGTGATGCTGTAGGTCTCCTCCAGGCTTTTGTTTTTGAGAGGTGACAAGACCTACAAGTACCAGTCTGCACCACCTTGTAGTCCTGCAGGTATCTATGCCATCCTTTATAAAACTAAAACAAAGTGGGCCCTCTCTGAGAGCTTGTGGTAGTAAGTTTCACAGAGTAAAAAAAAGTTTTGGATGGGGGAAGAAATATAATAGTAAGATTTAGAAAGGGAAAGGAAGGTCACACTGGCTCACAAGGCATCTGTGCTACTAAAGAATAAAACTAGCATGCTTTGAAATAAAAGGAGGAAAAAAATATGAAGGTTATTGAAACTGATAAGTTTACCTTGGCCTCATGTAATTTCCACTCAGGGTCAGACCCTTTTGTTGATTCAATGACAATCACACAATAGCTGTGGGATGCGGTTGGGTTGGACTTTTCCTGAATTACCTAGGTTACTTCTGTCACAGAAAAATTCACAGGGAACTTGAGTCACCTTTGCTGTTACTGTGATCTAGCAACAAGATAATACCACCCAATTAAAGGAAGTCACACAGTCCCACAGAAATAGATATATATACACCTCAGCAACAGTTTGTCAAATATACCATAGCAAAGCAGAATACCTAGCTGATATCTAAAATTCACTCTAAGCAAAAACAAAGTTTCACATCCAAAATCACTCTAGGAAACCGAACCTTGTCTTGCCAGTGGTAATGTCGAAGACCCAACATCAACCAAACAAAGTGACTCTAGATTTATTCCTTGATAACTATGGATGTCATGTATCTGGACTTCTGTAAAGACTTTTGCATGGTCCGCCACAACATACTTCTCTAGATTGGAAAGATATAGATTTGATGAATGGACTGTTGGGGTGCATGAGGAATTGGTTGGAGAATTTCATTCAGAGTGTAGTGGTCAGTGGTTCAGAGTCCTGATATACACTGGTGACAAGTCGTGTCCCTCAGGGGTCTATGTTGGCATTAGTACTATTCAATATTTGCATCAATGACATAGAGGAAAGGATCGAGTGCACCCTCAGCAAGTTTTCAAATGACACCAAGCTGAGTGGTGCAGTTGACATGCCGTAGGGATGGGATGTCATCCAGAAGGACCTGAACAAGCTTGAGCAGTGGGCCCATGGGAACCTTATGAGGATTAACAAGGATGATTGCAAGGTGCTTCATCCTGGGTCACAGCAATCCCTTGTATCAATACAGATTGGGGGATGAATGGATAGAGAGCAAACCTGCCCAGAAGGACTGGGTATTACTGGTGGGTGGAAAGTTGGTCATGAGGCAGCAAGGTGCTCTTGCAGCCCAGAAGGCCAACCTTATTCTGGGCTTCATCCAAAGAGCGTGACCAAAAAGGTTGAGAGAGGTGATTATCCCTTCTAATCCTCTCTGGTGAGACCCCATCTGGAGTACTCAGTCTGACTCAGGGATCCTTGGCAGAGGAAAGGCATAGAACTTTTGAAGCGAGCCCAGAGGGGGATGGTCAGAGAGATGGAACAGCTCTGCTGTGAGGATAGGTTGAAAGAATCAGAGTTGTTCAGCCTGGAGAAGACTGGGGAGAACTTACTGTGGCCTTTCAATACTTAAAAGGGAGTTGCAAGAAAGGTGGGAAAAAAATTTCGTAGTAGGGTCTGTTGTGATAGGATGAGGGGTAATGGTTTTAAACTAAAAGAAAGTAGATTTAGACAACATATAAGCAAGAAGTTTTTTACAATAAGGGTGATAATACAAAAAACCAGGTTGTCCAGAGTCACTATCCCTGGAAACATTGAAGGTCAGGTTGGATGGGGCCCCGAAAAATCTGGTCTAGTTGAAGACATTCCTGCCTATGGCTGGGGGGATTGAACTAGATGATCTTTGAAGGTCCCTTCCAACCCCAGCTATTATATGATTCTACGATAGTGTGCCAGCACTCCAACAGTCAACTAAATAAGGTTTTAAAGAACAAAGTTTCTATTTCTATTCCTACAGAGGTACTACATACATACACAAAGTCAAAAAAGATGCATTAAAATTCTGAGGCATGTGTAAGGTTGTTGTTTTGTTCCTTTGGGTTTCTTTCTGTTTGACATCATATGTGTGCATAAATAATTTTTCAGTGAGAAGGACAGTGTATATGTGTATTCCAGACAGATGGGGAAAAAATAAGAAGTGTGTAGAGTTAATGAGTTTTGGCAACAGCTGATTACTTTTCCCAAAGCCCCGTTTCACACAAATTCTGTGTTCATTGCCTATTTTTGAGAGTGCATGCAGGAAGGAAGATCTGTTTATTATTTGATTTCATTACTGATTTTACTTGAAGAATAAGAAAAGTAGGTTTTCCCCTAACTTGCAGTTCCTTTTTTATTGCATTAATTTAAACTATAATTGAAGAATTTGTTTCCAGCTGTGGATTTGAGGTTTATTCAGTCTTTTTTCCAAGCATTTAACCATTTATATATAAAATGAAAATATTTTTTCTTCCATGGGGACAGTCTTTGAGGCATATAGCAATTTTTTCTGGTGTTAGGTTCTATTCTACCCTCTATTGAATCATTTGAAATGTTGGAAAGAATTTCTAAAGTATACATTTTACTTAGTGGCATGCAATTATAGTCTTTAGTTTAAACTAGTCCTTTTCTTTTAATAATGTGTTGTACATGGCTGTGGCTGCTGTTTTGACTGCAAGAACAATGGTTGTGCGTGATCTATAATCCCAATAAGTTTTGAAAGGCTTAATTAGAGGTAACCTTTAAACAGGACCAATATGTATTCCAAAGTTCATGCAATCTTAATACTACATAGCAAATCTAGATTTGAACACTGGCCTTTATTTATGAGATCTATGTGACACACACAGAGGCATTGACAGCCCAGTATTCTTCCATGGGCCAGACAAGGCATAGAACCAGAGCAGTTGTCCAACCATCCCCATGAGCAGAATGCTGCAGGAGATGGCACAGCCCACTTCTCATGGCACCAGATTTCTTCTTACTAAAAGTAGGTACAAGGCTGAGGTTAGGTTTGGGTTCCACAGTTTGAAGATAACTTACTTAAAAAAAAGAGCATGCTTAGCTTTAATGACTTTTTTTTCCATGGCCCAAAGTACACCTGAGTAGCCCTCAGCAAACAAAGTTATCAGTGAACTCAATTTATTTTTCCCCACTAGGGAGGATTTTACTCTTCATGTTCCAATTCACCATTCCTGCTCATTCTCCCTTGAACGCTGTTAAGTAACCACCAGGGACAACAGGAGTACATTGTAGGGCAAAGGAAGAAATAAGAGGAGTGAAATCAATCTGGGCTCCTCTTTGGAGGGAGCTGGAGACTGGACTTTTTTCTCCTTGAGGAGATTACGTTACTGGCAAGACCCAGACAACATATATACCTTGGCCTTGGCCATAACCACATGGAGACAAATGGAGAAGATAAGCTATGCAGCTCTCAGGACCATTCAACACTGAGCTACATTTCTGTCCCAGTTCAGTTCGTGCACTTTAAGTGATATAACATCCAGCTTCAAATGAAAAGGCAGTGGGTTTTCTCCCGGTAGGAAGTATGTTATCCGCTATGATACACAGTGAACTCAACATACAGAGGGAACAAAGGGCAAATGTTTTGTTGATATTGTTTCCTTGTCTGCGAAGCTCAGTGTTTCAGAGTCCTCAACGATCTTACACATTCAGAAGGTGATGACCAATTGTTAACAATCCTGTGAGCAACTTCTCCCAGCAGTTCTCAGAAAAAGCAGTGCTGTGATGACGGAAAGGCACAGGATGTTACGGGAGCCGTCTATGGCTTCTGGGATGTGGGAAGCAGAGAGCACTCTGTTTTCGGAGGATGCACGGCTGTAAACAGGAAGCTTTGCAGGGCACAGCTGAGTCCTTGGGCTCCGTGCAGGACAGAGGGAGAAATCTGCTGAAACAGGTAGTCACAGCCAGTGCGGAATTGCCAAGGCACAGACAGCGTGTTCGGATTTCTTAAAAATACGTCGTTCAACGTTGTCATTGATAGTCCATCAGGCCAGTTTATGAACTATTGTCTTTTCAAACCACAAAAAAAAAGTGAGTTCTGAAATCAAGGGCATTTTGGAAGCACTCTACAGGTACATACAAGCTCCCTTAAGACTTTCTACTTAGGAAAGCACCTAAGTTAACAGTGAGTTGTTAAACCAGTATTATGCAGAACTACTGCCAGTATTTCATTGAATTAATTTGCTAGTAGTTCAGTTAATTAGAGACCAAATCATTTCAGCCAATCCCCAACATAAAAAGTCTGACCACCTGCAGGAAAACTTCACAGGGAAGGAGAAGGAATGGGGTCCCTAGAGTGCTTTAGCAAACCTCCTCTGAAACTCCCAGCAACCAAACAAAATCAAACAAAAATCACTTGTCAGAATAAATTTGTATTTTGACTGTGCAGGGAAGAATGGCCAGGTCACTTGCGCAGGGCAGATTCAACCTTTTGAGTCCTTCCCCTATCTCTTTCTCAAAAATCATGTTTCAAAATCTATTCCTCAAATTATTCTGGTTCTGCTGGCATTAAGATGTATGAATTTAATAGCTTGACAAAGGATCATGGGAACAGATAAGTACTCCAGCACGTCCACTATTGTGTTTTGTGTTTTTGGCAGTCACTGTTGCCAAATAGCCACTGAAGGAAGCTGCGCCTCTGACAATAATGCCTATGTCACAGTGTTAATGAGTAGAACAAAACACATCAGTTTCAGAGTTTGCTTTTTGATTGTCTTTACCACAGAGACAATCCCCTAAGACTTTGATAGCAGAATCCAGAGAGGAACTGCAAGGCTAGGTCTTATAATTTAAATTGAATGCATTCACCACAATGCCATGCATTTTAATCCTCTAAGGCAAGCAAATGAAAGTAAAGAGGACATGAAAGGACCTTCGTGTTCAACTGACCACTTCTTACTGAATCTTTAGTAACAAAGGCTGACTCAGGGAAGATGATCTCACAAGTTAGAGCAAAATATGTAGAAATGCTCTGTCCTTACACCCATAGCTCTGGCACTACTGCTGCCACAGATCCTCCAGAGGAAACTTGGCAGAAGCTTGCACCCAGTGCCATTTGTGCTACTCAAACCTCATATGCTTGTTGTCCTTCAGTAAGACCTTTAATAAATAACTCAGCAGTCTTTTTTCACCTCTATTTTATATATAAAATGAATACATTATTTGGGAGAGGAAAGAAGAACCAGATCATAAAGTAATTTTTTATATAGAGGGTAGTTATCCAACGTGATTTATATATTTCTCACAATTGATTTTTAAATGGGAAATAGTAAGGCAGAAAGGGGAGCAGCAGACAGCCTAGGAATGAGAATAACGACCAATAATACCCAGCTTGCTCTAATAGAAGCTGAGAAACATATAATATTTTTAAGACAAGAAGTATTTTGCAAAAATAAGTTTTTCTTCATGAGCAGTCTGTTTGACCACCTCTGTCTCCTAAAAATTGCCATACCTCTTGGAACACAGAGGTATTCCTTAAAATTTTTTAAAAATAAAACCGTCAGAAGGTAAACAACAGGGACAGGGGCATGAGACAAGTCCTGGAAAACCAGTAATTCCATAAAGTAAATATTAACTCCCTATCCTTATCTTATTGTCTTATCCTTGTCACTATCCTTTAGTCTTAAGCAAATATCCAGGCATCTACATGCTATTTTGGTATCTTCTGTACAACAGCTTTTACTTGGTTTAAGCCCTACCTGTGTCTCATTACTTACAGATGGACAAAGAAAGCAGGTTTTTGTCTACTGAAGGAGTCCATAAATCTCCTCTCTCTCTATGGCTTCAAACACCTGGCTCTGCTTACTATTCCTACAACTAGCCCAGCGATGTCTCTTGCTCATTCTCTCCTACATTATAAAACTTTCCTAATTTATCTCTCACCTGTCTCTCATAACTACTCCTTAACGGGTACCAGCTGGTTCCACTGATAGTTGAGGCTGACTCTTCCTATCACAGATATTAACTCTTTCCTTACTTCACTTGACATCAACCGTCTGTAGATCTGGGTGCGTTGTCCTTTGATGAGACCTAAAACAAGGTTGAGGAACTGGGAAGAGTCTTCTGACCCCACAAACAAGGCATTACCATCCTCTTTTTTTCCATTTCAGACCAGAGTAGTGAACAGAGGAGTGGATTCAAAGGCATGAGGCCTACACTCTGTTTTCTGTTTTGCAACTGAACTGTATGCGACACTGTTATTAAGCAAGAACAAAATAGATAACAAAATAGTTCCTGTTGGCCAAGGGTTTTATAGGAAAAACAGAGCATTAAAGGCTGAAGAACTTTTTGCCAGTGTACTTCTAATTCATTGCATTAACAGTCCAGGAACTCATCACTACTAGGATCTGTGCTAGGTAAGTTGCTCCTTAGTACGGCGAATTGGGGAAATTGGGGGAGACCTCCAGGCCTTATGCTTCCAGCCCCATTACCTGCGAGGTGAATGCCCTTCCCCCCACCCCAGCACGTGGCCCGGTGACCCCGCAAGGAGCACACACAGACCACCTGGGAGGGACGGACGAAAGAGGAAGTTTATTGTGGGGTTGGGGTTTATAAGGCTTTTAGGAAGGTCAAAGGGGACCAATCACAAGTTCAGGGTCACACAAAAGAAACCATCAGGTAAGGGGTCAACAGCCAATAGGAAGGGGTTAAACAAAGGACCAATGGGACCCCTCGGGACACCTTCCCAGGACACCTTGTATGGGAGACAATAGCTTCACAGGGGGTGTCTGGGAGACAGTGACACTGCAGAAAATACACAAACATGTTGAGACATGTTTAAACTACAGTAAAAACTTCTGTTTCCATAGGGTTTGAGCTGTTTTCCTCACCAGTCCATTTCTGGCAGGACTTTTTCCATATTGTATATGGCAAGTTCATTGCCACACCTTAGAATCATAGAATCATAGAATCATAGAATCGATTGGGTTGGAAAAGACCTCCGAGATCATCGAGTCCAACCCTTGGTCCAAATCCAGTCCATTTACTAGATCATGGCACTCAGTGCCACGTCCAATCTGCGTTTAAAAATCTCCAGGGATGGTGAATCCACCACCCCTCTGGGCAGCCCATTCCAATGCCTGATTACTCTCTCTGTAAAGAATTTTCTCCTGATATCCAACTTAAATCTCCCCTGGTGGAGCTTAAGCCCATGCCCCCTTGTCCTTCTTCCGGACACCTGTAATAAAAAAAGAAAGAACAAAAATCCTGAAGGGGATCAGAGACGTGACGGTGCTGGGACTAATTGATTCCTTATACCACTCACTTAAAGAGAGCCAAGCCTTCAACTTAAGAGCCTTGCACCCTGTCCACAGCCAGTGCAACTATTGATTGGCAACATCAAACACCCAAGAGATTGTTGATGTTTGAAAATAGAAGGATCTCAAAGCCAAAAGAGCTAGAGAATAGAGAAAAGAAAGAATTTTATTGAAACTTATTCTTTTAGAGTTGTTTGATTGCATGGCAGCAAAAAGTATCTTATGAAAAAAATAGACTCTTCTAGTAGAATGATTCTCATTTAACTGTCCAGTTTAATAAACTCTTACGTAATAAACTCTTAAGAAAATTTCATGGTGTCACTAGGCTTCTAACTGCAGATATCAGTGGTAGAATTAAACTGAGAAGACACAGATGTCTGTGACCTGACCTAATTATTTAGTTTTCCTTTTTTTAAAGAGCAATTCTAGACCACAACTCAGCTCATCTGCAGCTGATGTCCCAAATTGGTGATATGAAACTTCTGTAGTCAGGTGAACTGCATCCCATGCCATCTACCAGGTGACACTCATCTTCAGTAATTTCTTTTTCATATTTGAATCAAATAAATTGTGTCTTTTGGCTGTGCCTTCTGTAGACCACACCTCACACAGTACCTTAGAGGTGTAGAACAAGGCTATAAAGAATTGGCTTGTGCCTCTCAGAAATCTGCCTATTGCTTTCTGTTATTGTTGACACTAATGTGGACATGAAGGATACATCGTCAAAGGGGATATATGGCATACTGTCTTCTATCCTTCTTCCCTCTACTTAGCTGCTTCTTCTATGGAAAAAAAGGGAAAGGTTTGATCAAATAAAACACTTATAAATTAAACTATGTTTTCACATAAATGAAATAAATTTCAATAAATCAGTGGAATGGGAACCACAAAATATTCTGAATATTTTCATAATCCACAAAAAACTCCCCACCTAAGATAAGATGAAAAAGCATTATTTGGATTACAAAATCACAAAGGATTTATTTTGCATGAAATGGAGATGTAATTTCTCTTTAGAAAAACAAAACCAGTATTTTTTTTCAACTTCTCGTCATACCCAAATCTATTTGTAGGTGCCAACACCTTTGCTAAAACTCTCTGGACTCCAGACTTGTGGGTAACTGTATACAGTCACAGTCACATGCTGCATTCCTCTCAGCTTCCCTTTCCTTGTGAATTGAGAGTCAAATTAATTTTTTATTGTGATCTGCAGCTGACATATCCAGGACAAAATTGACTTCAGTCACATCTGACCCTTGCCAGATTCAACCAAATCCTTTTCCTGCTATGTTTCACCCCATTTTGTGTTTATGAAGTTACAGTTAATTTTTATCCCCTGAAATCAAAATGTTTTTTCTCGCTTGCTATCTTTAAATACGTTTAAGGAGGATGAGCTCTTGTATACAAGATACATAAGAGATCTAGAAGACAAACATTCTTATACAATATTTAAATTGATATGTATATAAAAATTTCCAAAATAAGTTACGAGAAAGAACACTCCCTAAGACTAAAACAAACAAACAATAAATTGATTTCAGAACTTGGCAAATCACAAATGAGCTACAGTGAGCATTTACTCAAAGTGGGTGAAGTACAAAAAGTAGACACTCATTGAAGGTAAATCTTTCTGCAAACATGCAGAAGGACGAGTTGCAGTGAGATTGTCACAGCACCCAGCTGTTGCCAGCCCATCAGCTGAACAGACTGTGAGCTCAGTGTGGTGCTTTCCTCTCCATACCAGACCCATGTCCTCCAGATGTGAAAAGGGCTATAGAGTTATAGTGTCCTTGAATCCTAAGATTAAAAGTCACTGATCTGATGGTTTGTGGAAGAGTATTTTTGGCTTTGGCTTAGTGGCACAAACCATCTGCTTGAACAACCACCCTTCTTTTCCAGTGTGAACCTGTCATCATGGCAATTAGATGAGGCTCACAGACTGGAACCTGCTTAGCATAGAAAGTATCAGAGTTCTGGCAAGCCATCAGCTAGAGTGGACACTAGTCTGGAATGTATTTCTTCTTTGTTCAGGAGGCAACCACATCCATTACCCCTCTCAAGAAAATTGCAAAACTCTAATGTTTTTCTCTGGGTTTAGGGGGGAATAGGGTAAGAGATCTGTGGTAAGGCTAGGGTGATTTTTAGCCTTTATTATTATTATTTGTTTGATTGTGTTTTTCAACAATTTGTGGAAATTCAGTGGTTGGAATTCCTTTAAGGAACATTTTCAAATAGTTGGGTAGGTCTCCTGAAACACTGTTATTTTGTATAAAATAAAACAGAAATAATACACAGGTTCCTCTTTCATGCTGTTTGCCAGGATGGGAAATATACCCATGCTAAAAAAATTGGATAGTTTTTAGAGGGGAGAAAAAGGAACTCTAAAACCAGAAACAGTCTAGTTAAAACATACAACCTGATACTGGTGCATGTGTACATGTGTGTGTGATGTGCTTTAGGAATGGGTTCATAATTTCTGGCAATGTTATTCCTTTATATCTTTGTATCTTTCTGTGCATTTAGCCAAAATCCTTAGCTAGAATTTCATTTGGTGGCCTTGATGGAGAATATTTCTGTGACTGAGTCTTTTAAGCTAGAGTTTTTTGCTTTCCGCTGGAGATTTTCACTGTTTCAGCTCATTGTACCACCTTGCATACACTGTTGTTTTCTGTCTGATTGCATTGAGAGATAAAGTCAGTGTTCCCCTAGCTGTCTGCCGTACTATGTCCTACATCTATTATTTACTGTTATGTGCTGTGCTCCAGGTATCCAGGTATTTTGTGTAGGAATGAAGATAGAGAGATGGAAGAACTCATAGTATCCTGGCCAGCTAAAGTTACAAGTTTCAAGTCACACATTACTTTGGAGCTGACTAAAGAAGAATTTTAATGGTTTCCATTAAAGCATGAGGTTAGAACTATTGCCGGTCTTTAGGGTTAATTGATTCCATAGAAAGCACAGAGCCACCTCACTGATCAGAGACCAAATGGCACAACATGAAAAAAAATTACATAATGCATCTTAAATCATAATTCATTCTGAAATGACAATTGCTGTTTAACAAAACCATTTGCCTCTGTGTGTGGTTACATGAAGCTGGATTTATGTGTTCCTGTACAATCTCTATTAATGAGTCCCAGATATTTTTACCAAAAGAAAGCCCAGTGTACTAAAACAAGGTAAAATATAAGGAGAATTTGGTTCATCAGTGGCAGCAGCTACCCACCTAGACTGCAATGTAAGTCATGCCTGGTATTTAAACATGCAAATACTTGGGTGCAATGCAATTATGTTGTACTCAATGATCCTTAAGGGTCCCTTACAACTTGAAATATTCTATGAGCTTTTACATTCAGTTCCAAAGCTGTTCAGTGTCATATATGTTTATTATGCCATTAATAAAGGGGACCCAGAAGAAATTATCATATTTAGAAGAGTTGGGGAAAAAAAGTTGGCATTTCCTTTTGTATGTTGAAATGTTCTGTATTTTCACTAGAAAGCAAATCCTCGAAACTGACTTGTGTGGCTCATAATTTACTGAATTATGTGAACAGAAACATAGAAGCCACTCATTTTCCAATTCATATGTAAAAAGTCAAGTGATGGACTTCTAATTGCTTGCCACAGAAATCAGGGAAAACCATCACACACCAGCAAGAAATGGATGAGGAAGGTATCACTTTCCAGACAGCTTTTGTGGTAATCCATGCTCTTCTGTGCTGCTTACAGTTAAAGGATCTGCGTAGTTGTGAAGTACCTGCTCCACTGTACCCTAAAATGTAACCAGCTGTAGGACTGTGCTGTTTTGCAGATGTAAAAGCTCTG
This sequence comes from Pipra filicauda, assembly GCF_003945595.2. Classification (NCBI taxonomy): domain Eukaryota; kingdom Metazoa; phylum Chordata; class Aves; order Passeriformes; family Pipridae; genus Pipra; species Pipra filicauda. The sequence continues at coordinate 1,141,164 of NW_024104475.1, forward strand.
TTGCTTTGAGGTCTTTTCATATATGTGCACAAAAGAGAATTTTATCCTTAAAAGCTTACAGTTTAGAAGATACATTTATTTTTCTTAAATGCAGGAAAAGTACATAAATAGCCTTACTCTTTAGAATAACAGATATAATACAAAGTAATAAATAGTCTACAACATCATACAGAATAGTCTGTTTTCTTTGTAAAATAAAGGAATTTGTACTTTCAGTCAGTTTCAAGAGCATAAATAACATTAATGATCCATTGGGGTAGTTTATCAGCACAGACTTAGCCAACCAAGTATGACGAAAAAAGATGAAAAACAGGTATTTTTAAAAACTGACGTCATTATAAGGTACTGTTTAAAAAAGCAATCACTTGTTTTACCCAGTAAAACTAAAATCAATATATTATAGCACCTGAATCTTATCTACTCTAGGTTACTACTGAGAATTAAGGGAACAGTAAAAACTATTGTCCAAAATAAGGGAATCAGGTAAGGAAAAACTGAAGGAAGGCATACGCTTCTGACCTCTGATGAACAGGTAACACATAGTATGTGTGGTCTTATGAAATGCTGAACACCTCTCAGACCCAAAAAACCCCTGCCTTCTATTTTCTATATGTGACTGTCTCCTATCAACAAAGGGCAAGCTATATTAACCACTCACTCTATTTACCTATTAGGGAAGCATACAGCTCTCCAGACTGCAGTGAATTTCTTATCTGTTTAGTTGTGCAGCTACTTCTTTCCTCGATTCCCTGCCACAGCAGTGGGACAAAGTGAAAGATCTTGTTGCCTTTTGCCCTGGTGTGTAGTTGTTGCTGTTCATTTGTGCCTTTTGAGGAGTGAGCTCCAAGGTCATAGGCTGTCCTTCGGGAAGCTTTGTTTCCCGCACTCGCAATATTTACTTTAAGATGACAACTCCATCCTTCCAACAGGATGTAAGTGATGTGGGAGTCACACAGTATGAAGTGCACTTGGTAATTGAAGCCAGTCCCTCTTAGGGCTTTTGAAAGGAAGCATGAACCCTTGCATTCAACTGAGTTGTCAATGGGGCACCAGTGAAGAGAAAGAAGACAGACTCTTGTGTTCTCTGTGGTCTGTGTCACTGGGTAGATGGGTTGCTGTGATTTGAAACAGCTGTAAATGTGATCTGAATAATGCAGAAGTCTGATTGTAGTTTCATTCTCTGGCTGGATTCTCTCTGCAGTCTTATATCAAGGCAAGATGGTGTGAAGCAGGAAAGGAATCCCCGGACAAAAGTGAATTCAGAAAGAGAGGTCCAAATCTCAACTGACAACTCTAATATATACCATGACATGTCTTGTCACCTCTTTTTAGACTTCTGTGCAGGCAGTCTATAAAAATTTACACAGAGAAAATAGTTCTTCTTCTAGTGAAGATTCTTTTCTGAAAAAAAAATAGTGTTGTTTTTAGTGCCACATGTACACATTTGGTATATCGCCTACATGATGATTATTGTTCTAGTTATTGCCTTGCTGAAAGCAACAGCTACTCAGACTAATTCAGTGTTAAAGTAAAATTTTAATTACAACCTTATGTTTCTGAGAAGACACTAGGTAGATAAAGGACAGGTTACATTTTTTGATTCACTCTGACTTGTCTTAACTCATCCATTGAAATGAGTAGCCCAATACATCTGTTGTCAGGGCTTGACCTGCTAAATTGAAGTCGCTGTCCTCCATAACAATATCATAGATGTGAGAAATATCTCTAATTAAAATTTAGAAGGTGGCCAAATACAGTGAAACAAAGAACTTTATTAACAGCACACTGGGTGCACCAAACTTGTGATCTGGTTCGAGCACCCCTGGATGGAAGGGATGAGCCCTTTTAAGACCCTTCAATTTGCATAACCACTCCCCCACTCCTCCTTTGCCAGGCCTTACTCTTTTCCTCCTTAAAAGACAATCTTCGCTTTCTGGTGCAGTTCATTGGTCGTCTTCATCCACCTGTGAGGCTGTTTCCCTGCCCCCGGCCGCATGGTTCCCTGGCAGTGAGCCCAGGCTGGTTTCATTACCTTACATTAGCAGCAAGGAGGCAGCAGCGATAAGCAACTTAAAGTAGAATCACAAACAGTCCATTAGTCCTCGACCACAAAATAGTTTCCCAGTCCTTCAAACAAAATGGTTCCCAAGTGCCCTGGCATGAGGCAGCCACGGAAACCTCTGTTTGTAATAAAATTGTCTTATTTATTTCCTACAATTCCCCCCTTTTTCTTTTTATTCATGGTTTTATTACAAGCTTAAATATTAGATGTTCTTATTGTCTTTCTGAGATCATTCCCATTCAGTTAGCATTCTTAGTGTTTCAGTTTTATTTTTCACTTGCTCAAAGCCGGGGCACAGGATTATGATTTTCCATGTTTCAGGGTTATCAAGGGTGGTGTCCTTCGGGTCCATCAGTATGGTGGTTAGGTGAATTCTGTGGACTACACTAAGGATTAATCTTATAAGACATGGAATTAAACAAGGCAGAAATAACAGTTCAGCAAAGGTGCATAAAAGAAGGAAGTCCAGCTGTTTCTACCACTTTTTCTCACCATTACCTCTCGTGCACTGGATCATGGGTTATTTTTCAGATGTTGGTCGCTATATTTGTTATTGCTTTTCCATTATCATCTATTTGCAAACAACAGTATTAAACTTACCACACACCTTTCCTTCCTCTGCCAAGAGGTAGTCTAGCGCCAGCTGGTTCTGGTATATGGCTGCTCTGCTTTGGATTTGCTGGAGGGCCGGTAACTCCAAGCTCTGTGTAGTTTAATTAGTAATTTTCTCAATTACTTCTTGCAATCATATTATTCAGTTAAGCATATAAATAGGAGTTCAAGAACCCCAGTTTCCATCACATGACCATGTGCTCGGGCCTTGTGTAAGTCTTGGGTGCTCAGGGAACATATTTACCGGTAACTGAGTTTATACTTAAGATTCTTTTATAGGGGATATTCCCAATTGATTGTGCAAAAGGGGTTCCTATTCTTTGCAAACAATTTACTCTGTTGTAAAGCTGCTCTATAATAAGCATTGTGGTAACATTTTGGACAGTCGCTCTCAACTGTAATAATCATCAGCTGTAATGCTATTATAGTAAGCAGAGGTCCAGTATGACGTGCCTCCACTCCCTATGCCTATTGGTTTGCAGTCAACAGCAGGGTAAAAGATCTTCTTTGTGGCAGGTACAGAGGCCAATCCGGTCTTGCCCTCTACTGTGTTCTCTTTAATGGTTGGTGAGAGCTATTAGATTCCTTGTTTGCATAAACTTTCTCATGTGACAACCGAATATTTAGTTCACGATGCTTTATATAAAGAGGTAACGTACTTGCAATTATTAAGTCTATCCCTTGTGTTTATATTTTGTTCTCACACAGAGCCTTTCAGAAGAACACACTGGTGTAAACCTCTGTCCAGTGGAAACGTCTCTCACAGAGGGATTTTGAGAAGCTTGAAGTACTTGTTGAATTAATTATGGACTAAGTAGTCCGATAGACCATTTAGCTGTTAAAGGTAAGCCTGAAATGAAGAGATTTCATGGATCAGGGTCTGCCTGTGGTAAAGACAAGAAGTGAGCTAAACTAATACTAGCTCTGTGGCATCTCTAAAGTGTGGCATAGCGCTGATTAGTGGTTCTGCCAGCTGAGGCAGAGGCACTAGGGAATGTCAGGCAGGTTTCCATCCACTTCTTAGCTCACTCTACCCTTTGTAGCATGTGTGCAACCTTCCACATCTTCACTGCAGATCTGGGAGGCCCCAGAAGAGTCATCTAATGTGAAAGATCCATATTTCCTGATCCTTGGCAGTGACATGATCTAGGTCTTAATGTTTATAACAAAGGGATTCAGACAAACTGATCTGAAGTGATAATAAAAATGAAGGCTACATCTGCAGTGCAAATGCGTGTGTTCAGAAAGTATATTTCTTTCTATGATGAATAAAGTCTCAGAGAAACTTACAGAAAGGCTACAAAAAACCAAATACCCTTCCCTTTCCTACCCTCTTTGTTGTAATATCTAATCTCATTCAAATCTGTCATTTTTCTGTGTTTTCTCTTTATGTTTCATAATGAGGAGATCAGCTGTGACTTAGGTACATCTGCAGTTATTTCTTTTCTCTCAGATTGTATTTGTTTTAGTTAAATAGAAACCCATGCTCTGTCTAGTTTGCTGAGGCAGCTGTTCACTTGTGATTGATAGTATTCGACTTTCATGTTTGCATACCTGTGGCTGATATCTCCTATCTTGCATGACTTCAAAGGGAGGCAGCATGGACTGGCATCTTAATTCAAGGCTCATGTTATCTGTGCTTGTCTGGGCCAGGAGCACTGTGTTTGCTGAGTTTTCTTCCTGTCGCTGCATGTGTGCTGAGTGACCCCGATCACTTGCATCCTCCCACATGGAGAAGGTTGCCTAATGGTGGGTGCATTCTTCTGCTTTCCTCTGCTGATATCCACAAGATAAAGCCTGGTGCATGACAGTTTGGCGTTTTAACTAAACCTTTAGTGATGTGTAACACGTTTCTGGGAGGCGGGCTAATGTGGGGGTGAAGACCTGAGGTTTGTTCAAAGATTCTAGTCACATCAAAATAACTGAAATTGTCAGGATGTGTACAAATCAGGTTGTGTTGTGATATAAAGTGAATTGAGCATTACTTGTGCACTCAGATGCTGAGAAGAGATTTCCAGGAAACATAAGGATCATCTTTTTATTTACGTTAAGGTAATGCCTCAGGCACCAGCTATGACTGAAGCTTCATTCCAGGGGTGATATAAACATGCAAAGAGTGTGTGCATCATGAAAAACCCTAGAAACTAAGTAAGCACCAAAAAGAGGGTATGAAAGAAAGGAAAACCTACTCATATGCTCACATGCTGTTCTAGGAACATAGGATTGGAAGTGACTAACTCAGTCACTAAGCTCAGTGCACCACTTGGCACTGATGCCTGGGGCATGGGAAACCAGATGTCTAGGTGTCCACAGACAACATCTACCTCAGAGTAGAGTTCAGCACATGACCTGTGTGCCTAAATGTTCTTAATGTGAGACCCATGATCCAGCAAAGAGATTTAGGATAACCTTACCCGATATTTCTGGGGATTTCTCCAGGGAAGAAAAATCTCTAACGCCCTGTCTACTGAATGCAAGGTCCTGCACCTAGGTCAGGGAAAACCCTGATATCAACACAGGCCAGTTGGAGAATGGATTGAGAGCAGCCCTGGCGAGAAGGACTTGGGGGTATTGGTGGACGGGAGCCAGCAATGTGCACTGGCAACCCAGAAAGCCAACAACATCCTGGGATACACCAGAAGAAGTGTGGACAGCAGGTCAAGGAGATGATTCTTCCCCTCTACTCTGCTCTTGTGAGGCTTCACCTTCAGTACTGGATCCAGCTCTGGTGCTTCCAGCATAAAAGGGATGTGAACCTGGAGTGGGTCCTCTCCTATGAACAACGTGGAGTTGGAGTTGTTCAGCCTGGAGAATAAAAGTTTCTGTGGAGATGTTATAGCAGACTTCCAATACCTAAAGGGGGCTCACAAGAGAGCTGGAGAGGTACTTTATAATGACATGTAGTAATAGGACAAAGGGTAATGGATTTAAACGGAAAGAGGGTAGATTTAGATTAGTTATTAGGGAGAAATTCTTTTCTGTAGAGGGTGGGGAGGCACTGGAACGGGTTACCCAGAGAAGCCGTGGATGCCCCATCCCTGGAAGTATTCAAAGGCCAGTTTAGATTGGGCTCTGAGCAACCAGGTCTACTGGAAGGTGTCCCTACCCATGGCAGGGAGGTGGGAAGTAGATGATCTTCAAGGTCCCTTCCAACCCACACTATTCTGTGATTCTATGCTGATGAATAGATCAGTAGCACACTCTCTTTTCTAGCCTGACTACCTGGATGGCTACCTCCACTCAAAAAGATGGCAGGGGTCAGGATGGGAGGTGGTGAGTGGAGAACATCTCTAGCACCTTGCATCTCAGGTCTTTGCCTGCTCCTTAAATTTAGGAGGTTTGTACCATTTGAAAAGACAGTTTAAAAAAAACTATCCTTCCCTGCAAAAGATCTAAGATGTATGTGGGATATGCAGTTGATAATATATTCACAACCAAAGGGACTTGGACAGCATTGTTAGTGTCTTATAATCTAGGAGTATGAAATTAGGAAATCAGTGGTCTGTGGATAAATATATGATCTTCCTGTTTTCTTGCTGCAAGAGTCTCAGGGTTTGGGTTTCATAGCATCAGGTTTTGGCTAGGAAATCAATGAGGTTTGCCTAATTGTAAGTGGAAATATTTTGGCCTAAATTTTATGTTCTGTGCAATTTGATTTTTTTGGTTGAAACTTTCAGGATGCAAAAGCTACGTGGGAAAGGAAGCCTCTCTACCCTTAGCAATATCTTCACACCTGGCCCAGACCACTACTGATTAAAAATCTTTTCTGTCTTCTGAGTTCTTATGCAATTTATGAGAGAAATACAGATGGAGTCACCTGAATTCCAGGTGGAGAAAGCTCTCAAAGAGGTACCTCGCTGGTGAGCCAACTCAAGGCTGACCACTGCAAAAACCAGAACTGGTTAGTCTGCCAGGAGTGTGGGATCCTTCAGGGTTACTCTCAGAAAACTGTTCACTTGCCCTCTTGGTGACCTTACTGGACTTCTTCTGAGATAAATATTTCTGGTTTCCAAGATTCTATTCATAAATATAAAGTTCACTTTACATTTTGTAAAAATACAGAAGAAAACTCCCATATTCTGAGAAACCACAAAGAGAAACCAAGAGATCATGATACCAGAAGAAAAAACATAGCATCTCCACATGAATATTGGTCTTGGCAGCGCAATGCAATATCGCTGATCTCTTTAAAATATCTAAAATCACTGCTCCACCAGTATTATTACCTGCAGGGAAGGAGAGAGACAGAAGTAGTTCCTGGCATAATTCAGAAAGACAAACTCTCAGAAAAATTGTAATAGACAAAGGTAGATTTTTTAAAATTGGGATAATCTGATCCATTTTATCCCTTTTAAGTTAGAGGTGAAGTCCAAGCAAATCACGTCATCTACCTTCACTTACAATGAAGGAAAAACAGGCATTTGCATATTGTGATTTATCACATTGGTCCTAAACATGATTTACTATTGAGAAGGGCTTGTTTCTATCTCTTGAATCAAGGTAGCTAATGCAGCCTGGATGGACAGTTTTTGATTAGGTTAAGTACGATAAGATAAATTTTACCCTGGATGATTTTGGAGAGTTCACATTTCTTCTTAACAGTGGCATTTAGCAATCAAACTAACTTGATGAAGTAGGTTGAATTGCACAATAAGCAGTTTAGCACAGCAAAATGTACAGTCATTTATCTAGGTGTATAATCTTATTTATAAGAAGTGGAATTATATCCTGCAAAGTAGTGATGCTGATATGGATTTCATGTTCCTGGTAGGTAGCACATTAAACGTGAGTTCCTACAGAGACAAAAACACTTAGAAAATAAACATCAGTTTTAAATGTATATACAAATCAATGCCTTGAAAAACTAGCAGATAATAATACCTCCTTATAGAATATTACTGAGACCATTACAGCTATCTGTTTCCAGTTCTGTTACCCTCCCTTCAGAAAGGATAAACAAAACCAAGAAAAGAAGCTAGCAATGCTTACATTACTGAGTTACAAATAGTATGCTGTAAGATTCAGGGGTTTTTCTTTGAGTTTATCCAGAATATGATTAAAAGATTACTTCCTCACCTTCACTGAGAAGTAAGGAGGAAGATTAAACAGTGGGAGAAGGGCGAAGTGAAACTCCGTAACAGCACAACATTTTTGGCAGTTAATTAACCACTTCTTCTTCTGAGATTGTTTATTTGAGATATGGCAGATTCCCAGTGGCTGGTTTTCCCTAAGAGACAGTTGATAGTGTAACAGAGATATGAAAGAGACAGATCAGTTCACTTTACAAAAGCATGGAGATTGTTTTCCAGTCTAGCCTTGGTACTCATTCACCTCTCCAGAAAAATTAGACTAATATCAAATGGGTTCTAAACTTCTAAAAAACTTTGGTAATTAGAGGCTTACTTCAGTCCTGAGATGTCTAAAGTTTTCTCACTTCTCTGTGCTGAGTTCTCAAATTCCAGTGGAAATATCCTCATTGTAGATTTTACTATTTCGGAAATGTGCTGTGGTGCCACAGCATTGAGAAATCCTGTTGTTCAGCTGTGCAGAAAGCAGATGCCAAACAGTATTCTTCCCATCCCCACTCTTCACCATCATCTAGACTTCTGTCTTGAAAAGTGTGCACATCTGGAGGAAGTCTCCTTTCCTGGGGGATTAAAGCATCTTGTTTTAGCATCAAAGCACAAATAATTGCACGCATGTATGTGTATATATAGATACACACTTGCATACACTTATATGTGTGTATGTGTCAGTACATGTATCAGTAGCTCCTCGCAGCAAACAGATGACAATAAGCATTACTTTCAGTCCTTGCATGTTCCTCAATTAACTAAGGTAATGGCACTGTGAGGCATATATATTTTCATCATTGTAATCTACCCATGATGTCTTGGAGTAAATATTTAAAAGCAGGGAAAGGGACAGGGATTACTTCAATTCCTAGGTCCCTTTCTCAGCCAGTTTTTCAGAGATACTTTTGGAAAAGATGCAGCTATCTTTGTTTGTAAAACTATGCCAGCATTGGCCATCTTAACTCATCTATCTAGCACACAATAATATTTTGTACAGTGTTTCTTAATAAAGAAACTATTATATAAATAATACTAAATAAAACACAAATCTGCACATCCCCTGAACTAAATAAAGGGAGAGTAAAGAGAAGACATTTAGAGAATCCCAATTCACTTGCAAGAGAGGAGGAAAAAGACAAGTACAAAAGAAAGAGAATAAGAGAAGTACAAAAAAGAAGTACAAAAGAAAAAGAGTAGATTATTTGCCGTTAAATTTTAATTTTTGTTCTTAAGGGCCTGATTCAATTCTCATGCATATTAAATTAATTTTTATGACTTTGAGATATGGACCACAGATAAAACTTCCACAAATGTTATACTGTGCTTTTCCTCCCTCATGGTAACAAGTTCCTTTCCGGTTTCTATCCTAAATTAACCTCACCAACAAAAATAGCCCAGCATGACATCTGTGAAGGTCAGTGACAGAAATCCCCTCTGAAAGGAAGGGTTATGAGGTCGCCTGCATGTGGTGGACATCCTGAGCAGGCACAAGGACAATGAACATGTAGCTCAGCTTCCCATGCACTTCATCAGCTATTGTTGTAAACAAAATTAGCTGACAAAATGATTTCTCCAGTAAAACAAGTAAAACACGCTGAGTGATTAGAGAGATGTGAAAGATGAAAAAGTATCTTTTCTTACTTTTTCTCCTGCTAATAGCAGTTTCAAATGCAAGATGCTTTTTAAAATTCTTTTGTCTGACAAAAGGAAAGTGACAGCTTTTTTTTTTTCCCCTCTCCATAACAATTATTATGCTTGCTAGATGTCTGTTCCTTTATTATCAGCCAAGGACAGATAAGACAAACGTGTAACAGTTGCAGTGATACTGGTACTCACTTGGACTAACTGTTTATTTGAAGCACAATGCAGATTTCCTTTTATTAGTCTGAGCATCCATCCCATCTTGAAGTAAAATTCTGACCACTTAGAAATGAGGAGATTAATTTGCTGTACAATTATTTGCTGCTTCGGGACAATAGCAAACATCATGGTTATATGTTGATGAAATCATTAGAAAAGGACCTCAGCCAAATTCTCCAACTGTGAAGAACTAATAGAAATTCTTTGTCCCTAAAGAATTGTCACAGACAAAAACGTAGTCTCTGGCTTCTAAAAAGCCCTTCTGCTGAAAACATTTTTTAGTGTACAGGTATCCTTGGTCAGGAAAACACAAGATCAGGATGGTAAAATTTATCTGAAATTGATAAGAACCTACCAGACAACACAGTTTCTGTGTTGTCAGAAAATTCCACTTGTTCCCAAGGTTTTAGAAAGCTTGAGAATTTAAACATAGTTACTGCTGTGTTTTTTACTGCTTCCTGTTTAAGGGCAAGACAAGAAGTGGAAATTGCTCAAAAATAGCTTCTTGGAAGTTGCTTCCATACCAGACTGAGTGTGTTTTTACAGTATTTCCAGTCCCATTTTCCATATCAACAAGTTCTCATATCAACAAGTACTTGAACAGCATGTTGCTGATTAGAACCACACCAGACATGTAAACCTTGGATCCACTCGCAAATGTGATTCTAGTGTTTGAACCTCAATGTGTAATGACATGTTAAAAGCAACAGATGAGTAGAAGTCCTCAGAGGTATCAGAGTGGAAGATAAACGTTCTTCAACACAAAAAATGTTGCTTACTTAGCCCTAGCCCTAAATGTACATGTTGATTTGTTTTTTCTGAGTGCTCAACTAATTGCCACAGAATGTTTTCTCCTGAAAAATAGTATTTTATTTCCAATTAATTATGTTTTAAAATATTTGCTTTTAAATTACGAAACTTTGTATTATGGTCTTAGTTAATAGATGTATAAAAGTGATTGGTGAGATTTATATAAATCCCCAGTAATATCTGGCAAGATAATATAGGGGGAAGGTATATACAGAGATGTAGGAAATCAATTGTCCCTTATGGCTTTTTTATGTGTTCTTATGTTCACAATCATCAAACAGACAATATGGCTTGTACAGTTCATCCAAATTTATTGCACCTCTGCGGATCAAACAGGACTGACTCAAAAAGACCTGTCCATCCTATTTTCTTCATAAGGATGAAATTCCCATTTTTCTATTTTTAAAGCAGTTTCCTTTATGCATCTCTTCAGGACACTGAGTCAAACTTAATTCAAGGTAAATGGTAAACCAAAGAGAAGTAAAAGGAAACACAACACCAGCATGGTTTTGGTGACTACTATATATATACAGTGGCAATTAATGTTACCCTTGCACCAACCTTGTGCTAGAGCTTGCTGTCCGTACAATACTTTAATGGATCTGACCAAGACCATTGTTATCACCTTTTTTTCTCTGTCCTCAAATGCTCTTATTTCCTTCTCTTTGTTCTTGCTCATTTTTCTGCCTCTCCCACTGCAGCAAGATATTTAGGGGTTGAGTTCCATGGCTGTTCTTCATGGTATTTGCGGTAAACCACAAGTTTGGCAGCTGTCTTAATATTCAATAAGCTTGTTTTCTTTTTCTTCAGAGAGCCTGAGGTGAGGAGGAACCCCCAAAAAACCTAAATGCTTGAAGTGAAATCTTTTGGCAGGCTGACTATTCAGCATTTGTTTGTTCAGTTCTGATGCTCAACCAGGCATAATAATCACTAGGGTGACTTTGGAGGATTAAAGTCTTAAAGTCCAGTGGATTAGAATGTTCAAACCTACATCTTTCAGCTGTCAGATAGAAGAAGGGTTGCTTCAGGAGTAGAAATTTTTTGTAAGTGCTTGCATGCAGAGAGTTCAATTTGTCAAAGTATTGAGTGGCTCCCAAGAACTAACGAATTTATCTTCGAAGCTGCTTGGAGAAGTGGAGAAGGATTATCTCCCGTTTATAGTTGTAGAAGCAAAGCACAGACGGATTAAATTACTTGTTTCAGGTCACATACAGGGCACTCCAGGCTGCAGGGCTACTTGCTGATTTGGAGCAGAAACAAAAGAAAGTGGTCCTATGAGCTTCTTCATTAAGAAAGTGGCCCGCTTTTTGCAATGTGGGGAAAACAGCTTCCTTGAACCTTTGCTGACTGAAAGTTTTGGAAAGGTTTTGGTGAACTCCAGAGCCCCTGATCTCTCCATCAAGGTCTTTCAGAAATGGTGTTGATATTAGCCATTAAAAACAGCAGAGAAAGACCTTGGCTTGGTGCCCTGGATGTAAAGGAGTACATCTTGGCTGAAAGAGATGAACTGGGCAATCCACCAAAAGGTTTTGATTACTACCTCTGCTCAAAAGTTTGTTTCAGCTAGACCTGTTAAGGGAAGGAATGTTATGTAACTGGTTTAGATCAAAACCTCTGGGAAAATTAAGTTGGAGGAGTAAATGTCAGGTATTTTGTGTGTCAGTCGCACATCACATCGATTTTTTTTAGTGCTGGGAGTAATGGTGCTGTGCTGCAGTGCTAATTTAAAGTGTTTTTTATTCTTCCAACTGTTCTTATTATTAATGACAGTCAAAATTATGTCCTTCCCACTTTTGATATAGTTGACAGTACCGGTAATCATTCTGAAACAGCCTTTGGAGTTCAGGCATCTGTTTTCCATGCTGTCATTGTATTGCTGTTCTTGGAGGTGGTAGAAATTACTTCAAAATACTCAAAAGATTCAGAATCTTTTTCTAGAGAAGAAGTGTGGGGGGAAGTGTGGGTACCAAATAAACCTGCTGCAGATTGTTACAAATATGTTCTTTCAGATCTACATCCTTTAAAAAAGGAAAGGAAATTTCAGGAAAGGAAATTTCAGGAAAGGAAATTTCAGGAAAGGAAATTTCAGGAAAGGAAAGGAAATTTCAGGAAAGGGAAGGGAAGGGAAGGAAAAGGAAAGGGAAGGAAAGGGAAAGGAAGGGAAGGGAATCCTCAGTTTGGATATTTATGACCTTTTGTCACCAGAGACTCCTATGCAGACAGACACATACAGCCTCATTGACATTGCAGAACTTCCTCTCCCATCTTTCTGTGAGACTGCTAAAAAGGAAACAAAAATCTTCTGAATTCTTTGGAAGCCAAGGGGCTTAGAATTTTTCTCTGTATTATTCAATTAAATCTTGCAAACACGCTGATAACACCTCGTTCATGCTGTCCTTTTCCAAGGATGTCCTGGTAGCATCAGTAAAACTCATAAATATTTCACTTCAGTTCCTACAAGCAGTGCAAAGATAGATAAGAACACTTGTCATCATTTGAATCTGAGAAATTAGTCCTACATCTGTTTTCCCTCTCCTTCATTTCCTTTTTTTTCTTCTAACTTCATCTAGCCTCACAAGCATGAAGTATCTGGATGTGCAGTATTCCTCCTAAAACAAACTCAGGTCTATTTTTTTGTGACTATGGCAATAGCAGAGTGAAGCAAAGAGCCATGATCATTCCCTCTAGTATGATGATTATCTAAACTCCTTTACATACATCATTAACCTGGATAAGAGGTGTGTAAAGCAACCTATCTCACATCAGGTAAGATACATACAGAGAAAAGTATAATCTGAAGAAGATAATATATTGGCCTTGTCTTCTGGTATGCTAATCATGGGGAAAGTGAAAAACACACATTCTGATCCATCCACACTTGGCTGGGTCAAAAAACTCTTACGGTTGCTGAGATTGCCTTTTGGGCTTCCTTTAAGAAGTCAGAGCTTTACTGTATGTATCAGTGCTGCACTTTTTTTCCTTCACATCTGCAGGTAAGAGGTTCCCTTAAGAATGGGGAAGAGGGTGAACAATGGAAAAATTTCTTGTAAAAATGTGTCCTGCATGGGTTAAAGAGGTTCCCAGCAATACAGCAGTGGATCTCTTTTAAGGATTTGCCTTTTATTTGGGTAACCTTCCTCTCTGCCTTTTACATGAAGCTGCCTTTGAAAAGTGTTTGTAAAGTTTTTTACAGGAGCTGGAGAGACAACGGAGCTGCGCGGCTCTTCACTTACGCAGGCTCTTGGTCTCCCAGCTGCCCTCAAAGCCAAATTTCTCTTTGTGCATGCAGACACTTATCCTTCATGGACAGTCTGGATCCTACCCCTTGAAGCATATGGCGCTCATTGCACTTAAGAACACCATACTGCACTGTCTTTAGTGTGTCTTTAACTTCTGCAAAGTTGTGCAGTAGGAATGGAGGCAGGGAACAGAGCCCCTCTCTCCGCTCTCCGTCAGTTGCTGCCCAGATGTAGCCACAATGTTATGTCGCAAATTTTTGATGTCTTTGATCCATGTTAGTGAATGGGGTGTATCTCTCAAAAACAGCTTAACAGCAAATGCATCAGAGTTTCATTTTTTATCTCAATATAAATCTGCATTGGAGGAAAAATAGGAAGAAAGAAAGTTTCTTCCTCCCCCGTGATGTTCATTCATCAAAGATGATACCAGGAGGGTATTCTGGTATATACTATAAATTATTTTGTGGTGCACAGATCATTTTTCAAATAGAAAAGCGGTGCACATAGCTATTTATTCACATCTGGGTATAACTTTTTGGTATGACTAAAAATCACCTAAGCTTCTTTATGCACTTAGGAATTATTCTAATGCATATGTAAAGGGGTGCTGCTTCAGTTTATTGTGGTTTTTTTCCCAAAGACTCTGGAATATCATACATTTTTTCCATCAAAAGAGTGAAATCAATTTACCTCAAAATGTGCCCCTTTGGCAATACTGTACTTTTGCCAATATTAAGAGTATGTGAGCATGTCTGGGGTTTACTGGTGTGCTTCCCAGACAAATAGAAATATGTTTATAAGTAAAAGAAGTGGCTGAAAACAGTTGATTCCTGTTTGTTCTTTTGAAATACCTCTTGCTCCAAATAATATGTGTACATAGTATGTATAAAAAGGTGTTCTTCCTCTCTCCAGATTATAAGTATCCAATTTTTCATTAGAAATTGCATATATAATGATGTGGCCTCAACCTTCTCCAATGGTATGGTAAAATCTATGGAGTAAATGCAACTGGCAAATGAATCACAAAGTGCCAAATTCTAAATTAAATACATTTCCAGGGTGAATCCATAGTAAGTTGCCATATATCACTTAGGCATAAATTTTAACTCAAGAGTTTTTATTAGACTCTGGCTATGAGACATGCTGTACTAACAAATCTTTCTGTTAATCCACAGAAATTACATCAGCATACATAAATCAGATTTTTTTTTTACTTGTATTAGGAAGCAAAAATATTTTGGTACTCACTGAAGTACTGTTTGGAAATGTGTATTTATATTACTATATTTTTGATTATATCCTACTGTATCCTTCAAAGAATCTCCAGAAAGATTAAGATCAATGTGTGTGGATGGAAAAAGATAAACAGGTAAATGTTTGTGCAGAGATTTTGTGGACTGTTGTAGTAGAGGGATGAAGGGTAGGGTATATATGCTTTGTTTCCTGTATCATTACTGTAATTCATTTTTCAGCAAAAGGGAACAGTGTGTGGCAAGGTAACTGTTTAGCCACTAAGTGCACTGAGAAAAAATCCTTTCTCTAAGCTCCTGAAAGGAAATATAAACATAAACTCTAAAGAGGTCCAACCCTCTAGAGAATTTTCGGTAGTTTAACAGCCTCCTGAGGGAAAGGATTCAAACTGGACCTCAGATCCAAGCTTTTCAGGTTGGAGAGGAGTCTGCAAATGAAGTTTCAGCCTGGGTATGCTTCTAGGATGATGAATTATCGAATTAATTTCATAACTTCTGTCTCTCCTCATTTTTCACCAAATGCAGATATCCATGCATCGTGAGGAATCCCAGTTGGGTGCTAACAGAATTGACTAACATAATTGGTTGTGCTGTGTAATTAAACAAACACTGTAATTGTCTGGAATTAATGAAGGTAAGAGGAAATGGAGCCTAGCAAGTAGGGTCATAGGCTTCCACTGCTGCAGACCTAAAGTGCTAAAGAATGATAAATAGCAACAAAGGACTGGGAAAATTTTCCCTGGGACAGGGAAAATGTTGAACGATGGCTCCTATTTCTGTCAAGTTATCTGAAATTTCCTATCTTGTGTAGAAATGGGGGGAAAGAAACTCAGTAGGGTAACATTCAACTGACTACTATAGTGCATTATGTGCTAGCATATTGTACATATATATGTATATAATACAACGTTTTATTCCAGTTTATGTTGGATCTAACTATGACTGAACTGTCACTAGGAACCAAAATACAAAGCAAACCACAAATTAGAAAATTAGCAGATACTTACAGATCTCTGCACCAAGGGGTTTACAATATAGCAAGAAAACATTTCCTCATTTTTATAGTCTGGTGCTTGAGGATAGAGTTGGAGACAGTGTGAAAAAAAGAAGAGGAAGAGAGAGGGAAGGGGGTAAAGGATTGTACAGAGAAGTAGAACATCTCTGTGCCATGTGGCCCAGAGTGCTTTCTGCATCAGATGATGTAAACAGAAGCACATAGTCTCTACAGTGACACATTTATGTGATTGAGAATTAAACAAATAGCTTCCTCATATTTATGTTGGGTTTGGATGATCCAGTAATTTTATTCCTAAGATTTGAGCACCAACCAGGGACCTGAATAGAAAAAAACAGTATTCCTTATTAATTTAGTTTTTTCCTCACTTGTGCTTTTCTCCATTTCCCCCTTAATCTGTGTCTCTCTGCCTGGGTTTCCTTGTACTGTCTTTCAGTGCCTACACCTATAACACTGAAGTTATATAACTATGATTTGTGCTATGGAATACCTGGACTGGTTCCCTATTAATGTTTGTAGGGAAAAATAGTGTTTGTTATATAGATCTGGCTTTCATGAAGGCAGTTTTTCTTTTAACTAAATAACATGAAAACAGAATGCGTATTAGAAACTACACAAGATGAGAACTAAGAAAAAAAAAGAACAAGAATGGGAGCAAACTTTTTATGTTTCCT
Organism: Pipra filicauda; assembly: GCF_003945595.2. Lineage (NCBI taxonomy): Eukaryota > Metazoa > Chordata > Aves > Passeriformes > Pipridae > Pipra > Pipra filicauda. The sequence goes on from NW_024104475.1 coordinate 1,157,761, forward strand.
GTGTGTGTTGATCCACACATGACCATCCAAGCATAGACATAAAACAAATAGAAGGAGATAAAGAGATGCAAAAACCCAACATGAGAAAGATTACAGAATATATAAGGAAAACAGGAAAAATGAGTTGAAACCCTCGAGAAGGAGATCCAGTATTTTTAAAGGGGATCCAGCACTGAGGCAAGACTAGGAAGCACGAAAAAAGGGAATTTTATGAATGAAAGGTAGAGGATAGAAAAGAGAGGCAAGAAAAAAAACTTGGAAAATTTTATCTATTTATGACAAAGGAGAAAAGGAAGACAGATTTGTTCAAATATCTGATAAAATGTTTTGAAACACAGCAACAATTGTAAGCATGAGTTGAACATGAATCAAAAAAGTTAAAAAGAAAATATTGTATATGATGTCTACAAAATATTTCATAGACCTTGTTCTTTCTTACACATACTGTCACTTACTAATTCAAGACAGAACCAAAAGTGAAACCTTGAGAATACAGTGAAAAAGAGGATTCTCGTAATATTTTCAAGACAGCTACCAGGAAGGAATGGAAGGTCTCTGGGAACGCTTGTATTTACAGAAATTCCGATGAAAGAGATGAAGATATATAGAAAGCAGCTTTGAACTTCCACTTTCAGGGCCCAATTTGCCAGCTTTTGGAGGGCCAAGCAATATACTTGAAAATAACAATACAGAAGAAGAAAGAGAATTCACAGAGGTAAAAGTGCACAGATGCTGAATAGGGAATACGGGAAGATGGAAAAGAAAAGAGTAATAAAATATAATTACTTCAGTTTGGTTCTTTTATGCATGTCTCAACACTGTGTGTAAATATTCCAACTCCTGTATTATAGTTCCTTGCTTTCACTCACTGTTGATTTTCTGAAACAGATATAAATGAAGAAATAGCTGCATTCAACCATATAGAAGTGAACGTTACAGTTCTGAAATCAGACTGTTCAGTCACCAAACCATCTAAAGCAACAGAAGACATAAGCTGAATGTTGAACTGAACTTCTATTGGAGAATTTCGGAGACTAAAACTGGATGATCTGAGTACTTGGAGGGAAAATGTAGGAAAAATATATGATGTGTGTTTGAGAATATCCAGAATATTCTCTGTTAAACTACTGTCAAATATTAAATTTAGAAAGGGAAGGAATTTCTTTGGATGAATACTTAAAAATAGAGATACATATTACAGACTTAGTATCTGGCAGGCTGCTGATTAACAGCTATAGCAGTGCCTTACTTCCAAAGATAACCTGACCCAAAGAAGGTTTTTAAAAGCCACGAAGAAAGTTAACGAGTCTGTCATAGCCTTGAAAACATAAATCTGAAGATACCAGGACCAAATGATATGACTCCTAATTGAGCAAATCTCCTGTTCGTATACTTTGTGATCAATCATGAACCCAACACATGAGCAATCACCACTTAATGATGCATAATCTGTTTCTGGACAACTTTGAACTCTGTAGGGGAATGGTACGGATACATCAACATTCCTCCTAAGAAGATGTTTTGGACAAACTCCAGCTTGGCAGGTTTTACACAACACTTGCTATCTTATGAATACAATAAACATAAACTGACCACTCTTTACATAAGAACATTAATGGTCAATGTGCAAGAATAGCCTTGATGAATAAGAGAAAGTTTATCCATATGAATAATGTTAGTTATAAAAACACACAGAATAGGCTTTTCATGTAAACATTCAACTAAAAAACATGTTGCAGTGACTCCTTTCTTCTGGTCCTATCTCCTATCGACTGAGACAGTCTCCCTGCAAGCCTTCACAAAAATAATTAAATCCAGTTAATTCATATTACTTATTCATATTGCTATTCTGTACAATACCTGCAGCATTTAGCATAATCCTGTGTTTTATTCAGATATAAAACTTTGTAGTCATCTTATTGCTCTATGATTTACAGTAAACTATTCTCTAACAGGATAGGTTGAAACATACAAATGTACAGGTAAAAATGACAGAATTAAACCCTAAAAATAAGTGTGGCCTCACATTTAGAATTCTTTTTTTCTCCTCATGAGTGACTACACATCTACAGGATGACTTACAGTGTGCCTGATTCTCAATTGTAAGTGGTTCTGGTACATGTTAGTCATCTGCATGATGAATTTCCTACAAAGATGAAGGTGTCCTCTGGCAAGGAATGCATACTGACACAAGCAGGTGAAACACTGAAGAGAAAAACAGTATGTTGTTTCCAGCAACACTTGATAAAAATGCTTTATAAAAGTACATACCTATAATGACCTATCCCTCCCAACCCCATATCCATTCATAATTAAACTTTTTGTGAGAAGTTATGCCACTGACCAACATCCTGTATTCTCAGTAATGACTAGTTTCCTTCTGGCTTTTTACCAAAAACAATAACCAGTCTACAAACCAAATGAAAACTATTCTAAGTCAATTGCTCCTAACTGAAAATGGTTATTAATCCCATTTCTCACACAGATTTCAGGAACTTTGTATCCCCTCTTTGAAGTCTTAGAAAGGCAGAAGCATTTTCCAGTAAATACTTTCCCATAATTGTTCAGAAAATGGTACATCGAAATTCCAGACACTTTTCTTGCTGAAGTAAAAAATGTTTCATTTTTCTTGCAAGTCTCACTGGAAATTAAAAAGAACAATCCTGGTTGCTACGCTCAGAGGTTATCACACTGTGTGAGATGTTATATCGGAGAAACAACTTCCTTCTCCAGACAGTGTCATGAGTCTGGTTTATAGCAGATGAGATGTGACATCATTTTAGAAGTGGCACCAATTTTCAGGATACAAGAGCAAAGAACTTCTCTATCCTCTATGAGCCTCTTTTTCCCTTTTGTCAAATAAACTCATTCTGAGTTCAAATGCTATTGAATTGTGGTTCATTTCTTGACATTTAAAGTCAACGAGTAAGAAAACTCACTGGTGCTGTATATAGTGAGAATAATTTAACTTTGAATAATTCTGAATATTTACTGAAGACAAAGGCCCAAGGCATCCAAGTTGATATCATATCAGAGGGCCTTTGATCACTTCCAAAGATGTTTTCAAAAGGGTGGGCATAAGACCTACAGCAAGCACCAGAGTCTTCAATGATGGCAGGCCCTAGATACACATCAAGAATCATGCTTCTGCTATAATTGAGACTACAACTTTGTTGACTAGTAATAAAAAAATTTATCTTACTGATTAGTCTGCAACTTGGACCAGTATCAAAGTCCAATTTTCACATAGGGGGAATAGTCTAGGTAATCTTTATCAATGGAGAAACACAGACTCAACTGGAATGACTCCTCCTTTTTTTCCTTCCTCCTTCATTTACCAGTAAGTGTATTATCAGTCCCTGGCCTGATCAAGATATTTACACAGAGAAACAATGCCTCCTGCTTTACCCCAGCATTATATTATGTTTGGTTGATCAGGGCACAGCAGAGTAGTGTCCATGCACCTGCCTATTTCCATTCTCTAGCTATTTCTGTTCTGCAGATAAATTGCCCTACCAATAATTGTTCTGGCTTAGGCCAATAGGAAATTGTGATAGCTGCTTGAAGCTGAGGATCTGAACTACTATCTAAGAAGACCTCAGAGTCTTCCAAATTAATACCTGTGACCCCAGAGTCTTTCTTTCTTACCTGTAACTGGCACAATTTATGATTCTAATAAGGGCTATGCCAAATCAGTCCAGCATGAACATTAAGATATCTATGTTCATCATGATAGGTTTACCTCCAGTAATTTCTGAATTTACTGAAACATGAATCTTTGAAAACAACGTTAAACAGAAATAATTGTGGGTTTATATGTTCTCCCTTAAACCAGCTTCCTCTCACCATTTACTATATCTCATGCTATTCTCCAGCATAGCTTTTCTCACATGCAAAACAGCAAAAGACACATTTCTAGTTGATATCAGATTGCATTCTCTTGGGATTATATGTTGTCAGGAGACAACAGACAAACCATTCTATTTTTTTACTGTTCATGACCAAAGTACCACAGATTCCTGCAGGGACCTTTAGGCTGAGATCATTAAATAATGTTAGTCACTTATAGACTGGACCTGACTTATGAGAATCTAGAAGAAGTCTGAGTTAGAATTTTGGGGAGGATCTGGAAATGGCTAAAATAAATTTAAATAAATAGGAAGCTTCCTACAAATAAATAGCATTGACTGATTTCTGTATGTTTCATTGTAAATTATGTTATATAAAATATCATTCCAATTAGTCCTACAGCAGGTTTTCTACCTTATAAAAATTGTTTTTCAGTTTTTCTTATGAAAAAAGTTTCTAAGTCAATGTTGCTTCACAGAATGAATGGACTTTTGACAAACAGATATTTTGGTAGAAAAAATGTTCTGGAAACCATGCACAAAATTCTACATGTAATCTTGTAAAATGCTTTCTAAGCTGCAGTCCTCTCCCATATCAGTCAGTAATTTTTTATCATCATGGCAGAATGGGTAGAGTTGCACTCTGTGCACAAAGTAAAAAGACTTTAGAAAACTATCTAAAGTGCATGAACCCTATTTTTCTGATCTTAAGATGAAAGGCAGTCCCTCATTTCATAGGTAATGTTATTTCTATTGCTGGCATTCCATCAACCACAGGAATGTGTGGCACACAAAGCAAATAAGTTACAAGCATATCTAAACACCACCTTCTGCCTCCCCTCATTGTTAAGAGAATGGACTGTATTATACTCTGCTCCCCTTTGATGAAACAGATTTTGCTCTTCATGCCAAAAAGCTTATTTTGAACAGAAAAATAGAAATAAAAGCACTTTTTTAATAAAAGCAAGATTCTGCATGTTAATGTTGGAAGTTACAGCTCTCATATAACGAGTTAGCACTAGATCTGTAGACGTGGAGAAGAGGGGCTGAACTGCAGAGGGTTGGGGCTAGACTCATCCTGTAAAGCTGTACCAAGAGCATCAGGATAAACCTCTGCTGGGACAACCCAGGCCTGCTACTTCATCTTTTGCAGAACTCTTGGCCACTCCTAAAAAGCGTTATTTTGGTGCACTTTGCCTTGAAAGATAACTCACATTCTGGTCTCCCTTAGAACAAGCATATAAGGGAGACAACAGAGGCAAGCAAGTCTGCGTGAAGCTAACTCTGTATCCAACCAGGTGATATGTTTAACTTGCAGCATTCATCTGGCATGTGTTACACAATCCCTACTTGAGTCAACTTGAACACTTGACTTAAGACAAGCACCCCGCACAGAAATACTGCTTTCTTACACTCCTACTGGGTAGAAAGAGAAAAGGAAATATGACCAGATCCTTTTGAATATTTACTTATAAAGGGAGGAATGAAAAACCTCCATCATCCAAGCACTGTGTGCAATTCAGTCAATAACATCCTCTTTCCAGGAAAGCTTGGTACATTGTTAAGAATTTTCCTTTTAATCTCATTGACAGATACTTTATTTTACAGATATTATCTGATGGTTAAGAAGGTTACCAAAAGAGCAGATGTGAAGATGAAAAAAGTTTGCAACACTTGAGTTCATGAGCAAAGCAGCGTTAACTATTGTAAGTTTTGTTTCCTAAACTATGCAATATTAAAAGGTGTAATGATATAAAGAAGAAAACTAGAACCAGCTTCACTATCTATAGGGCTTTATTCCTCTATCAAGAGATATAAGTCAGGAATATACTCTAGTATATTCTGAACAATATTTCAGCTAAAATAAAGTTGACTAATTCTGTCCCGATTCTCACTCACTGAGACTCTGGCCTGCTGAGATCTCAGAGAGCACCTGAAAGACAGATCAACCTGACAGTACACTCAATCCCCTCGTCTAGATCATCAATAAAGATATTAAACAGAACTGGGCCCAACACTGATCCCTGGGGGACACCACTAGTGACCAGACACCAACTGGATGCAGCCCCGTTCACCACCACTCTCTGGGCCCGGCCCTCCAGCCAGTTCCTGACCCAGCACAGAGTGCCCCTGTCCAGGCCGTGGGCTGCCAGCTTTTTCAGGAGTATGCTGTGGGAGACGGTGTCAAAGGCTTTGCTGAAGTCCAGATGGACCACATCCACAGCCTTCCCCTCATCCACCAGGCAGGTCACCTGATCTAAAAGGAGATCAGGTTGGTCAGACAGGACCTGCCCTTCCTAAACCCGTACTGGTTGGGTCTGATCCCTTGTCCATCCTGTAGGTGCTGTGGGATTGCATTTAGGATGAGTTGCTCCATAACCTTGCCAGGCACTGAGGTCAGGCTGACAGGCCTGTAGTTTCCCAGGTCCTCCTTGTGGATCGGTGTGACATTTGCCAACTTCCAATCATCTGGGACCTCCCCAGTGAGCCAGGACTCTTGGTAAATGATGGAGAGTGGCTTGTCAAGCTCTTCCACCAGCTCCCTTATCGCCCTAGGATAGATCCTATCTGGTCCCACAGACTTGTGAGGATCCAAGTGGCTCAGTGGGTCACTAACTGTTTCCTCCTGGATTACAGGGGGGGCTATTTGCCTTCCTGTCTCTGTCTACCAGCTCCGGAGGCCAGTTGTCCTGAGAACAACTTGTCTTACTGTTGAAAACTAAGGCAAAGAAGGTGTTAAGTACCTCAGCCTTTTCCTCATCTTTGGTGATTATGTTCCCCCCATGTCCAACAAAGAATGGAGGTTTTCCTTGCTCCTCCTTTGGCTATTGATGTATTTGTAGAAGCACTTCTTGTTATCCCTAACAGAAGTGGCTAGATTGTCTCTCTAATTTTCTTTCTACATGACCTAACTGTATTCCTAAACTCTTCGTGAGTAGCCATCCCTTTTCTCCATAGAAGGTAAGCTCTTTTTCCCCCCCTAATTTCCTTTAAAATCTCCCTGTTCAACCAGGCTGACTGTCTTCCCTGACGGTTCACCTGTCGGCACATTGGGACAGCCTGCTCCTGTGCATTCAAGACTTCCTTCTTGAAGCACATCCCTGCCTCCTGGACCCCTTTGTTTTCAGGGACTTTTTCCCAAGGTACCCTCCAAATCAGTTTTCTGAGTAGGCTGAAATCTGCCCTCCAGAAGTCCAGGGTAGAAGTTTTATTGATGGCCCTCTTTGTGTCTCTGAGTATTGAAAACTCTATTATTTCATGGTCATTTTCATTTCCAGTTGCAGTTGATTGTGGAGTGATACCTACTACCAAATTAATTTCTGCACTAGCATATGCTTTAAATATGACAAATTCATTCAAAAGCTGAGTTCACATGATTCTGATAGAACATGAAACATTCTACCAGACCACCCTCCTCCATATAATGCCAATAGAAGAGTTCCCTGTCAGCTCTAAAACTTGGTTTCAATGATGTCCATGTCATGGAATGATGTCCATATCATGGCCCTCATCCTTGGTCCTTTCCTTTTGAAAAAATGAAAGGAAATTATCTTTTTGGCACGGAAGGTTATTTTCAGGCTGGAGGAAAGGTGCAGAGGAAGCTAATAAAACATCTTGTCCAACCAATTATCTTTGTCTTCAAGGTCAAAAATGTCTGATGGGTATCAGGTTATGCAAGTTACTATTGTTAAATGAGTTGATGGTTTGCCTTTCACTGCTTGTCTAAGCAGACAAAAGAAGTGATTTCATATAGAAAAGTCCAAACTTGTGACACTGCCAGCTTCATTTCACAGACTTGGTTATTTCAAGTGAATTTTAAGAAATACTTGAGAAACTTTTTTCAACCTTCTGATATGTTTATTAAAATCAGGTTTAAGAATAGATTTTCATTGTAGATCAGACTGGAATTCTGAGTGTGTGTGCAGTTATAATGTGCACAGATGCCTGATTTGCTTAATCATCCAACAAATACTGAGGTATTTCTTTACAGATCATTTTCTTGCAACCTGTTTTTAATTGACTCTGCTCATGCAGTTCAGTTATCTTAATGCATAGATCAAACCACGGGTTTGAATGGATTCAAGCAAAGAACTGATTTACCTGTCCCATGAAAATTCTCAAGAGTTAACAAAATTTTCACATTCTATCTCAGGAAGATTCCAAGATTTAATGTCTCTCTGATTGCTCCCAATCACTCAATATTGGAGGGTATGAGAAAATGGTATTTGCAAGTCACAGAGTTGCTTGGACAGTCGTTCATTCATCCGGTAGATATTACTCAGTCATGGTGCAAAAGCCCCAGGAATAGATGCTAGTCCTCATTAGGGTGTGAAAGACCAAAGCTCAGGCTTGGTCCAATCTGTTCCAATCTGAAAAGCAGAACAGTCACAGCAGGGGATTAATGAGAGAACCCACTCATCACAGCCACCCAGGAACATTCAGTATGTGTGTGACTGAAGTCAAATCCCTTTACCAAATCCGCAGCAACAAAAAACCTTGACTGCTGTTTGGTATATCTTAGTGAACATCTTAATTGTTGTGTATTAGATCTTCCATGTTTTATATTCAACAGAAAACTATACACATATTGACAAAATATTTTGTCAAAAAATGTCTGGCCATCTTCAGCTCAATTGACAAAAGTCGAGCTATTTATCTTGTGTTCTTTTCAGTCCCACCTTCCTGGCCTTAACAATTCCTCTCTGACCCCAGGGTCCTCCATTTCATTGTCTTTCTACTGTTACCTAATTCTTCAGGCTTCATTCATCTTTTACTCTATAAGCAGCAGAGGACTATAGCTTCTCCATTATTAACTGATTTTTTTTTTCCACAGGATATTTCTAATGTTGCTTTTTCTAAAACAAAGTAACTAAATAAAATATAGAATTTAAAAATAGATGTCCACTCTTTTATTCACAGGTCTTGGATAATTAATCATTTGGTGATTCTAACCATGACAGGAGTCTCAATCTCTTGTACTCAAACTTTCTTTAAAGTTCAAACCCTCCTAATGATACTGACCTGTTTCTAGGAACTCCTTCAAGGATTTTCAATAGATTTGAGATTTTCTCCCTGCTAAATCCTATCATGTGGTCCTGAGATTGTTTTCACTACCAGATTATAGCATGAGAGGGATCATATGACTCAGGGCACACATTCTCAACGCTATCCTAATTCTTCAAGGAAGACCTCCAAGAAAATCTCCTGTCCTGTCTCCTTGATTGTAGATTTTACTTTTCATTCTACTTTCCATGGGATATTTCTGGAAACTGTTGATTTTAGTTTAGTCCAATGCTGTATTTGTTTAAGGCTCAGTTCTTCATGATATATACATATCTTTAATGAAAATATAATTCAAGAATCTAATAACATGAGACCAAGAAATGAAAGAGAGCAGAGTTCACATTACTGCCTTTGTTCACATTAAGTAGATGTGCCAATCCTCTGATTCCTCAGGAAGCCTTACATAAATCTTCTAGCCCTTTAGACTTTGTTCCCTTAGACAGTTGCCCAGACTCAGTAGTACAAAGAATTGGTTGGAAAAAAAGCACACTGTATTCTGCCCGCTTCACTTTATCTCCTGTGTGTTCTTAGGCTCCTCTTTCAAATGTCCAAGTGCATAACTGACAAAAGTAATTTTTCTGCCCTCTGTAAATCAATTGCTGCCCTTTTGAACAGCAGAGCTTACATTTTTCTCATATCTTCTTCAAAAAGACCTTTCAGTGAAATAATATTCTCTTAAACCACCCCAAAAATAAACTGTGACCGCAATCCAACTTTTGCTGATAAGGTAAAAAAAAGCTTTTTACCTTAAAATACACTTTTCTTACATCACCCAAGCATCTTATGGTGAGAAACCATTTACAAAGCAACATCCCTGAGCAGGTCGAAGCATAATTCTTTGCTCATTCAGTCAACAGGATAAATTCTAATTCCCATGTACACACACAAACACACGCACACACAAACTTACATGATGTACACAGGTAACATCAAAACCCTGGGGACTTTGGAAGATTTGTCAGGCTCCATAAGTCCACCTGGCCTGCCACTTGAAAACTGAGTCTCTAAACATAAATAGATATTTTTAGTGCATCAGTCATGGATGAAAAATATTCATTATATCTATCTTAGGACCAATTTTTGTTGTTCCAAGTAATCTTTTCCTTTTTTCTATGTTAAAACAACAATACAGCTTCTACCCTTGCAGCTATACATGCAGTTTCATGTAAAGCCAATACAAATTGTGATTTCTGTATTTCAGAACAGGTTCTGAGCCTTAAACTGGGTTTTGAGTTTTGGGTGGGGAGACACTTTTATAGTAATAAAATTTTGATTTTACTTGTATGTTCCTGATGTGAAAACTTCATGGATGTCTAATTTTAGACTACTGAAAATAATAATTAAAAAGAAATTGTAAAGTACCATCTTTAATTAAGTGTGTAGGAAATAGGAAGCACCAGAAACACACATAATAATTCAAATTGCTGTTAGGCTTTTGCAAACGTAAGGGTGGAAAAATCCATTCCAGATATCTGATAGTTTATCATAATTATTTGGACACATAGTTCAGAACTGGTGCCTGGAAAAATTATATAAGGTCTATAGAGTTTGGACTTAGGCATGTGATTTAACCAGTATTCATTTCACAGAAAAAAACCCCTACAGGGTTTAAAAGCACTTAGGTCATGTCCCTGCTCACTCTGAAAGCATGGAAGTTTTAATTAGTCTTTCTGAGGCTCTTATGTTGGATTCTGTTTTCTCAGATTCACAACTTTGATCTCATCACTTCTGAGCTTCCTAGTGGGAAAATCTTAACCACCATTTTTTAAACAAAATGCAGGTACAAAGTTTTTGCCAGTTAAAGATGCCATATTGTTTTGTGTGGTTTTTCTTTTGCTTTGGTTAAGGAGTTGTACTGGTAAAATCTGACTTCAACAAACATTCCTTTAAGGAGTAGACATATTTCACAGTGCCAGATAATTGGGGTTAAATAAGGTAGAAAGGGAAGAATTTGCCAGCTGTGTTTAAGGTGAACAGAATGCCTCAATTTATTTTTTAAAAAATGAAATGTACTTCTAAGTTTAAGTTAAAATAATTTAACTGGCAAGTGGTATGTGAGTTTAAAAAGTCCTAAAATGTTTGGGGTTTTGGGAGTGTTTTTTTTGCCAAGAACATAACAAGGACAAATAGGGAGGAGAGATCTCTAACCGTTCAAAGATAAGAATAGATCATAATATTTTGATATACAACATAATAAATATAATTACCAGCTTGCCATTGGCAATGTTAACTTTTCATAGACAGAAATACTGTTCAGAATTTCACCAGACTGTAAATAAAAATCTAGAAGAGTTTTCTTTAAGTTTTGCAGAACCAATGAAGAATCATCAGACAAAAAACTACGAATAACAAACGCAAACTGTGTTAACAACCCTGCACACATTTCAAAGTCATTGTAAAATCTTAATATCAAGAACTAAGAACACAGGCTCTCATCCAACAATTTTGTGTTCATGGGCAAGTCTTTGTCATCATTCAAAAATCCTTGATGAATTCAAATTGTAATCCTTTGCAGAGCTGAACACACAGGATCTTTCTTCCAGGAACAGTACATTTTCTGCAACCTACTGTACTCAGGGTAACATCTGGTCCTACCAGGGTATCAGTCATAGATATGTGAAAAATTATTTAAAAAGATGAGGCTTGGGACCTAGGATGAAATTTAAGAAGTGTAAAATCAATTTGTAAAATCAATGAGAAATAATGTCTTCTTCAAAGTTTCTGCAATAATTGATAAATGTATATCCATTGTATGTCATACAATACCTATGATCGTCAAACTTATTCAACTGGATGTTTCAGGATAAAGCTGGGACTTGTGATCTGACCCTCTCATTCTTTTTGCACTTGAGCTATTTCTGCCTCCAAAAGTTATGCCTGAGATTGATATTTGACATAATTCCGCATATGTAAAGAGACACATTTTTATGGCATAAATTTGATAAATGCCAATTTCACTGCTTTTAGTTACTCCAGAGTGAAAATATGGTGCTGATATATGTTTTCAATGTTTTGTGAGATACTCAAATTACTTAGCAATTGCTTGATTTTTGAAATCGCAGGGACTTAGCTCCTAGTAAGAATGAATGCTTCTCCAGCCACTGCAGATCTTTAGATTTTAAATAATGAAGTGTTTGGGTATCTTATGACATACAGAATAATTATTGATATATGCAGTGAAACACTGTAGTTTCCTTTGTTCTGTATTTTGGACTTTGGAAAATGGAAAAATTACATGCAAAACTGTAACCATGTATTTAAACACATAAAAATGAAATAATCAGTTGTGTACCTACATGTGTTATAGATTGTTCTTCCTTTGTATAGATATGGATACAATTAAGTCATATAAATCATTACATATGTAAGTCAGCTTCATGGCCTTAAAATTAACATTTTGTTTTTACATTTTCAGTCACATTAGTAGTGTTATAGAGGGACTCTTAATTTAGCTTTCCTTTAAGTGTTAAACATTCATAGATAGCTTATTTGATCTTAATCCTTTCCCAACAAGGTTATTTAAATAAAGATGGAAAAAACATCATTGCTTTGTTTTATTATATACCTGCTGAAAGTTACTTCATTCTCAAGACAGTAAGGTCAGTACACATTTCCCTTAATTCAAATGCACACAGTCATTATTCTGAAATATAAATATGATGTAGTAACATGAACTTAATTGCAAAAACACTTCCTGGGGCATCTGTTTAATCCACAGCCAAGTGATAAACAGCCTTCTCAGGAAGACCTCTCCCTTTACCCAGTGGAGTCTATTAGCCACTCAGTTTTCACACCTTCCAAAACTACTCCCTGTTTGTTCTTTAGTGGGGACTCAAGTGTATGTTAATTTGATAACAGGAATGCTATCTTTACAATGAGAAAACTGCCAGATGCCCAGTTCAAGGAGTATTCTCAAAGGTTAATTCAATTAGAACAATCAAAGAGTTTGCTTGAGTTCAAAATTAACAATTTAGCCTCATTTCAAGCAAAATAGTCTGAACTTTTAAAAGCACACATATCTACAACTCTATACAATAAGAAAATAAGGGCTTTAATATTAAGAGCCATTTATTTTTCTGATAACTTGCTGTAATGATAGTAGAACATGTAGAACTGTTTCCAGTGCTGGGCAGTTTCGCTCCTGCAAAGGTTATTGCAAACATTTTCCTTGGTTTGATTCTTTGTGGATTTACACCCTTCACTCTAAAATTTTTGTTTTGGTGATGTTCAATTGGACAGAAATGTTAAACTGACCTTGATTTGATCTAAGGACCACTAAAAGATTATTCATGACCAGAGTTGACCTCAAAACTCAAGATCAAGGCATAACTGCTGAGTCTCACTGTTTTTCCATTGAAAACACAAATGTTTAATGCTCTCAGCATTAAAATTTCCCTTGACTATAATCTTCCGTTGGAATGTTTTCTCATAACTAAGCTATAATTTCTGAAGACTCATGTAGAAAATTGAAATGTAGGAAGGATGTATCTTTTATCATTCTAAAAATATTGATTTTTGCAGAGAGATAGTGAACTTGAACATAGGAAATAAAGGATAATAATTCAGCAGAACATTTAAGCAGATGCTTAAGAGAGGCTTAATTATTGATATGTAAGCCTGAGACTTACAGCTTTGTGACTTTCTGTATTTATGATTAAGCAAGTAGTTAGGTGCTCTGCTAGAAAGGGTACTGAAGCCCTGGCATTGCCAAACATATGGCCAGTTTATAGCAAGAGATTTACAGTGAAACAAAGTGTGGTGTCATTCCTACCTGGCTCAGATGACATTTAGTATAAGAATAGGGATACTAATTCATCATAGAGATGTACAGCTACCTACATGCAGGGGACAAATGACCTTTTAGTACCTGAGGATGTCCTACTCAGTCTCCAAATGCTGTTTCAGAAACAGACAGGTCTCCTGTAAAATTGTGTGCCACACCTGTTAAATAACATAAAAAATGTTACTAGATGCATGTGTTCAAGTACCTGAATTTCTCCATTTGCCAGAGTGCTGTCAACTGACAGTAGGTATTTTGTTATATGTCCTTTGGATGTTAAGTGTCTATCAGTCTTATTCAGGAGAGTTGCATGGAGTTTTCTGGGTTTTTTTGGTTGGAAATTAATCTTCGAAATCATACTTGAGAGTGGTAGGTCTAGTAGGCAACCCTGTCAGATTGACTGACAGGGGAAGCAAGATTTCTACTTGTATTTCTTTGCTATAGATACATATATCAATCTTTACTACATGCTAGACATCTAAAGTAACTGTTCTCAGCAGAAGAAAAGTCAGATGGAAGGACCACTGAGCTATTTGTTTTGTCAGTTCCTGTGTTTTTATGTCCCATTGATGAAGAGAGGTAATGTAGGTTTAAATTATAATAAGTTTACCCGTAAATAACACTCTTCTCCTATATTAATTCCTCATTAAACTTCAATTTAATTTCCATCCCGGTTGATTCTATGATTCCTTTTTTATGCAAAAAGAGAGTGAAATTTGAATTGCTCAAAGCAATGTAAAACTCATCTGTCACAGGCCGCATCACTTCCCACTCAGGTTGAATGGTCTGCTTTATGCAATTGATGACCTTCTTTCCTCCAAATAGTTGATCTCAGTTGTGGAAATGGGGCTGGACAAAATAATTATGAAAACTCAATTGGGGGTCAGGAGAAATCAAAAAGTCTATGAAGAACCACTCTGGAATCAGCTTAAAGGACAGTAAACAAAGGGTATTAATTGTTGTTATTAACAGGTAAAAGCTGCAATTAGGAAAACAAAGTATGCCATTTTTTCACTCAGAAAACAAAAATTCCATGAAGGTTTTTTCATTTTTCCTGTCTGTATCATCTTTAGAATCCGTCATCTCAGATCATGAGCTGTGTGTCAAATGGCAGTTCTGGTGAAGAAAAACAGGCTCAGAACCCAAGCAAACATTCACAAGACCTGGAGGCCCATGGCACCAATCTCCTACATGGATGTGAAAAAAACTTTGATAATCTAGGGAAGAATTTAGGGCAATGTCCACTGCCTCAAAACTCACAGTCTACATGAAGCTGCAAAGAAATGAATTTGTTTGCTTTTCATAACTCATGCTTTCTTTGGCCTTTTCTATCTGTTACAGCCAAAGGCTTAATTCATCAAGAATGTGCTGATGGGCCAGACCAAGTAATAAAACACACCAGCATGCAGATTCTTCCCACTCAATGATCAAGAGGAAATGTAACTAACAAATGCATTAGAGAAGCCAGAGTTGCTGTCATGAGGATAGCGCTTGCTCCCACTGTGAACAAGACAAATCCCACAGACAGTATGATCTCAGGTCTGTGGCTTCACAAAGCCTCATGGAGGGTGCTAGATGAAGTGTTAAATAACAAACTTATCCACAAGGACCTGGTGATGAACTTACCCATAGGAAATTAAAAGTGATGAATTAAGGCATGGCCCACTTACTCACAGCTTTAACCCACAATTTGCAAGCTCATTGTTTAAAAATGACAAAATAAAGAAATTTCAACATGCCAGGTGAAAGTATTTTGTAGGACTCCTTGCAGTTAAAAAATATAAAAATATGCAAATCCTATTTTGTAATCCTGCCATTCAGATGCCTTTTACTTCCAGAGATATTCCACCTTAAAAAGTATACCTGGAATTACCTGATATGTACACAACCCTAGATAAATGACAGTATTTCACAGTTGACATTTGAAGAAATCCTGATGTTTGTTCTCACAATTCCCTATCTGTATTTCACAAAAATATTTTTCAAACCTTGAGTCTTCTCAGACTTTCTCACCAGACCTTCTTGACATTTTAGTTTACAGTCATACTGATGATATGAGAATACTCTTCGTAACTTAAGTACTTGAAGTAATTTCAGATTAGGGAGCCGCTGTGCTGGACCATTTTCTGGCTGCACCAATTTAGATCACAGACTGCTTTTTTTTACTGTTATATTTTAGGATTAGAAGTTACAAAGATCACTTAGTGCTGTTCTTATAGACTTTCCGAACAGGCTTTGCCTCTTGGTGTCACATCACAAAATTTCAGACGAAGTGGTAGCTGTGATTTCCACTGAGCTGTCACTATTTTCCTATGCTCAACAACAACAGTATGAGTTCAGGACCAGAGTTCTCAACACTACTTGCTTTTATTTCCTTACATTTACCTCCAAAAGTAAAAAACCATGTCCATAAAATATGATATTCTGTGAGATCTTTTCATTGAGCCCACTTCATATTTGCTAGTTCATTTAATTTACACCTTCTACTCACATCTTAGATCTCTCTGGTCAATTCTGTGACCTTTATATAATTTTCACTTTGCAGCAGAAATGCGAAAAAACCTCTCCTAACCCTGTTAGCTGAGAAAATTGTTAGCTTAGAGGATTTTTAACTTATTTTTATTCGAAGAAGATGTGAGGCAAGTAAAAGAAATGAAAAGAAATATTTGAGCATGATTTACAGTATAAAGCCTAGAAGAGACCAAAGAATAGTTCCTATTTTTAAAATGAATGTTTCTGAAATTGAAAACGAGCTTTTTTCTTAATCCTTCTGTCATTTTCCTAGTGTGGAAATTACAATCCATGTAAATGAACTATCAGCCAATCAAGAGGAGAAAGCTATCCCAGTAGGGTATCTAAGACCATATTTCATTTAGGGCTTGGGTGCAAGGAGCCCGCTACTTTGTCTCTGAAAAAGATCAGTGCTAAATGTTGACAGGAAGTGTACAAAAGGCAGAAAAAACATTGCATGGTACTTCTCCCGCTATGTCCTACCAGCTTCAGGAAATCTGTGGTGTTGGGACTTCCTAAGCTCATGGTAGCTTTTTTTTTTTTTTTTTTTTTTTTTTTTTTTGTAAACTAAACCTTGATGGGCAGAGAATAACTGTATAATTTTTAGTAATTTTTGAACTTATTTATGCTTTCTCACATCTTTAGCAACCTGTAATTATGGACTATGTAAAAACCTACTTATTTTTATTCCTCTTTGTTCTTTCACTGCAAGAAGCAACAGATAATGATTACTTCCTCAACTTTTCTAAGCAAGTCATAATTCAAAGATTGCTCTCAAATCCCTCCCCTTACATTGCTTATTTTTATTGAATTTTAGCTGCTTTTTTAGTTACCAGCTTTAACTTGGGAAAATCTGTCTGCTTATTCCCTGTTCTTTGTTTTCCATTTTTAAAATAGCATTTTTTCTCTACTTGTCTTTTAAATTCATAAGAGGACTTTTTTTTTTTTTTAGCCTGTGATAGCCTAATTTATCTAGTGGTCTTTGGTGAGTAATCATCTGAGAATCTTCTGGAAACCTAAGCCCACCGTACTAACTTGATCTCATGTATATGCCTCTTTGCTTCCCCAAAGACCAAAAGCAGCTTTTGAAGCCTTGGAAGCAACAAATTGCAAGTAACATGTTGACTCTTTTCTGGTGAGTAAATTTAGCTAGACATGTCTACTATGTCTAGCTTTATGACACATTTTTCCGATTTTACATGTACAGAGATATGGGTTACTGGCCTATAATCTATATGAGTCCCTGTTAAAGAAGAAACCATTTTCTGTTTTATATAGGTGGTGATTCAAATGATAGGTTCTATACATCATTTAATAGCTTGGCAATGTAATGTTTCAGTCCTTTCAAAGATATTGCATGGATGTTATCTTGGCCTTCTGACTCACCATTTTTCATCTAATAAACATTTTTCTAAACTACTGCTGCTGCTGCTCAAGATGACTCCTCTGACATCCCCCAAAAACAACAGTTCCAGGATGGAAGCTTCCTCATGTTCTTCATAGGCTACAGAAATGTGAGGAAGTAATCTAGCTCTTCTCTTACAGTCTTTTCTCTGTAGACCTTTCACATCCTGACCACCTATGAATCCAGAAGACTATGTCAGGCTTCTAGTTTCTGGTATATTTGCTTTCTAATTTGATTGATTAATAATTTCATGCTTACAATATTTTGATTCTAAAAATCTGGTTTAGTCTGTATTTTTATTGTTTTGCATTTAATTAATCAGAGTTTATATTTTCCTTTTAGTAAATTGGCTTTTTGAAGAACAGTTTTTTCATATCCACCCTTTCTCCGTTTACCAGTTTGTTTTCATTTTTGCTTTTCTTTTGAAGTCCTGTTCAATATGCATTACACATTCAGTTTGAGCTCCTGATAGAATGTCTTCAAAAGGTTTTTCCTTCCATCTGTAAACTTTTGGCTGCCTTCCCTGCTTATGTTTGCTTACATTTTTAAAATAATCTGTGGTTCTTCATTCCTATGTTTTTTCAAGTTTGTTAGTTTTTTTTAATTAAAAACTACCAGATTTCTGTGGGTAGTTAGGCTGAAGGAAGTTTGCTTTCAGGGAGAAGCTACCGTCAAAATGTCTCATTACAACTGTATTTGTGTATCTTTATTATTAATTACCATCATAAAAGTTACTTATAAGAGTGATATCTGTCAAAAGTATCTATCAGAAAACATATTATTTGGCTGAAAAATCTGTCTAGATGTAATTTGCAAAATATCTACTAGCAAGACAATATCCCTGCGAGCAAGTTATTACTTTCCATGCAAATACCAGCTCCAAAGAGTTTTGCAGGGTAGCCTCATAACAAATATACTGCAATAACTTAATCTTGAGGTGACAAGGTTTCAAAAACCAGTGGCAATCTTTGTACCTAAGAAGAAAAGTAAGCTTGCCAGTCAACAGCATTGATAATATCTGGTTGAGCTGTGAGTATGAATTGTCATTAGGCAGCACCTGGGTATTACTTCAAGTTGTGAACCACCTTAGCTATGAAATGCTTTGATCTGTCACTAGAGAGGATGAGGCTACTTTTGCCATCTTTGTCATCAATTCTTCCTAATTTGTCTTCCTCTCTCATCATATCTGAGCTGAATTGCAGTTAGATTCTCAAATAACACGTGTCCCTAAGTCAGATACTTGTACAGTGAAATTTTGGGTTGAATGTCTTATTAACATATAACCATAGAAAACGTTTGGGTAAGAAATTCAATAAAAGAAAGGGAGAAACCAGCTTGGGTTCATTACTCATAAGTTTTTGCGCCTGTTGCTTTTTGCCCCCTGCCTACAGAGACCAGTTTTGTGAGAGCTTCAGGGTCTAACATCTGTGACAAAGACAATAGATCAAATTCAAAAAATAGGAAAACTGCTTGAAGAGCACAATAGACTAGTTCACTCTGACAACGTCTTTGTTTTTTAAGTAGGGGGTAAGGATCTTTCTTGGAATAGAAATTTTAAGTTGTAATAAGGAATACAACCATAGATCAGGATAGAAAGAGGATAGTGCAAATTTTGCAGATACGAATTCCTATATTATTTCTTATAAAATATTTGTATCACTTTCTTGTTCATGCATACAACTCCTCCATAAAACTGCCAACTCAAGTCATATAGACCTTTTCACCTTCTTTTCCTGAAAATTAAATACTCTCTATCCTGTATATAAGTGTACTTCCCTCTGGTCCTACCTAGATTTGATCAACCTCTTTCTCATTCAGAACTGTCCCCCAACATATTTTTGAAAAGTCCTTCTAGTGATCCCTATCCAAGTCAGTTTTTGGGACCAGTACCTATTCACAATCTCATTGATCTTCCTTTTTTCTGTCCTGCCATCCACTGATTTAGGGATTTCCATTTTCCCCTGGTTTTCTTTCTAACATTTTGATGAAATACCTATGTCTCATTCAGATGCGTCTTCTTTTTCCTCCTATTCCTGCTGACAGTGGTCCTCGGTGCACCTTCTGTACACTTTATCTAAATTACTCTCTAGGGAGATAGGTCAGAATTGTGAAGGATCATTGTAGAGGTTTACAGACTCACAGTAAGTGAGGAAATCTATGAAGATGAAATGTCAAGAACCTCTTTTAAATTTAATCCTACCTGTCCAACCCAGTACAGCTCTATAAACCTACAGCAAGTTTCTGAGCTTCTGCATTCTTGCTGGATAAATATTGAAAATATGTAACTCTCCATGTCCTTTTCTCTTGCCTACAGGTTTTCTCCTCTTCCTTATATAAACTACACTGGGTAACAAAAAACATTTCTGGTTCAGTTTGTCCACTGAGGACCCTCATGTGTTTTCAATATAAGACATAACAGATTACACTGCTCCCAAAAAGGATAAAAGGTTTTATAAGGTACAATATATTTGTAGAAAGAACTAAAATCACTTACATTATACTTTTTTTTTTGTCCTAAAATGTGGTAAAATATTGTAGAAAAAGAAATATTTGTTCCTCTGAATCCTTCATAACCCCTGTGGGACACTCAGAAATTTATTTGCAAATAGAAAACACATGCATTGTCGAGTAGTGCCAGATAAGTTTGCCTACAAAGACTTTAGAGCATTTCCAATGTTCATGTTTATAGCAAACATAATGCTCTTCCAATAGGAAATCTATCCAGGCATGCAACTGTCGTTTACTTTTAAAGCCCACAGGATCTGAAATATGACAGCTCTAAAATGTCAGGCTTTTTTAAAAGTAGACCTGATAAAAGACCCCATCTTTGGCTCTGGTGATGTTGGGACAGCTGCAGGACCATGGTTAACCCTACCAGAGGAGGTCTGGAAGGCAGAGAGGGCCAGGGACCATTCCCCAAGGGGTATTT
This sequence comes from Pipra filicauda, assembly GCF_003945595.2. Lineage (NCBI taxonomy): Eukaryota > Metazoa > Chordata > Aves > Passeriformes > Pipridae > Pipra > Pipra filicauda. Next base: position 1,178,298 of record NW_024104475.1, read on the forward strand.
TGTATGTGCCCATCCTGTTTCAGAGATCTAAAGGAATTAAATAGTATGGAAGTGGCCAGACTGCTCAGTGGCCTCCCAGACACTTAGTTTACTGCCAGGGATGTCCTCAGTGCTCCTGCACTGATGGTCAGGGTGCTGCCTGCATCAGCATCTCCCTCAGGGCCATGAGGAGGGACCAGGGGGTGCCAGGGCTGGCAGGGCAGGGCCTGGCCACCGGGGTCTGCTAGCACACACCTAGCCAGGAACAGGACAGATGGGAGACACTAGGCCAGGCCAGGATGTGATATGGGCCAGAGTCTACGGCTGGGAAGGGAAAGGCTGTGGGGAACTGGAGATTGGCCCTGCTGCAGCATCACTGAAGCAGGGACTGATGGCCTGGGGGACTGAAACGGGGTCCTGGGCCATGGATAGAGTGGTAGGGAACCCTACAGGACTGAAATGGTGTCCTGGGCTTGGACAGGTGGGAGGAGACTCCAAAGAGATGGGCAGGGACAGCCAGAACTGTAAGTACCCTTATGACCACTGTATTGAAGTTTTGCTCCCCTTCTTTTAATGATTTAATTCTTTTGTACACTCCACTGTAAAATACTGGGATGTTTAAATATAGATGAGTGGTTACTTAGAAGAAAATCAGTACACATCATTAAATGCCAAAAATACAGCTAGCTCAAATGCTGTCCAGTTACAGCAGCCATCTCTTCCCCTGCTCAGGCTTGGCAGCAGGTTTCTGTCATCCTTCCCATCCCACCTCCTCTTGTGGACACCATGTGGAACTGGGGACAACTGGGTAGAGTACTAATGCAGAGCAGACTTCTGCTGTTTTCTGAACAGCTACTGAACAGAGGGAGAATATAATCAAAACGTACTGTACAGACACTCTCAAAACCCAGAAAACTGCTTCTACATATAGGGAAATATTGTATCAGATAAATGATCTATTTTTCCCCCCTACTACCTAGAATATCTAATCTGAACCCGAAGATACTCTGTACCTGTTTTCATGGCCCTGAGGGCCTCATAGGGAGACATTTCATAAGCAAGAGCTCTATTGTTTTGAGCTCCAAACATCTTCCTTAAGCATCTGCTTTTAATCAAAGCTAAACCAATGCCCTCCTTCAATGGACAATGTGGTGTAGATAAAAAAGGCTGATGGTGTATTGACTGCAAAGACCTCAGCTTTCTTACTCCCCACTTCAGATCCTTTGCCAAAGAACCTTTGGTGTCATTTCAGTTTTCAAACAACAACCCAAATTTAATGGTCAAAATTTCAAGAAAATGCTATGTATAAATATATTCTTGGGGATTCATTTTCACCTTACTCTTTTTCTACAAGCAATGTTCGCATGTTTCTTTGAAAGAAAAAAACTAAATTTTGTTCATTCAAGGATAAAATATAGTTTATCATCTCTGAAGGAATTGTAGATGATTATTTAGTGTGGTATGTACTGGTGGGAGTTAACCACATAATTTCTGTTAATGATGAAAAATGAGTAAGCAGTTCAAAGGATACCAATTTAAAAACCCTCCGAACATCACAAATACACATGTACACGGAGCTTCCAAAGGCCACATTATCAGGGGGATATAAATCATTTTGTGCACATATGTGACAGCTTTTAAAATGCTCACTTCTGCTTCAAGAAACACTTTTTACGGTAAAACTAGATTTCTTCCAACTCTATTTGGCATAAATTGCATATGCTGTTTGCATCAGAGAATAAGCTATTTGAAAACATCAGATCTAAGTCAATGAAAATAAGAGCATGGCCTGAATAATTAATTCTTTTAAAATTAGACGCTGAGCTGGTGACTGAAGCTGAGTGAAATCAGTGGAAAAAACTCCAGTTAACATTAGTTGCATCTTTAGTCCATCAATTCAAACACTGGCCTTACTGTATGTTTTTACCATTGTTGTCAACTGAACTGAGAGTTCACGCTCAAGCACTGTGCGCTCCCATGGGGTTACTGACGTCCTGTTAGAATCTTCTGGAAGTGGCTCTCTTTCAGCCAATTCAGTTCAAACGTGGTTACGCTGAGATGTACTGCTAATGTAACCCCAGCATATCTGCTAACTGCTGCATCCAGGGATATGGTAGAAACCATTCTAGAACAACAAACGAGGTAGTTTTGGTAGTTTTATGGAAGCTATGTGTTTCTCCCAGCACTCTCCAGCACTATTTTCAGATACTTGCCCTTCTGTTTTTAACATTAATCTTTAGTCTGGTTGGTTGACTGTTACCTTATTTTGACTGCTCTGTCCTCTCCACTGCTAAGTTGTGCAGGCCAGCTGGAGAGGTAGTGCTGGTCTGACTGCAGCTCAGGATGTGATCGATATTACTCTCAAATGAGTCAGCAGTGTTGGCTATGGAGTGCTGGGCGAAAACACATTGTTTTCCCTTTTCCCCAAGAAGAAAGTGAACCATAGGAAAAAGGAGAATTAATGAGAGTCCTGGAGGCTGTTCAATACTTGTTTGCGCTTCCAGAGTTCCTTTGTCATTTCTTCAGCTGCTAAAAAATGCAAGGAGCACAGAGATGTGAAACACCACCTTCCCTCCTCATCCCCTACTCCTGTATTCTTGTCCTGAGTACAAGCTTTGGGGAAGGGGAAGTCTCACACAGACTTTTCTTAGCTCAATTCCCAAAGGGCATATTATTTTGAAACAACAATAGCTCAATGGATAATTAGTGGCCCTAACTCTGATCTCACTTATTTACATGTACACCCAGAACAATTCCCTAAAAGTCAATGGAGTTGCAGTGATGAAAATTTGGTTTACACCGAAGGAAGATTTCTAAAAACTCAAGGCAATCTGTTTTTAAAGAAAGTAGAAAGACACTATTTCTACTGAATTTATACCACCGGAATGAGAATTTCTCATTTTCTCCCTGCTGCACAATATCGAAACTTAGTACTACAAATACACTAGCCTTGTAATCTGGAGACGATGTGTGATATTAGTGTTTTATAAAGAAGACAGGTCAGATACAATTTGCCATTAGAGGACTGTACATGAAGACAGATGTATCCTTCTTTTCCAGTTATAATTTTTATTATATATTATATATATATTTGAAGAAAATTAAAGTACACTTTGTTAAACAACAGCGTTAATAGCATAGCAGGGTAAATGCTTTCTTGGCAACAATCTCTCAATTGCAAGTTTGTTGTTTATATCTTCAGCATCTTGTGTTGCATCACATCAGCATCCTATCACAACCAGCCAATTTGCAACAGGCTTCACTGCCACGTGTCCAATAGCAACAAACTGAATTGTGCAACAGAACCATTGTGATTCATTGATCTCCTACTCTTTTTCCATCGTTGCATTTCTAATCCCACTTCAAAGGGCATAAAATGATCCCAGGGAGGAACTCAGTGTCTTATCATCTTTCAAACAACTCTATAATTTGAAACAATTAAGTAGCCTCTTGCTTGTTAACCCTGTTTGGGGTTAACAAACTTGGGGACTGGGAACACCTTCTGCTTTTGTAGACAGGATGTCAGCTTTTGATATCTTTGATATCTTTTTTATATCCTTCTTGCTTCTGATTTTCCCTGTTGTTTGTGCCAAACCTAGATGATATTCTTTTATCCTTTTAAAATTAGGAGTGGATAAAAATAACAGGAAAAGTTGCAAGGAACAAGGTCATGAAAGGTCTATGTATTAAGAAGGAAGATTTCACTTCATTTGGATAAAGGCGGTGCAATAGGTTTTTTTTTTTAATGAGCTGCCGGTGATCAGGCAAAACAGATGCATTCAGGTTATTTGCATATTTGAAAGAAAGAAAGCAGAGTCATTTCATTGTATTCATTCAGAGAAGCTAAATTTTGACAGAAGAATTGCAAATTATGTCATTGTGCTGAACATTCCTGTCATGGGCAAGCACTTTTCCTATTCCCTCCTCACATAAGGAAAAAAAGCCCATAGTTTTCTCTTCATTGCTATTGTAATAAAATCTACCTGAAAAACTGGAAGAGTTTTTCCAAAAATTGGTTACTTTTGTTGAAATAGTTTGCAGTAAGAATGATAGCTGAGAATAGGTTAAAATGTTTTGAGCTGACATTAGAATTCAAAGCTATTAATTTTAGGGCCTTACTTCACATCTTATTTTCGTACCTTTGCATCCCAATGTGGTGGAGGGGGAATGGAACAAATAAAATTATTGAATAAAACAGTTTTATTTACATCCCTAATGTTTTCATAGAGAACAAATAACATTTTGCTTCATTTAACCCAGGCAGGTGCAAGATGCACTAGGGACATGGCAGTTAATGGATAGTTTACAGATGTTACTTTTGGCTTTAAGTAATATTTTATGCAGCCTTGGAGAAATTAAGTCAATTAGCTTGAATTTATTATTCTTCACATTTGTTTAGAATGGATGTCTTCCTCTGAGTGGCATTTATCTATGCTCAGAACCCAGCAAAATTTTGTTACAGCAGTCAGCTCTTACTGTAAGGTTTAGCATACAAGCACCATCACTTCTGAATAGTGTGAACCAGGTCTGATAAAGAAAAGGATTGTGAAGTTGCATAGCTGCCTTCCTGATGTGTGATCAGGAATGAGGCATGATATAAGAACAGCTACATCTCTTTTGTTCTCTTTGTAAATTCATTTTAGTTAACCTCAGCAACTATATGAAGCTTGAAATTAACTTTTTCAGCCATGTCACAGTCACAGTTAATGTGAAAGATATATTTACCTAAAGTACAAAATATTCTTGCTGGTGTCTCACTAGATTGGTGGGATAATTTATTTTCTTTTCTGATGGAGAAAGAACTTACATAAATTTCAAAATAGTAATATAGAAACATATTTGTTAGAACACATGTATAAACATGCTTCATACATTCACATCATGTAAATAAATGACCATCTCTACCACTGTTTGCAGAAAAGAAAAACTGTCCAGTTACAATTAAAGGGAGTAAATCTCATTAATTCTAAGTAATGAAATGGGTTTTTTTCAGAATTAATTCCTGTTCCAGTAATATAGTTTATCTTTAGCTTATGCAGAAAAATTGTTTCTTATAGAGTTGTTAAAACAATAAAGATCTCATCTGCATTGTTTTTAAAATCATAAAACACTGCTCTTTTCTAAACCATGTGCCCCATGGATCTCTGGGGAAAAAAGTCCATATTTTTTAAGTCACAGTGATTCAGAATTATGGCAACTGCATTTTTCCTTCAGAAGTACTGGTTTCTGTGTCAATGCTTGTGGGAATATATTGTTTCAAAGTAGTTCATGGGGTATAATTTTCAAAGGGATGTATGAAAACCATACACTTCCGATTAACGTTAATGGGGAGCTGTGTGGCTAAACATAGCTTTGAACATTCTAGTTAAAAGTTTATATCTTAGTGAGCTGCACATGGTTCCCCTGCTCTAAGCAGATGGTGTTTTTATAGATTGCAGAAGAGCTCTGCTGTGGATCAGCAGACACTATATTGAATGCTTCTCTCTAGTGTCTCTACTATATACTAGTATACATAGGTAACTCCATTAAGAGAGAGAGACCTTTTCTCTATTAACTTTCATATTTCATAGGCTTAGATTATTAATTATGCATTATAGATATCTTTATAATGCAAGAAACTTCCTCATGCAAAATCAAAATAGTTCCTTGCTCACAGTAACTCCATCATGTGCTGCCCAGTAGTCTAAATTGCTATTGTATGACATTCTCATCAGACCTGCAAACCACTGTGGAAAGTGCTCAGTTAGATTTATTTACTAATTGCATGCTCAGTGAAAGATTTTACCATTTGTCTGTGCCCTAGGTGATAAATGATGATACAGCATGGCATAATTACAGCATACATAGTTTGAAGCTGGGCATGGAATAATAGGAAGCCATGCAATGCTGAGTGGAAAGAGGATAACGATAACGTGATAAGATAGTATGAAAAATTATTGCTTCGATAAGTGTTTACATTGAATTGACATTCACATTTTCTAGCCCTGAGCTGGAAGCTGTTATGAATAAGCCCTAAACTACCTCAAATATACCACTTAATGTGGTATATTAGAATTAATAGCATTAATTTTGCATTTTTGCCTGCTAGATATCTAAGCAAATTATCTTTTTGAAATATGAATTAATCAATCTGTTTTTTTCATTGAAGATCACTGAAATGATCCTCAATGTGTACTGCAGAAAGGTAAGTCATCTCCTGGTTGGGTAACCATTTGCATGATTAGGATAACAATCAGCACTAGAAGGATTTCATGAGGCTTTTGAACAACAAAAAAAACAACAAGCAAAAACCAGATCTCCTTTCTCCTCATATCTCTGCAGGTGTTCAAAGAATCCAACTTATTTTATTCCAGATATTAGTGTTGCCAACTAATTGTTTTTGTAACAATAGCTTATGCAGACCGTGGGAAACCAGGCTTTTATGTTTTCACTGCCTGTGTTCTGATTCAGGACTCAGAACAGAGATCCAAGATGTACAATAAACCTTTGGTATCATAACAACTAAACTACAAGCTCTGTAATACATCATAATGCATAACATAGAGCTGAATTTAATATCTCATATTTTTACTGATGCTACACAAGCTGACAATAGAGATACAGGTTTACAAGTATTAAACATTAAAAGAATAGAGTTTTCTACTCTGACCATATATTCCTTATAGGTCCAAATGGACAACATTGATTGTCATTTTAAAGTGCTTATAAACTCTCCAAAAGTAACAGAGCTGAGTGAAGTTTATTTCCAACTCCAGAAGAAGAACAGTTTTTCTAATTTGTTGGAATGACAGAAAAGATGGACAGAATAGCTTCACCAATCTTGTGTTTCTCTGTGTTGGAAATCAATGAGAATCTTGCATTGCAATCAGTGACCTCTGGAGCAATCTCCAAAGATGCAGTTTTACAAATCATCCTAAGTGAACTAAATCATGAATCTGGACCAGAATATCACTGAAGTTAGGAGGATGTAAAATTTGGTTTTGTAGTGGAGTCTTAGCTTGCGTCTCATAATATATCCTATCATTAAATGTTACCCTTATTGGTAAAACATTTGTAATAGTCTCTTCTGGAAAAAAAACCAAAATTTCCACTCATTTAGTACTATTGGTGTTATGATTCTATGCATTATATGAAATTCAGAAGGTGCCATTGCTCTAAGAACTTCTTGTTCTCCTAAAATTGTAATCTTTCATTTTAAGCATCAATGAAAACTATGAGAGCTAAAATATGCTTTACAAAATGTTTTCATTTTTATAGGTCAGAAATTGTTATTGGAAATAAAGTTATAGCAAAACATAAATTTTATCCCATATTTTACTCATAAATATTGCTGAGAATTTTCTTGAGGAGATAAGTGATAGGAGTACCTTTTTTTGTTCACTAACACTTTTTATTACACACTTTCTCTATAGATCAGATCACTTGAAAGACCACTGTAAAATGAAACCCTCAGTTTTGAAAAAGCAGAAAGAACATGCCACGGCAAAAATATAATGTTTAATTTGATAGACAAAATTTTCATTTACATTTTTAATTCTTAGTTCTTGCATAGCCTACAAGAAAAACAACAAATGCCAAGTTTGCCTTTTTAAATATTTACAAACTAGACAGCTTAAAAAATCTTATTAGCTTAAGTTCATATGTCTACTCATAGTCAAAAGAAGAATAGACTCTAATATGCAAAGAAAAATAATCAGAAAATATTCAGTCCTTTTTCATATTTGTTCAATCACAGTTTACTGTAGGTGTCATTGGTAGGCAAAGATACATAAGCTGGTACAAAATCTTTCCAAGTCATTAATAGGACATTTATATTTATAAACCCCTTTAAAAATAATAGCAAATTAATGTATATTTATGAAGATAGTTAATAATACAGATCAATGTAATGTCTTTTCCTGAAGGTCACCAAAACCTCAGAAATTAGGCAATATGATGGTAATATAACATGATAATCAGTTACAGTCTTATTTAGTAATTTGTTCAGTTCAGTTTATATGGATAAACCTCATAAGACAAGGGAGTGCATATTTTTGAAATTAATTCCTAATGAAATGGATCTCACACCTCTTTCATGTTCATTGATATAGGCGAGCTTTCCAAATTAATTTTGAATTTTGGCACGTAGGAAAGAACAAATTACTTTGTGGTAGAGAATATTTCTGATAAACTGTGAAAAAATAGACGAGAAGATGCTAATACAAAATTCTGAATATGAAGTAGCAACTAGAGGTCTCAAGAGGCTTAGCCAATTGTGTCGATTAAAACACCTCTAACAAAAACACTGTCACTAATGTACACAGATCTTTGCTCCTTTGGGAGCATTTGACTTTCAGAAGAAAAGCATAGCAAGTTAAAATTCTCAATTAATTCCTTTCCTTATATTCATATTATATGCTCTGCTACAACTCTGATAGAACTTTCCTAATTATTTCCCACAGCTGTCCTATTGTTCCTTATTCAACCAAACATCTTTCTTTTATTGTTTGCTAACAGGGCATTTCCTGCAAGCACATTCTAAAAGATCAGACAAAACTATGTATCCTGCACACAGTACTCATCTGATTTGTTAGACTGAGCATGAATAAAGTTCAATACAAACAAAGATTTGAAAACTGAAATAGCTAAGATGCCATTGGAAAACTCTTGGCCATCAGTGGAAAAATTTTAAATGCCAGAAGTGTATCTATTCATCTTTCAACAGTTGGAGCGGTATGGAATATTTTCATTCTAATCTTTAAAATCAGATCAGACAGTTCAATGACTGAGTGGTTTCTTCTCTGACTGGACAACAGAAACTTAGATTATTCACTGTGGGACTTTTTTCTCAATTCACCCTGGTAAGCCAGTGATCCAAAAACATATTTCCCATGTGAGACCAAACAATTTACAGGTAAATTATGCAGACCAGAGGAAGTGTACTCTACTCTCAAAGTCCCTTACTTTGTGTTTATTGGTCTATGTGAATGAAAGATGAAACGAAACAATTGTTTAGAATTATGGTAAATCAGCTTCTTAGTATGACAATATGCAATAGCTGTTTTTACAGCTTCCATATGATTTGGATGTGACTATCAACTTTGTTTATTATATTTATACATTTATATCAAAGAAATAGTAACTTCTAACAGTAGAAGAATTTGACTGAATCATTTAAGGCCCAAACTCCAGCTACTTAGTGCCCTGGACAGTACACTTTGTAGTCATACCCAAAAATTAAATTATAGAGAGACTCTATAAATATCACATCTATAAAAATAATTTCAACAGTTGATGTCATCTTATGGTTTTACCTGGAAATGTTGTAGCATGGTGGCTTAAAAAACCGCTTACAGCAGAAGACATTTCATTACTGGTTTTACAAAGAGTTTCAATAAAAATATTGTGGCTTTCTGTTTAAACATCTCATGCAGAGCAGTGAAACCAAAGATAACAATGCTGACCTCCCCGTGAGAGGCAGGAAGATAAAAATCAACATTAAATAGAACTGGGAGAAAAGTAGTTTTATTGTCCAGACAGACACAAAATATAAACAAGTAGTTTAAATAGTGGAGGGCATATTGGATCGTAGAACACGTTTTTAATCGACACTTTTCTGTACTGATTAACACAATGATTTTTTTAACATGCTTTTTATAGTGTTGTTTTTTACAACCATTAACATCTCAGAGTTAAGAAATCTCTATCAAATGTCAGTTTTGTGTTGTGGCAGGTGATGGAGCTGATGCAGTCCCATAAAGATTTTACCTCCTGACCTTTAGAACAGTGATTTTATCGTCTAGGCAAACTTTAAAGTTAAGTTTTACCATTAAAGAGTAATACAGATCTATCCCATCCTAGAAAGATGGTGCTTGGAGGCACACATTCCTTGATAACTAGTAGAAAATTATGTGAAATTAGTCATCTTTGCCTCTAATATTCACAAACCAAAGCACCATGTTTTTTGAAATGTCCATACCATAGTGTTAAGAAAATAACAAGATTTCAGGGTTTCTTCATGACTTAGCAGTGAGAAGACAAACAATCACAGCAAATTTGTTTTATTTCCTAAAAAATGCTTTACTTACAGTTTCTGTTAGACACAGTTTCAGTGAGTTTCAGTGGAAGTTTAATCAATGAGTATGGCAGGTCTGACAGGATGTTCCTTGACTGGAAGTACCAGTTATCAGGGCCTGAAGTTTGTTACTATTGGTGACATTCATCACTAGATTTAGACATGTGCTCTAATCTAACCCGTTTTTCCTTAGATCTTCCTATCCTGTGATCAGGTGAGTTTGGAGCCTATCCCTATCTGATGCAGGTGATTTTTATACAGTAAAACATCTTCATCAGAAGGGAGTGAAAAGTTACACCATGGTACAAGTGCTTATCTTGCCACAGCTGTCAGGGAGTCAGACAATGGCTCAACCTCTCTTTGAAACAGGTGAAGTAGAAGACATGCTTTTCACTTTTGAGGTGAGTGCTTTCAAGTAGCTTGAAACCTTCAAGTCTATGGTTCTAATGAAAGACTCCAGCATGGCTAAGTTTATTCTTCATGCAGAAATTGCATTTTCTTTCCTCAGTAGACTCTGATATCCCTTTACTTGCCATACTTCTTTCTCTACTTACTGCTCTGCCACCAGAACAATAAGCAGGCAGTCTTACTATACCAAATCTTCACCTTCCTACCTGCTCCCAAACAAGCTCTTTTAACACACTTATGTATTATCAGTTTTCATTTTTATTTCATTCTGAAGCTATGCAGTATCACTCCAGAACAATGAAGCTCTCCTGGAACTAGGAGCCCTGGGAACTGCTATGCATTGTCATCTCATCTAATTGTTATCTGTACAAAAGAGCTATGCTATGAAAGCAGTACCTTGTTCAGGCATTAAAACAGCAAGTCTCTGTCTGTCCCACAAGGCTACTCTGTATCCTCCATAATATCTTAATTTGTTTTAACCCAGAAAATCCTGATTCAATCTCAGCAGAAATCAGGTTAACTTTTGGCATTGCTCAAAATTTTGACAATTTCTTCAGTAATTGTTCTGTATGTGACTAGATTTTGATTATAAAAATGAAGATAATATATAATCCTGTATATCTCAAAGTTTTTACTGCTTTTCACTAGATACAGGCAATGAGGGGCAGACACTGAGCTCACCCGGACTCTTTGTTTCAAATAGGAAAAATGAGCAGAAGGTATTGAAAGGCTTTTCTTTTTAATGCCTGCTACTGAAAGAAAATGGGTGGAAACAAGGCTGTTCCTAATGCTTGTGAACTCAAGAAGACAGGAACAATATCCACTAGTAAGTTTCAGTGGGCCTAGGAATGCTTCCCTGCATTAAAATGATATCACTTCTGCATGAAACACTAAGTTATTCTGTGACACAAGTGTGTCCTTTTCCTACTAGCACTTTCCTTCTACAGTTTCCATTGTTTGAAGTCTGAACACACCAGAGGCTGTTCCCAGAAGGAAATGTGCACAACATAACCCTGTTTTGGCAGCTCACATAGCCTTCACTAGCACAAATACTGGTGATTCCATGTCTGCTGGTCTCACTGCTGTGCAATGCTCCTTGTCTTTATTAGAACATATGTAGCTGTATTTATTGACAACAGGCATGATAATGCTTTGAATACATACATATTACGTTATCTGGGGCTTATCTATGAATTTTGGTATCACCTTTACATTCTGGGTGAACACAGTAGGGGTAAAATCTGTGGTGTTTTAGTAACCAATTGGATCACAAAAAAATTGTATATTCTGGTTATCAAAACAACACAGTGTTGAACATGTTTGAAATTATAGATATTTCTTTTCTTGACTGAAGATGGAACAAATAAACCCTTGCACATGAATCTTGAGTCTTTTTCATGTTTAAACAAGTTAACATGAATTCTTTTAATATACCATATTTACATTTTCTGCCAGCAAAAGCCAAGAGAACCAACAGAACATAAATCTTCAGGAAATACCGTCTTACAAGGTAAAAACCCCAAATTTTGAGGAACAATTAATTCTAAAGTGAAGCTGCCTTCAACTGCATCACTATGAACTGTGAAGGGAGAAAAAATATGTTATGTAAAAATCAAACACAGAACCATACTCTCTGTCTTGTCTTGTGTGTTTACTGAGGTATAGGAAGGGAGAACAGAAAGGAATAAGTCCAAGAATTAAGACCTTCCTGTAAATCTTGCTTTCCATCTAAAGTAAGTTCTGAGCCAAGAGCAGCTTGCTTCATCTAGTGTCATAAAAACAGAGAACCATAAAATAACTTTTATTGGAAGAAACCTGTGAAATCACCTGACCAAATCCCTTAATGAAAGCAGGGGCAGCTTAGATGAGGTTGCTCAGGGCCTTGTCCAGTCACCTTTTGAATATTTGCAGTAATGGAGATACCAGGAACTCAATGGACAATGGTTCAAATAAATATTTGGCCATTTTCTTAGAGATTCTTTTCTTCTCAGTATCTAACTGTAATTTCCCTTGTTGCAACTTGTGTCCACTGCCTTTCATCTTTCCTTTGTGCACATCTGAGAAGAGTTTGGCTCCATCACATCTCATACTCTAATGGTTGAAGATAGCAAGATCTACTTTGAACCTTCACTTCCTAACATTGGAGAAACCCAGCTCTCTCAGTCCCTTTGTGCTATGTCATGGACTCCTGCCCTCCCATGCCCTAAACATAGACTGCACTTTGTCCAGTGTTTTAATGCCTTTTTCTTTTTTTTTTTTCCTTTCCTATAAAACTGCTTTCCAGTATGTCTGTCCCCAGATTGCTGTCATATGACTGCTGTCATATGATGTTATTCCTCCCAAACTGCAGGAATATTCTTTTCCCATTGTTGAATTTCATGAGCTTCCTACCAGTCCATTTCTCCATCATGTTTGAGATTCCTGGGAAGTGTAGACCTGTCATGCTGTGCATTGACTATTTCCCCAAACTGATATGATCTGTGAATGTTCTAAAGGGTACGTATCAAGCTACTGTGAGCAGAAAAGGTCTGTGGCAGATTTTGGAATGTCTAGGATGTCCCCGCAAGTTCCTTAACATGATCATCTCATTTCATGAGGATCAGCACAGCCAAGTCAGATATGGCGATGTACTTTCTGAGCCCTTTCTAATTACCAACGGTGTGAAACAAGGCTGCGTTCTAGCACCAACCCTATTCGCAATCTTTTTCAGCATGATGATCCAAAGGGCCACAGCAGACCTCGAGGATCAGGATGGTATCTAATTCGATGTCGTACTGATGGAAGCCTATTCAACCTAAGGCGACTGAAGGCCCACACCAAGACCTTAAACCATCTTGTCCGGGAGCTGCTTTATGCTGATGACGCCGCCCTGTCGCCCACACAGAAGCAGCTCTGCAGCGTTTAACATCCTACTTTACAGACGCTGATGAGCTCTTTGGGCTGGAAATCAGCTTAAAGAAGACAGAAGTTCTCTATCAACCGGCACCTCAGGAAGTCTTCCATCATCCCCATATCACCACTGGCCAATCAGAGCTCAAATCAGTCCAGTAGTTTAATTACCTAAGTAGCCTCATCTCCTTGGACGGTAAGACTGACGGAGAGATAGACAACAGGTTAGCAAAGGCATATAGTGCTTTTGGAAAACTCCATAAAAGAGTTTGGTGCAATAAACACTTGAAGAAAAGTACCAAGATCAGTGTTTACAAAGCTGTTGTGCTGTGTTCTCTTTTATATGGTTCTGAATCATGGGTCATCTACCGCCACCACCTGCATCTCCTAGAACGCTTCCATCAACGCTGCCTCAATACAATCCTAAACATCCACTGGTCAGATTATGTGACTAATACATCTGTTCTAGAACAAGCAGCAGTCACAAGTATTGAGGCCATGTTGCTGAGGACACAGCTGCACTGGGCAGGACACATCTCGAGGATGAAGGACCACCGCCTCCCTAAGATCTTGCTTTATGGTGAACTTGCCACCGGCTGCCACAAGAGAGGAGCCCTGAAGAAAAGATACAAGGACTCCCTGAAACAACATCTCAGCCTTGGCCATATTGATCAATATAACTGGTCTACTCTGGCCTCCAATCGGGAGACCTGGAGACACACCATCTATAATGCTGCTGCTTCATATGAGAACCCACGTGGGATCACTCTTGAGGAGAAAAGACAACGCAGAAAGAATCGTGTCTTGCAGAATATACCATCTAAGGAGTCTTTCTGCTGTGCCTTTTGCAATCGGACATGTCTACCTCGTATTGGCCTTATTAGCCACCAGTGAGCTTGTAACAAATGTGGATAGAGACTTTCTCAAATCTTCGTTCATGAAGCCTAACCATGAACATATCAAGCAATCTGCAAATACTACAGGCAACCACTCTCTTTCTTGGAAGTCAAGTTTTATATTGTGTTTTGCTATGAAGGGCCACAGGCAACACAGGTGGGTCAGAAGATGAAGTGGGTCATAAAGAAGTATAGGTAGGCATCATCACTTTTTTCACTTCCCTGTTTTATGTTCCTCAAGAGATTTTCATCAGAGATTTTACCCCTGCACATGCTGATAATGTTCCAGTGCTGACAGTCTGAGATTGCAAACTCAGCACCCAAGCTTGATCAGTATCTACAAACTACGTGCTCCTCTGCCACATCCATTGCAGGACTTGATCCAGCATAATTTTCCAGAGGAGGCTCCCTAAAGATATCATTACTTCTATTTGCATGAGTGTGTCAGAAGAAGACTATAATGTTACCAACCTTGCTTATATAAAACCCGAATGGACAGGCCAGTCATGTCTGAGAAGAGCATCTGAGAGTCTGCATACACATTACCCAAAAGCGGTCAAGTCCATCTCAAGCTGAATGTTGAATCTCACCTATTATGCAGAAACAAGAATTCACAAGTCAGTCAATTGGACAAAAAACAAAACAAAACAAAACCAAAAAGGAGTGATTTCCTGTATGCCAAAGCAAATGAGAT